>NC_137347.1:20309667-20909667 GCF_965287045.1 Carcharhinus amblyrhynchos
AGGCTCAGATGGGAGTCAGAAGTATGCACTGTGTGGGAAATAGTCACTTAGGCTGGGACTTTCCAGCCCTGTTGTGGTGGTATCCTCCCCCATTCCCCCCTCATGACAGATGCAGCAAGTCATTCAAATGTCCATTGACTTCAGTGGGACCGGGAGATCCCATGTGGCACACAATCCCACATTAAATAAAAGAACAGGACAGAAGAATAATGATAGAGCATTTGGAAACCTGATAAATAAGTAGTGATTTTAGCTCTAACAAATGTGCAGGAAGAGAACGGGGGAGCTATTGAAATAGAATTCTTCAAAACCAGTGCATTAAATTTTCAGGTCAGCAGGAAGAGATGGCAGCTGAGGCTCTTGCTAAACTCTGCTTGGGACCCTTGTTAATAAGTGAGAATTGGGATCCTATGACATGCAGTACGTATAAAACCCAAATGGAATATTAACCCACTCTGAATGAGGCACCTTACTGTAGCTTTCGCCATCAGGTGAAGCTGCCAGGAAGCCAGTGAGCATCTCAAAGATAAATTTATGTATTAAAAATTACATCATGGCCAGGATAGCACCTCTGTTCCCCTGGGATCTACAAATAAAGTCCAACTGTTATTGAATGCTCTTCCTGCCAACCCAACCACCCCTCTCCCCGCCTGCAAACAAGCCCCACTTCCCGAACTCACCCAGTTGCTAGAGCCTTTTGATGCTCTCTGCCTCCTGTGATTCCCAAGCCCCATCCTCCCTCTAGCCAATATTCATCCCTTACCAATTAAGCAGAGCGAGCTCCTTTGCAAATTGAAATTTGTATCGTATTCAATAACTGGGTTTAACAATAAATTCCTTGATGCCATACATCACTCAAGACAGGATGTCCAGACCACATTCTTCTGTCATTGTAGAAAATAGTGCATTACAAGACCAAAGCATTAAATTGTCCAATCGTTTATTTTCAGCTTCAATGAGCTAAAGTAAATTGGCACGGTATTTAATAAGCTCGTATTTGCTCCTTTGGCCAAGACACACTACCTGTGGTCCTCCATTTGAATCTCAATGAGAAAGGACAGCTTCCATTTAAAGACTAGCTGTATATGAAATAAAGTCACAGGCCCTGACATTTTACAGAAGTTCTTCTCTTGGCTTCTTGCTGCAACATTCAGTGGGAGGATCAGAATCATCCATAGAAATGGGGCGGAACGGTGGCACTGTAGTTAGCACTGCTGCCTCACAGCACCAAGGATCCAGGTTCAGTTCCAGCCTCGGTTGACTATGTGGAGTTTGCACGTTCTCCCTGTGTCAGTGTGGGTTTCCTCTGGATGTTCCGGTTTCCTCCCATACTCCAAACCTGTGTGGACTAGGTTGATTGGCCCCACGAAATCACCCCTTGGTTCAGGGGGACTAGCAGAGGAAATACATGGGGCTACGGGTATAGGGCCTGGGTGGGATTGTTGTTAATGCAGGCTCAATGGGCTGAATGGCCTCGTCCCATAGGGGAAAGAAAAAAGAAACACAGCTGTTTTCCACAGGTTATATTGCTTCCTGGGATGTTTTGACAGCTTTGTGACAAAGTTGGGCTTTCCTGGGATAAGCTCTGTGGAATTTCAGGACGCGAGCTTTTTGTATTTGTTGCTAAATGGTCAGGCTTAAAATATTAACTCTACAATTTCAGATGCAGAATGATCTGCATGCATTTCTATATTTTTTCATTTGGGAGGAGCTTATTTTTAATACAGTAGATTTTTATATGATTGCATTAGATCATCCATGCAAGTAAGGTGGAAGTTTAACTGCAGCACAATACAATCCATTAGAAATCTATCAAAAATAACATTTTAATCACATCCCATCAAGGAATCGCAGGAAAATGTGATATCAGTAAAAATATTTTGCAAGAAATTTAACTCATGACTTTCTCTCATTTGTAATGAATTAAATGTTGTTTATTCAGGTATATATTTTTTGAATTCCAGAGTTAGGGTTCAGTTGCATTTTTCACAGTCACAGTCACTTTCTTCCCATTATTCCCAAGTTTTGAGGATGTGCCAGGCAGAAACTATTTTAAACTCAAGCCACTTGGCTTTGAGTGTGGAATACTGCATGGGGTGGGGTGGTCAACTATTCAGAAGGTACCATATTACAGACATCATCTTAGTAATAGGCATTTGTGTAAGAAAATAAATACTTCTCCAGACAAATTGTGAAAAAGGGGTAATTTACAAAAGGGAACAGGTTCTGAAAATTATATCTTGATCTAGACATAACGGTGAGAGAGTGTTCAAATTTTTGTCTCATTGGTGCTGGTTGCCAATCGAAATGTTTGTGGGGTATCTACGAACCCAACCTTGAACAATGATCACCTGCAGTTGGGAATTTCATTCCTGGGGGTGGTGCCTGTACGAAAGTTGGGCCCAGAAAAAGCACAGAAGTGGAGGCAGGCTGACGGACCTGCGTCTATGCTCTGGCACTTTAAGTTATTTATAGATTAAACCAAAAAATAGCCATCCAGCCCTCACCCCCCAACACAGACTCCTTATGCCCTATCGATGCTAACCTAATCTCATGCCACCACTTACCCTCCGTGGCCCCTCAGACCCCCATAGCCATGTCCTTCATACCCTCGATATCAACTTAATACCAACTCATGCAAATTATCCATTATGGTCTGTCCTCAGCTTCTCCATGCCAACTTATCTAGTATGTTTTGACAGTTCTTTGACCATTCCAATGAATTTAGACACTTTGTACGTACAATCATGTTCACTTTTAACAGTCCCAAATGGTGCCTTACCTCTCCCTAAAGTTTCGAGGGCTATATCGAAATGGATACCTTATCTCTCCAAATCGAATCCACCAAGCTCCTCCAAATCTTACCTGCACAATTCAGGTTTCACACTTTTGCCCTACCAAAATTCCACTTCATTGGAGGCAGCTGATGGTTTTAAGCGCCAGCTGCCTCTACAAAGGCACATGCATGAATCCTGGCTCAACACCCATGAATATAGGAAATGCCATCTTTGGGGACAGGATTTAAGGTATCTGGCCATTTCCGAGATTTGTGTCATGATGAAGAGCCTCTCCATCATAGTGAAAATCTGGGCCTTACTCTGCATTAACCTTGTGCAGTGCTGAACTAGGAATTCTTGAAGGTTCTTGGGCACAAAATGTAGATTCCATTCTCCAGTGCCTGTACTTCTTACTGAGCATGAATGAATGCATTCCTAATAACTAAAACAATAAGCAATAGTTCTAGGGCTACATCAGGTTTGTGACATTCCTCAATCTTCAACCAACCAATATAATGATGCATGTGGAAGACCTTTCTGTTCCATGTGGCTACAGTAAGGCAGATGTGGAGGGGGGGGGGGAGGGGAGGGGAGGGCAGGGCAGAAGTGCGCAAAGTGATGTTGGAGTAGAAATTCACTTTGGGCAGTAATATCAAAGTATCAGCTTGGTTGTCTATTACCTGCTCCATTTGATAATTAATTCTTTTGAGCTAATGAAACTGGCCATCAGGGCTGGATATAGTGGATGCTCACTGTGATACAGCCTGAATCTCCCTAATATGTGCAAAATTTCTACCCCTGTTTTATCTTGCAATGGTGAAAGTGCAGCAAGTTATACTTTGGACGACTTCTCCAAAGTCTATCCATCATCTATAAAGAGCAAGTCCGGATGGTGATGGAATACTCTCCACTTTCCTGGAAGAGTGCAGCTCCAACAAAACTCAAGAAGTTCAACACCATCCAGGACAAAGCAGAGGAAACTGGAGCACTCGAGGAAACTGAGGCAGACACGAGGAGTACACGCAAACTCCACACATTCACTGAAGGCTGGAGTCGAACTCAATCCCTGGCACTGTGATGCAGCCGTGCTAACCACTGTGCTACTGTATCATTCTGTCCACCATCAATCACAGTGGCAGCAGAATGTACCAACCACAAGATGCACTGCTGCATCTCACCAGGTCTCCTTTGACAGCACCTTTCAAAGTCATGATTGTTACCAGCTAGAAGGCTAAGGGCAACAGATGCATGGGGATATCAACACTAGCCAGGTCTCCGCTGAGCCACATGCCATCCTAACTTGGAACTATATTGCAGTTTCTTCACTGTCAGATTCCTGGAACGCCCTTCCTAACAGCACTGTGGGTGTACATACACCACATAGTCTACAGCGGTTCAGCAGGCAGCTCACCACCACCCTTCCCAAGGGTGGTTAGGGATGGGAAGCAAATGCTTCCCAGCAACACTCACATTCTATGGGAAAATTTTAAAAAAGAACATTTAGATAGGCTTGGTTTTGTACAAACTTGATTCAAGTTTATTCTGTGGTTACCAGGCTGCAGTGTGTCTCTGGTGTGGTTCCTACATTAACATGATGAAGCTGCCAACCTTCCATGTGGCTTCCTCCCAGTCTCAAAGACGGGAATCAATTCATTTATATTATTCATTTATATCATCTCTGTGGTCTCCTCCACGCCACAATTTTCTGAGATATCTGGGCTCTTGAGAATCCCCAATTTTAATCGCTCCACTATTGGTTGTCATGCCTTCAGTCACTTAGGCCCTAAATTCTGGAATTTCATCCCTACACCTCTCTGCAACTCTACCTCGCTTTCTTCCTTTAAGACACTCCTTAGAACCTAACTCCATGACCAAGCTGTTTGTCATCTGACCTACTGGACAGAATTTTACTGCCACTTTATATTTGTTTTGCAGCAGGAAAATGGCGTAAAATTATGCCTAAAGCAACTAGCATGAATGGTGCCGGTTTACATGACCAGCGCAATTTTATGACCCCTGGATACTCAACACAGTCAGCCTCTTGCCGGATATGGGCGAGAGGCTGATTAATTTATTTAAATTTTAAATGTGTTTAGTGAGCCCAGTGTTCGATCGTCCAGGCTTGCTTGCCTTTATGGTCTCACCAGGAGACGTCCTCTCCAGTGGGGAACACACCTGCTCCCCCGAACGGGGAACAGTCACATTGGCCTTGCCGATAGAGCCAGAGGCCATTGAGGCCCCCCTAGGGAGGCCGATCGCAAGGTGACAGTGCCCCTTGGCAGTGCCAGACTGGGACCTGGGCAATGCCCATCAAGTAGCACTAAGAGTGTGGCCAATGGGGGCAGGGCCTGTGACAGGAGAGGGACCAGCTGCCTCTTTGCGTGCAATCAGTGGAGGGAGGAGTGGGGGTTGGTGGCAGGGGGCTGCATTTTGAGCTGCAGGCCCCCACAATTGGTTGGGGGGAGGGGTTTGCATTTTGAGGCTGCCTACAGTCGCAGGTGCCTGACATCTCTCTATCTGTCAGATCCCTGCTACTGCTAATGCACATGTGTAGCATCAGAGATCTGCACATGCGCAATACCTCTCTCTACAGGCTGTCTGGCAAGTTAAGCCTAACCCATAGCCTCTCTGACCAGGAACAGACTAGTCCAAAATCCCAGAGGCAGAGTGCATAACGTTGGGCATGAAAACTCACCCAAAAAACTAACCAGCAACCCTCCCATTTTCAGACTAGCTGGATACTTAGAAAAAGATCTCATAAAATTCCACTGAGTGGGCTTTTCTGGCTAAGCTTTCCCTAAAACCAGAAAATCCCACCCCAGGTCTACAGGCCTTCACATGGTCTGACCCACCCCCTGCCCCCTCCTCCCCCCACCTCATTACAATTCCTGTGGTGGGCAGGATGGGGAAATTCCCCCCAATACCTCTGCAGCTCAGTGACTTATGTTGTTTCAAAATATTCCTGTGAAATGTCTCAAGATGTTTCATTAACTAAATGCAGTATATAAAGATTTTTTGTTTACAAGGTGGCCTATCAACGAAATTATTTAATCAATTTGGTATAAATAAATTAACTCCGACCAAAACTACTTCCCCAACGTCCTATAATGGAAAAGAGAGTCAATTCATCAACCCCATTTTTTGTTTTGAGCAAATGTCCCCGCTCCTTTTTACACACTGTGCTTTGTACTCCCTAACCGACAGGAATCAAAAGCAGAAAGATGCTCTCCAGGATGAGGACACTGCAATGGTGAGGCAGATTCGAAGAGAAGCTGACTTTTAGGGAAGAAGTAAGGGGCAAAGAGAAGGAGCCTGGCAATTGATAGGGGGGTGGGGTCATAGTGCAGCGGTGGTGCCCATAAAAGTGCCCACCCACCCCACAAGCCACTGGCAAGTGGCCAGGATTTACCTGGTTGTCTCTTCACTTGTCTCCTCAGTGGGCCAAGATGCCTTGTTTAGGGGGGAGGGGTGTTGTGGAGTCACCCTTAATTGAGCCACTGTTGGTCTGGGGGCAGCTGCATCGCTGAGGTTGCCGCCACTGACAATATGCCATCATGGCAGGAAGGCTTCAGGCTTGCTTGTCTCCCAAAGCCTTCTCCTGCCAGCCCTCCCGTCTTCCAGCCACACTCCAACGGGCCAGAAAATTCAGTCCACGGAGTCACTGGAAATAAAGAGAAGAGATGTAAATGGCCTATTGATTCACCAACACCTGCATTACCAAAGATCTACCCAACTGGGCCGAAGACACTGGCCTACCAGAATGAGGCACACCAACTAAGCTGCCCCCATATATCTCCTGGCAGCTGACTCCAACAGTATGAACAGAAGTCAGTTGGTGGAAAGTGTGTGGAACAGGGTGGCTGATGATAACAAAAAATAGAAGGTAACTTCAAAATGTTTTTTAGTACAGTGTTATTTTAAAAATATCATTTAGCTTTGCACCCCTCCAGCATCTGAATAATGTTTTGTCGCAATTCCGGCAACTGTTTTACAAACACAAACCCAACCTAAGTCAGGGCAGGAGTGGAATCACGGGATATGATGCAACAGATCTCAAAGTTTTCTACACACAACAAACAATGAAAATGGTTGAACGTGAAACAATTTTGCTTTAAGAAGCCTTGAGAAAGGGCAATTTCAGCACACAATTGTGCAGACTCAATAGTTTAATATGGATGTGAAGCATGGAAGGCAAGTATGGTGGCTGGGCCTAAGAGATGGCACAGCTCCCAACTTTGAGAATTTATCTGCTGCAATAAATCACTGGCTTGGCTTGAGGTTTGAGGCCAGAGATTGTTTTGTCATCGATAAAATTCATGAGGGATTTTCAAAACAAGCAACTGAGAAGTAAATGAGGAAAATGATAAAAATCCTATTTTTAAAAATCAGATATTGGGGATTTGACTTTAATGGGTTGCCTGGTAAATATGGGCAAAGGTGGTTTATGAGCTGTTTCTGTAACTGCCATGGGGGTGGGTTACCATAAGGCCGGCATGTCACCCACCAGGCTTAGAGTATGGTCCCTTTGGTATGCAAATGTACCTGGGAAAATGAGGCAGCATTGTGTTCAGTGCCATGGAGATACGCAGAGATGACTGACAACAGGTGCTAGGGCTGAAGCTTCAGCCTCTGTAGGAGGTGAGGAAGGAGATGAGTGGGCCTGAGAGTTTGGTGGGTTGGAGTTGGACCTGATGCCTGACGCTTTCCCACCTCCGCTGGTATTAAGTTCTTGGTGGGAAGGCCCATGGTTGACCTTCCTGCCTTCATTTGAATCCCTTAAGTGGTTACCTAATGACCACAGGGCCTTTTCCTGCCTACACTGCAATCTTCCCAGCTCCGGGTGTGTTGGCTGACGTGCTGCCTGAACAGCTGGTAACACTGTGCAGGCTGCATGCCAGCCTCAGTTGTCCATCAATCTGCACTAATCTGTGCACAATTGAGGGCATTGCCATGAGGCAGGCACCCACCACTCCCTGCATGCTGCCAACCCCAAAGCCCCCCTCACCTCTTAAACGCTCAGAACAGCCAATGCCCCTGCTTCCTGCCACGCCCCACGCCCCCCCCCCCCCCCCCCCAACACACACACACACTTACTTTGTGACTCTGGGTCTGAGAGGGTATTGTTCCAGCAGCAGCCATGCCCTTCCCTCCATGGTGCAAGAGCCAAGATTGGCCAGCAGATGTTGGAGGGCGAAAGTCATCTTCTGAGGTCCTCAGCCTGGAAGAAGGCTCACTGCTGTCCACTTACTGCCTGATGGGCAGAAGATACAGCAGGTCCTCCTCCTCGAGTGTCTTCATGCCTTTCTAATCCACAAGCGAGGCAGCCACCGAGGTTCTGTCCATGCGATCAGGACTTTATTACAAAAGCTTTTTCAAAATGACCACAACCAAAAGCTTTCAGTTTCTATTTCTCTGCAACTATACCTGCTGGCTGGACAAATAGCACAGAGAACAATTAACCAATGCACACAATCAAGCAGCAAATAATCATAAACATTCTGCTTGGATTTACCCATTGGAACAGCGCAAAAGGCATCAAAAAGCAGTCTAGTTTTAAAAATACTGTTTTGGTAGGGCCAGGAGCAGTTGAAGTTCAGGATCCAAATTTTCTGCAGGCCCCTTCCACCGAGCTCATCCATCTCAACTCCAAACTTCCTGCCAGTTCGGTCAGCCTCTGTGTGGAATCATATAGTTACAAGGCGGAAGGTCCTTTGTGTCTCTGTCAGCTTTCAGCAAGAGCAGCTCAGTGACTGCTGTTCCCACTCCCACAACCTTCCATAGCCTGTAATATATTTCTCTTTCAGAGCTTATCCAGTTTCTTTTGTAAGTTATTATTCTCTGGCAGTGCATTCCAGATTCAAACCACTTGCTGGTTTAAAAAAACTTTTTCCTCAAGTCACTGCGGGTCCTTTTGCCACCCACCTCCAAAACTGGGAACTGTTTCACTCGACTTTCTCTGTGTCCAGACACCTCATGATTTTGAACAGCGCCATTAGATCAATATTCCCTAAGGAGAAAACCCCAGTTTCTCTCACCTTTCCTTGAAACTGAAGTCCCTCACCCATGTAACCACGCTCGTAAATCTTCTTCTCTAAAGCCTCCTTTGTCCTTCCTAATTTGCAGTTCCCAGAACAACATGCTACTCCAGCTGAGGCCAAATCAGTGTTTAATGAAGGTTCATCATATCTTCTTTGCTTAGTTATTCTATTGCCCTATTTATGAAGCCCAGGATCTGGGGTGTATGTATTATATCACATGGCCCAATACTGGGCTAGCTGCCATGCTGGGTGAGTTATCCCAGTGCCCATTTGGCAGCGGGAGCTTGCTGGCGGTGTAGAAATACGCTCTGGCCCTTGGCGGGCAGAAAACCCCACCTGAAATCTCTCTCCTGATGTCTGGTTTTTAAATTTAGTCATTCACAACATTAAAAACAAAACTCTTGTTGCCTGCTCCAAAGCTGTCTTGATTACAGCAGAGCAGCCCAATGGAAAACAGTTCCTCTGTATTAACTGCTAGACTTACAGATAATGATTCTTGCATATTTATATTTGGTCTGTGTTTATTCTTCCTTCTGATTACAATTAAAGTCTTAAGCTTAAAATCTTGTGTGAGCAAAGGAAATGTTTCATTCAAGTTGTTTTTCGCCACAGTTTTTCCATTGGGGTCGGAACCCATCCCTGTGCGTGATTGTCATACAATCCTGATTAGATAATCTCAGAAGATACTTTAAGTAAATATGGATGAAAAGCAGTGTAATTGTAAAGTCGTTTCTTTTAATGTGGTCAGCACTTCATCAGGGTCTCTGCAGATGAGAGGCTGTCACGCAGATGGCAAATATTATTGTTCCATTCACTCATGAGGAGTATTTCCTCATGGTTATGAATGAACTGAGCCTCAGATACTTGACGAAAACATTTTTGGTGTGTAACTGCAATCACCCAGCCTTCACCTTGTTTTACTGAAATGTCTGGCTGTTCACAGGGTTTTTATGAAACATAGCTGTGTTAAAATTCAGGATTTTTCTCTTTCTCTCTGTGGTAAAACTTTCCTGTTTTATTTTTCTGGTTCTGCTCTGAAGGAACTGATTTCTTCATGGTTCCAGTTGCATTGGTGCCAGGCACTCCAATACTGCACCTCACCCAATGGCCTGTTCATTTTGTAATGGAGACAGTAAAGAGCTCATCGTGGTGGCCCTTGTAATCAGGTTGCAGGCTCCTCTTCTCCAAGTGGGCTTGAAGTGGCTGCTAGTAATAAAGTCATGTGCACAAACTGGACAAAACTTTCAACCCCAGTGGGGGCTAAAGTTTATTCATTAGTGCCACACAAATTAACGCAGCAATGATGTTGCAATGACAATCCCCTAGCTGCTACATTCCAGCACCTGTTCAGGTACACTGAGGGCGAATTTAGCATGGTCAATGCACCTAGCCGGCACATCTCTTGGACTGTGGGAGGAAACCAGAACAGCTGGAGGAAACCCACGCAGGCACAGGGAGAACATGCAAACTCCACACAGACAGCAACTCGAGGTCAGAATCGAACCCAGGTCCCTGGCATGGTGAGGCAGCAGTGCTAGCCACTCTGCCACCATGCCATCCTATGGTAGAAAGGCTGCCTCCAAGATCCTCTGCCTGATTCTCCTGTCCATTGACTTCACTGTGAAAGGCTGATCAGTGTGGCAGGTAACCCATGAGAAATGATGCTCACTTTCAACTGGTACTTGTAGCTGACAGAGGTGGAGCACTGAAAATAGAAGACATAGCATCCCTTTGCATTTAGTAATCATAGAATGATGAGCTTTAACATGATATGGAACCCAGATATACTAACAGCAACAGCAAACTGTATTTATTTTGTACCTGTAAGATAATAAAACATCTCCTAATGCTTCACAGAACTGTAAACACCAGCCACACAAGCGGTTAAGGCAGATGGTCAAAGGCTTGGTCAGAGAGATAGGTTATAAGGAACATTTTAAAAGAGGACAGTGAAGCAGAGAGGTTTAAGGAGGGAAACTCCACTGCTTTGGGCCTGGACAGCTGAAGGCAAGGCAGCCACTGAAATAGAGATTTAAACAAAGATGCTCAAGAGGCCAGAATTAGATGATTACAGACATCAAAGACCAAGAACTAGGAGTTCTAATTTTAAACGGTCTAAACAAATTGTGAAGACAAGGATGTTTGTCAAGATTTCAGTGGAAGACAAACTGAGTACTTTTTCTTGGTATTGCCGATGCTGACCTAATATAAATCCAAATTAGCAGCCTATGACTAAATAGGTTTAATCATAACTGGATTAACAAACAGAATCACAGTGCAGAAGGAGGCCATTCAGCCCACTGAAAGAGTATTCTTCTTCATTCCCTCCCTTATCCCTGTAACCTTGCTCATTATTTCTTTTCAGATAACAATCCAATTCTCCTTTGAATACTTTGATCAAACATGCCTCCACCACTCTGTTCCGATGTTCATTCCAGACTCCAAGCATCCCCCAAGTGAGAAAACAGTTCCTCGCATCATTTTTACCTCTTTTGCTAATTATTTTCAGAGAATCTATAGGAATCCTACAGTGCAGAAGGAGGCCATTTACCCCATTGAGTCTGCATCAACCCTCTGACAGAACATCCTACACAGGCCCTATTCCTATAACCCCACACATTTACTCCACTAATCCCCCAACCCATACATCCTGGGTCACTAAGGAAGTATTTAGCATGGCCAATTCACCTAACCTATGCATCTTTTGGACTGTGGGAGGATACCAGAGCACCCGTGGGAAACACATGCAGACATGGGGAGAACGTGCAAATTCCGCACAGATAGTCACCCAAGGTCCGAATCAAACCCAGGTCCTTGGCATTTGTGAGGCAGCAATGCCAATCACTGTGCATCTGTGCCATAATGCCACCCCTAAATTTTTAATCTGTGCCTTCTAGTTCTTGATGTTCTCTTGAGTCGGGACAGTTTCTCACTATTTATCCTGTCCATACCCCTCAGGATCTTAATACCTCTATTGAGACTCTACTCAGCCTGCTTTTCTCCTAGGAAATCAGTACCATCCTCTCCGATCTACCTCATAGCTAAAGTTCTTTTTCCCTGGAATAATTCTTGTGAATCTCCTATGCGCTTTGTCCAATGCCTTCACGTCATTCCTCAAGTATGGTGCTCAGAACTGGATACAGTACTCCAGATGAGGCTTAACTAATGTCTTATACAAGTTCCTTAGTCTTGTACTCAATGCCCGTATTAATAAAGCCTCAGATACTAGCTGCTTTATTCCACTCTCTCAGCATGCTCTGGCATCTTCAATGACTCGTGTAAATATACACTGAGTTTCCTCTGTTCCTGCACTTCTTTTAGACTTTCACCCTTTATTTTATACTGTCTCTCCATATTCTTCCTGCCAAAATGAATCACCTCCCACTTCTCTGCATTGAACTTCATCTGCCACTTTTCTTCCTAATCCATCAACATGTCAATGTCCTTTTTGAAATTCATCAGAGTTGGCAATGTTTCCGATCTTCATATCATCTGAAAATTTTGAAATGGTGCCCTGAACATAAGGTTGAGCAAGGGCTGGATTTTTGATGCTGTCTGCTGTGTGGTTCCTGGTGGCAGAGGCGGCCTGTCACTGGTGTCCTGTTGTTTGCACCCCCTGCTGCTGGGACCTCACGGTGGCCATTCGCCATCAGTGGGTCTGGAAGATCCCACCAGCAGGAATGGCCAAAAAAGTCTGGCCAAAGGGTCTCAGGTGGATTCCACTACAAAAATTCCTCCTATCTGAAAAACAACCATTTATCACTACTCTATTTCCTGTCACTCAGCCAGTTTCTTATCTAAGTGCCTACTTTCCCTTTAACAAATGTCTTTTGAAAATGCATATACACCACATTAACCATGTTGTCCTTTGTAGAGGTCTCTGTTACCTCCTCAAAAAAGCTCTAGCAAATTCATTAAACATGATTTTCCCTTAATGAACCCATGCTGGCTTTCCTCAATTATCCTGCACTCATCTAAATGATAATTGATTTTTTTCCCCCGAACAATAGTTTCCTGAAGTTTCCCTACCACTGGCTGATCTGTAGTTGCCAGTATTTTTCCTTGCACCCCTTTTAAACAAGGCCATGATATTCACAATTTGCCTGTCCTCTGGCAAACCCCCCCAGCATCTAAGAAAGACTGGAAGATTATTGCTAATGCTTCTGCAACTTCCATTCTCGCTTCCCTCAATAACCTTGATGCATTTCACTTGGTCCTGGTATTGTATCAGTTGTATCTCCTTCTCAATTGTAAATTCTTCTAATGTATAAGTCACCACCTCTCTCACCATGGCCTGGCTCGCTTCTTCTTTCTTTGTAAAAATGGATGCAAAATACTTGTTTAACACCCCTGCTTTATCTCCTGCCTTCAAATGCAAGTCCCTATTTTTAATCCTCAATCAGCCCTACACATCCTTTTACCACCTTTTTATTATTTATATATTAGAGAAGACCTGGCGATTCCCTTTTATGTTAGCTGCAATTATTTTTTCATTAATTCGCCTTGCTTATTAGATGTTTCACTATTGCTCTGGTCCTTTTATATTTTGTACCTGACATCTGTGATATGCATACTTCTTCCCTTCCATCTTCACCTCTATATCTCATCATCCCCTGGATTTATTTGTCCTACTTTTCCCCTTCAAGAGAACATACCTTGGTATTGTCTGCAATACTTCTTTCTTTGGAGGTAATCCATTATTTAGCCATCATATTTTCTGTCAACATTTGCTTTTAACTCATGCAACTCAGATACGTTCTCATCCCATCAAATTTGGCTTTCTTTCAATTAATTATCCCTGCTCTGGATTGTTCCTTGTACCTTTCCATGACTAATTGAGACCTTATGATACAAACAATTAAAACTGAAGTAAGGGAAAATTGCCTCTACAAAACCTATGGGAAGAAAGATAAAGGGAATCACAGCACCTACCTCTCCCATTCTGTGTTAACTCAACAATATTCCAATTCAGCAGCTCTTCTTTGAGGCTTGTCCTTGTCTGGTTAATGCTCTGCAACTATGAAGCTGAAAAATATATTTTTTTATTTGGAATTTTCATCTCACTAAGGAGGTTTCAGGCCAATCCACATCCAACAATCTGGTCTGAAAACTCTGCTCACTTTTCGATCACAGTGACAAACTTCACCACATTAGCTAAAATAATCCATAACATTCTAAAACAATTAATAACATTCCAAATCAAACAACCCACAACACTCTTAGGAAAAAAAACCTGTCAACCTACTTGCCCCATCTCCCAATGCTAATAGATCCTTTAAAAGATTCCAGGATCTGATCTGCATCTTCACCAAAAACTAATCTGTTCTTTCTTAGGCCATTTCCTTTCTGTGTATCAAGTTTTGTTGAAATTCATCCATTAATTTTTCAGATATGTTATTTACAAACATAAAGAGTAACGGGTGAGAACATTACCTCCTCTTGCTTTCAGTGCCAGAGACAATAAGTGAAGAGGGTATTTAGAGTGAATACTTGTGCCAAGCTGTGTTAACTCAACATTATTACAATGCCACAGCCCTTCACTGAGGCTTTTCCCTGTTGCTTGGTAATTACAAAGCTGAAAAAAAATCATCTTATTAAGAGCTTCCTTCTCAATGAAGAGGCTTCAGATCAATTCACACCCAACAATCTGTTCAGAAAACTCTGCTCATATTTTGACTGTTGTGGCAATTTGTGTAACAACAGCATTCTAAATCAAACAACCTACAACATTCTTTAAAAAAAAGCTTAATTGGCTCCATTTCCGCATTTTAACAGATCCTTTAAAAAAATTCCAAGATCCTGATCTGGATCTGCATCTTCACCACAAAAACAGTTTACTTCTTCCTTGGGCCATACCCTCATGATTCCAGTTTTATTGAAGTCTGTTGGTTAGTTTTTGAGATACATTCAAACGGGTGAAGACATTACCTCCACCTATCTTCAGTGACAGAGGTAACAATAGCAAAAGAACTGAGAGGGAAGAGATGAGAGTATTTCAAGATGCAAGTGGGAGAAGAGCAAAGTCGAGTAAATATTCTTAATCATCGAATTATACAATCTCTATGGTGCAGAAGGAGGCCGTTTGGCCCATTGAGCCTCCATCAACAACAATCGCACCCTATCCCCGTAACCTCACACATTAACCCTGCTAATCCCTCCGAAAGTAGGGTCAATTTAGCATGGTCAGTCAACCTAACCAGCACATCTTTGGACAGTAAGTACATCCTGCAGCCATCTGAGGGACAATTAAGAGGGCGGGAGAAACCAATAGACTGGGACAGGAACATTTTGAGTAGTAACATGGGCATTGCCCAGTTGAGCCGATTGGGCCATTTCTGCAGTGTGCTGGATTGGTGAATTAAGATGGGCCAAATGGCCTTCCTCAGGACAAAGTATCTTGTGACTTTACCCATTGGGTCTGGAGTGCCAAAGTGTATTTTTTTTCTAAGAATATTTCAATAATCAGGAAATACCTTAGTGCTAGGAATGTTTATGTTTTTTTCTCTCACTGAGGCTGTGAGGCTGTAAATTCCGTCCAAAATGCTGTAAACCTGCATTCCTGGCTCTACTGGCTTGAACTTGCTATTTATTCTCACCCTCTGACAAGTTTGTAAAAATATAATCCTGTTTGGATAAAATCAATCAGCGAACAGCAATGTATAGACTCTTACAGTTTCTGCCAAGCCACCCTTTTCTGATTCAGCCTTTCACCATGTGTCTGCGGCTTGGAAAATATTCATTTCCATTTCCGTCTCCAGATCAGCTGCTGCGCTCACACATTCGAAAGGCTTAACGAAAGAAAGAGGCTTCCCCTCCTTTGGAGCAAACTGGCTGATGTAAAAAAAAATTAAAAACCTCAGCAACGTCCTGATCTCCACAAACAAATCTTAATAGTGTCATTGTTCTGTGAATTTCAATAATTGTGCATAGGTACAAGTATTAGAATTTTGTTAGGTGTTTCAAAACTGTCCTGCATATGAACTACCTCACTTCATCAGGTATTAATCACGTTCTTTTAATTATTTTATCCATTAGTGTTGAGTGTGATGTGCAGCACAATGTCTAGTTATAGCTTGTGACAGTATGTAAAGCAATTCTATATACGATTAAACATTCTGTGCATAGCACATTTTGAAACTTGAGGTTTAGATTTTAATGATTCCCTTGTATAATCAGGGTTTGTTTAGTTAACTGTCCTGATTTCTTGGGACATCTGGGAGCAGCCATTACTTCAAAAATTAGGAACGCAAGTCATTATCTGAAAAGGAAGAATGTGCAGGGTTATGGGGAGAAAGCAGGAGAATGATGTAATCCCCATTTGGAGAGCCAATGCAGCCCTGATGGGCCCAATGGCCTCCTGTGTTGTAACAATTCTGGGATTCTGTGAAATATATAATTAACTAGTTTCAAATGCAGCCATTCAATGTTGTTTCAAAGTGCTAACAAGCTGAGTGTCAATAAGATTCAGAACATTTTGAATGCATAGAAATCCGAATACTTCTGCGGAAAGAATGAACATCCCATTAGAGCTAACCACCATATATCATATACTTAGATTCATAGATTTATAGTTTGTAGCACAGAAAGAGGCCATTCGGTCCATCCTGACCACACTAGTCCCATTTACCAGCATTTGGCCCATAGCCCTAGAAGTTACAGCAGTGCAAGTGAATACAGAAATACTACTTCAATGTTATGAGAATTTTTGCCTCCACCACCCTTTCAAGCAGTGAGTCCCAGACTCCCGCCATCCTCTGGGTGAAAATGTTTCTCCTCAATTCCCCTCTTAGCCTTTTATCTCTTACCTTAAACATTTAGTAGATTTTAAGAAGGTGCTTACAAATGAAAAGCTTAATTGTTAAGAACCTTTTCAAAGTAAGCAGGTGCATTTAGCAGAAGATGATGCTGATTTAATTTGATTGGGGGAATGGCCGGTTTTGAGAGTGAGGCAGGTTCCCCATGCAATGTTTTTTCAGACAGCAAACATAATCCTGGAATTTGCTGTAACTTGGGCCTGAATTTCCTCAATCTTTTCTGGCTTGATCAATGTGAGAATTTTGTCACATATCAGAAACAAGAACAGTCACATCAAAGAATGTTCACAAAATCTTTCTAGATGGAAAGTCCTGTCCCTGACTCATTTTGCTTTGGAGTAAGACCAAGGTTTAAAATGTCCCAACTGTTTCAGAATGGGACACGTGGTTTTGGAAAACACAAAATCTTCAGTAACTTTTTTATTTCTCAAACACGCCCTGTTTTTTTTTGCCCTCTAATTAATTCCTTCTCCTCAGGAGGTTATTTTTAAAAACTGAGCACTCCTATAATTATGTCTCTGCATTTCATTCTGGTTTGTGAAACCACTACCCTTCCTTTGCTTTATATGAAAGAAAATAGAATCAGTGCAAGGTGAGGATACTGTTATTCAGCACTGTGTAAAATGATTATCAAAGCATAGAAAAGTATGATTGAGGAGTTTGAATTTTCTAATACAGGCCTTCACACTTCGCCTGCCATACTCCAATCTTCAATCAGTGAACTCAGCCTATCAAGAGTCAAAAGGCTACTGTAAACTTGATTCAATTTTGATTTGATTCATTATTGCCACATATTTTAGTATACAGTGAAAAATATTGTTTCTTGCTTGCTATACAAAGCATACTATGCATAAAGAAGGAAAGGAGAGGGTGCAGAATGTAGTGTTACAGTTATAGCTAGGGTGCTGAGAAAGATCAACTTGGTATATAAGGTAGATCTATTCTAAAGTCTGGCAGCAGGGAAGAAGCTGTTCTTGAGTTGGTTGGTATGTGATCTCAGACTTTTGTATCTCCTTCCCGATGGAAGGAGATGGAATAGGGTATGTCCAGGGTCCTTAATTATGTTGGCTGTTTTCCCGAGGCAGCAGGAAGTGTAGACAGAGTCAATGGATGGGAGGGGCTGGTTTGCGTGGTGGACTGGCCTCATTCATGACCGTTTGTAGTTTCTTGTGGTCTTGGACAAAGCAGAGGTCATACCAAACAGTGATCCAACCAGAAAGAAGACTTCCTATGGTGCATCTGTAAACATTGGTGAGAGGCATAGCGAATATGCTGAATTTCCTTAGCCTCCTGAGAAAGTAGAGGTGTTGGTGAACTTTCTTAACTATAGCATTGGCGTGGAAGGATCAAGACTGGTTGTTGGTGATTGGGACACCTAGAAATTTGAAGCTCTTGACCATTTCCAACATCCCCGTTGATATAGACAGGGGTGTGTCCTCCTATACGCTTCCTAAACGCTATCTCCTTTTTGTTGACATTGAGGGAGAGATTACTGTCATGCATGAGTTTACCAGATTTTCTATCTCTTTCCTGTACTCCATTTCATCATTGTTTGAGATCCAATCCACTATGATGGTGTCATCAACAGACTTAAAAATCAAGTTGGAGGGGAATTTGGCCATGCAGTCATAGGTGTATAAGGAGCTGAGGACACAGCCTTATGGGGCACTGGTGTTGAAGACAATCGTGGAGAAGGTGTTGTTGCCTATCCTTACTGATTGCAGTCTGTGGGTTAGGAAATCTGGGATTCAGTCACAGTGATTTATGTACCAGGAGCGTACTAATTATGTACTAATGAACTGACATTAAACAAAGTTCTATTCTAAATTAAAAGCTCTTAATAGGAGAACTATTTCCAATGAAAGGTTTTGCCAAGAAAGTGGCACCTTCCCTTTAAAATGCAATGATCAAGTAACACTTTAGTCACTTTGCTGTGTTTCTTATATAGAGTTTAAATTTATTCAACAAGGTAAGAGTTAACACAGTGTGCATAACAAGGGGATTTCTGTACCAACGAGTGGGATTCTCTCCCATGTAGGAATTTGCAATTAATTACAAAATGAAGCTCCAGTGGTAATTCATACTTGATGAAGGACACAGACTCACATCCATGGTTCTCTACATGCAGAGTTTCAGATTTCAGACATGATTTAGAGCCCAACTGGAGACTTTCCCATTACGTACAGTATCCAATTATAGTGAAGTATTGGTAAAGAATTGGGAACTACACACATTTAATCAATGATTCTTTTTGTTGTTGCTTTGACAGTGGAGCACAATGAAGATGTTTTTCACCATAAGGCGCAGTGGAAAGAATTTAAGTTCGATTTAACTCAAATTCCTCAAGGTGAAATCGTCACTGCAGCAGAGTTTAGGATCTACAAAGGAGCAAACGACAATTTCCATGGAAACATGACCCTCCACATCACAATTTACCAAGTATTGCAGGTGCCCCAGGACAGGTTAGTGTTTGTCATATGTTGTTTATGCAGTCATATAATCTGCAGTTTATAACTGTGAAGCTAATTATGCCCTCCTGCCCACAACTAGAAAATGTTATATTATTTGTTAACATTTTCATAAAATTATTTACCAAGTAGTTTTACCCCCATCTGCCTGAAGGCCACTGGTGAGGTACATTCTACAGATATTCCCACTACTTGTGCAAATCCAAACAACAAGCGTAACTGAGCGTGACTCAAGTAATAAGCCAATAAGACATAAGAACAGAATTCGGCCACTCGGCCCATCATGTCTGCTCTGCCATTCAATCATGGCTGATACTCTTCTCATCCTAATTCTCCTGCCTTTTCCCCATAACTCCTGATCCCCTTATTAATCAAGAATCTATCTATCTCTGTCTTAAAGATACTCAATGACCTGGCCTCCACTTCTGCAGCCTTCTGCAGCAAAGAGTTTCACAGATTCACCAGTCTCTGGCTGAAGAAATTCCTCCTCATCTCTGTTTTAAAGGATTGAACCTTTAGCCTGAGGTTGTACCCTCTAGTTCTAATTTTTCCTACTAATGGAAACATTACCTCCATATCCACTCTATTCAGGCCTCGCAGTATACTGTAAGTTTCAATAAGATGCCCCCTCATCCTTCTAACCCCAATGAGTACAGACCCAGAGTCCTCAATTGTTCCTCATACGACAAGCTCTTCATTCCAGGGATCATTCTTATGAACTTCTTCTGGACCCTTTCCCAGGCCAGCACATCCTTCCTTAGATATGGGGTCCAAGACTGCTCACAACACTCCAAATGGGGTCTGACCAGTGCCTTATAAGCCACAGAAGTACATCGCTACACTTCTGTTCTAGCCCTCTCGACATGAATGCTAACATTGCATTTATCTTCCAAACTGCATTAAGAGAATCTTGAGCAAGGACTCCCAATAAATGTCAATAATGAATTAATGATAAGGAAAGGCCAATGCATTTCACACCTTTCCTGGAAATGGAAATAAAATCCAGACTGATGTAAAATAGGCTACCAATTCCCCACCATAAAGGATGAGTTTTCAGAATACTTGGAAATGCACAGTAAGATATGGTGAAGTCAGTATGGTTTCAAGGGGAGGTCATGCCTGACAAATCTGTTATAATTCCTTGAGAAGTTAATGAGCAAGTTAGACAAAAGAGAGTCAGTGGATATTGTCTACTTGGATTTCCAGAAGGCCTTTGAAAAGGTGCTACTCGGGGGCTGCTGAGTAAGATGAGAACCCATGGTGCTGGAGGCAAGTTACTAGCATGGATAGAAGATTGGCTGACTGGTAGAAGGCAGAGAGTGGGAATAAAGGAATCCTTTTCAGGATGGCAGTCAGTGACTAGTGGAGTTCTGCAGGGGTCCGTGTCAGGACCATAACATTTCCCACTATACATAAATGATCTGGATGAAGGAACTAATGGAATTGTGGCTAAGTTTGCAGCTGATACAAAGATAGGAGGAGGGAGAGGTAGAATTGAGGAATTGGGAAGGCTGCAGAAAGACTTGGACAGGTCAGGGGAGTGGGCAAAAAAAATCAGATGGAATACAACATGGGAAAGTTTGAGCTTATCAACTTTCATAGGAAGAATAGAGGTGTAGACTATTTTCTAAATGGGGAGAGAGTTCAGAAATCAGAAACTCAAAGGGACTTAGGAATCTTAGTTCAAGATTCTCTTAAGGTTAATTTGCAGGCTGCCTTGGTAGTTAGGAAAGCAAATGCAACGTTAGCATTCATTTTGAGACGACTAGAATACAAAAGCAAGGATATACTGCTAAGGCTTTATATTTAGAATATTTCAAGAAAATTTGGACCTGTATCTAAGGAAGGATGTACTGGCCTTGGAGAGGGTACTGAAGAGGTTCATGAGAATGATCCCAGGAATTAAAAGTTTGACATATGAAGAGCATCTTAGGACTCTGGCCTGTACTTGACGGAGTGTAGAAGGATTGAAAATCATGGAATAACACAAGGCTTGGATAGAATGGACATGGAGAAGATGTTTCCAATAGTCAGAGAGACTAGGACCCAAGGGCACAGCTTCAGGGTAAAGAGATGACCGTTTAGAGCTGAGATGAGGAAGAATTTCTTCAACAGAGAGTGGTGAATCTGTGGAATTCACTGTCATAGAGGGCTGTGGGTGCCAGATCATTGACTGCATTTAAGGCAGAGATAGATCGGTTCTTGATTGTTAAAAAGATCAAGGGTTACAGGGAAAAAAGTGGAAGAATGGAGCTGAGAAACTAATCAGACATGATTTAATGGTGGAACAGACTCAATGGGCCAAATGACCTAATTCATTCATGTTGAAAACTGGTCTTAGCTGGATACACCATCTCTCAAATCCCAGAATTATCCTCAGTGTGATTGGATTCTTCAACCAATAGCTGAGTCTGATCCCGACATCATCTGACATCTGTGCACTATCCAGAGACCATTGAGGAACGGGGACTGCAGTCAATATTTCTCTTCCCGACTCATTGCCGGTGAGATTGTCTGTAACAACTGATTTAACTCTGATTTAGATCAGCTAACTCCAAACATGCTGGGGATTGAACCTGGGACTTTTCTACTCCAGAAGCCATTGCACAGACAAGCTAAGTCACTAGGCTGTCCCATTTCAGAGCATCCTTCAGTGAGTAAGTTTTATTGATGTAATCCTAATGTCCCCAAGAGTAGGTGTGTTGCTGATGGCCTAGAGAGATGGAGTCAGGACATGAGTCATTGGGTCAAGATGGTCAGCAGAGAGAAAGATGCTTATTCATAGTAATGGAGTCAAAGAGGAGGAGGCCAACCTAATCCCATATTATGCATGTCTTAGCAGCTGGTTCCAGAGGTCAGCAAAACTGATACAAGGTCAAAACTGAATATATTTAGTAAAACTACTGGGAAGAAAAAATGGTCAGTAGCATACCAACATTTAAGTGATGTGAACATAGCTCATATTTTTTTCAAAAAAAAGGCATAGAAAGCTAGACATACATGGCAAGCATCTGAGAGAAAAGGCTTGATTAACATTTTGGGTGGGACTCTTCATCAGAGCTGTTATTTGCATTTTTGTTTCTTTTTATAACTGTTAATCAGTAAGTTGTTACCTCCCCTCAGGAGACCAACAAAACGTTTATTGAAAATAGCATTTCCTGGGTAGAGCAAGCGGCAGAGATAAAATCATGGGATCAAAGGAGTCTCAGGGAGGCAGTCTAGTCATTCGTGCTGAAAACTGGTCTGACAGGCAGACAGTCAAGAGTTCAAGTCCTAAGGCTATCTAACGCCCGGATGAGTTTTCAGGCTGTTTTTTTTTCTCTCATAGGTTGATGTCCAGTTCACCATTTTGTATGGCAGTGTCCACCTCTAAAGGGAGGGATAACCTTACTCCAACAGCACTGGTAGAGGTTATGTCAGTTGCACAGAGGAGTATTTGTAAGAGCAGAGAGCCCATGAATGATGTGAACCCATATATAAACATGAGTAAAATATAGAAAATCAACATTTATTTGATATTTCTCTTTGGATTTCCATTCTTAAAAGGACTCCCACACACAATCTGATTCCCACAGGCTGTGAGAATGGATGAAATCAGCTGTTCTCTCTTCAGCTGCTTCCCACGCCATTCTTGCCAGAATTTGAATAGTGTGGTATGGTGTGGGATTCTGTGTCAGCAAATATTTGGTCACCACCCCCTACCCCCAACTCCCCCCCCCACCCCCACAAAATATTAACCATAACTGGAAACCAAACTTGTTTGTGTCATGAAGCAACAGTCTGCAGCCATGCTACTTGGCACTCAGGGATAAAATCTTCACTCTTGCCTTCCAGAAAAAAAACCTTGCCCAATGGGGCTGCATGTTTGGGAAATGGGTTCTGACTCTGGTTTGTCTGTGCCTCATTTCCTGCTGCATACTCCCACAGTAATGAAGCTTCACACTAAGAACGTCAATCTGCAGCTTATCTTTATTTATTCAAGTGATCCCTCTTGTATGTAGTTTGCAGTAACTGAACTCCCTTAATTTTGGTGAAAGCAAATTGCTGTGGATGCCAGAATCTGAAACAAAAACAGATAATGCTGGAAAAACTCAGCATGTCTGTGGGGAGAGAACGGTGACACAGTAGTTAGCATTGCTGCCTCACAGCACCAGGGACCAGGGTTCAATTCCAGCCTCAGGTAACTGTGTGGGGTTTGCACATTCTCCTTGTGTCTGTATGGGTTTGCTCCAGTTTCCTCCCACAATCTAAAGATGTGCAGGTTGGGTGCATTTGCCATGGTAAATGTGCAAGGTTATGGGAAAAGGGCCTGGGTAAGATGCGGAGTTGATGCACCCTCGATAGAATTCATAAGAAATAGAAATAGGAGCAGGAGTAGGCCATCTAGCCCTTCGAGCCGGCCCCGCCATTCAATAAGATCATGGCTGATCTGAAGTGGATCAGTTCCACTTTCCTGCTTTCTCCCCATAACCCTTAATCCCCTTGCCTACCAAAAACCTATCTACCCATGTCTTAAATATATTTAGCTGAATGGCCGCCTCCTGCACTGTAGGGATTCTATGATTCTAACATTTCGAATCTGAAGTGCGAAACGTTCTCTCATCTGAGAGATGCTGTCAAATCCGTTGAGATTTTCCAGAATTTTCTGTTTTTGTCCTTTTATTTTGGTATTGAATAAATCATGATTCACTTTAAAATAAAATTATATGTCTCTATGACATTGTACTGAATTATGATGAAGGCTTTTAAATCCCTGTTTTAAAAAGATGAGGGCATATCTGGCCCGATTGTTCCAATAAGGTTTGAGTATTAAAGTATTTTAATTATTGAACTTGCTAAAGAAAAGGACAACTTTGTTGGACTTTTAGTTCACATCAAAACATTGCTATATTCCTTGAGGGTTAATCAAGAAAGGACAATTAAAAACTGTATGCTTGAAGTTTGTTACAATGAAATACGTTGTATGTAAAAATGCAGTGAGTTTAAAAATAGTTGCGAGGAAATGGCTGGTGGTAATGCCAAGAATTGTCAATTGCAGAGAAGGGTTTTGCTGCAGGTTTGAGGAGGAAACATGGGCAGAATTGAAATGAAGGAGAGAGTTGAGAGTACCACAGCTTGAGATTGCTACTTGGGAGAAACTTGGCAAGATTCTGACAACTGGAATCTGGGCAGTTGTTATGGGGAATAGGGGAGTGCATGGGGGAGACAGTTCTTTCCCTTTTTTCAACAAAATATTTTTAGCTCACAACAAGTTGAAGTAAGAAGGAGAAACAGTCTCCCTTCAATTCCAGCACCTCCCCCCACAAAAACACATTGGTGACTGCTAAATATTGTTTATGAAAAACGTTCTCCAATGTTAACAGGATCACCCTGAACCTGCATAATTGCACGTACTACAGGTCAAAAAAGCTTCAGCTTTAGATAGCAAGTGAATGTGTCTCTGGAATATTGCTGGACTCATCTCGGTCTCCAGTTGACAGCTTGTGTTAACTATATGAGAGATTCCATTCATTTGCCAATCTATGGAGCGCAAGAGAGCATGCTTTAATCTGAGGTGCCACACTCAGCGCTTTCTGTTATTTCTTCATGTCAGTACTTGAACCTAGAATGCTGCAAATAGCAACAATCAGAGTCCATCACTTCATTTTACCCACGTGCACGGTTCTTCAGAGCTCCTTTTGAAAAGGATTTGATAATGTAACTTTCAAAACTAAATACTGATTTGAAAGC
Source organism: Carcharhinus amblyrhynchos (assembly GCF_965287045.1). Classification (NCBI taxonomy): domain Eukaryota; kingdom Metazoa; phylum Chordata; class Chondrichthyes; order Carcharhiniformes; family Carcharhinidae; genus Carcharhinus; species Carcharhinus amblyrhynchos. Next base: position 20,334,495 of record NC_137347.1, read on the forward strand.
ACAATAGAATTTTCATGAAAACCCTCACAAAAGCATATTTGTGACTCTAACCTCCGTACATTTCTCAAATTTTCAAACCAATTGATTGCCTTTTTAGATGTGTTTTTCTTAACATATACGTCCTAATTGGTGTTAAACTTCCATTTGTTCCTCCAGTGAAAATGTTTATGTTTGTATAATAGGTTAAGCATAGCAAAACATCACAAGGCACTTCACAGAAGTGCAGCCAAATGTTTGACATTTAGCTGGATAAGAACAGGTGAAGAGGTAGATTTTAGGAAAGGTCGTAAAACAGGAAAGGGGCAGGAGGTGTTTAGAGAGGGAATTCTAAATCTTAGAGTCACGGCAGCTGAAAGGATGGTTTTCAATGGCTGAGAGATTAAAATCATAGTTGTGCAAGAAGCCTGAATTGAAGGTACACAGAGATTTTTGGATGGTTGGAGGATGCTGGAGAAAATAGTGGAGATAGGGAGAGGAAAATCCATGCAGGCATTTGAAAACAAGGACAAGAACTTTAAAATGGAAGTATTACCAGACTGGGAGCCAATATAACTCAGCAAGCATGGGATGGTGGGTGTACAGGATTTGATGTGAGTTAAAATATGGACAACAGAGTTTTGGATGAATGCAAGTTTATGGAAGGCAGAAAATGGGAGACCATTGAAATGGTCAAGACCAGAGATAACAGAGGCATGGATAATGGTTTCACAGCTGAGAATCTGACACAAAGGAGAAGACAGGTGACATGCAGCAGGAAGTTTTGAATAGATAGCATGAAGCTCGTTTCAACTCCAAAGTAGACGTCAAAGTTGCAAACAGTCCGGTTCATCCTCAAACAGTTTGCAGAGAGAGGGGTGGACCAGCTGGCTTAGAAAGTGAGATGGTGACAGGGGTTGAAGGAAATTATTCCTGTTATCCCAGTATTTAGTTAGTATTTGGTTAAGCAGTGTGACAAATCAGAGATAGCAGAAAGGTAAAGCCAGGTGATGATGACACCAAACTGGGTGTCGTACGTGTGGAACTTATATTTTCAACTGGTGGTGCTGTAGGGCAGGATGTAAATAAATAGTGGAAGTTAAGAATGGATTATTGGGGGACCCGGGAGTTAATGGCACAAGACCAGAAAGAGAAGACATAACTGAGGATTACCAGCTAGAAATGGAGAGATGAGACTGAAGCAGGTAAGGCTAATCCCACCAAACTGGATGACGGAGCAGAATTATGCCATCGACCATATGAACTGTGGTTGGCAGGTTAACAAGGCTCAGGGACAATTATACCACTTTCAGGAGTATCATTTACTATGTTTATGAGAATCAGTTGCCACATTTAGGAGGGATAGCTTGCCGCGTTTAGGAGTCAGGGCTGTTTCATTTCTGATATGGGGTGGAAATCTAATTGGATATGCTCGAACACCAAGTTGAGGGAAAGATGGATACAAGTCTGAGATGTAACCAGGGTTTTGTTCAAGATTTTTGGAGAGGAAGAGACAATTTGAGGTGGGGGACAATAGTTTGTATAGTTTGTGGGGTCAATGAGAATATTTTGAGGAGGATAGTCATGAGAGCAGATGTGGAAGGGTGTAGAACAGCACCTAAGGAGAAGGAACCATGTGGAGGCCAGGAAGGGAAGTTGGTGTTCAGCAGTTTGTCAGGAATAGATTCACAGCAGCAGGAGTTGTATCTTGTGGACAAGATGAGCTTGAAGCAGGCATCAGGGGTGATAGGCAAGAGGGAAGCTCATTCAGGACTGGGGATAGGGAGTATTTGGGGAGATTTGACTCTGTGGGCTGGGAAGGGAAGGAAGCAGCAAAGACAGCTGAACAGATGGTTTCAATATCAGTTATAACACAGTCCATGAGCTCCTCAAACTTCTTGTTCTGGACTGTCCAAGTGAATTGAATTCAAAGTCTTTACCCATTCAAATGTATTAATTATCATCCTTGATCACATCTTGTCTGGCTAATTATGCTCCTGCTCTCCCCAGCTCCTCTATATGTCTCCCTCTTGTTCCCCTAGGCAACTGCAAGTGTGGTCACTGGTCACCTAGGGTGGAATAATTAAAATCTAGGGGGCCAGAATTAAAGGAGCAGAGATATTTTAGAGGGTTGCAAAATGAAATATTGTTTAAAGTTGAAAATACATTCATTGCTGATGCAAATTCTAAGGTTTACAAATCAAGAATGTGTCTAAGTGGATTGTTCAGAACAAGGCAGAAGCTGGGCTAATGGTAAAGGTTATTTGATTTGGATAGTTGTAGAGAGAAAGTGAGAAAGGTGTCTGTAAGGTATTTCCTCAGAAAACAGTTGTTACATCGTGTAAAATAAATAAGTACAGGTGGACAGACAGACCAGGATAAATGGTGCTTGCTAATAGGGCCTCATAGCAGCTGAGCACATTTGCATGTACTGACTGCCTCTCTATCATTGAGTGGGAAGCTTTACAAAATTTACCCTATAACCTCGCAATGGTATCACAGCTGAACACCTTCAAAGCCCATCTGTTTAGACAATGAGTGAAGGCCAAAAAAATGATATGCACCTAAATCTTAACAGGATCAATTAACTTGCATTTTTCCTGCTGTATGCACTTTTACAGCAACATTTAGTAATGTTGCTACAAGGTTTTCTTTAAATAATTACACTTCAGATGATGCATTTTATTTAGGACCTCCTTCCAAACTTTAATAATGGTACAGGTTTACCAGAATTTCCACTATTCATAATAATTATGAAATAATTAAGTAAAAGGACCGATGATGTAAGTGTTCAAAATATAGAACTGAATAGTTCAAAATTTCAACATGAAAAGTTTCATTTCCCATCTGTAACATGTCGTACTTGTTAAATAAACAGTAAATTGAACACAACAACATATACTGTGTTTTCAGGAAAGCTTTCTCAGAAAATGGAAAGATCATGTCTTATGCTCATCCACTGCTGGCCCTGCACCCGCCTTTGCTCCCCTGCATCCCTCCTTACTCCCCTACAACCTCCCTCCCCTTTCACTTCTCCTTTAAGGGGCTTGTTGAAACCTATAGGATAGGATTTTCCAGCACTTTCAGAGTGGAGTACCTTCCAGACCTGCTGAAGGTGACCCCCCTGCCTCAGCTGGTCCCCTGTCAGTGGGACAGGTGAACCACACAAAGCACTATAGATAGAAAAGTGCTGGAAAATCTCAAGGTCTGACAGCATCAGTGGAGAGAGAGTAGAGCCAACATTTTGAGTCTAGATGACCCTTTGTCAGGGCTCAGCCTGCTGAGATTTTCCAGCATTTTTCTGCTTTTGTTTCGGATTTCAGCATCCACTACATTTTGCTTTTATTAAATACTGTAAATGTCGACGGGACTGGAAGATCCTGCTGGCAGCCAATGGAGAGCTGCCTCCACTACTGGAAATCATGGAGTGCAGGGGCTGGTTAATCCCATCCAAAGTTTTTGATCATCTGACTTTATGTCTCCTTACGTGGCTCAATGTCATATAGAACATTGAACAAAGAACAGTACAGCACAGTACAGGCCTTTTGGCCCTCAATGTTGTGCCAAGCTATGTCCAAACCCAAGATCAAGCTATCTCACTCCCCATAATTCTGGTGAGCTCCATATGTCTATCCAATAACTGCTTGAAAGTTCCTAAAATGTCTGACTCCACTATCACAGCAGGCAGTCTATTCCACACCCCAACCACTCTGAGTAAAGAATCTACCTCGGACATCCCTCCTATATCTTTCTCCATGAACCTTATAGTTTTGCCCCCTAGTAACAGCTACACCCACCCAAGGAAATAGTCTCTGTGTGTCCACTCTATCTATCTCCCTCATCATCTTATAAACTTCTAAGTCACCTCTCATCCCCCTCCACTCTAAAGAGAAAAGCCCCGGTTCCCTCAACCTTTCCTCATAAGACCTACCCTCCAAACCAGGCAACATCCTGGTAAATCTCCTCTGCACTCTCTCCAATGCTTCCACATCCTTCTAATAGTGAGGTGACCAGAACTGAACACAACATTCCAAATGTGGTCTCACAACGTCTGGTATAGTTGCAGCATAACCCCACAGCTCTTAAACTCAAACCCCCTGTTAATAGACGCTAACACACTATAAGCCTTCTTCACGGCTCTATCCATGTTTTGTATAATGTTCCTGTGAAGTGCCTGAGGATATTCTATGACATTAAGGGTGTTAAATGAGTACAAGTTGTTTGTTGTTTATGAGGTCATGGGTCAAGATATTTATTACTTAAGATCCTACATGACTGGCTGAAATTTATTTTATTAATTTTCAATCGCTTACAGAGAACCAGAGCTCCTCCTGTTGGATGATCAGGAAGTGTGGCCGACAGAAGAGGGGTGGCTGGAGTTTGACATCACAGCAACAAGTAATGATTGGCTGATGAATCCTCATTATAATCTGGGCCTGCGTCTTTGTGTGGAGACTGAGGAAGGTATTGTATTTAAGTGTCAGATTCAGTATGTTCCAGTCACCTATTAATAACACACACTATTTTGCTCTACAATTGCACTGTTATTACTGAGTATTTGTCTGAAGAAATCTCCCTGCCAGCTCTCTGCCCACACATATCTCTAAATTTGATATTGTCAGCTCTTGTCCTGGAGTATTCCTGTAATGGAAATGTTAGCTTAAAGTTACTGCTTGAATCTGTCATAAGGAAGTGAATGGGTGGCTCAGGGGTTGGTGTGGGAGGAATGGGTTTGAATTTATGGGGCATTGGCACCAGTATTGGGGTAGGTGGGACCTGTTCGGGCGGGATGGGGTTGGTCTGAACCGTGCTGGGACCAGAGTGCTGGCGAATCGAGTAAAGAGGACTGTAGACAGGGCTTTAAACTAATTAGGGGGGGGGAGGGTGTGAGGGTAGGTGATGTTACGAGGTCTAAAGTTAAGGAGAGGGTACAGGTAAGGGAAGAGGCCGAGGATGTCCCAATAATAGAGGGAGTAGGGGGCGTGAGTATAGTTGGTGGCGTTGCGGCAAATAGGGTCCAGGTGAAGGCTGGGATGAAAGCACTTTATCTGAATGCACGAGGCATTCGGAATAAAGTGGATGAGCTGGTGGCGCAGATCGACACAAATGGATACGATCTGGTGGCCATTACAGAGACGTGGCTGCAGGGTGACAGGGACTGGGAGCTGAATGTACAGGGCTATCAAGTGTTTAGGAAGGATAGGCAGGAGGGAAAAGGGGGGGGGCGGCGTAGCTCTGCTGATTAAGGATAGCATCACGGTGGTAGCAAGGGATGATATTGGAGCCAAGGAGCAGAGGGTGGAATCGTTGTGGGTGGAGATTAGGAACAGCAAAGGGAGGAAGACGCTGGTGGGTGTCGTCTATAGGCCCCCGAATAATGATCTGGAGGTGGGGCGGGCTGTTAACGCGCAAATAAGTGCGGCATGCAGGAATGGGACGGCTGTAGTTATGGGGGATTTCAATCTGCATATTGATTGGTCGACCCATGTTGGATGCGGGGGGCTCGAGGAAGAGTTCTTGGAATGCTGCCGGGATAGTTTCCTCGAACAGTATGTGTTGGAGCCGACGAGGGAGCGAGCTATCTTAGATCTGGTGCTATGTAATGAGGCGGGTAGAATTAGGGACCTTGTGGTGAAGGATCCTCTTGGGGAGAGTGATCATTGTATGGTGGAGTTTCTGGTGCAGATGGAGGAGGAGAAAGTGGGTTCCCGGACACGCGTCCTTTGTTTGAATAGAGGGGAGTACGGTAGGATGAGAGAAGAATTGGCGAATGTGGACTGGGGGAGCGCGTTGGAGGGAGGGTCTGTTGAGGAGCAGTGGAGGATCTTTAAGGAGATCTTTCTTGGTGCTCAGTGGAAATTTATTCCGATGGTCAAAAAGGATAGTAGGAGGAGAGGTAATAAGCCATGGATAACGAAGGAGGTGAAGGAAAGTGTTAAACTAAAAGCGGAGGAATTTAGAGTAGCTAAGAGTAGTGGGCGAGAAGAGGATTGGGAGAGGTTTAAATATCAACAAAGATTGACAAAGAAGTTGATAAAGAAGAGTAGGAGAAACTATGAAGCTGGGCTAGCGCTTAATATAAAAAAGGATAGCAAGAGTTTTTATAAATATATAAAAAGGAAGAGGCTGGCTAGGGTGAATGTTGGTCCTTTAGAGGATGAGAAAGGGGACCTAGTGGTAGGGGATGGGGATATGGCTAAGGTATTGAATAACTTTTTTGTTTCTGTCTTCACGGAGGAGGACGTGAATAATTTGCCGGGTGTTAGCGATGGAAAGGTGGTAGGACTGAAGGGTCTTAATGACATTACTATTACTAGAAAGGCGGTGCTCGACAGACTGGAGGGGCTGATTGTGGACAAGTCCCCAGGACCGGATGGAATGCATCCGAGGGTTCTGAAAGAAATGGCGGAGGTGATAGTGGATGCCTTGGTGGTTATTTTCCAAACGTCGCTGGATTCCGGGGAAGTGCCGGATGATTGGAAAACGGCTAATGTTACGCCGTTGTTTAAGAAGGGTGCCAGGCAAAAGGCGGGGAATTATAGGCCGGTTAGTTTAACGTCTGTGGTAGGTAAAATGTTAGAATCTGTCATTAAGGAGGAAATTGCGAGGCATCTTGAAGGGAATTGCTTGATAGAGCAGACGCAGCACGGTTTCATTAAAGGGAAGTCGTGTCTGACAAATTTACTGGAGTTCTATGAGGATGTGTCTAGGGCGGTGGATAGAGGAGAGCCGGTGGATGTGGTCTTTCTAGATTTTCAGAAGGCATTTGACAAAGTGCCTCACAAGAGGTTATTGCAGAAGGTCGAGGGACATGGAGTTGGGGGTAGGGTGTTAGCGTGGATAGAGGATTGGTTGTCAAATAGGAGGCAGAGAGTAGGGGTCAACGGGTGCTATTCGGATTGGCGGATGGTGACTAGTGGAGTGCCCCAGGGGTCGGTGCTGGGGCCTCAGCTTTTTACCATTTATATAGATGATCTGGAGGAGGGAACCGAGTGTAGAGTGTCGAAATTTGCTGATGACACCAAGATTGGGGGAACGGCAAATTGTGCAGAGGGTGTGGAGAGTCTACAGAAGGATCTAGATAGGCTGGGCGAATGGGCCAGGAAATGGCAAATGGAATTTAATGTTGGCAAGTGTGAGGTGGTCCACTTTGGTAGGAAGAATGGTAGGAAGGACTATTACTTACGGGGCGAAAAACTGCAGCAGGTGACGGTGCAGAGGGACCTCGGGGTCCTTGTGCATGAGTCGCAAAAACCCAGCTTGCAGGTGCAGCAGGTGGTCAGGAAGGCGAATGGGATGCTGGCCTTCATAGCGAGGGGGATTGAATATAAAAGTAGGGAGGTCTTGCTGCAGCTGTATAGGGCATTGGTGAGGCCGCAGCTGGAGTACTGTGTGCAGTTTTGGTCGCCGCACCTGCGCAAAGATATTTTGGCCTTGGAGGGAGTGCAGAGGAGGTTTACTAGACTGATACCAGAGTTGAGGGGGTTGAGCTATGAGGAGAGGCTGAATAAACTGGGCTTGTACTCGTTAGAGTTTAGAAGAATGAGGGGAGATCTCATTGAGACGTATAAGATGATGAATGGGATGGATAGGATAGAGGTGGAAAGACTCTTCCCACTCAGAAAGGATAATAGGACTAGGGGGCACAGCCTCAAGATAAAAGGGGGGCGGTTTAGAATGGAGTTGAGGAGGAACTTCTTCACTCAAAGGGTGGTGAATCTCTGGAATTCTCTGCCCGTTGAAGTGGTGGAGGCTGCCTCGCTAAATATTTTTAAGATGCGGGTTGATGGGTTTTTGATAGGAGAGGGGATTAAGGGTTATGGGGAGAGGGCGGGAAAGTGGAACTGAGCAGCGACAGATCAGCCATGATCTTATTGAATGGCGGGGCAGGCTCGAAGGGCTGGATGGCCTACTCCTGCTCCTATTTCTTATGTTCTTATGTTCTTATATGAAAATGTCATGGTCTATAACGTGATTTTAGGATGCACATAGTTCTTAACCAACTATACATCTGGTTATTAACATGTAATTACACCAGATTATCTTTCTCGACTCATTAGCAATGGAGCTGAGCGTCAGAAGAACTGACTCCTAAAGCTGTCTATTCACACTGCACTGACAGGTGGAAACATGGCTGTAACAGTGATTCTGTCTCCATGTCCTAATTATTTTCAACAATTATTACCACCATTTGGGCTTCTCCTAATTATGTTTTAAAGGCACACCAAATAAAAAGCAGCAGAGGTGTCAACTGCATCTCTCTGTACTTTATAAATACTCTGAGCTTTCTTTCATTCTTGGCAGTGGCCCTGCACCCTGCAGCACTACCCAGGAATGATCTCCCTCTTGCTCCCCTCTGGTGAATACTGCACTCTCCTGAGCTGCTTTGGGTGTACTGCTCGCCAACTCTGCACCTTCAGAGCCAGTTGTGCTTCACGCTGTTCTGACATCATGCGGCCATGGATGTATTTTGTTTATACGTGGGGTGATGAGGTGGGCACAGTAAGAAGTCTCACAACATCAGGTTTAAGTCCCACAGGCTTATTTGGAATTATGAGCTTTTGGAGCGCTACTCCTTCCTCAGGCTAGTGCTTTCTTGCACCTTTGTAGAAACTTGATATCTGTATTGGTATGCGCTATCTTCTTGGAAATCCTCTCAACTTTGAGCCAGCAGTTTACAGTGTCAGTGGTAGCCATGATGTGGAGATGCCGGCGTTGAACTGAGATGGGCACAGTAAGAAGTCTCGCAGCACCAGGTTAAAGTCCAACAGGTTATTATGGAGCAGCAATAAGGAACAACGCTCCAAAAGTTCATGATTCCAAATAAACCTTTTGGACTTTAACCTGATGTTGTGAGAGTTTTTACTGTTCCCGCCCCAATTGGTTACGAATACAAGAGGACATGATTTAAGGGTGAGGGGGGAGAGGTATAATTTGGATATGAGAGGAAGGTTCTTTACGCAGAGAGTAGTCGGGGTATGGAACGCGCTACCGAGTGGGGTGGTGGAGGCGGGAACATTGGACTCGTTTAAGGTTCAGTTAGATAGGCACATGAGTGAAACGAGGATGGAGGGTTATGGTAGGGGTTATTGAATGAGGGTTAGAACCTCGGGAGACACCGGAAAGGCAGGCTTGTGATTAACGTTTTTGTCTTTTCACTCCGCAGGTGGAGGTCCACCTCGTTGTCAAACGAGGGGCATGCACACGGTGGGTCGTGCGTGGGCTGCTCCTGGAGGTTCCGGGAGTGGCCTAGTACTTCGTGTCGGTGTGTGTGCTTGATCCTGGACCGGTAGACGGGCGCTGCAAAAGCTCGGTGACTAGCACTGCTAGCTGTGCAGATACATGGATTTGGGCCAGTGTCTGTGGGAGTTTGTGCATTCTCCCTGTGGTTGCGTGGGTTTCCTCCGGGCGCTCCGGTTTCCTCCCACACCCCAAAGATGTGCTCTTAGGCTGATTGGTTTTACCAAATTGACACTATTCTCCCCTGAATCTGGCTAAGTCAGGGGTTCTAATTGTAGATACGCAGGGTAGAATAGGTGTAGGGTGATGCGGCGGCGCAGGCTTGTTGGGCCGAAGGGCCTGTTTCCCGTGCTGGGTTGTTCTTTGTTCTTTGTTGTTTTTAATCCAATGCTGACATCTCCACGTCATGTTGGGGGCGGTATGATTCCGGCATTTGGGCCTGATAATTAAATGTTAATTTATTATAGTGAGGTTCCTGAGATTAATTGTTGGGAACATGGCCTGTCACTGATGGGGGAAGGGGACATTTGCAACAAGCTTTCACAGCATCGTGAAACGCGACTTTGGCTGCCTTGCGATATTTTCAGCTCCCGTTAGCGAACCCGCCCAATGTGAATAGGCGCAGAAAATCCCGGCCAATGAGCTGCCAATCTTACCCTGGCAAAGATCTTACATTTAATTCGCTTGGAGTCAAAAAGTACTCCCAAAACATCATGCTGAATTTAAACAAGTGCTACAAAGTCACTGTTACTGTGGCATATTAAAAAGGTATTACTTTTTATTTCCCCTCTTGCTCTACACGCTGTATCTGTCTCACCTAAGAGCAGGCAGACTGCTGCTTGATAGCTGTCAGTGCAACTCTGAAATTATCTAGTAGGAGGCACACCACTGTGACCCAGTAAAATGTATCCTCTTAGCCTCCCTCCCAGAATTGAGTGAATTGAAAATAGTCCTTCTGGATCTTATAGCCTGAATAGTATACTGGAATATGTTAAACTAAGTTCCAGAAAGGGTTAACATAAAGGGCTACAAAGAGTCGTGAGTGAAGCTCATGCAAACCAGCTTCCCATCCATTGACTCTGTCTATACTTCTCAATGCTTTGCAAAAGCAGCCAGCATAATTAAGGACTCCCCGGACATTCTCTCTTCCACCTTCCTCCATCAGGAAAAAGATACAAAAGTCTGAGGTCATGTACCAACTGACTCAAGGACAGCTTCTTCCCTTCTGCCATCAGGCTTCTGAATGGACCTCACATTCAGTTGATCTTTCTCTACACCCTAGCTATGACTGTAACAATGCATTCTGCACTCTCTCCTTTCCTCCTCTATGAACAGTATGCTTTGTCTGTATAGCGTGCAAGAAACAATACTTTTCACTGTATGCTAATACATGGGACAATAATAAATCAAATCAAATAACTGCAATAATGTGTGGTGCCATAGAAGGAAGTAACATATATTCATGTGATCTGAGAGGTGCTAGGAAATAGCAGCAAAGAATGTTCGCATAATTGTAAATATGCTACAATACAATTACTGTTTGCAACTAACAGTCTTCAGAAGTTACTGAAACTATTCCAACCCAACAACAGAATAATGTACCCCGCTGCTCCACAGCTCAGTTTGTAGATGGCCCCACTTGGCTGCTTTGAATCCCAATTTTATATATTTTACGGCTACATGTTAGAAAGTTCTGGTAAACGAAATTAACTCTGCAGGAGCTGATTGAATGCTGATGCTGTCAAATTGAAGGTTGTGGAGAGTCAATGCAATTCAGTGAGGGAGGGGAAACTCAGCCAACTATTTTACATTGCCAGAGCAGTGTGCCATCTTGTGGTTTCAGAGTGCCATAACAGCCAACTAGCAGAAGTCAGCTTGCTCATTCTATGTGCTGGGTTGGATCGGTGCTCACATTGATACAGAGAGAAAGAAATTATCAAAATAAAGAAACACCACTTGTTATCTATCCAAATGATATTCTAACGCAGCGGACAAATGAAACTGGTTCATTTATTGATTACAAGTTGTTACTTTATATCTAAGCTCCTAGACGCAGTCTGGATCCTGACTCTATCGGGTTAGTTGGACGAAGAGGGGTCCGCTCGAAGCAGCCATTCATGGTGACCTTTTTCAGAGCAAGTCAGGCACCTATTCGCACAACACGAGCTACAAAATCGCGCAGGGGTCGTAAGAAGCACAACCAGCTACAGGAATCCTGTGACAGACTGCCCAGAACATCAGGTGACACAGGGAACATGATTGCATTGTAAAGATGATGTCTAAACTAAGTTTGAGCTAAACCACTCATCACATTTATCCTCTTAATTCTCCTGTATGCCATGAAAGGCAAAATTACATGGCTGGTAACGTGAATCAAAGCTGTTAGAACAGAAATTTTGCTGTTTATTTTTTGATTTTGATGCAGAGGTTTTATGACAGTCCTCAGAGGCTACAATTAGGTTCAAATTACAGATAAATGGATAGATAATGTGGGGTGGTGAAAGAATTGATAGCATACAGGAAGGGAGAATAAAGATAGAGCAGTAAACCTGGAGAAGGGGCTACATAATAAAGATACATTAAAAAATCTTAGAATGCTAACTTTAAACAATAATACAATGAGAAATGTTAGGGGAGAAATAGGACAGAGTTTGATGCCCCATCTGTAGGTCGGTTTAGAGTTTTAAACTTAATTTATTAGTCACAAGTAAGGCTTACATTAACACTGCAATGAAGTTACTGTGAAATTCCCCTAGTCGCCATAATCCAGCACGTCTTTCAGAATGTGGGAGGAAACCAGAGCACCTGGAGGAAACCCACACAGACACAGGGAGAACATGCAAACTCAGCACAGACAGTGACCCAACTCGGGAATTGAACTCAGGTCCCTGGTCGCTGTGAAGCAGCTATGCTAACCACTGTGCCGCCATGGAGATAGGGTGGGGGGGGGGCATTAAATCAAGCGAGAAGATACTAGATGGGGATCCCGCTGCCTGTTCCTGATTAAAGTTCACTGATAAGTTGGACTATTTTCCCACCTGGATGCTATTGCAGTCCATTTAACAGCCTCATCCCATCGCCACTGGTATTCAACTAGCGGCTGGTAGGGAAGTCGCACACAAAACCCAAAATAAAAACTCATTTGGTTCTTCTTGCAGGCTCCCGCTCAGTGTTTGATCAAGGGATCTGGCACTGTAAGGGGGTGAGATCAGAAAGCTACGCCCTCCGCCCTTTCTTCCTCCTCCCTCTTCTTCCCACACTAACACCTTTGACCTGGGATCCCTGGTGGACCCTGGGTCCCTGGTGGGTTGTACTCCTGGTGCCACTGACGCCAGTGGAGAGCTGTTGGCCTCTAATTTGCCAGCAGCACTTTGGGGTGGGATTTCCACCCTCGGAATCCTCGACTCAACATACCCATTACCTGGATGAAAATGCACTCCGCCTCCACCCAAGCAAGGGATTTCCTGTGAAGCATCACGAAGGTCTGGCTCTTATTTCCATGTTGCTAATTTAACCTCAAAGACAAGTAGGTTAGTTACCACAATGTGACTTCTCTTTTGTTTTTTTTAATTATGCATATTAAGCAGCCCATCATTCTGGAGATCACAGACGAGTATGTAAAAGACATGATATGTATGTCAGCTTTCAAGACCTTGGCTGGCAGGTAAGGTGCTCTTACAACATTGCTCACAATGTGTGTGTGTGTGTTTTTTACTGTGCTCACCCGTGAGAGAATGGTTACTGTAGATCTTTCACTTTGAACACTTGCTTTACTTAGAATAGAATCCCTACAGTACAGAAGTACAGTACATTCGGCCCATCGAATCTGTACCAACCACAATCCCACCCAGGCCCTATTTCCATAACCCCACACACTTAGTTTGTTAATTTAACATGGCCAATCAACCTAACCCACACATCTTCGGACTGTGGGAGGAAATCCACGCAGACACGGGGAAAGAATATGCAAACTCCACACAGACAGTGACCCGAGGCCGGAATTGAACCTGGGTCCCTGGCACTGTGAGGCAGCAGTGCTAACCACTGTGCCACCATTACTTGCTTTAACAATTTGCTTTTTTATCAAATATTGTAGCTCATAAATTCTTGACATCACCAATCGTCTTTAATTAAATGACCACTACTTCCATTAATAACAATTGGATATATTTCCTGTTTGAGAAATAAATATTAAAATCCTGTTTTGACTTCAAAGAGGCCCATGATGTTGGCCTAGAAAGTACAGTACAGAAAGAGGCCATTTGGCCCATCAAGTCTGCACCAATCACAATCCCACCCAGGCCCCACCCCCATATCCATACATATTTTACCCATTAATCCTCTAACTTATGCATCTACAGTCAATTTAGCAAGGCCAATCAACCTAACCCGCACAACTTTGGGCTGTGGGAGGAAACCAGAGCACCCGGAGGAAACCCATGCAGACACGAGGAGAATGTGCAAACTCCACACTGAAACATAGAAACTAGAAGCAGGAGTAGGTCATTCACAGTGGCACAATGGTTAGCATTGCTGACTCACAGTGCCAGGGACCTGGGTTCAATTCCCACCTTGGATCACTCTCTGCGCGGAGTTTGCACCTTCACCCCATGTTTGCGTGGGTTTCCTCCGGGTGCTCCAGTTTCCTCCCACAGTCCAAAGATGTTCGGGTTAGGCACATTGGCCTTGCTAAATTGACCGTAGATGCATAAGTTAGAGGATTAATGGGTAAAATATGTATGGATATGGGACAGAGCCTGGGTGGGATTGTTGTGAATGCAGGCTCGATGGGCTGAATGGCCTCCTGCAGTGTAGGGTTTTTATGATTCGGCCCTTCAAGCCTGCTTCTGCCATTCATTTTGATCATGGCTAATCATGGAATTCAATATCCTGACCCATTTGGTCTGTGGGATTAACAGCCTCACAATACAAAGAAAATTGCTGGCTCAGACTAAACTCTTTTGAAAAGCCATAGAAGGCCCAGGTAACTGCATTGAGCAAGGTACAAGGCATGCCCAATGAGGTGAACCAATTGTGGTGGGAAATGGCTACTGCGAGGAATAGCCAGAGTGAGGGGTAATGCAGCACCAGGGATGGAAGCATGGAGAACACAATGCCAGTGTAAAAATTATATGTGTTTTCACTGCAAGAAGAAGGGTCATTTGCAGGCTTGGTGCAGAGTAAAGCAAGCAGGACAGAACACACACAAAAAAAATAGTTAAGGCAACACCATTAAAATAACTGGCTGAGGAACCCAACAACAGATCCAAAATTTATACCTTAAAGCAGGTCACACTCAACAAGGTACCATCTATCAAGATAGTCCTGTTGGTCAGCCACAGATCTCTTAAGATGGGAGTCAACACTGGAGTCACGGCCACAGTCATAAGAGAACAAACAGCCAGAAACCTTCAGAAAGGTCTGCAACCCTTGAGGTTGAGTTGTTCGATACCATTTTATCAATGGATGCTGATGACAGTAGGGTCAGCTGCAGCAGTAATGGTATTGTATAGGAACCAGACAACAGTTACCAGCTTTAGTGATTGAGGTTCACAGACCTTGTCTCATGGGTTGAGACTGGTTGAAACAAATTAAATTAGACTGTTTCAAGACATTGAATATTCAGGATGGAGGTTTTTCAAGAGCTCCTGTACGGTTACTCAGAAATTTTCCAAAAGGAACCAGGCCAAATAAAAGGGGCTGTAGCAACATTATTTCAAGTCCACCCAATGTCTTATGCAGTTCATCGTAAAGTGGAAATGGAGTTTAAAAGATTGGAAGACTTGGGTGTCATAAAACCCCGTTTAGTTTTCTGAATGGACTGTGCCTATAATCCCTATTTTTAACCCTGATTGCACTGTGAGAATCTGTGGAGACAAGTTAACTATGAACGGAGGAGACTGGATAGATCAATACCCTATTCCGAGGATAGAAGAGCTCAATGCAAAATTAGCAGAGGACCTTAAGTACATCGAGTTGGATCTTAGTCATGCGTACCAGCAGCTGGAGCTGGAAGAAGACTCCCAAAGGTTGGTCACCATTAACACCACAAAGGGTGATATCAGTACACTTGCCTGCCATTTGGGGTCTCATCGGCTTCTGCCATCTTCCAGTGTACTATGGAAAGTTTGTTGTAGGAAATACCTAGAGCGATGGATGATATCCTAATCTCTGGAGCATCCCTAAGGATCACAAGGAAAACCTAGATGAGGTCCTAAAAAGATTTAAAGAAGTCAGCATCTGCTTAAAATGAGACAAAAGGTATCTTTCAGGCAGATGAAGTTACCTACCTCGGCTTCAGAGTCGTTGCCAAGAATTTGCATCCCCTAGAGGACAAAGTGAAAGCCATCAAAGAAGTACCACAGCCTGGGAATGTGACAGAATTAAAATCATTCCCAGCGATGGTAAACTATTACAGGAGCTTCCTCCAGAACATGTCCATGACTCGGTCCTGTTACACCAGCGTCTGAAGAAGCACCAACAATGGAAGTGGGGAGCGGTGCAAAAAATGCCTTTGTTTAAGTAAAACAAACCTAGCGCCCATCAACGCTACTTGTTCATTTTGATCCAACCAAACCACTGGTGGTCACTTCCAGTGCATCACCATGTGGAGAACTGCAACCTCTGTTGAGCCTTGGCAGCCTCTAGCTTCTGTACATGAGAAAGAAGGAATCACCAGGGAGGATGTCGATCATAGGCTGATGAGTGTGCCTTTCTCTTTGGCCAGACTGGATTCTTTGCTAACTGAGAGGCCCTGTGTTGAGTTGAGGTGTTCCACAAGTTTCCAGACCAATTGACTTTGTGATTGGACTTTTCCCCTTTGTCTTTGTGATATTGTGCCTTTGTGAAGATGTATAACATTATCTCTCTTTTGTTACTCATAGGTGAACATAGGGAGTAGGGGGAGTGTGGTAACATGGCCCCTTTAAGATGTGATCCTTTGTAAGCCATGTGATCAGGCCAGACCCTACGGAGCAACTGCATGGGAAGGCAGGCCAATCAGGAGCAAGGGTGTGTGTCCTGAAGTGGGGAGGAACCTTAGTTGGAGCCAGAGAGAATAGACCTGTGAGAGTGTTCTGTCAGACCCTTATCTAGTATACGTATTAATATTGGTTAATAAACCCTTTATTGTTGGAGCAATATTAAGCCACTGCCAGTTACTACAGGGATGCAATAGAGAATTTACAGACTGCCTAACTGAGGTTTTACCAAGGAAGAAGGTGCGACCCAGATCATGATGAAAGAGGAGGTAATTAAGGCTATATAAGACATTAGTTTGGCCTGGCCTTTTGGCTAAGATCAAGTGTAGTGTCGACATGCTGCACTTGGTTGAAGTCATTACGTTACATTTCAGCTTCATTTGAAGCAATTTTTTAAAGCAGCATCTTGGCCTTTTGGCTAAGATGCAAATTAGACCAAGCCTTGGAGGAGGAGTTACACCTATTCCAATCAGCTCGGATCATGTAGGTCAAGCCCAAGACAGGAGGTGAGAGCCCTGTCTTGTCAGCTTGGATCGGGAATGTCCCAACTTGTTGGGATTCTGAATTGGCTTTAATTTGACTTGATTGGATTGGAATAAAGTAATAAAAAAAATTAGTTTGGTCTGAGCTGGAGTTGTGCATAGAGTTCTGGGCTCTGCATTTTACGAAAAATGTGAAAACACTGAAGAGAGAAAAGATCCATGTGAATGGTTTCTTGGATGAGAAACTTCAGTTGTGAAAATAAATTGGGAAAATTGGGACTGTTTTGTTTGGAAATAAAAAGATTGAGAGATGTTTTGATATTTGCTTTTTTGGAGAGCCAGTCCAGCCATGATGGACCAAATGGACTTCTGCACTGTAAAGATCCTGAGAATAAACCATTCAGCCCATCAAGCCTTTTTCGCTATACAATTAATGTTGATCTGATTGTGACCTCACCTCCACTTTCCTGTCTGTCCCCCTTTGACACCCCCGTCAATCAAAAATCTGTCCAACTCGGCCTTAAATATATTCAGTGAGCCAGCTTCCACTGCTCTGCGGTGAAGAAAATTCCAAAAGACCCTTTGAGAGAAGAAATTCTTCTTCAGACACATCTTAAATAGGAAGTGCATTATTTTTAAACTGCGTCCCCTAGGTCTAGATTCCCCACAGGCGGAAACAATCTCTCAGCATCTAACCTGCCAAATCCCTTCAGAATCTTATATGTTTGAATGAAATCACCTTTCATTCTTCGCATCCTCAATATAAGATCAAACTACTCAATGTTTCCTCATAAGACAACTCTTTCATCCCAAGAACCAGCCGACTGTTTCCAATGCAAGTATAAGTAAGGACACCAAATCTGTACAGAATATTCCAAGCGTGGTCTCACCAATGCCCAGCTGTACAGCAAAGACATCTCAATGTTTATATTCCATCTCTCTTAATGGAGGGCAACATTTATTTTACTGTTCCAACTACTTCCTGTACCTGGATGCTAACATTTTTGTGATTTATGCTTTTTGTAGTTTGGGGTTAATATTACAATGATATAGTTACATGTGATCAGTGTTTGTTTCAATGTTTGGTGAACATTCTTAGAACTGGCCAGCCCAAGGCACACAAGTCGTTTTATTGTACTTGCCGATAGTCTAAAGCAGATGGCCAAACTTGTATAAAGAGCTGGGATGGATATCAGGATAACTATCTCTCATCAATATCAATTATATTTATCTTCTTAGGATTTAAGCTGTTATACAAAAATGACACTCTCAATTCCAAGAGGCTAATGGTGGAATTTAATGTCCTTCCTGAGACTATTTTGGGGCTGGTAGGACAGTTAATTAGCCAAAGGCTGCTTTCCCATTGCTGCCCAGTGTATTGATTCAAGTCAGAAACTCCAAAGTGTTTTATGGAGCATGTCTGCATCATCTTGAATTTGGCTAGGATAAGCATGATACATTTCACTTCAGATATGATTCAAATGACCCACTAGAGAGCTTTTATCAAACAAAGTTTACTTAACAATATAATTAACATGTATAGTAAGAAAATTAGCAAGAACTCTTATCAATTACAAACAAGAAACAGAATAACCAAGACAATATATAACTTTTAACAACTATACCTAATGTGTTTCAGTCAAACCAATCCCATAGAGAAAATATCCTTTGCACAGGTTTACATAAGAACATAAGAAATAGGAGCAGGAGTAGGCCATCTGGCCCCTCGAGCCTGCCCCGCCATTCAATAAGATCATGGCTGATCTGTCGTGGCTCAGTTCCACATTCCCGCCCTCTCCCCATAACCCTTAATCCCCTCTCTTATCAAAAACCCATCAACCCGCGTCTTAAAAATATTTAGCGAGGCAGCCTCCACCACCTCAACGGGCAGAGAATTCCAGAGATTCACCACCCTTTGAGTGAAGAAGTTCCTCCTCAACTCCGTTCTAAACCGCCCCCCCTTTATCTTGAGGCTGTACTGTCCTTTCTGAGCGGGAAGAGCCTCTCCACCTCTATCCTATCCATCCCATTCATCATCTTATACGTCTCAATGAGATCTCCCCTCATTCTTCTAAACTCTAATGAGTACAAGCCTAGTTTATTCAGCCTCTCCTCATAGCTCAACCCCCTCAACTCCGGTATCAGCCTAGTAAACCTCCTCTGCATTCCCTCCAAGGCTAAAATATCCTTGCGTAAGTACAGCGCCCAAAACTGCACACAGTACTCCAGCTGCGGTCTCACCAATGCCCTATATAGCCGCAGCAAGACCTCCCTACTTTTATATTCAATCCCCCTCGCTATGAAGGCCAGCATCCCATTTGCCTTCCTGACCACCTGCTGTACCTGCAAGCTGGGTTTTTGCGACTCATGCACAAGGACCCCGAGGTCCCTCTGCACTGTCGCCTGCTGCAGTTTTTCTCCACGTTAAGTAATAATCCTTCCTACCATTATTCCTACCAAAGTGGACCACCTTGCACTTGCCAACATTAAATTCCATTTGCCAGTTCCTGGCCCATTCGCCCAGCCTACCTAGATCCTTCTGCAGACTCTCCACACCCTCCGCGCAATTTGCCATTCCACCAATCTTGGTGTCATCAGCAAATTTCGACACCATACACTCGGTTCCTTCCTCTAGATCATCTATATAAATGGTAAATAGCTGAGGCCCCAGCACCGACCCCTGGGGCACTCCACGAGTCACCAAAGCAAAGTTTACCACAGCAAAGGCCATTGCTCATGTGATACTGGACTTGAGATCTTTGGATGAAATCTGCAGTTCTCTGGATAGACTCAGAACAGTTTGAAATCAGAACAGCTTTTCAAAACACCAGGGACCTTAGGCAAGGCATCAACAGCTGATTTCCTCCTTTCAGAAAAGCAAAACCTTGCTTTCAGCTAACTAGCAGAATTTCCGAACCAGGGAGAGAAAGATTTCTTTCCAGCTTGATGCTCCTTCTAAAACTAAAATTCAAACTGCAGTTCCAAACAGAAAATGGGAAAAAAATTCCTATCACCTGACCTGCCAACCGGTTTTTCTCTTAACAATGCAGAGTCATACATCCCAGTAAAAATAAACAAACCTCAGTTTCAGCTGCAATAAAAAGACTCTTATCAACAGGCCAGCAACAATGAGAAAAACAAACTGAAAAAGTTTGCTTACAACTGCACAGTACCTGAGCTTTAAAATAACATTACTTAAAGGTACACTAACATCATACCAGATTAAGTCTGGGGCTGGAAGTGTCATGGAAGCATCCTGCCCTGACACCGAATGAAGCACCCAAGTGGGGAATTAATGTACAGTTAAGGATTTCATCCCATCACCAACGGCATTCAACCAACAGTGAACAGAGTAGTTATTACACTGAAAGCCTGAAAATAAACCCTGTTGGGTTTGCCTGTAGACTCTTGGGCTTTGTTGTTCGACCTAAGTGTCTGATTGAAGGACCCAGCATGAGGAAGGGGAACATCCAGACAGCCATTCCCGGGGCTTTGCCTCTGACTCTCCTCTCCTCTTCTCCTCCAGCTTTCACCCTGCATCCCCCATCCTTCCCTCACCTGGGTCTGATCCTGGGCCTCTGGTGGGTGCATTGTTAGCTCCAGTGATGCTGACAGCAGTGAGGAGTTCCCATTCTCTGGCTGGTAGCTTTAGAGGGAGCATAGATTTTCCATCCTAGGGGTCTTTATCTTCTGGTTACTTACATGCCTGACTGGCTGGCCGAAAGGAAGTGACACTGTGCTCTCACTGGCTGCTAGCCGACAAGCAAGATCCCTGTTTCCTGGATTACATTCCACTGATGAATATGAATTCCTTTTAATTGGAAGTTGTGCAATGAATAAAGATGTTGCAGAAATTTTATTCATTAAAGGCAATCTGAGCATGTTTGAGGAATTGGGATATTGCGTTGGTCTGTGTGGATTAACTTTTTCTGTCCCCCAATGTAGGACTGGATAATTGCACCTGAGGGCTATGCTGCATTTTACTGTGATGGGGAATGTTCATTTCCACTTGACTCCCACATGAATGCAACCAATCATGCAATTGTTCAGACACTGGTAAGTGTATGGGTCTCCCTGATCTGATTCAGACTGTTCTTGCATACTGCACTGCTTTTCCATGCGTGTTGTCATGTATATCAGTTTTGCGATAGTCACTCGGGTGAAACATGCATTAAATATGAAAAAGGATGCACTTGTTGACAAGTGTTGAAATACATCCTGTTTGTGAATCTGGCTCAATTATGAGTGACTAAACATTGCAGTCATGCTTTTGTAATGATCTAAAGGGATTGGGTAACCACATTGTGGGTTCATTCATTTAAACTAAGCACATGAGAAAAGCGATACAAAGCTAGAAGGCTTGAACACATCAGCAGCAGGACTAAAACAAAAACAGAAAATGCTGGAAAATTTCAGCAGGTCTGACAGCATCTGTGGAGAGAGTCTGGATGATCCTTCATCAGAGCAGCAGGGCTGTGTGTGATGTGATCTGCTCACCAGCCAAAGTGAAACTGAGGCTGGATCATATGACACCCCTTCCCTCTAGTTGTTACACCATAAAAGCATATATAGAATCTGCTGGTTTAAAAGGATTTTAAATTAAAGATAAGATGATTCTGTTGTGTATATTATGAAAGGAAAAAAATCATTTTCAAATGGCACTTATTGTATTCCTTCAGAAATCCCTGAAATTTCTTCACATAGAGTGGATTGTTTTGGCATTGTCCATAATGTATATCATGACTGCAGCCATTTTGCACATGAATGATCCAACAAAGAGCAAAGACATTTATTCCAAAGAACAGCACCTCTGGTTCTGCATTATTTTCTCAGTATTGCCTGGATGACATGTTCAAATCGTGCAATGGGGTTTGAAACCATTCCCAACTGAGCCAAGCTAATAAATGGAAAGCTTGGAAATTCCTGTCATGCAATTGCCACCAGAAGTGCAGTAGGGCATCACTTCTTCCTGCTAGCCTGCCCTACAGCTGATACAATCCCAATTCACAGGATGGATATGAACATCATACTGTTCTGTGAGGAGAGGGGTCCAAATGTTGAAAATTGCCTGGATTTTACAGGCAGTGGAGCGCTCACCACTAATGTCAAAGAATGATGCTGACAATGATTGAGCGATTTCTGTGGCCTGTTTTGTATTTCCTTTTCCATGGGGATAGTTTAAACCTGGAACCAGCTCACGGGGATCTCCAGCCTTGCAACAGCCATGATATCAGCAAAGAAGATTTGTCTAATGGCACTGAAGCAAAAGAGGAAGTAAAAAGAACTGAAAACTTCACTTTTAACAGTTCAGATCACTAAATAAATGATTCAGATAAAAGCTAAAATCAAGAAAATTTTATCATGAGAGTGAAATTTCTCATTTAACAAATATAAATTTAGCTTTTTAGGACCTGTAAGCATCAGCTTTTCTGTTGGTGTTGTGCACTACATGGCCTATTAATTTGTGTGTCGGACTTTTGACTTAAAGGAGTCAGTTTATACTCATTCTATGTTGAAACTTTTGGGTTGTTGTGCAGCTGCAAATTTTAGTGAGAACATCACCAGTGAGTTTGTTTAGCAGTAATTATGAAGTTAGACTACTATTAAGAACCCAATTGCATCTTATTCAACAAGCTGGAATTTTTTCAACGATCTTTAAAGTGTGACTAACAGTGTAAGGTCAGAAGTTCTTGTTAACTCATAAATTTCCCCTTGATTGAAGTCTGGGAATCTCAAGAACCCTAGAATCACTGTTAGCAATATCTGGATGCCTGTGTTATGCTGTGCAATGTGCAGGTTGTTATTAGGACTCACACTGGTTGATCAATGTCATTAGCATTAACAAACTTTAACAATGTAATTGATCTGCAATGACACAGATGCTCAAAGTTGATGTCAGGTTAGTGTAATCGCTCCATGTAATTTAACTCAGGAGTGCAGACAATATGGTAGCAAATGCTGACGGCTTTGTTGTCAATACCATTACAAACTGGGGTCATTATTTTAAGATCAAAGAACCTACAATCACTCTACAATAAAATTCAATTAAAATGTTGGTCATGTGAGTCTCCTTGTTCTGCCAACCTCGCAAGCAGTGTGGCCCTGCATCATTCAGACATGCTTTCCAATTGAAAGCAGAGGAGGTGGAATTGAGAGGTCTTATGGTAGGTGACTCCATCTTGCCAGTCATCCCTCCTAATCTGAGATGAGCACTGGGTAAACCTAGTCGGTACAAGCAGCATTTTTGCCCTGTATGATTTCTGAAACAACCATAAAAGTGGACTGTAATTCTGTGGAACCAATTCTCACCCCAAAGTCCTCTAATATTGATTAAGATAAGGGTAACTTTATGTCAATATAATTCAGGTATTTTCATATTTGATTTTTTTTCTAGGCATTGAATTTTGACATTTCAGGCAGGACTTGACAGAATTAATGGTACTGATTAAGCAAGTTTTCTGAAGTATTGGCCAAAGAGTAGCCTTGATGAACATCCTGCTGTTCAGAACATGAAGATTCATTTTGATGCACAAAACTAACTGGAGGAAAGAAGAAAATTTGATTGTTGCATATTGAGAGAACAAAACCTGGGGGAGAAAAAACAGATTTATGCTATTTTATTCTCTCAACAGGCTCATCTGTTAAAGCCAGAAGCAGTTCCAAAACCATGTTGTGCACCAACCAAACTCAGTGCCACTTCAGTACTCTACTTTGACGAGAAAAACAATGTGATATTAAAAAAACACCGGAACATGGTGGCAAAGTCATGTGGCTGTCAATAAAATGTATCCACGTGTGATGCAATTGTGCTTGGTCTAATATTCAAGACATCATGCAGCTGGATGAATAACATTGGAAAGGAAGAGCCACAGTGTGTACAGGACACTGCAGGTTGCCATATTTGGCTTAATGAGATCATATTTAATATATCACAATTTGATTTAGTCTTTACTATAGAATGTCATCTTTAAAGCCTTTAGGGATTTTTTTTGTGGTTCAAAATAATGTACCCGAACATACCAAAGCACGTGCACTTCAACACTGAAGACAAGAAAACTTTTAACTAATATTTGTGACTATGCCAGATTACGTTGATTATTTTTTGCCCATGTATAAACAAATTAGATAATATGGAGAAAGGAGAAGATGATTTATCCTACTGGTGACTAAGACTCTATAACCCACTGGTGGAGAAAATGGCACACCCTACTTTTCCTCATGTACATTCTTGTATGCAACAGACATTTCATGTATTACTTTGACACAGCACTACTGATTGAAAAAACATAACTTAAAATAACTTTTTAATAAATTTAATCCTCACCTTTGTGTTTTAATTTTTGCTTATATCGGAAACTGGATGGGCCCTGAAGTAGCACTACTGACTACGACGAGCTGTGTTACTCGTGAGTTAACAGATCTTCATAACTGAAAGTATCATTGCTTCTTATTATGTTTTATTTGGATATTTCCCATTCCAAATTCATGGAATCACAAGTACTTTGCCATTTGAACTTTAGTGCTTAGGACATTATGATTTTATGGAATCAAATTGATCTTTTGATGACTTGCAGCAAGAAATGTAAACACAGTAGCTTTGCCTAAAATTGTATTTAGAAAATCCGCACCACGAGCACATCGAGAAACAGTAACATTTTTAGTTTTGGCTTAAAAAAAGTAAGTGGATAGGAGTTACTGTCAGCATATCAAACTTCTTGAGTTTATCACATAATCAAAAACATTCTAAAAGAGCTCTTCTCTAGTAAGAGAACTTTGTTATTTCACATATTATAGACTCTGTGGAGAGCTTTAATTTGGGTCCTTTCTTATAGTGTTCCATTAGCATCAGATGTTAATTCCAATAATTATATATGGTGAATGAGTCTAAAGTTAGTCTTATCTCAAGTAGATTTATTCTTGAGATATCTCAACAGAGTGACAGGCTCTCTCAGTCCCTTCCACCCCCACTACAGCTGTGCCTATTTATAGGTGAGCCTATCCTTATCATATGTTTTTAACAACACAATTGGCTTAACAATGTAATTGCAGGTACATTGATAGATTTCCCTCTCTTTGTTTCAAATTAAAGTTTTGAAAAATTCAAGAACATTTTTTTCAACCCAAAAAGAAGGAAAGTGGAACTGAGCCACGACAGATCAGCCATGATCTTATTGAATGGCGGGGCAGGCTCGAAGGGCCAGATGGCCTACTCCTGCTCCTATTTCTTATGTTCTTATGTTCTAAACAAAGAAATGTAATTCACATTATTGATTGCACAATAATTACAAAGCAAAAAAATGTTTTTCCATTTCATAATTAAAACATAAGATGTCCTCCTTCCGATACATTTAGTAATCTCTTGGAGCAGGCATTTATTTTTGTAAAAGGTATGATAATTGGTGACTTGTATCAACCCATTTTATCTTAGAAATCTCCCTTGTCTCTAATATTTAATGCTAGCTAAGACTGTTTTTAGCCTTTTATCAGCGACACCTTTTATTGTGTAAACATTTTGGTGGACATCATGACATTCTATGGGCAAATGTTTCTCACTTTGTTCCTTGCACAGTATTTCTGCCAGTATATTGAATGAGTAGACCCCATACCTATTGCTTCTATTAATGCCAGTGTTTCAGCAGTTTTCATTACACTTGTTATTTTCTTAGCTTCCCAAACCAATGGGCAATGTTTATTTTTCTTTCCCCATTGCGCTAGAATCTGCAATATCAATCTGGAAGAGTGGCATGTGAAGCATCACTAAAAAATGACTAACCGCATCTTCCAGTTCATCCAACTCTGAAACTTGAGTGTATACTTCCCTGAATTTAATTTCTTTAATGTCTTTTTCCTCTCAGGACTTCCTCAACTGTAGCATGCTTCAAAATAACACAATTAGCATCAGGTCTAGTCTGAGTACACAATCAGTTCAACTGTTCACTCAAACTTCTTAAATGATCTGTCTCTTCCTTGGATGCCCCGATCATCTCTTCCCTCCCTCTGCCTGTGATCCCAGTGCAGAGTGGCAGCAGGGTCCGATTGGGCCCCCAACAGGCCCCATCCGTTTGGCACTGCCCAGTGGGGAGTGCCAAAGTACCCCTTGGGCACTGACAGGGAGCCAGGCTGGCAGTGATTGGCACTGTCCAAGGGGCACCCCCTACCCTTGACTTCCTGGGTAGGGCTCAATGGCCTCTCTTCCCTTCAGCGGTATTGGCTGCCCGTTCCCTATTAGTGGGGAGCAGTAATAAATCCCACTCAAGTGAACACTCCTAACAGGCCCGGAGACGCTAGCAGGCTCGGAGACGCTAGCAGGCCCAGAGACTTCAGCCCTGGGCTGAAATGAAATGAAAATCATGATTTCCATATTGTAATCTGCTCTGCGCTGATTTCCAGTGCAGAGCTGATTACACTGGATATCTTAAGCTGGGAGATTCGCAGAGGTTGACACCCAGTTGGAAGTCTGCAAGACAGCCTTCGCTGATGTCTTCCAGCCCACTGCGCTGTTCGAGCAGCACAACAGGTTGGGAGAATCACCCTCTTGGTATCTAATTGAGTTGACTTTTTTTGACGCCAAATTTTCTAATCACCCACTTTCATGTCCATAACCTCACACAACTATCCCTGTTCAAATTACCTGCTGCTAAAAAAAAACTTTAATTATGCCTTTATCATCTACAGACTTGACTATTCCAATACTGTCCTGGTTGGAATCCCATGTTCCATTCTAAGTAAACAAGTTCACCTACGGGCTGCCCATAACCTACTTCATGCCAAGTCCTGTTCACCCATCACCACTGTTCTCATTAACCTACATTTACTCCTGGTCTGACAACACCTTTAAAATTCTCATCCTTGTTTTCAAATCTCTCCATGGCCTCAGCTTTCCCTTTCTCTGTGATCTCTTCCAACGTGACAAATCTGAGATCTCTGTACTCTTCCAATCCTGATTGCTTGCACATCGTTTATTTTCATTGCTCCACCGGGGGAAATGTTTCAGCTCCCTAGACCTTTAAACTTATCTGTCTCTTTACATCTCTCACTTCCTCTAAGACACTCCTTAAAACCTACCTCTCTGACCAAGCTTTTGGTCATCTGTCCTAATGTCTCTTATTTGGCTTGGTGTCAAATTTTGTTTGAAAATACTCCTGTGAAGTCCCTTAGGACTTTAAAGGCACTATATAAATGTAGCTTTTTGTTGTACATTGGTCACAATCTTTACTTTTCTTCCCCTCTTTAAACTCCTCACCTTATGTAACACACCCCAGAAACACTCAAAGTACTGTTGAATGCTCTGCCAGTACCCTCTAATAGGTAGATAACCATGACTTCTTGAAAGGAAAAAGATGTTGATTGTCTTTTGTGGATAATAGCAAATTGCCATTACCAATTTTCACCTACTATCCCTCCCTGTGACAAGCACATTAACTACTCAAATAGCTTCCCTTCCCAGTCCTAGTGACCTTGCCATGATCAGAAACTTACAATTCAGATTCACCGCTGTATTTGAATCACTTCGAAGAGCATTCATTGCAATCTTCCAAAAATAATTCAAATAGAAACAGTGACATGTATCCAATGTTGTATAGTATTGCGGGAAAACATTTCTAAAGTAAACTATGACAACTACCTGTTGTTTCACAGGGCGCTTTCCAATTTGAAGTGCTCTCGTCTGCAGAAGATAAAATTGAAAGATATTCGATTGAGAGACACTTTTCAGTTTGTATATAACTGAGTATTCAGTATTGAGTATTGATTAATGTTACCAAATGATGGAAATAGAACTGAGAGTTTCTTATAAAAATACACCACACCAACAACACACTAGTTGCTTAATTGTCCTCAAAGGGATTAATTGACAAACTAGTGTCAACCCTTTGATTATTAACCACCTGCAAAGCACAGCAGATAGGAGTATAATTTTCCTTATTTTTCAAGAGCTTAGAATTTGCTAAATTGATGTGGTAAACACCATAGAACCTTAGCTGAAATAGAAGCAATAAGGTGCTGTAATTCCCTGCATTCCATTTTTTTTTGGAAGATCACAAAAAACTACAAGCAGTTTGAAATCCCACCCAAATTAAAGGAAAACAATGTATAAATCAGGGACTAAAAATACCTTTTTTTATGAAGGCTTTGTGCAGTTTTCTCAAGGGTTACTTTGTGGTTTTGTGGCTACTTCTTGGTTTTCAGTATTTCTTTTTCATTCTTATTAACTTCATTAAGTGATACAGTCATGTAGGTAACATCACCTTCTGTATCTGTGCTGAATTTTTCTTTGGATAACAGCACAAAAAAATTATATATTACACATTAAATCTAGAATATTTTTCTGTGGCGTATGAGAGACATACCTATTTTCAAAATTAAAATTGTATTTGACGCAAGGTAACTTGTTGGAGTTGAGTCTCACATCTGCAGTCCCTTTTAAAAATGAATTGCAAGCAATTAGCACACTCCAATATTCTTGGGCTTTGTTCCGCTAATTTCAAGTTTCTTTCCCCTTGATACTTCTGTTGAAACAAGTCAGGATACTGACTTCCAAACGTCCAACTGTGCAACAAGAGGAATACACACAAAATCATTCTACAGCCCTCCAGCTATCAAATAATGAATGGTTTAATTCACAAATACTGCCTATTTCAGTCATTTTCCAAGCTAATGCACCTCACATCACCATCAGCAGTTTGAGGCATAGATTTGGATGGATCAAATGAATCTTAATTCTGGTTCTTTATACACGATATTAAAAATAAAGGACAAAAATGATTTGGGAGGAATCAATGTTTAATGAAATTGAAAACAAAAGGGCCTCAAATAAAAGATAACTCCAAGGGACCATAAAACTACCATTTGCATGTAAATATAAAAAATCTTTTTGAAGTACTTATACTTATTTAAAAGAAGTATTTTAAATAGTGCGTAGGTTTCAGCCTTTCCATGTTTCCTGGTGAGGGGAGATTCAGTAAAGCCCCTCTCCCCTCATTACACATACGTACGCCTTTCTTCCCATCCACCCTACCCCCTACTCAGCAGCCAAGACTCAGGATCCACTCTTGTGTACCAACTGCTACCACCAGCCAAAGGCAGGCCGAGAATGGTGATGTGAGGTAGAGCTAAGCGTTATCAGTGTACATGTGAAACCTGAAACAGTATTTTTGGATGCTGTTATCATGGGGCAGCATGTGGATGTGAAATAGGAAGTTGCCAAGGATAGATTCTTAAATAGAGGACACGAGAAGTAACGGCGTGTGTGCGAAGAGATACCATTGAGGGCGATTCTCTGATTATAACTGGATAAATAAGAATGGAATCAGGTGGTTTCAGTCCCACCTGTAAAGGGACACTGGGATAGGAAGGTATGTCAAAGATTGCAGACAGTCCAAAAAAGTTCGAGGAGGGGCAGTTTACCTTTATCACATTCACATAGGTTTTTTTTTCCAAAAATATACTTTATTCATAAAAATCTCAAATAAATCCTGGACCGGTAGACGGGTGCCACAACAGCTCAGTGACTAGTACTGCTAGCTGTGCAGATACATGGATTTGGGCCAGTGTCTGTGGGAGTTTGCGCATTCTCCCTGTGGTTGCGTGGGTTTCCTCCGGGCGCTCCGGTTTCCTCCCACACCCCAAAGATGTGCTCTTAGGCTGATTGGTGTAACAAATTGACACTATTCTCCCCTGCATCTGGCTAAGTTAGGGGTTCCACTTGCATACACGCAGGGCAGGGTAGGTGTAGGAGGTGTAGGCGCGGGCTCGTTGGGCCGAAGGGCCTGTTTCCCGTGCTGGGTTGTTCTTTGTTCTTAAACTATTGCAAATCTACATGGCTTTCAATTGCAAACAGTGCAGAATCAAAACATTTTTCCAGACTTGTACAAATTACAGTCATTACATTTCAATACTTAAAGCTAAATACATACCTCAATAAATTACTGTGTGCCGTTATTGCTCAGATTGGCACACAGTTACGCAGGCCGAGGGTATTCTGCAGTTCCCGGGCCCTCGGTGTGCCTACGTTAAAAGGCCTTACAGTGTGGCCTTTCCCCATTGTGCCTTTGCGGCGGCTGCCCCAAGCTTCAGCCCGTCCCTCAGCACGTAGTCCTGGACCTTGGAATGTGCCAGTCTGCAACACTCGGTTGAGGACAGTTCTTTCAGCTGGAAGATCAGCAAGTTTCAGGCGAACCAAAGTGTGTCCTTCACCTAGTTGATGACCTTCCAGCAGCAGTTGATATTTGCCTCGGTGTGTGTCCCCGGAAACAGCCCGTAGAGCACAGAGTCCTGCGTCACCGAGTGCTCGGGACGAACCTCGACAAATACCACTGCATCTCACTCCAGACCTTCTTTGCAAAGGCACATTCCACAAGGAGGTGTGTGACCATCTCATCAGCCCCGCAGCCGCTTTGAGGACAGTGTGCGGTCCTGTTGAGACCTCAAGTGTGCATAAAGGATCTGACGGGGAGTGCCCTTCTCCCCACCAGCCAAGCCAGATCTTGGTGCTTGTTTGTCAGTTCTGGTGATGAGGCGTTCTGCCAGATGACACTGACAGTCTGCTCAGGGAACCATCCGACAGGATCCGCCGTCTCCTTTTCTCTCAGGGCCCCAAGGACGTTACGTGCTGACCACTGCTTTATTGCCATGTGGTCAAAGGTGTGTTTGCGGAAAAATTTCTCCACGAAGGACAGGTGCTGTGGTACGGTCCAACTACTCGGAGTGTTCCATGGCAGTGTGGCCAGACCCATCCTTCGCAACACTCGGGACAGGTAGAACCTCAAAAAGTAGTGGCACTTGCTGTTAGTGTACCGAGGATCTATGCACAGCTTGATGCAGCCGCACACAAAGGTGGCCATCAGGATGAGGGCGGCATTGGGAATGTTATTCCCTCCGTTCTCTGGAGATTTGTGCATCGCTTCCCTCCGGATGCAATCCGTCTTTGATCTCCAGATAAACTTGAAGATGGCCCGCGTCACTGCTGCAGCACAGGATTTGGGGATAGGCCACACCTGCGCCACGTACAACTACACAGACAGCACCTCGCACCGGATCACCAGGTATTTTCCTGTCATGGAGAGGGAGTGTTGCTCCCACCAGCCCAGTTTCTGCCTGGCTTTCGCAATGCGCTCATCCCAGTTTTTGGTGCATGCTCCTGCCGCTCCAAACCATATCCCCAGCACTTTCAGGTAATCTGCCCTGACGGTGAAGGGGACAAAGGATTTGTCAGCCCAGTTCCCAAAGAACATGGCCTCGCTCTTACCCTGGCTGACATTGGCTCCCGAGGCCAGCTCAAACTGCTCGCAGACCTGGAGGAGCCTGCGGACAGACGGGGGGTCCGAGCAGAAGACAGCCACGTCATCCATGCACAGGGAGGCTTTGACCTGTGTGCCTCTGCTGCCTGGGATTGTCACCCCTTTGATGCCTGGGTCGCTTCTGAGGGCCTCAGCAAAGGGTTCAATGCAACACACAAAAAGGACGGAGGAGAGAGGGCAGCCCTGTCTGACTCCAGACCCGATTTGGAAGCTATCTGTTTCCCACCTATTGACTGAAACAGCGCTACTGATGTCTGTGTGGAGCAGCCGGATCCAATTGCGGATTCCCTCCCCACAGCTCATTTTGGAGAGCACATCCATCACGTAGCTGTGCGTTATTCTGTCAAACGCCTTCTCCTGGTCTAGGCTGATGAGGCGCGTATCCACCTGCCTGTCCTGCGAGTAGGCGATCGTATCCCTGAGTAGCGCGAGGCTGTCAGAGATCTTCCTTCCGGGTACAGCACAGGTTTGATCAGGATGGATTACTGACCCCAGAGCAGACTGGACCTGGTTGGCGATGACTTTGGCCAGAATTTTGTAATCCACGTTCAATACTGAGATGAGGTGCCAATTTTGAATTTCTTCCCTTTCCCCCTTCTGCTTGTAGATGAGGGTAATGATGCCTTTCCTCATGGATTCTGACATCCTGCCTTCCTGAAGCATACTCTCGTATACTTCCAGGAGGTCCGGGCCTGTCAAGTCCCACAACGCCGAGTAAAACTCAGCCGGTAAGCCGTCACTTCCGGGAGTTTTACCCTTCTGCAAGGACTCGACGGCCTTGGTCAGCTCGTCCAGAGATACCGGTCTGTCCAGGCTGTTCCACTCGCTGTCGTCTAACACCTGCGTGATAGACGACAGGAAAGACTGGGAGGCCATGCTGTCTGTTGGCTTCAGGTCATATAGTCCGGCATAGAAGGATTTGCAGATCCTCAGAATGTCAGACTGTGCTGACCTTACTGAGACGTCTTCTTCCTTCAGGCTGCTGATCACAGAGGTTTCTCTGTGTACCTCCTGGAAGAAGAAACGCGAGCACTTTTCATCCCGCTCCATGGAGCAGACCCTGGACCGGAAGATGTCCTTGGTGGCCTCTGAGGCAAAGAGCGAGGCTTGCTGGCTCTTCACCTCCTGGAGATCCTCCCTGACATCAACCCCCATCGACTGCAGTTGGAGCAGTTCCTGCATGCTTTTCTGGAGTCGGGACATTTCCCCCCATCTCTCTCTTGCCTTCTGAACCCCTTTGCGAATGAAGAACCTTTTGATGTTGTCTTTGATGGTTTCCCACCAGAGCGATGGAGACTCTGACTCCATGGAGACTCTGATGGTCCTCCAACCATGGTAAACCCTCCTGAGTTCCTTGAGGTTCTCTGGGGGTCAACAGTTCTACATTCAGCTTCCAGGACCCCCTGCCCACTTTCTGGTTTGCCTCCAGCTGACAGTTGGCCAGCAGGAGGCAGTGGTCAGAAAAGAACACCGGCCTGACATTAGTGGGCCTGACCGTAAGCGTGCGGGACACAAACATAAAGTCGATCCTGGAGCAGACTGACCCGTCGGGCCGCGACCATGTGTACCTGCGCTGCCCTCCATCTGCTGGGTTGCTGAAGACGTCGAGCAGCTTGGCATCTTTGACCGTCTCCAGCAGGGCTCTGGACGTAGCATCCAGTTTGTTTTCAGCCCTGCTGGATCGGTCGGCCTTGTCAATGATGCAATTGAAATCCCCACCCAGAATGACCGGCCTGGAGGTGGTGAGCAGCAGTGGCAGCTGCTCAAAAACCACCAGCCGCTCATACACATTAATCAACCTGAGAGGGCAGTTTTTGTACGTGACGTCTGCTACGAGGAGGCGGCCCCCCACCACCTCCCTAACTTCGGAGATGGTAAAGCCACCTCCCCGCAGCAGGATGCCGAGGCCCGAGGAACGGCAGTCGTTCCCACCTGACCAGATGGACGGTCCGTGGGACCACACGCTCGACCAAGGCCTGTAGCTGCTGATGTGAGGTATCCCACACTCCTGCAGGAACAGCAGGTCAGCCTTGACATTGGCCAGGTAGGATAATGTGGCCGTACATCTCAACCCGTCTTTAATACTGCGTACGTTAAGAGGCAAACTTTTTTACTTTAAAAATGTCTTTAAAGATTTGTCAGTTCTTACATCTCCGTCAGTCAGCATGCACCAGGTGCTGCATTCCTGTGGCGCTGACAAATTTCTGCAGGGCTGATGTAGCAGTCCGACCCTGCCTCAGATCCCCACCGGCGACTGGGTGACATCGTCGGTGTCATGTGGCCGTCGGTTGGTGCCGGGGTTGCTGGCCGGTCTTTGTATTGGACGGTGTAAGTGTCCTTGTTCCTGCTCTGCGGGGTCAGGATCGCTGCGGCCGCACTGTTGCCTCCATCGTCTGGATGGTCCACTGGTGCTGTGATGGCGTTGGTTGTCTGTGTCACCTGTGGATCCACCGCCGCTTTTAAATTGAACCTCTTGCGGTTTCGTCGTCTGACAGCTTTTCTTTCCTCGTCTGAGGAGACATCACCACTCAAAGCTCAAGGTGCCAAGGATTTCCTTTTCCGGATATTTTTCCTCGATTTGACGCACTGCCAGGGGCTCTCGGGATCCGCGATCTCCTGTTCCATGGCCTCTGCGCCTTCTGCTGGTGGTGCTGTCGATGCGTCCTCCTGCTGCACTGGGGGGTCCACTCGTCCTTCAGAAGCTTTCTCTGGGCCTGCTTCTGTACCGGTGGTCTTTTCCTCTGAGGTGGCAGGGGCACTTGTCTTCTTCACTCCGCCTCCGGTGATCTGGGCATAAGTGACCTTCCGCTTGGGGCAGGCTCTGTAAATGTGGCCAGCCTCCCCACACAGGTTGCAACATTTGCTGTCTTTGCAGTCCTTTGTCACGTGCCCCTCCTTCAAGCAGTTTCTGCAGAAGGTGGTGCTGCAGCTTGCAGCAAAATGGCCGGTTTTGCTGCAGATGCGGCACACTCGTGGCTGTCCCGCGTAGTACAGGAAGCCTCGATTCCCCCCGATGGCAAAATTGGAGGGTGGGTGCAGGAAGCCTCCGTTGGGCTCAGTCTTGAGAGTCACTCCCACCTGTCTCTTACAGGTCCAGATCAGGTATTTGTCCATCACGTCCACGCTCTCACCCTTCACCTCCACGTACCTGGACAGGAACGTCAGCACATCAGCCGCAGAGACGTAGGGGTTATACATTTGGAAGGTGATAACCCGGTTCCACTGGGACGGCACGGTGAACAGGGGCTCCGCCGTCAGGATGGAGAGGGGCCCCTCTTTGCCTTTCTCCTTGAGGGCTGTCAGGAACTTGAGGCATCCTGACAAGCTCCTGAAACTGACGTCCACATAGGGCTGGTTGCTGTATTCAGCCACACCGTAGACGTCTGCTGCTTGGAACCCGCAGCACTCGAGCAGTACCGTCTTCACGACACAGTTGTGGCCCACAGGCTCCTCCCGAAGCCTTCACCCGGATGGTGTTGGGCAGCCCTTGGCCTGTAGCTCTCGATGCAGCTGCAGCCATAGCTCGAAAACACTGCATTCACATAGGTTGTCAAGTATGACTTGATAAGAGCTGTCTGATAAGAATACATCAACACAGTTTGCATCATTTTGCTGGAACGTTATCCGTTTTGATCTGTGTTACCAGTTTCCATATTCCGGACGTGCACTCGGAGGTGAAACTTTTAATTAAGGGTGACTTAAAAACATTTGCAGAAAACTTTTCAAAGGTCAACTTCAGGATAACAATGAAAATTTCACTTAACATGTCATGATAACATGTCTTTTGTTCGTCTCCAGTTGGCTCCTGCCTTCCAGTTCACACGCTGTTATATAAACATTTACCTTATTTGTATTTCTATTGCATTTTACCGATTCGGTGGAAAGCAGGGAACAACTGAAAGTGCCATGTCTGACCAACTGACAGAAGAATACTTTTGACGAAATGTTGAGGGAAATACAGAAACGTAAAGAAAGAAAAGGCGACCCACTCATGCGAGTGAAGAAATAGGAAGGAAGTGCTTGATTTAGTTCCCTGACGTCAGGGACCTGTGTTTTTAATTGTTTGTCGGGGAGGGGGTTACATGGTGTTTAATTTTCGGCCGGAATAATGTGGCGGGAAGGATGGGAGCGATCTGTACACAGGTGAGAAAACAGGAAAACCCCGAGAAGGAGTCTTTTTTTAGGAGGTAATATTTACATCGGGTTGGCACAACAGTGGCATTTATAGAGTCCAGACATACACTGCGTTTGACAGTGAGCACCAAGTGGATGTAGCATTGTTGGTTGCTGTAGAACGAGGTTATAATTACATATTTGTGACTTTAGACAATTGATAGCATTCCTTTGGAGAACTAACTTTGCCCATTTATTATCATTTATAGTGAAAATAGCTTCTAATGGCTGCCAAATTATTTCCACCGCTACTTCTGTTTCATCTGAGCTATTTCGAATGTGTTTCTTTCCCGTTTGCATTAAAATAAACAGTTAGATTTAGTAAATTTCGAAGGGTGGATTGTATATAGTACTTCATATCTCTGATACGTGTGTTGGTCTTGCTGTAAAATTATTTAAATGCCCTTAACGCTGGGTAATAAAGCGGCAGGACCAATTCATTCACCACTTATATTGAAGGAATTATCTACAGCGGAAGTCTGTTCGACTTTGCTGTAATGTTGTTCTACAAACATCGTTGTCGGGGAAGGTGGCGGAGGGGAGGAAATTACGTTTTGGAAATATGAGAGGCTATTCTTTTTACACGTAATTGTCTAGCTGTAGTGGGGGTGGGCTTTGTCAGAAAAAATATTAGAAATTGCTTTTGACGCATTCCCATCCTTTTGCGTGACTTTCTGCTTCATCCTCTGAATATGAAAATTCACAGCCTGCTTATGAGAGGCCAACATATGAATGCTCTTACGGCCATAACCAACCAACACCTGTCTGCCGAAATGGTGGTTAGATTTCTATGGAAAGAGAGTTTTATGGTTAATCAGACCCAAATGTCCTATGGAACGTGAAGCCAGAAATCAGATGTGGACTCAGTTTGGGGTTGGAGTTTCAAACCCTTCACTTTCTGACAGGAATTGTCTGGGCTGAATGCTCACTCCATTCTCTGGAATACCATCTACTGAATATCAAAGTACCTGACTGTCAAGAACATAAAAACATAAGAAATAGGAGCAGGAGTAGGCCATCTAGCCTTCAAGCGTGCCCTGCCCTTCAATAAGATCATGGCTGATCTGAAAGTCGTTCAGTTCCACTTACTCGCCTGCTCCCCATAACCCTTAATTCCCTTGTCAATCAGAAATCTATCTACCCGTGACTTAAACATATTCAATGAGGTAGCTTCAATGGGCAGATATTCACTACCCTCTGAGAGAAGAAGTGCCTCCTCAACTCTGTTCTAAACTGACCCCCTCCCTTATTTTGAGGCTGTGTCCTCTTGTTTACTTTCTAAGTGGAAAGAATCTCTCTACCTCTACCCTATCTAGCTCCTTCATTATCTTATATGTCTCTATAAGACCACTCTTCATCCTTCTAAACTCCAATGCGTACAGGCCCAATCTACTCAATCTCTCCTCATAAGCTGACACCCTCATTTTTAGTATCAACCTGGTGAACCTTCTTTGTACTCCCTCCAAGGCCAATATTTCCTTTTGCAAATAAGGGGACCAAAATTGCACACAGTACTCTAGTTGTGGACTCACCAGTACCTTGTACAATTGCAGCAAGACCTCCCTGCATTTATATTCAATCCCCCTCACAATAAAGCTCAACATTCTATTTGCCTTCTTGATCACCTGCTGCACCTGCAGACTGGGTTCTTTTACAATTCATGCAATTCATGTACTATCATTCCTTCCAAAGTGGATAACCTCTCACTTACCAATGTTGTAGTAAGAAGTCACATGACAATAAGAAGTCTCACAACACCAAGTTAAAGTCCAACAAGTTTATTTGTAACAAATGTCATTCGCTTTTGGAACTGGCAGTTCTTTTGTGGATGAGAGTTCTGATCACAAACAGGGCATATAAAAACACAAACTCAATTTACATGATTGGAATGTGAGTCTTTACAGGTAATCAAGTCTTAAAGGTATATGAGTGGAGAGAGCATTAAGCACAGGTTAAAAAGATGTGTATTGTTTCCAGACAGTCAAATTAGACAATGGTGGCAGCAACATATTCTGCCACTATTCCTTCTGAATGTTTCACCGTCCTTATGAGGTCTGTTTTGTAAATTGTGGGGCTTTGAATGACGTGACTTGTTGTGCTGTAAAGACAATATCTGGGAATTAACTTAAATTATTGAACTCAATTTTATCCTATTTTTTCCTCAGGATGCAACAACAACTTGCATTTTATATAGTGCCTTTAACTAAGTGAAACTTCTTCACAGGAGTGAAATTAAACCACGTTAAGTCATAATAAGAAGATACTGCATCTCTCACCGGCAGCAGCCCCACCCTCCGCGGCTCTTACAGCCGGGAGAAGGCGTGGCTAAATACGTCACGGGTCTTGTGGGCGGTCTGTGAACGGGAGATGGTAAATCTCGCGAGAGTCCCGCCGGAGCGGCCCGAGATCTGGGCGGGGTCACGGGGGTCAGAGTTCAATCCAGGCCGAGCTGGGTTCAAAATGTCCGCTAGGGCGGCAGCGATGTTACTGCCACGGTTGCCCATCTTTGCAGCGACTGCCTTTCACCGAGCACTGGTTACAACGGTGAGCCATGATGTGGAGATGCTGGTGTTGGACTGAGGTAAACACAGTAAGAAGTCTTACTACGCCAGCTTAAAGTTCAACAGGTT
The DNA here is from genome assembly GCF_965287045.1 of Carcharhinus amblyrhynchos. NCBI lineage: Eukaryota > Metazoa > Chordata > Chondrichthyes > Carcharhiniformes > Carcharhinidae > Carcharhinus > Carcharhinus amblyrhynchos. The sequence goes on from NC_137347.1 coordinate 20,372,273, forward strand.
TATTTGTAGCAAACGCCACTAGCTTTCGGAGCTGGTGTTCGGAAGGAACGGCCAGTTCCGAAAGCTAGTGGCGTTTGCTACAAATAAACTGGTTGGAATTTAACCAGGTGTTGTGAGACTTTTTACTGTACAATGGCGAGTGACAGTGGATAAATCCACAGGGCTAAACACTCTTCAGGGGTGTTGTATTTGTGATCTGTTTGTCAAGGGGAAGCTTATTTTGTTAATGTTGCCTTTGACAGAAGTGAGGGCGGAGAAAGGTGAGTGAGGCTGCATTGTTTACCTGATGTAAAGAGTTCAGTAAAATATTAAAAAGGGCCTGAGAGTTCAGTAGGAGCGTCACATGGTCTCTAAACGTTAACTCTGTTTCCCTATCCACAGCTGCTATCAGACCTGCTGAGTTTGCCCAGCATGTCTAAAGTTTATATTTGTTTATATTGTCACAAGTAGGCTTAAATCAACACTACGTTGAAGTTACTGTGAAAATCGCCTTATTGCCACACTCTGGTGCCTGTTTAGGTTCACCGAGGGAGAATTTAGCATAACCAATGCATCTAACCAGCACATCTTTCAGAATGTGGATGGCAAGCAGAGCACCCAGAGGAAACTCTCACAGATATAGGGAGGATGTGCAAACTCCACATACATACAGTGGCACAGGCTGTGAATTGAACCCAGATTCCTGGTGTTATGAGGCAGCAGTGTTAACCACTGTGCTATTGTGTTTTTTTTCCTTATTTTACAAAGGGTTGTGTATTTTAAAGGTGCAGTGTTGCAGAATGTGTAAATTTATGTTGGATATCTTTGGTGGGGTGAGGGGGTCTATTTGCCCTATATTGACAAGATTTTTGGCTTTTTTTAAAGTTTGTTCTCTTCTCTTCACTACCTTCAATGATTGTGCTTTCTTTCACTCAAGATTTGGTCTTTAAGACATATATATATATATACACATAGCAGCTGCTTTAAATGAGATATTTAAGCTGAGGAGTGTAAAAGTCAGGTGCGGATGAATGAGCACCTGTTGACAATCACCAGGCAGGAGTATTATCTTCCAGTTGGGGAACACTTCAGCAGCCATGGGTTATTCAGCCTCTGATCTTCAGGTAAGCATTCTCCAAGGCAGCCTTCACAGCAACACACAATTGCTGAGCAGAAACTGATAGTCAAGTTCTGCCCACAAGGACAGCTTCAACCAGGATCTTGGGTTCATGCCACACTATTTGAAACCCCCACAACTTGCCTGGGCTTACAAAATCTCTCTAACTGTCCTGGCTGGAGACAGTACACATCTCTCTAAACTATGTTTAACCCTCTCGCCACTCAGATTGTCTACCTTTGAGACTTGCATTCCAACCATTATCTTGTAAATTGAGTTTGTGCCTGTATTTGCCCTCTTCGTGAGCACAAGTCCTCACTCGCCTGATGAAGGAGCAGTGCTCTGAAAGCTTGCGCTGCCAAATAAACCTGTTGAACTTTAACCTGGTGTTGTGAGACTTCTTACTGTGCCCACCCCAGTCCAATGCCAGCACCTCCACATCAGAAATTAAATATTCAGACCTGAGGGTTTATTTCAGTTAGAAGGGTTCTGTAGCTCAAAACACTAAACCTTAAACAAGATCAACCATGATCGTATTGACTTGATGGGCTGCCAAGATAATAGTCGGAATGCAAGTCTTAACAGGTAATTAAGTCTTAAAGGTACAGACGATCTGAGTGGCGAGAGGGTTAAACACAGTTTAAAGAGATGTGTACTGTCTCCAGCCAGGACACTTAGTGAGATTTTGCAAGCCCAGGCAAGTCGTGGGGGTTTCAAATAATGTGACAAGAACCCAAGATCCCGGGTGAAGCTGTCCTTGTGGGCAGAGCTGGACTATCAGTTTCTGCTCAGCGATTCTGTGTTGTCATGAAGGCCGCCTTGGAGAATGCTTACCTGAAGATCAGAGGCTGAATGCCCGTGACTGCTGAAGTGTTCCCCGACTGAAAGGTAACACTCCTGCCTGGTGATTGACTGGTGTTTATTCATCTGTTGTCGTAGCATCTGCATGGTCTCCTAATTTACCATGCCTCAGGATATCCCTTCCTGCAGTGTATCAGATAGACAACATTGACCAAGTCGCAAGAGTATGTCCAGTGTACCTGGTGGATGGTGTTCTGACGTGAGACGATGGCATCCGTGTCGATGATCCAGCACATTTTGCTGAGGTTGCTGTGGCAAGTTGGTGTGGTGTCGTGGTCACTGTTCTTCTGAAAGCTGGGTAGTGTGCTGCAAACAATGATCTGTTTGAGGTTGTTCGGTTGTTTTGAAGGCATGATGTTGGGGTATGGGGATGGCTTTGGCGAGATATTTATTTTCATCGATGATGTTAAAGGCTACAGAGAAGATGTAGCGTCTCCACTCCAGGGACGTACTGGATGATGAAGAGTACTCTGTCCGCTGTGACCCCCTGTTTGTCTTCTGAGGAGGTTGGTGCAGTTTTTCACTGTCATTTCGGAACTGTTGATCGATGAGTTGAGTACCATATCCTGCTCTTATGAGGACGTCTTTCAACATCTGTAGGTGTCTGTTGCAATCCTGTGTATATGGATGGCTTCTTTTGTTTAGGAACAGTGACCACGATACCACAGAACCTTGCCACAACAATCTCTGCAAAATTGCCTGATCATCAACATGGATGCCATCATCCCACGTGACAACACCATTCACCAGGTACATGGTACATACTCTTGCGACTTGGCCAACGTTGTCTACCTGGTACACTGCAGAAAAGAATGTCCCGAGGCATGATACGCTGGGGAGACCATGCAGATGCTACGACAGCAGATGAATGAACACTGCTCAACAATCACCAGGTAGGAGTGTTCCCTTCCAGCCGGGGAACACTTCAGCAGTCACGGGCATTCGGTCTCTGATCTTGAGGTAAACGTTCTCCAAGGTGGCCTTCACGACAATGCAGAAACTGATAGCCAAGTTCCGTGCATATGAGGACAGCCTCAGCTGGGATCTTGGGCTCGTGTCACACTATCTGTAACCCCCACAACTTGCCTGGTCTTGCAAAATCTCAGTAACTGTTCTGGCTGGAGACAATACAGACCTCTTTAAACTGTACTTAACCCTCTCTCCACTCGTTGTCTGTACCTTTTTAAGACTTCATTATCTGTAAAGACTCGCATTCCAACCATTATCTTATAAATTAAGTCTGTGTTTATGTATGCCCTGTTTGTGAGCAGAAGTCCTCACTCACTTGATAAAGGAGCAGCACTCCAAAAGTTTATGCTGCCAGATAAACCTGTTGGACTTTAACCTGGTGTTGACACTTTTTACTGTATTTAATTTCTAACAGAGTCCTCATTTTTGTGCTTGACATACAAGGTGTAAGTAACTAGTATGTATGAATCAATTGGAATTTATTGAGCAATATTTAATATATACCTAATAACAAGCAGCAAAGACAGCTTTTATCCCTCAGTCTTCCATTCCTCCCCTTTTTGGTCCAAATTCACTCCTGCTATTAGGTTTAGGACGTAATTCATCTCATATCATCCCACCTTTGCAATAACCCCCTGCTTTTATGAGTCATTAAAAACCAGAAACTTATATTAAACAGATGCACATTTCAATCCAGCTGCAACAAAGTCACAAATAAAGTCAATTCGCTTGTCAATGTAGTTTAACTCAAGCTTCACACTAAAACTATTAAAATCAAAAGTCACTTCCCTAACTGATCAAGATCCCCCTGTAATTCTTGATAACCTTCACTATCAATGTTACCTCCTAATCTAGCATCATCCAAAAACTTGATAACTGTGCCTTGCACATTCATACCCAAATAATTTATATGAATAACGAATAACAAGGGTCCCAACACTGACTCTGGGGCACACCACTAGTCACAGGGCTCCAGTCCAACAAACAACCTTCAATCACCACACTCTGCTTCCTATCATCAAGCCAATTTTGAATCTAACTTGCTAGCTCTCCCTGGATTCTATGTGACTCAACCTTCCAGACTAGCCTGCCATGCAGGACCTTGTCAAAGGCCCTGCTAAAGTCCAGACGAACAACATCTACTTTTGTACACTCTTCCATTCTCTTGGTTACCTCTTAAGAGTTTTTCAAAGAGTCATCAGATGTGACTTCACACGCACAAAGCTGTGCTGACTGTCCCTAATCAGATCTTGATTATCTAAATATTGGTTGACCCTGTCTCTCAGAATCCCCTCCAGTAAGTTACCCACTACTGATTCAGGCTCACTGACCTGTAATTCCCTGGCTTGTCTTTCCTACCGTTCTTGGACAAAGGAACAACATTAGCTACTCTCCAGTCTTCCAGAACTTCTGCCAGTTCCGGAAGACTGGAGGGTGGCTAACATTATTCTGTAGTATTGTGTGCCGTTCTGGTCACCACATTGCAGGAAGGATGTTATTGCTCTATTTTACTCATGTGTTGCCACAGCTGGGGAATTATAGTTATGAGGAGAGATTGGAGAACTTGGGGTTGCCTTCCTAGGAATAGAGAAGACTAAGGGGTGACATGATTAAGGATAGAGATGGAGTTGACAGGAAGTTCCTGTTTCCCAAGGCAGAGTTCAAAAAACCAGGGGCCATAGATTCAAGCTAATTGGCAGAAGAATTAGAGGGGTGTGAGAAAAAACCTTTTTTATGCAAAGAATGGTGGGTGTCTGGAATTCACTGCCTGAGGCAGAGACCCTAATTTTTTTTTAAAAGTACCTGGATTTGCACCTTAAGTGCTGTAAGCTGCAGGGCTACGGGTTGTGCACAGGAAGGTGGGATTAGAAAGAGGTTTGGGTGTCCTTTGCTGTGCATGGACAAGATGTGCTGAATGTCCCCTTTTGTGATGTATGTGGTTCAAAACCAAAAACAGGCTTGCTGCTGTTCTGAGCAGTAAGTAAAGAAATGTAGCAACTATGACTTTGGCCCTGTTGACAGATATGCCTCTGTTACAAAGTTGAATTAGTTGTGTCACTGTTTGTTTGTTTGTTCTTGTACAAAAGTGATTTTAAAAAAAAATTAGCTCATTGGCACAAAATACATGTTCAGGTGGGCAGGTACCAGTGCTGGATTATTTTAACATACAATGTAAAATTGTTATTCTACCCTGCTTTATGTCAAAATTAAAACTATTGCTAATTGCCTGAAGTTTCACTTTTTTGTTTGCCTTCACCACCACACACTTACAAACCCTTGAGTATATAACGCATATTTGTGTGTCAGCTAATCTCTTGTTTTCTTTGCGTAGCACGTAATGGCAGGTGGCTAACACATGGCATTGAACCAAGTGCATGTTGGAGTTCAAAGGGGAACAATTTTTTGTGTAATTTCAAACCTGAGTAAATGTTTGTTGGTGCTATTGGGCAGAGTTTAAACCTGGCAGGGGAATAAGAACCGTGAGGTAACTTTTAAAGAGGAAAAACAAAGAATTGAGCAAGACAGATAGCAGTAAGGTGTTGGGTAGGGTCAAAGTAAGAGGAAATGCAATAAGTCTAGATTAGGTTTGCTGTTACATCTAAGTAAGTACACAGTGTGGTAAATAAGGTTAGTGGGCTATGGACGCAGGAAGCAGACATGGGAAAATGATATGGTGATAATTGAAATCTGGATTGAAAAAGGGCAGGACCAGCTACTAAATATTGCTGGATACCAAGTATTCAGCAAAGATAGGAAGCAGGGTGGCTGCATTTATTAAGAAGAGCATTGCTGCTGTAGAGAGAGAGAGGATTTCCTAAAGGAGTAAAGGACAGAATGTATTTGATTAAAGCCAGGAACTAAAGAGGCACAGTGCAGTATACTTTATAGACTGCCAACTATTGGAAAGATACAGATGACAAAGATTAGCAGGTAAAACAGTAATAGAACAACAGACTGCCTTTAAAGAGGAGATTTGATATGTGTTCAAAATTAGGAAAAGTCTGGGCAAAGTAGATGGAAAGAAGTTGTTCCCATGGGCAGATGAGTCAAAGAACACTGATTTTTTTTTAAGGTGAATGTCTTTGGTTCTTTTGCTAATGTGAGGGGAAATCTCTAACGCAGTGATTGGTTGGGATATGAACTACACTGCTTGAGGGTGTGATCTGAAGAATGACGTTTGCAGGTTTATGGGGGAAAAGAGCAGAGGAACGGGACTATTGAGTTTCCTTGGCAGATGGGTCAGAGAACACTTGCGCAGGGCAAATGATCTTCTGTGGTGTAATCATTCTATGATTCTACTCTGTATGCTTAGAGGCTGTTTCGACAATTGGTTGTTTTTTTTTAGAGGGATATTTATGACAACATGATACAAGTGATGTTAAAATCTTCTAAGCAGTAAATAACACTGGAGATATTGACAGTTTTTTTTTCTTAATGTTATATAGACGAATGTGGCTGTGGTGCATTCTCTGCCTCAGGAAGTGAAAATTGTGGAAGTTGGAGCCAGAGATGGATTGCAGAATGAGAAGGTAAATTCACAATGTACCAAAACTTTATACAGATTTGAACCAATTTATTCTTCTTCGAAAAGTAGCTTTACTGCCTTCAAGGCTGAACTTAATTGTGTTGCCATTTTCTCAACAAAAGATGTACGATCAACAGTTAATGGCTTTTAAATGTTATTCCATTTCTTTGGTTGATTGCAATTTGGTTTCCAGCATGCAAATCTTATTTCTCAATTTAAGAGAATCTTAATCTCAACACATGCTATTTTTTTTTGGGAAAGCCATCAAAACAGCACTGGGGGAATCCAACTCACTTAGTGTGAAGAGCTTGCTTTACAAAGGTTGCCAAATTCAAACTTTCAATTGCAAATAATTTGTTTCTTTGAGCTCTGACAACAGGTTGTAAGCGTTTGGAAATTCACCTTTTCCATTTGATTAGGAGTTAATTGAGGAAATGGGGAAGATTGCAATACTGCACCAGTTTGAGGAAAGGTCATAGATAAAGGAATTTCTGTGCTTTCTAATAACTCTATCAACAGTGACGCTACAAATAAGGCCTGATCAGAGACCGTGTTCTAAAATGTCCATTTCAACGTTTTTGGCACTTTAGTAAGTAGATTGAGTAAGTTATCATTCTATTCCAACTAGAACAGGGTGCTGATGGCAGTATTGTTCCTTTTGGTATGAGAGGAGAGCCTTGTCCACAGTCTCTGCTCCTGATAATTAACAATGGGCCCTTTTTTGTGTGTGTGCCTCTTCCTGCTCTACTTAAGGGTGTGGAAATTAGATAAGGACAAAATTAAATTCAGCAGTAATGCTCATTAGAGATGAATGCCACTGATGAAATTGATTTCTCAAAGTTCATGCATGAGTAATCAACCCCACCTGGCATTTTCAGAATTTTTTGTTCTCTAGCTCTGGAAATGTTACAATTAGGTCAATAAAACTAAACTACTATAAGTAAATAGGTTATTTTTTATGGCTGAGATTGTTGACTAAACTTGAGGCAGTTGGCTGACCTGAAAGACAGTTACTTGAGACTTGAGCACCTTGGGGCATTTAATTTAAAGGCATTATGTAAGCTCAGGTTTTTGAGAGTCTTCTCATTCACAGTTGAGTTTGACATCTAACTCCAATGAAACCAAGCCTTTGGATGTAAGCTTTTTAATCTTATTGGGTTGAGGATAAGTGATAGTCCGGAAATTGGATCGAAAGCCTTAATTTAATATTTAAAAAGTGTTTTGTATCCATGCAAAAAGTGTAGATTATTTTTGGTTTAATTTAGTTTTGAAGCATTGAACCATTCTTATACTAACAAACACAAGCACAGATTGTATTGGTCCTACCGAGCGTGGAAACATGGTACAAAGAATACAAAGTCACGCTTCTGTTCAGTAAAAATCTGGAGACTGTTACTGAAATTAAATTGCCTTGATAACTGAGCATAATTCAACTTGCAAGCAAAGGAAAAGTCTCACTGTTGATGGATTTGTTGTTCAAAACCTCTACTGATATTTATTTCTGGATTTTATGTATCTCAGTTCAATACTGAATTTTTTTATCTTGCAAGTTGCCTACTTTAAATGCTTCTGTTTGCAGATTATTGTTCCAGCTGATGTGAAAATTAAGTTAATTAACCTTCTCTCAGAGGCTGGGTTGTCTGTTGTGGAAGCCACAAGCTTTGTCTCTCCAAAATGGGTCCCTCAGGTAAGCATGTTAGAAATTGGAACCAACTTTGAGTAATATGCAATTCTGTTTGTCAGGCTTGTGTTGAGCAGTTTGTGGACACAGACTCACAAGGGATACGATCATGATGTAGGATATATGCTACACTAACAGCTAATGAAGCACTCCCATTGATGCAGGACCTCAAAGTCTTCATGCACTCATCTGAAATCCTGTAGTGCCAGCTGGAACACACTCCACACAATACTACAAACAAATGACAACTCCATCTTTTGATGTTGCACCTTCCTGACTAACTGCAAATGTCATCAATCACAATCTGGTAACTGACCAAAATGGTGAAGTCCCGAGTTTCAACTTTCCACCAAAAATCTAGACAAACCTCAACTGCTTGAGGACAGGCCAGGAACGTTGTAGTCACTTGTTCCAAAGTGGGACATAAGAAACAGCTCAAGTAGTAATTATGGCCATCTGAATCAGACCATGACCGTATCCTGAATATCAGCCCTGAGAGATCTATTCCTGGTGGTATCACAGCCATTCACATTACCTCAGTTCAGACTTGCAAATATAAATACATTGCCACACTGTTTTAAAGGTAATGTTCATTTCAATGTAAATAAGGGTTAATATTGTCACTTCTTTTGTTCTGGGGGAAGGAGTTGGGGGGGTGGGGGGGGGCGGTGGCGAGAGGGGTGAGCGAGCAAACAAATTTGTTTACTACTGTCCTGTGTTTTGTTTACCACCTTTTTATGGTCCCACCATTGTCAACAGGATTTCCCACTGAAGGCATCCTTTGCCGCTGGGAAACTTGCAGTGGGGGGGGTGCACCATTGGTAGAACCGTAAGACCCCATTGATGTAAACAACAGCAAAAGACTTTTGCCCCTGTTTTTGTGTGGAGATCTTCAGTATTTAATTTATTTCCATATGTCTGAGATCATTGACTAAACTTGAGGCAATTCAAGATATGGGCATTGACCTGAAAGCCAGTTACTTGAGTTTTTAGCACCTTGGGACATTTTATTAATTTTAAGGCATTATGTAAACTCAGATTTTTGTTCAGTGTCACAGTATACTGCTGGAGGATACAGATTTTGGATACATTTTTGTCCTGTTGTTAATGTAAATGTGACAGTTGGTGCAAATATAAAATGGATTTAGCCATTTTATATATGCATTGAGTTCATTAGAACTTGGGAGAAAATATATCCGATGTTGATCACTTGTCGTCTTTTTTTAAAAGAAGACAAGTTCCCAGTGTCTTCAGCCAGTCAATTATATTCAAAGAAAAGTACAGCACAGGAACAGGCCCTTCAGCCCTCCAAGCCCATGCCAATCATGATGCCGTAACAAAACTTTAAAAAACTTTCTACCCTTACTCAATCTGTCCCTCTATTCCCTCCCTATTCATGTACCCATTCAGATGCCTCTTAAATGTTGTTAACATGTTTGCTTCCACCACCACCTTTTGGCAGTCACCACCTGATTGTCATTTCAGACAATCATCACTCTCTGCGTGAAAAATTTCCCCTGCACATCTCCCTTAAACTCCTCCTCCCCCCCTCCTTGAACCTGTGCCCCCTCATTCACAAAACCCTTCTAACTCTCTCTTCCTTTTTAAGATGCTCCTTTAAAACCTACCTTTTTAACCAAGCTTTTAATCACCTGAGCTTATGTGACTTGGTGTTAAATTCTGATTAATACTGTGAAATGTCTTGATGTTTTATTTGCTGCATTAAATGTGCAAGTCGTTTTATTGATTCCTTGTAGTTATTGTTGTGTTATTTTACTTTGGACATGGCACTTTGTGATGTTAGTCAGTTAGTATTGGACTGAAGCCCTGATGTCCTATCCAAGTGTTCTACATGTGCTGTGTAGATTATACTGTGTTGAAATGTACCTATTGTCTTTTTCTGCGTAGATGGCTGACCAGAAGGAAGTGATGCAAGGAATCCGGAAATATCCAAATGTGAGCTACCCGGTGCTGACTCCAAACCTGAAAGGGTTTGAGACTGCTGTGAGTGTCCATTCCTATAATTGCACTTTTCCATTGTTTACTTCATGGGCAAAGCTCCTTGTTAACATCTTTTTTTTAGGAGAATTCTAGACCACAAGCATAGCCTAAAATTATACATTACAGGATTTGTACAATAATCCTTTCTAGTGATAAACTTAACCTTGCAAATTAATTTAAGCTTTTTAGTAAAATACAAATGTTTGCATATTTGACATAGTAAACACGTAGATTATTTAGATATTTTGAATTCTGATCACAGACTGATCGTTCTGACAGGTGCAAACATTTTTAAATAAATGCTCGCTAAATTAAGTGGAATAATAAAATCTTGCAATGCTAGAATAACACAACAGTACCAGCAGAATGCATTAGGAGAAAGACAAGTTTACATTTCATGTGTAATCCTTCAAGGCTCCTTGTGAGAGCACTTATTATGGCCAGTGAGTAAATGCATCATCATAAGTCACTGATGATTCAGACAAAAAAAATTTGTTCCTTGTCTGAGTTAAATCTCATTGGTGGTGAATTTAGACTGTGTGCTAAAAGTCATTTCAGTCCTGATTGCTTCCTATCAAACCATCTGCAAACTTTGGAATTTGTTTTAAAACAATGCCTAAAATCTGTACCCTCCAGCAATTTGCTGCGATACTGGACTACACTTGGTTCAGTAGTGTAGTTTGCCAGATATGTATAAGATAGAAAATAACAACCTGCCTTGCATTGTTAAGCTTATATGCTCAAGCCTCCAGGTAAACCTTCTGTTCTTTAATCCAATATTTAAAACGTGGGGCAGCATGGTGGCACAGTGGTTAGTCCTGCTGCCTCTCTCAGCACCAGGGACCTGGGTTCAATTCCTAGCTTGGGTCACTGTCTGTGTGGAGATTGCACATTCTCCCCATGCCTTTGTGAGTTTCCTCCACAGTCCAAAAATGTGCAAGTTAGGTGGATTGACCATGCTAAATCACCCCTTAGTGTCAGGGAACTAGCTAGAGTAAATGCATAAGGTTGTGGGGATAGGGCCTGGGTAGGATTGTGATTGATGTAGACTAGATGGGCTGAATGGTCTCCTGTTGCACTGTATGATTTGACAAAAAGCATTGAGGGAAACATTGCTTTTAGTGGCAGGAAATTTTTAATATCAAATATAAACATGCAATGGGAATTTGTTTGCTTCTGTTGAGGTAGTGTTTCAGTGGTTTGCATATTCATCTCTACTTTTGTAAATGAGTTTGTTTTTCATTTTGATTTTCAATTTCTTCTTGATTTTAGATTGGTTTATTGATTTAATGAGCAGATAATTCTTTTGTTCCATAGATAATTATATGGACTTTGAGGTGTTACCTCAGTTTCTCTTGGCGTAAGTCTGCTGAGTTTTTCCAGCATTTCTGTGCTTTTCAGCATCCACAGCATTTTGTTTTTATTGTAATTTCTCTTCTTTTGCACTATTTGTTAAAGTTTTGTGTAGGTATACAAAGTCTTCGTACTCTTTATTGATGTCTTGCAAATTTCTTTTCGTGTATCTTCTCACCCGTGCTCATTCCCTTTGGGGAATAGTGGCTGAAGTGGTGGAAGGATTCTCGAGGTGATTATAGGAACATAAGAATTAGGAGTAGGGAAGTTCAAGCCTGCTGTGCCATTCAATCAGATCATGGCTGATCTCTCTCGTGGTCTTAAATCCACCTCCCTGCCTGTTCCTCATATCCTTCTTTCCCTTTTTTTAAACTAGAAATATGTTCATTTCCCTCTTGAAACCATTCAACAATTCAGACTCTGTCACACTGAGGCAGCAAGTTCCACAAATTCTTCACCCTCTCAGTAGTTCCTCCTCATCTCCATTTAAAATCTACCACTTTGCAACTCATACCCATGGCCTCTTGTTTCTAGATTGTCCCATAAGAGGAAACATTTAGCCTACATTTACTTTATCAATCCCTTTTTAAAATTTTAAATACTTCAATCAGATCCTCCCTCATCCTTCTAAACTCCAGCAACTACAAGTCCAAACTGTTTAAGGCTAATGAACAGCATTATGAATGCTTAATCCTGGAGTTAGATCTGAACCCAGACCTTCTGGTTCAGAGGTAGGATTGCTACCACTGTGCCACAAGAATTCTCTCCTGTAAATTAAAATGTGTACTTTTGTAGTCATCTCTATACTTGTTTGATACTTTCTTGAGGAAAAGTACTGGGAGTTCCCTGAGGTGGAATTTTTGATGTCTGTCTTAACTGGATTAAAAACCTACTTCATTGGATAAAACCTAATGTAAGCTGCATTTGTAGTATAGCAATGAATTGAAAGATACCTGAACAGTTCAGAAATTGTGTTTAGTAGGATTACTTGACCATTTTAATTGCATTCAATCACCTTGTCCTTTGGGAAATTTTCTTTCTTAATTTCTTGATTTGATTATAATTAAAGCTGTTTATTATTTTGGCCTGTAAAATTCTGGTCTATTTGATAATGGTCAGAAAATGTCATAACATCACACAAGACTGCACCACATTCAGTAATGGCATTACACTTAGCCCTTCAAGTATTTTAAGGGCAGATTATGCGGAAGATGTAGTTTTCAGATGAATAGAAGCTGCTGCAGAATTACCAAATGCAAACAGAGTTCAGCTATGACATTGCAAAATCTTATTCAAGATCATTCCTGGATTATAAATATCCGTAAAATGCAATTTACTCAGATGATTATGGCTTTTTAAACATTTGACAAATTCAAGGTCAGCTTTGATCTCAGAAAATGCTGGAAATGCATTATACATTCCTAAATTTTGAAATGTCAAGGGATGGGTTAGAAACCCATCTAACTTGTGGTTAGAAACTAGGTAGTCCCTTTTCAGATTTTGCAGGACTGAACAAAAAAAGGGACAAGCAAAAACTATTAGGCGTAGAGTTGACTATCGTGCCTCCTGTCACAGTCAGTTATTAGAATTTGGTATTGCTGTAACTGCCTCTTCCCAATTTTCATAATTAGATTATCATATGTGACTAATTTTCTTTATCAATGAACTCTGTGGATTCATATTTTACTGGGATCAGGAGTTTGTCTGCATTGTCCCGTTTTAGTGCATCTCTCATGAGTACCATAATGTACTGTTTCTCACAGCTCCAAGCAGGTGCAAAAGAAGTAGCTATCTTTGGAGCTGCCTCAGAAATGTTCAGCAAAAGAAACATTAACTGTTCTATTGATGAGAGCCTACAGCGATTTGAAGAGGTGATGAAAGCAGCAAAGGATTCAAGCATTCCAGTCCGAGGGTATGATTGCAAATCCTCATTCTGATGTCACAAAACATTTTTTTGTATTCTTCTGTTGATGAGTTTATGCACTGCATCACAGGGAAGCTGCAAATTACTTTATTTTCCCAAACATTTTAGCTATTAAATGAATCAGATGTACATCCTCAGCTGATATAAGTGAAGATTTGAAAATATACAAGGAAAGTTGTTGAGTTCTGGTAATCAGCCCTTTGTTACAAGTCGTTTTTTTTTATTTCCCTTGAATGAAGACAATTACAAAATAATGTGTATTGTGGAATATGTTTATAGTCCTTTGAATTCTGGTAGATCAGCCCAAAATGGTCCTGCTTTGCTTGAAACATTAAATTCAGATGAAGATTTACAGGGCAGCACAGTGGTTAGCGTGCAGCCTCACAGCACCAGGGCTCTGGATTCAATTCTGGCCTCGGGCAACTATCTGTGTGGAGTTTGCATGTTCTCCCCATGTCTGCGTGGGTTTCCTTCTGGTGCTCTGGTTTTGTCTTACAGCCCAAAGATGTGCGGGTTAGGTTGTTTGGCCATGCTAAATTGCCCCTTAGTGTCAGGGAGGTTAGCAGGGTAAATATGTGGGCTTATGGGGATAGGGCCTGGGTGCGAGTGTTTTTGTTGCAAGCTCAATAAACCAAATGGCCCCTCTCCACACTATAGGAGTTCTGTGAATTCTTCTCTTGGTGTGGTGAACTCAGTACTTCAGAATCATGAGAATTGTTACAGTGCAGAAGGTGGCAAATTGGCCTATTATGTCTGGTACTGATTCTCCAAATGAGCATTTATCTGTGTCCCATTCTCCTGTCTTCTCCATAACCTTGCAGAATAATCACCACACTCTCAGGCATTCCGGACCCCAGCCACTCGCTCTACGAAAAAAGATTTCTGCTATTCATTTGCCAATCACTTTAAATCTGTATCCTCTTATTCTTGATTCTTTTTACAAGTAGAATGGTATTTTCCCCCCTCTTATCTGCCCAGACTCCACATAATTTTGAATAACCTCCATCAAATTGCTCAACCTTCTTTCCTCCAAAGAAAAGATCCCAGCTTCTCCAATCTTAACCTCCGTAGCTAAAGTTCTTCATACCTGAAACTATTCTTCTAAACCTCTTCTGCATCTCCAGTGCCTTCGTATCATTCCTAAGATCATAGAATGCCTACAGTGCAGAAGGAGGCCATTTGGTCCATCAAACCTGCACCAACTATAATCCACCCAGGCCCTATTCCTGTAACCCCATATATTAGCTCTTCTAATTTCCCTGACACTAGGGTCAATTTAACTTGGCCAATCAACCTAACCCGCAGATCTTAGGAGTATGGGAGGAAACCAGAGCACCCTCAGGAAACTCATACACAGAGAATGTGCAAACTCCACACACACTGACCCAAGGCCAGAATTGAACCCAGATCCCTGGTGCTGTAGGGCAACAGAATCTGGCACACAGAATTGTACACAATAATCCAGCTGAAGTCTAAATAGTGTCTTCTACAAGTTCAACAGAACCTACTTCTTCTTGCATTCTTGTGCCTTATTAATAAAGCCTAGGATATTATATGCCTTATTAACTGCTCTCAACTTGTCCTGCCACTTTGATAATTTATGCATATGTAAACCCAGGTTCTTCTGTTCTTACAAGCCCTTTCGCGTAATCTCCTTTATTTTGTACTGCATCTCCTAGCTCTTTTTACCCAAATGTATCATCTCAATTTTTTGCTGCATTGAATTCCATCTGCTACCCATCTGTTCCTTCCACCAACTTGTCTCTGTCCTTTTGAAGTTCTACACTATCCTCCTCATGGTTTACCATGCTTCCAAGTTTTGGATTATCTGTAAGTTTTGAAATTGTTACCTTGCACCAAGGTATAGATTGTTAATATCAGGAAAAGCAAAGGTCCCAATATCGACCCCTGGGGAACTCCACTGCATATCATCTTCTAGCCCAAAAAAGATCAGTTATTTCTCTCTCTCTCTCTCTCTGTTAATTTTGTATCCATGTTGCTACTGTTTCTTTTATTCCTCTAAGCTAAATTTTTTCTCAGTCTGCTATGTGGTACTGTATCAAATGCCTTTTGGAAGTCATTATATGCCATATCAGCATAATTGCTTTCATCATTCCTCTCTGTTATCTCTTTGAAAAAAAATCCAAGTTGGTTAAACATTTTTTTTCCCCTGAATAAATCCATGCTGGCTCAATTAACTCACATTTGTCCATGTGACTGTTAATTCTGTCCTGAACTGTTATAGTTTCTAGAAGTTTGCCAGAAAACTTGTACTTATGAGATATCCCTTTAAATCCAAAGCACTCAGCAGTGTTACCATAGAGAAGCTGGGACAATAGAGAGTTCAAAGAAATGTTGGAGGGACTGGATAAGATTCTTTTCTGTATTGCTGTTTTCTGCCACAAAGAGACATGAGTAGCCTTCCAAATATTACACAATCGTGATCGCCCCATTAGGTAAAAGAACTAGCAGAGCTTCGGTCTAACTTGATATGTGCAGTGAGGAAAAACTGTTACCGATAACCAAGTTAGATCTAATGATTGGGCACACGTAGGTAAGGTGAAACAAATATTGCTCATAAATAAAGCAGAAAATAGATTTCAGTTAACATTGAAACATGCAACTATATTCTGACCAATTACAAATTGGACTTCAGTTTAGAGTTTCATTATTAGCTTATCAATACTGCCTAGTTCCAGTTAGAGGAAGCTTGTACAGAAATGATCATTTTTCTCCCTGGACTGAGAATCGATTACATTAACTTATCTTTTGTATTCTTTCAGGTATGTATCCTGTGTACTTGGCTGCCCTTATGAAGGGAATGTTTCCCCTGTTAAAGTTGCAGAGGCAAGTATGGTGGGACTGAGGGAAGAGGAACACCCATTGAAATTTGCAGAAACGTTTTCCTTGCACCCAAGATCAGTAGATATTTTAGTAATTGCTACATGTATAAAATGAATACTATGATATGGAAATTAATTGTATTTTAAATGTGAAAGCAGATGTTATGTTCTCCTAATTTTTAGATATTCTACACTAAAAGTTGCACATTGCTAAATATTAAGATGCATTGCAGGATTAATGGAATTGATAAAATTACTGTTAAAAAACCGCAATCAGTCTTTCAGATAAGTTGAGTGTTTTGTTTTGTGTTTTTTTTGGTGTTGCAGGTAGCCAAGAAGCTCTATTCAATGGGCTGTTATGAGATATCCCTGGGGGATACCATTGGTGTAGGAACACCAGGCAGCATGCAGGAAATGCTGACAGCTGTAATCAAGGAGGTTCCAGTCAGTGCACTAGCTGTACATTGTCATGATACATATGGCCAGGCTCTTGTCAATATCTTTGCAGCACTGCAGGTTGGTTTTTTCTTAAATTAAGGTTTTGTTTTGAATTGGAAAGTTTTAGTAAAATTACTTTTGGATTGAGTTTCAATAATTTACAAGTGACTGATTTCACAGTTGTAATACGGACTTGAATTTGTACAGTTTGAGCTGCACCCAGTTACATGTTCACAGGCATACTCTGACTCAATTAAATTTCTGGCTTGCAGTACCTTAATGATTTGAGATTTGCTGACATCTGGCTAAAGTCCAATTTGCAGCATGTTTAAAATTTAATGTCTGGTTCATATTAAGCAGTGCAAAACTGGTCAAATGCCATAAGATGACTTCTATGATCAGTATGTCTTTTTCTTCCCCGCCCCCCCCCCCCCCCCAATACTCCAGTTAATAATTTTCTTGGAATAAAAACCAACCACTTCAGATTGGTAGTGAGATGCTCAAGGTATTCTTGCTAACCATGACAGGACAATGATTGTGATGGACAAAATGTCTGAGCTGGTTGTGTTGGCAGCCACTCAAGAGGAGGCAGAATTTATAGCTGAGAAAAATGTTTTTTTAAAAATAAGAGAATTTTAATCTTTAAATTACATCCATAATGTATTTTAAGAACTGTTTTTGAATTGTACAGCTAGAAAATGCTGGGGTGTTGAACAGAAGAAAGTTGTGAAACACCTTTTTTAATCATTGTCAGCAGATCATTTCAGAATCTGTGCAAAAAAAGGAATAAATTAGCACTAAGTTCAAAAAATAAATAACGGTTATAAGATGTACTTTGCTATCTATTCATTCTCGTGTATAAGATTTACTTATATTCCAGGTTGTCAGGTAAATTTATTTTGGCAACAAAAAGGAGGACAAATCCAATTTGGCCAACTACCATCACATCAAACTATTTCTGATTGTCAGCAAATGGTTGGAAGGTGTTGTTGACAGTGGTACTTAGCTGTAGTTACACAGCAATAAACTGTTCACTGGCACTCAGTTTAGATTCTGCCAGAGCCACTCAGCACTTGGCCTTATTACAACCTTGGTCCAAATATAGACAACAGAATTGAATTCATGAAGTGAAAGAGACTGGCCTTGACTTGAAATCCACATTTGACTGAATATAATATTGAGGATCCCGAACAAAACTGAAGTCAACAGACGATCAGGCTGAGGGAAAACTCTCTCCTGGTTGGAGTCGTACCTAGCACAAAGGAAGATGATTGCCAACAACCACAATTATCTCAATCCCAGGACATTGCTGCAGGAGTTCCTCAGGGATGTGCCCCATGCCCAAGTATCTTCAGCTGCTTCATTGGTTACCTTTCATCTTAAGATCAAAAGTATGGATTGTTCACTGACTGCATAATGCTCCACACCATTCACAACTCAAGATACGAAAATAGTCCATGTTCATATGCAGCAAGGCCAAGACAACATTTAGACTTGGGCTTATAATGGCAAATAAAATTTTGTGCCAGACAAATATCAAGTAATGACCATCTCCAACAAGAGGGAATCCAGTCTCCTCCTCTTCACCACCACGCCACCCCCCCCCCCCCCCCCCCCCAATCCAGGGCCAAGCAGCCCATTTAATCCATTTGATTTGCACTTCATTCCCCACCTTAAACATTTACTCACTCCCTCCACTACTAATGCACAGTGATGGTCTGTGCTATCGACAATGCATTGCAGCAACTCACCAAGATTCTTTTGACAGCAAGTTCCAAAACCCACGACCTCTATCACCTAGAAAGACAAGGGCAGCAGATGCATGAGAATACTATCAGCCATGCAAATTCCCCACCAAGTCACTATCATCCTGACCTGGAACGATATCACCGATTTTTTTTTTTTTGTTTTCACTGTTGCAGGGTTGAAATTCCTCCCTAACATCAGTGTGTGTGTGTGTACCAACATCTCACAGATTGTAGCGGTTCAAAAAGACTGTTTTCCACCAAGACCTCAAGGCCAATTAGAGATTAGCAGCAAATGCTTGCCTTGCAAGCAAGAACAAACTTAAAATAAACTAGTGTCGAGGGAATGAAAACTTGTGCGTTCTGTTCACCATCATTTGGTGGCTTTTATCAGGCATCCTGGCAAGTTTAGTAGTTTGTGAGTTGAACTGTACCTTTGGTGACTACCACAAAAGCAGCAGGAAAAATGACAGGTAACTGGTTTTACTGATTTTTTTTTTTGCCCCATTTGAAATTAAATTGTTCCCCTAATCTTTGTTACCCTGGATATGGGGGGCTGGTTATACTCTCCACCACTAACGCAATTTTTAATGTTCAGGAAATGTGCTGCTATACTGGGATTTTCCACTTGTTTTTCAGATGGGAATCTGTACAGTGGACTCATCAGTGGCTGGCTTGGGTGGCTGTCCTTATGCTGAGGGCGCATCTGGAAATGTGGCAACTGAGGATGTAGTGTACATGATGAATGGGCTTGGAATTCACACGGTATGTATGGCCTTTAGGGAACTATTTCATTCTTGTTTTAACTTTTCAGGTTATGTAACATGTTGCCAAACAATACAAGGTTTGACATAGTGCAGTTCAATTCCTCAGTTCATGTAACTGTAAACTGGTGGAAAGATCTTTCTAATTTTACATAGCTTCCCTTGCAACTTTTTGCCACTAATTAGGCTCTCCTGCTGGTTACTTATCTGCAGTGTCATTCATTGCACATCTGAGATTATTCTGCATTATTGGATGTGATCTGTTATCCATTTTCCCTAATTCTTCCACCACCTACTGTGCCTGTCATTCTAGCATTCAGGTATTGATGTTTTTAAAATGAACTATTAGTCATTCTAGGAGATGTAACTGACAGTCAATGAGCCAAATCAGAGGAGATGGCTTGAAGCTTGAAAGGAACCATCGAATAAACACAATTGTAACAAAATTTCTGACACTGCGATATTCAGGAGTTAACTGAATTTTGAACAGAATTTATTCCTGCTGGTTTACACACGATACATAATGAATCATAGAATCCCTACAGTGCAGAAAGAGGCCATTCAGCCCATCAATTCTGCATTGACAACAATCCCACCCAGGCCCTATCCTGTAATCCCACATATTTGCCCTGCTAATCCCCATGTCACTAAGAGATAACTTAGCATGGCCAATCTACCTAACCTGCACATCTTTGGAGTGTGGAAGAAACCGGAACACCCAGAGGAAACCCACACAGTTATCCAAGGCCAGAATCAAACCCGGGTCCCTGGTGCTGTGAGGCAGCAGTGCTAGTCACTGTGCTACCCAATTGGCTAATAAAAGGAAGCAGTAATATTTTTAATAAAATATAAACGCATTAGGTGGGATTTAATCAGCTGGACGAGCAGCAGAAGGCAAAGACAAACCCAACCAAATTATTGTAAAATTGGACATCACTTACTGAGTAAGGACAATTAGTTTGACAAGCCAGCAGCTGCAAAAACATGGGTGCATTGATTAGTTGGGACAAGACTGAGGGTTAGTTTTCACTTCCCTCAACCTTATATAACTACATACAACCTGAGCTGTCTGTTTTTAACAAAAGTTTTATATTCTTATTTTCCACTTCAGTATTTTGTTCCAAATCCAACACAAAGATAGGCTGTTGATTGCCTGTTTTTTCCACAGCAATCCAACGTATCTTAGTTGAATTCAAATGGCCAGAATACCTTCTCAATTGGTTCTAATAAGTAAACTTTCACCTCTTGTGGTTCAGAGCATGAGTAATTTGGGATGTGACATGTGGTAAATGTAGTACATTTAAGAGAAGGATAACTTTAGCTTTAGATTCCCAAATCTCACTATCACTGGAGCTTCCTTTGTGTTATTTCTGAGAATGTCAGAGATTGATTTATTGTTCTGATTAATGAACAATTCCACTAGTATTGTGCAACCACCACAATGGTAGAAAGAGAACTAAATGGACATTGCTCTTTTTAATCAAATAATTACTATTATGAGTTAATAAAACTTTTTATTCTCTTATTTTTTTAGGGAGTGGACCTGCAGAAATTACTGGAGGCTGGTGCATATATCTGCAAAGCCCTAAAGAGGAGAACCAGCTCCAAGGTTGCTCAGGCATCTTGCAAATTATAATAATCAGTAAACTATTATAAAATAAATGAGTACTGTTTTTAAAAAAAATCTCCAGCCTAAATTTCCACCTTCCCCAGCCTTTTAAAAGGAATTATTGACAGTTTTTATTATTTTGCTCTTCTATTTTTAAGTTTGAATCTCATTCAGATGAGAAAGCATGATGCAAATGCAAAAGCAGATATTGATCATGCTGGAAATCTGAAATAAAAATCGAAAATGCTATAGAAATACTCAGGTTTGGCAGCATCTGTGGGGAGAGAAATAAAGTTGACCTTTTGGGTCAGATAATGCATAAACTGTTTTCCAGAAGTTATGAGTTAATTAGCAGGGCCATTTCAATGGCTGCCTGATCACCCTTGGTACAATCCCTGAGAGAGGGTTCTGTAAACTAATTGTAAATGGTATAAATTAACAAAAGAGAATTTTTTTTAAGATTGTCTTCCTATTCCACCCAAAGTGAAAAAACGAAGTTCAGAAGTTGATGTACAGTCCTCAGAAGATTATGCTTTTCCGTGAATACAGTCTGACCCTATTCCCTTGTTGTAATTTGGTGTATAATATTGGGCTTGAATTCTAGCTGCAGGTATTATCTATCTCACATAGGTGTTTTCTTTCAGAAATGCCCCTCATTTGTACTTGTGCTTTTCCTTCTTTATTGCAAGTCTCACTGTGTCAATTCATCTCCTGCAGAGCTTCCACAAAGGTGTTCCTGAATGAACAGTTTATATCAAGTCCGTAAGATTATACGAAAATTGTCACATTGTACGATGGATATAAGATTCTGAGGGTATAGACATGATTAGGAGGAGATGGTGGTGTAGTGGTAATGTCACTGGACTAGTAATCCAGAGACTTAGGTTAATTATCTGACAACATAGGTTAACTAAATTAACTAAATCTGGAGTTGAAACTATTCTCAGGAATGTTGACCATGCAACTATCGTCAATTGTTATAAAATCCCATCTAGCTCCCTAATGTCCATTAGGGAAGAAATCTGCCATCCTTGCCTGCTCTGACCTACATGTAACACCAGATATATAGTTGACTCTTATTAAGCCATTTCGTTCAAGGGCAGTTGCCCGTACCTATCAAAGAATATGGTCCAGAGTGCAGTTCCCATTAAATTTTACTTTGAGATTATTTGAATCAAAATAATGTAGTTTTTCTACATTTCTGAATGAAAGCTAAAGAATAAAAAATATGCAAATATATTTAATTTCTAATGAACATCAGTTAATTGGTCATGTGTAATTTGATATTTTTACAAAATATTTGTTAAAAAAATTACTAATTTAACTCTGATGCAAAGCTGTAGATATTCTGGTGTGATTTACACTATCTACTGTTCTGAGACTTGAAGTGGAAATTAAACTCAAAATTATAATTCACATTGTATGATTCAGTCACAGAAACCTGCTGTCTTATGATACCAACTGAGAATAGTTGGGGGCTATTCTCCCCAAAAAATTCTAAGTGTCAATCTGCGTAAAAACGAGAGTAAATCCTGCTGTTTTTTCCTGCTGGAGTTTCAAAATCGATCTCCCACACTGTGCACCAGTGTGATATACCTGAAAAGCCTGTGGGCGAGGCCTATTCCTGCTGGAGTGTCTGGCAGCATAGCACTTGAGCGGGCCCCTCAAACAGCTTGTTCTCAGGCCTCCAGATGCGTTTGGGTCAGCCTTGACACCACCCCCGCCGCCCCCACAACAATTTATTTCTCCTGGCTGGCCTCTCTCCCTCTGTCACCCAGACCAAAGTGCAGAGTGGCAGAAGGACGCACTGCCCAATTCCTGGAGGGGGAATTGTCACTTTGCCCCTTGGGCAGTGCCCAGGGGGCACCCCCTTACCCCTGATCTCCTGGGGAGAGTCTCGATGGACCTCCATTCACTTCAGCGGAGTCAGGCCACCAGTTTCCCCCAAGTGGGGGAAACATTCTGGTGGAGGGAGGGAAGAGATTCTAGTGGGTCCAGTGACTTCAGTCCTGGGCCCACTAATTACATGTAAAATATGTTCAAATGAGAGTTAACACAAATTCTACAGCTCCGTGCCAATTTCTGGCATGGAGCCAATGGCACCGGAAATCCAGCACCCAGAGACTTGGAGGCCATAGCCTCTGCTTGGCAGGCTGGGAGAATCACCCCAGTTATCATGTTTTGAAATTTCAATAGACTATTGTATAGTTTTAATAAGTGCCTCATACCAGCTGTAACATTTTCCTTGATCTATTACAAACTGTGGTAATGCTTACTTGTCCACCTTAAAATGGTTAATCACAGTTCTTCCAGTATCTGTTATGATATTCAGTTATCATTTGTTGTAAATAAAATGTTTGATTTTTGCACCTGTTAAATGTATGCATTCTAATTATTTTGAAGTGCAGATTATGTTAGTATGATGTTGTGTTACTGGGCTAATAAAAGAGACTAGTAATGCAGAGAATGTAAATTCAAATCTCATCATGCAGTATGTGAATTTTGAACTCGATAAAGATCACATTTCTCTAGAAATAGAGCTACTGTCAGTTATTTTAAATAAACATGAAGCCATTAGAGTTTTTTTTTTAAATAGCAACTTAATGTCTTGCAGAAATAATCTGCCACCTTGGCGTTTGTGCAACTGCAGTCCTACATCAACTCTTGCCAATCATCTGAAGTGGTTTGCAAGCCACTCGGCTGTATCATACTCTTACAAAGCGAAGAAAGTCTTCTGTTTATATGGTTCTCACGTGACCACAGGTTCCCCCAAAACGCTTTACAGCCAATCAAGTGCTTTTGAAGTGTGGTCAGTGTTTCAAGAAGATAGCACATACTACCTTCTCACAACAGCTCCATGATTCATAATTAATGGTTTTGCCAAGGGCACCCATAACCTGCAAATGAACTTGGGAGAGTGGTGGGGAATGGTCTTTTGGAGAAGAAAATGTTGTGAAAAATTAATCGTACTTTATGACTTCCAAAAAGATTAGTCTTGACCCAGCAATTTTAGGTCTTTTCCAAACACTTATTTTGAAGTTCTGCTATGTTTAATTATGAAATTTTAAAAGATTTATTTGGAATAAATTGGAGAAAACATTTAAATTTCTTATTTTGTGAAATATTTTAGATTCGAATACAGTAAACTGTTAACTTGCCTAAGCTGCACATGTTTTTAATTGCAATGCACAGAAAACACAGCAATTCTTTAAAGATTGCAGTGGTTTATGGCTGTGCAAACTAGTTAGAGAACAATTTTGAGAACTAATAAAGACATATACATTTACTTAATATTGTGATATGTATCATAGAACAGCTTAAGCATTGTTTATTTAGCAAAAGGTAGCAATTAAGTTCTAATTTCAGCTATTCTGCTTAAATAGCGAGAAGTCTGTTTTTGTTTTGTTCACTCCATAAGGACAGGAAAATGTCATTGAAGCCCAAGATCAGCCATGAGCATATTAAGTGATGGAGCAGGCTTGACTGGACACATGGTCTATTCCTGTTGCTATTTCTTGTGTTGTAGTATGACCTACCAAACTGGTGAAGTTACAGCACAAGCTTGAACACCAGCTATAGGCAAAGCTATGGGATACCACAGGAAATGGATCAGATCAAGGCCCTGAAATCCTGCCGCATCCATTTGTGAACTATGGCTAATTAAAGCAACTAACAAGGAGGAAGCTGCATGAACATCCCCAGCATGTGAATGCAAAGGACAAAGCTGAAGTGTTTGCAACTGTTTTCAGTCAGATGTGCCAAATAAATGATCCATTTCTGCCTTCCCCTGAGGTTTCCACCAGACAGAAGCAAGTCTTTACTTCACTCCGGGTGAAATTGTGAAATGGCTGAGTGCACTGGGTAAGGCAAAGGACCTGACCACATCCTGGCTGTCCTGCATAAGAATAGTCATAGAGTCATAAAGGTTTACAGCGTGGAAACAGGCCCTTTGGCCCAACTTGTCCTTCCCACCCCTTTTTATTTAAATCCCTAAGCTAGTTCCAATTGCCCACATTTGGCCCATATCCCTCTACACCCATGTAGCTGTCTAAATGCTTTTTAAAAGATAAAATTATACCGGCCTCTACTACTACCTCTGGCAGCTTGCTCCAGACACTCATCACCCTCTGTGTGAAAAAATTGCCCCTCTGGACACTTTTGTATCTCTCCCCTCTCACTTCAAATCTATGTCCTCTAGTTTTAGACTCCCCTTTTTGGGAAAAGATATTGACTATTTAGCTGATCTATGCCCCTCATTATTTTACAGACCTCCAAGCTCACCCCTCAGCCTTCTACGCTCCAGAGGAAAAAGTCCCAATCTATGCAGCCTCTTTATAACTCAAGCCATCAAGTCCCAGTACCATCCTAATAAATCTCTTCTGTACTCTTTTTAGTTTAATAATATCCTTTCAATAATAGGGTGACCAGAACTGTACACAGTATTCCAAGTGTGGCCTTACCAATGTCTTGTACAACTTCAACAAGACATCCCAGCTCCTGTATTCAATATTCTGACCAATAAAACCAAGCATGCTGAATGTCTTCTTCATCACTCTGTCCACCTGTGATTCCACTTTCAAGGAGCTATGAACATGTATCCCTAGATCACTTTGTTCTGTAACTTTCCCCAACGCCCTACAATTAACTGAGTAAGTATTGCCCTGGTTCAATCTAACAAAATGCATCACCTCGCATTTATCTAACTTAAACTCCATCTGCTATTCGTCAGCCTACTGGCCCAATTGATCAAGATCACATTGCAATCAGTGATAACTTTCTTCATTGTCCACTATGCCACCAATCTAGGTGTCATCTGCAAACTTATTAACCATGCCTCCTATTTTCTCATCCAAATCATGGTGTTCTTGAACTAGCCATACTTCTAGCTAAAAGATTGGCGTTTACTTGAGCTGTATCATGAAGATGTGTTTGATGTCCAAATAATGATTTTTAATCCATTAGCTGAAAATTTGGAGCTTTTGAAAAGACATTTAAAAAAGAAACAGACTTCAGCTCAGCCCAAGATAACTGACCCAAATTTGCATTACTATATGTTCCACATTCCAATTCATATAAGTGGTGTCAGTGGTGTCAAAGACATGACTTCAGGAGACTGGAAGGACTTGCATTTCCTATCTCATTAGCAAGACATCTTTGACCAACATTTGAAATATTCAATTGTTGAAGATGGACCATTAAAGTTAATTTAGCCAATGAGACACTAGCAAAGTTGAATTCCAAACATGAACTAATCAACTCACCTTTGGAATACATGGGCAATGTATTTTTTTTAAATTCCTCCTGCAGTTGGAAAACGATCATCTGAAAAAACAATCCTCTGTTTTAAGCAGGTTTTCTCAGCAGAACAGAGGACAGACAGCTTAGGGAGAGGACCTAAAAGGGGTCCCATCTGTCTTCCTTTATCTCCATTCCACCTGATAAGTTTCAAATCCTGTTTGGTGACTTTGATCTTCTAGGGATGTCCTGCTGTATACAGAGATTTCTTTAAAAATCCAACTCAGCACTACTGTCTCCAAAAAACAACCAACTTAGTCATTGACGTCTTTACATCAGAAGTATCAAGACCATCAAATTCAGCCTGAAGTCACCTAACTATATACTTTTTACAGAATCTAATTTGGCTAACTTGTCCTTTGTGTGTGTTACAAAAATTGGTGTATATTTAACTTGGGTCAGTTCAAGTATAATTAACATTTCTTTGATCTTTTAGTTCTTTGGCCTACTCCTGCTCCTATTTCTTAAGAGCAAATATAGATGAGTAATAAGTGCTGTCTTTGCTAGTGACCCTCATCCCACTAATTAATTAAAAATAATCTGGTAACTCCATGTTGACAATTTTTAAATTTCTTCTGAATGACAATATTCATGTTGGTCGTGTTTAATTCAGAATAATACTTCTAAATTGTGATGCAATGAGAATTGATACCAGACAGATAACACTTGTGGACTCTTAGTGTTTTGAAGGTGAAAATTCAGTTCATTAAGATAATTTGATGCAGCAAGGGATGGTTGCTATTACACATTGCTGAATGGATGAATTAGGATGTGTTGAATAAACTTCCTCCTTTGTTAACTATGTGGCTGGTAGGCCCCTTGTCATTTTCTTTGAGACACTGCCCATTTCATTGGGCTAAGTATGGAAAAATAATTTTATTATAACAAAATTGTAAGGGTCACCTAACCCATTCCAAGGCAGCTGCATTTTTTAATTCATTCATGGGACATGGATGTCGCTGGCTGGTCAGCATTTATTGCCCATCTCCAGTTGCCCTTGAGAAGGTGGTGGTGAGCTGCCTTCCTGAAGTCATCTAACTATATACTTTTTACAGAATCTAATTTGGCTAACCTGTCTTTTGTATGTGTGTTTGTTTGTGCTGTAGCACATGTGCTATGGTTGACAAGTACCAGTGTGGCACAGTGGGAGGAAGAGAGGCCACAAATACTGATTCCCATGACTATTACAGGGATACATATTGCTTAGTGCAAATTGCTGATTGCAATATAGAGCCAGAGTGAGGGGGCTGGAATCGAGTCCAGAGAGTCCAGTAAATCCTGTTATTCAGGATAAAATTAAACTAAACCTTGAATGTATTATGCAGAAGAATTATTGCCTAGAAGCAATAATGAGGATGCCATCTCATCATGATTACATTGTGCACCACCAGAGCAGAATTTAACTTAATAAAGTCGTTGGCGGGAAATTCCAGGATTTTGACCCAAAGACTGTGAAGGAACAGTGATAGATTTCCAAGTCAGGTGGCGAGGGCTTGGAGGGGAACTTGTGGGTGCTGGTGTTTCCATGTATTTGCTGCCCTTGTCCTTCTGGATAGAGGGGGTCCTGTGTTTGGAAGGTGCCGTCTAAGGATCTTTGGTGAATGTAATCTCCTGCAACTGATCAGACCCATTTCCCAGCGAAGCAATTCTTCCTCAACTCCAATGGACTGCCTAAGAAGAAGAAGAGTATGATTTCTATGCCTTTCAGCTTTCACGAAGGGTCATTTGGACATGTAACATCAGCTCTTTTGTCTCCTTACAGATGCTGCCAGTCCTGCTGAGATTTTCCAGCATTTTCTCTTTTGGTTCTATAAGAGTACGATTGTTCTCCCTCAGTCAGTGTACCCGTGCTAAATCTCGAGTGTAAATATATTTTTAAAGAAGTTGCTAATGAGAGAAGTCGGGCAATCATCACTCCGCCTACATATTCCGTGCCTGCGCGTCTCTTTCCGGTTCACCTGATGAAGGAGCAAAGCTTTGAAAGCTTGGTGATTTCAATTAAACGTGTTGGACTATAACCTGTGTCCTCTCATCTTAACGGGAGGAGAGTGTCGCCTGTTATTATTTCCAAAGGAAGACGCAGGCTGGGGTACCGCACTACCATTGCTGTGCTGGGTGAAGATGGCGGATGTGCAAGTGCTCTATCTGTCCCATTCTGCTCCCGGGGTCATGTGACCGGGGTCACTCCGGGGGCAGCTCGCCGCACGACAGTTGCGCGAATACATTTTGCGGCGGTAGCAACAGGCTGCAGCTAAGATGTCTGGACACAGCCATGGGCACGGACCGTGTGAGTGCGAGGCGCACCAGGAGCCTGCCGAGAGGGGCCTGGAGTATGGCCTGTTTCGGAAAATCGACCAGGAGAGGCTGGAGTGTCTGAACGAGGCGAGTGAGGGCTCCGGAAAACTGGTCTTCAAGCCGTGGGAGGAGAGACTGGACCGAAGCAAGGTGTGGCCAGCAGTGTCAGTCTTCAGACATGCAGGGTGGGTGGGAGAAGAGAGAGAGAGGCTTCAAATACTGAGTTACAGGGACACATATTACTCGGTGCAAATTGCTGACTGTAGAGCCAGAGGGAGGGGCCTGGGATCGAGTCCAGAGATTCACAGTAAGTCCTGTCATTCGGGATAAAATTAAGCTAAACCTCTAATGTATTTTGCAGAAGAATCATTGCCTAGAAGCGATCATGAGGATGCCACCTGATTGTGATCACATCATGAACCATCAGAGTAGAATTTAACTCGATAATTTTAAGACTGTTGTCAAAAGGAATCATTCCCTGAGTGAATGCTACTGTGTCCACAAGTTTGCTGGGTTTGTTCTGGATTGCTGTCTGTCATACAGCTGAAGAGAATTGGCTAATAATCATATTTTTAAAAATCATACCAATGTCAGACCATTGCATGGCTTGTCTGCAGGATAGCTCACTCAGCTTTGGCACCGTTCCCCAGATTAGTTTAGAGGGTTAGTTGGGTTGAGTATGCCAGTGTTGTGGTGCAATGTGATGCTTTGGTTGCAGCTAAATGGTCTATTTTCCTTTTTTAATTCCATAGTAGTTTGATTATAATTGAGTTACAGCAGTGGATAGAAATATGTAAAGCCTACAAGATAGTTACAGTTCTCCAATGATTAGTTCATGCAGACAGCACAGTATACATACTGTGGATTAACAGTACTGCAGCAATGACAGACTAGACAATAATGTTATTCATAGCACTAGCAGTGTTGGTGAATGCTAAGCAATTGTCTTCAGAGAGGAAAATTTTAAAAAAAAAAATTTCATGTGGGAAACAAAATATTCAGAAATTTTGTAGATCTCATTGAAATCTGTATTTGCATCTTAGCATCTCAACAGTTACATGGAGGCATGATAATGATTTTTAGTTGTTGCAAAAAATTCTTAAGTGAATAGTGAGTAACGCTATGTTAAATTTGCTGAGTACAATTTTATGTAAAGTCAAATGACAAACTTTGCACCTGATAATGTATTTTAAGCTGTTTCTGCAGGTCGGCTAGGCAAAAAAAAATGAGTAAAAATGCCTGTCTATTTAATTTCATGTGCAGATCAGGAATATATTTGGTGCAAGCTGGATAAAAAGTAAATGGATGATTAAAGATGCAAAACTTAAAGTGCCAAATTGACTATGTATATTGTGTTTGAAAAAATACAGGAATTGGTCAATTAGCAATGCAGGCGTATTGGATCCAGAAAATCTTGAATAAATGACAATGCCATTTCATGTAGCTGACCTTACCAGTGTCTGGTATGTTTCTCTATTGCAGTTTGTAGAAAGTGATGACGATGAGGAATTACTATTTAATATTCCGTAAGTATCATATTAAAAAGAACCCTCTAAATGTAATTGTGCCACCCCGTTGAAACATATGTATATGAAAGGCACATGTACACTCACAAGTATGTGAGATCCACAGGATAATAACAAATTAGTGCTAAGCTTTCTGTTTCTAATTTATAAAAAAAAGTTTGTTTTTGCTTTCTGGGTTTATGTCAAAAATTTGAAGATACGCTGAATCTCTGATTTCTCCAACTGCACAACAGCTGTAAGCAAGCTGAATGCAAGCTTTGTTAATGCTGTGACTGGATCTTTAGGATATTTGTAAAATAATTTTTCGTCATCCAATTTAACCTTGAATGTTGTCATGACTTATGCAATTCAGCAGGTGATCTGTCTTGTAACTCCATGATGAGACTTTTTCCTGTGCTGTATTCTAAATTTTAGCAATCACCTCATGCTCTTGAACCCTCATTACTTCATAAACATTTCTGTTAATTCATTGCAACTGCAATGTTCTAATGTAAAATGCCAAATTTTTCAAGCCTTTCTTTATGTTTGTATTTTTTCAAACCAGGCAACATCCTTATCTTGGTTATTCACTTTCTAAAACTGCTTTATTTTTCCTATGTGTAGAGCGCAAAATGGCACACTACACTCTTTAACTGAGGTCTTGGGAAGATTTAAGTTTTTTTTATGTTCTAGATTCAGTGCCTTTTGTGAAAAATTAAATTCCATAACTGTTCATTGAAATATAACGTGTTTGTCACTCGGTGTCACTATTAAATTTCATTGGAAATAAACCCTTGATCTGTAGTTAAATATCATTGGCTGCATCTTGCGGGGCCAATGGGGGCCTTGCCCACTGGTGGGAGGGAACTCTTATCTGTTTGTTGTGGAGGCCCAATACAATCAATAGCACTTGAGCCTCCTCTGCAATTGAGATCTCTTGTACCGGACATCCCGTCTGCTAAGGGCTGGCAGTTTTTTATTTCACACGATGTGAGCATCACTGGGAAATATACCACTTATGAGTCTGACTTGGAGGTTCAACAAAATAGTTTTATTTCGGACAAAGCTTTGAGAGAAAGCACTGGTACTCCGCAGTACTTGACAGCTACCTCTCAACTACGCAATGGTAGTTGAGCATCTTTATACCTTTTAGACAGATAGTTTGGACATTAGCTATTAACACATCGCTACAAGTTGAGTAGGCAGATACAGACATCGACGGTTAACACATCATTACAAGCAGACTGGTACGGACAGTTAATATATCATTGTACATAGAATGGATACATTTATGCAGTTATGCCCTCTATCAATGTCTGGTTTTGATATATACATTTATGTATTTATGTCCCCATCAGTGGCTGATCTTATTATCAAACTCATTGTTCTGCATCTGCTCTTATCTCAAGTCTTAAAGTGCCCCAGGTCTGACCAGCTTCCTGCAACAATTCAGATATTGCTGGTTTTAACTCTTTGTGAACTGTCTGTGCCCAAAGTCAGTGCCTTTTAATGTCCCTTCCCAGAGTCCATTTTGTGTCCATCACTTTAATTTCACCATAACTGGCTGGGCTAGCATTTATTTGCCTGTCCCTTACTGCCCTCCATTTCAGATGGCATTTTGAGAGTCAACCACATTGTTGTGGATCTGGAGTCACAAGTAGGCCAGATCAGGTAAGGATTGCAGATTTCCTTCCCTAAAGGACATTAGTGAACCAGTTGTGTTTTTAACCACAATCAACAATAGTTTTGTCATCACAAGGCATTTAATTACAGATTTGTTTTTATTGAATTCACACTTCGTCATCTGCTGTGGTCCCCAGATCTCACCCTGAATTACTAGTTGAGTGACAATTGGTATGCCACTGCCTCCCACCAGATGCCCAGAAACATCATGGGACCTGAGACCAAAAGTGAGCAAGCGTGAGATGAGGGATGGGGCAATAGGTCTTTGAGGCAAGAGCAGGGCATGCCTTTCAGTGGCTCTTCTCCTTCCTGATGTCAGATCCCTCAATTGGGCTCAGGGCTCTTGATAAAGAGGGAATGCCATCCCCAGAAGCCGCTGGTAAAGCCTGACAGGCTTTGCTGGATGGACTTTCAAAGGTGTAGGAAAGCTGTGTGCCTCCTGTTAAATCCCCAAGGCATCACTAAATTGTGGTGAGATAATGGGTGTCAATAGGCTCTTAAATGAGTCTAATTGACATCCCACCACCACTCGTCAAGGATTCCACATCTGTTTCATTTGTCCTGTGCCTAATAAAGGGAGATTCTCCTCCCAGTGGAAAGTTGATGAAGGGCCTCCAAGCAGGCTAGGATTTCTTAGTTCCCAACATAGTGAGCTGCATTAAATCCAACCCCATGAAAAGTCTGACCAGTTCATGAATTTGTACAGAATGAAAAAGCTGAATTGGAGCCTGAGTCTCACTTGCCAGCTTTTATTGTACAGAATACATACAATTGGCATTTCTTAAGTTGGAATTTACAATGCTTTGAACAGAAGAAAAAATATGGGACCAGCAAGGTTTGGACAAAGCTTCACTGAAAGCAGCAATAGAGTGAGTTCTAGAGGAGAGGACAGGGTGGAGCACTGAGGATAGGGAGCCAGTCACGAGATTCAAGGAGCGCAAGGCTGAACCGATCTGCCAAGTGATGGATCTAAGATTTGTTTCAGACTCAATTTGTTTGAAACATACTTGTTTGCTTAAAGTGAGTTATGGAGGAGGTCTGCTGCACATACCAGAATAAAGCCCTAGATCAGGGGAGGTGTGTAAGATGATAATTACTGTTCATCTTGTTTCAGTTTCACAGGCAATGTGAAGCTGAAAGGAATAATAATAATGGGGGAAGATGATGACAGCCATCCATCAGAAATGAGATTGTAAGTGAAAGAACGTTTTATTTTAAGCTATTTAACTTCATTAAAATATATCCATTTAAAAACTGGAATTGTATTTAACTATGGAATAGGTTCCTATGCCTTTGCTATGAAACTTTCAATCTTTAGATGGTTCTAGGTGAGAGTTATATGTGTACATGTCTTTGGACGTAATCATCTAATTGAAAGCTATATTTTTACTGATTAACTAAACTGTTGAATGCTCTAAAAGTGATTGTTAGCCTAACTAAAATTATCCCAGCCTTTACAAATATGCAACCCCAATGAACCAGTGGGAGATTTTTTGTATACTGTGACAAATTGCTAATGAATGCTGTATTTTGAAAGCATTTAACTTGAGCTGTTGTGGGGATTAAAAATGGTGGATCTGAATAATTTACCGACCTGCAACACTGAATCACAAAAATGTATTCAACATTGTGTCCCCACATAAACACTTCATGCTTAGTGAATGACTGACGTTATATGTACACAAGAAACCATTCAACCCATCAAGCCTAGCCTTTCCACTGATCATTTATTTTGCTGTAGACTCTGCACCTTATTTAATATTCTGTAGGAAGTGCTATATAAAAATACTTGCTTGTTCCCAAAGAAATGTTCTTGGGTTGTTGGCAACCCTGGAAGGGCCCCAATTATTTATCTTCACTAGTTGAATTATGATCTGCAATATATGGGGTGGAGATCCTTGGGTGCCACAGTGGCAAAGGAGAGCAGGTACAGTCAGGGATATAAGCAGTGAAATGTGCAAAGAGAGGGGAAAATAAAGGCTATTAAGTCTGTTTAGACCCAAAAGATTTAATAACAGTTTTTCAATACAGAGCAAGAGAAGTTTCCAAAGTGCATACTGAATGTATATTGTAAACTTGGCAATTGTGGCATAAGTGTAACATGTGTCTTAATGTGATTTCCTTCATTCAGTGAACACTTGAACTTGAAACCAGTTTACTAGGAATGCTTTTTCTTCAGACTAGGATGAAATTCCTTAGGTTGGTCTTCAAGTTTGAACTTTAACAATGACAGTAAAGATGCAGTAACCCTTGTGCAACATACAAGTATTTCTTGGTTATGACCAGAAACATGACTTTCCACAACATGGGACAAGCTGTCCAGCTGGAGAGTGTAGCAGAACACACTGTGTGGTTGTAGTGTTGGGGGCTGTGGAAGTACAAAGAGGGAAGCCTGTGCAGGGCAGCAGGTGATCCAGTGGAATGAGGTAAATTATAAATACATTGTGACAAGTTTGATTTTCTTGGATGTTAGTTCAGATGGAAAATATAGTAGTAGTTTCTTAGGAATTGTCTTCCCCAGAGGATTGTGATATTCCATTACTGAATAAATTTATGCTGAGATAGACAGATAATTGGTCTCACAGGGAATCAAAGAATATAGGAGTGGTGAGAAAGCCATAGATCAGCCAGGGTTGGCTGTATTGAGTGTCTGAGCAGGTTTGATGTGCTATATGGTCTACTGCTCCTGTTTTTTTTACACTAGCTGAGAACGTTTTTAGTCTGTCTGTGTTGTATTCAGAGAGGATTATAATAGAGCTACATGTAATTGTATCCTCATGACTTGCAGCAAACACATTGCCAACTGATTAAATCATAATTAATGTTGTACCACAATGTAGCTAGTTATAAGCACAAGATGAAGGAAGCTGGCTTTCTGTGAATATGAGGAGGGTTACAATTTGATTCCCTTCTGTTAACACCCTAAGTCTGACCAGAATGGAGTTTTCTTGAATTTAGAAGGATGGAAGAATTTTACCCAATGTCTTGTTTAACTATTTACGTACTGATTGCAAAGTAACAAATCTGACAGACATTTGAGGTTTAAAATAAAAATTTGTTTTTAGATTAAAAATCCACCCAAGTAGAGGTAGCAAAATACTTAAAAACGTAAAGCTATTCTTCTCGCACTTTTGCAACCCACCTTTGCACACAGACACGCTTGCAATGTTTACGAGTTATATACAGTAAGTAATTTCTTTGCCAAATTATTTAATGCTGAAAGGTCAGAAACTTGAGAGCTCACTGTTTGAATCATTGACTGGGCATTGTGACTGTGGCAAAGTTCCTTAAATATTCCAGGAGTTGAGTTGACGCCTCTATAATTAAAGTTGCTGGAAACAAGTTATTTTTAGTCTGTTCCAGAAGTAAATGAACTTTGCACTCCAGTTTCATTTTGGTGGAAAATCCACTAACTCTGTGCTGGATTTCTAAACTGCAAGAGATAGGATTTTATCTTGGGAGAGGAGAAAAGGGAGATCCTTAATGATTCATTGGCAGCTTTTCTAGACTATTTACATTGTTTGCAGCTTCCTTGCTGTATTAGAAATTTTCTCAGCTGTGTGTATTTAATAGTGACGGGGTTCTTTGGTCCTGTCACTGTCAATGGAATTTCCCATTGATGTCACCCATGCCACCATGAAACCAGCATGAGGGAGTGCACAGTAATGCGATCTGAAAATCCTGCCAGTGTGAATATCCCCCCCAGTTATCTCGATGCCAAAGGGTTCTAGCAGACTTTGTTTCATTGGAGCATAGTCTTTCAGAAATATTAAGTCTGGTACATTTTTCACTAAATCCTTTCAAAGTAGTTCTTGAACATCTGGTGTGAAATTTCATGAAGTTGTCTGGGCACGTCTGAATTGCAATTCACTGTGGAACTGGCCAACTTACAGTACCAGTTGTTAGGTGACTTGTGGCAGCCTTCTTTAGTCAGTATCTTAAGTCATTTTTCCTTTTTAAACAGTTCAGTATATGCTTAGCCAGTGAGATTACAGATTAATGTAATTCATTGTGACAGAAGGAAGAAAAATAAAGAAATGAATCTGGAAATGTTATCTTTCCTAATGTTTATACACTTGCAAATTTTCTGCAAGTGATATAGAATATACTAATCAATTCTTTTCTTTCCATCAGGTACAAGAACATCCCACATATGTCATTTGATGACACGGGTAGGGAACCTGATCAAGTGTTTCCGCTTAGCCGAGATCTCACAGGGGAGTTGGAATATACCACAAAGTATGTCCATTTTTGTTGTGCATTTTTAAAAAAAGTGAAAGTGCTCTTCACCAGTAATTTGAAACACGTTCGACGAATTGCTAGCCTGTTTTACACCAAATCCATTTTTCTAATTGAGAAAAATCAAGCATTGTAAAAGTTGGCTATCAGTTTATACAGTCCTGTTTTGCACCAGTGTTGAAGATCAGTTCTCACTCCACCTGTGAGAGGAGGAGCCACGAAAGACACCATGTAGTTAGAGTGAAAAGAAGGAGAAAAGATAGTCAGCAAGCACCAGCTACCCTTTCTGACATTACAGTACAAGTGTGAGATTAATAAACTCTTCTGAACATTTTTATTTCCTGCCCAGGTTGTCACTCAAACTGGAGGGTCCAATTGCCATATTGTATATTATTACGTTAGCTAGTAACACTCTACCTATCAGCAAGATTAGGAGTTCCTTAGTCCATTGCACCTGAAAGTTCTTTCCTTGTTACTAGGAAATCTAACTATATAAATCTGGTAGATGCAAGGATATTGCTATCACCTGCAAATTTTAATTGGTAAGCAGAGTCAAATTTATTGCTGATGTCTGGTCCCATTACCAACCTCTAACCATGAGCTAATGCATTCCCATTTATTCCAAAGCCTTGATTAACTTGCAGCTGCTTGACTCAAGGTGGAGGAGAATTGCTCTTGCTACTCCATTGTCTCAAAAGAATTTGGTCTGTCTATTACTGTCTATTTCCCATCAAGCTGAGCAGTTAGATCATCCATTAGTGAAGGTTTCCATAGCACATCAGGAATACAGTTTAATTTCATAATTGGTTAAATTTGTGGTTATACAGACAATACCTTTGCATATTGTATTAGGCAATAGTGAATCCTTCTAAGGCACCTTGTAATCTTTACCTTACCCTGTCTACTGTTATAGTAAATTTAAAATAAGGGGCTTTTATACTATTACCCTACTTCACCATCCCTACCCCAACCCCTGAAATGTCTTGAATTGGTAATCAAGGGCGGCATGGCGGCAATGGTTAGCACTGCTGCCTCACAATACTAGGGACTTGTGTTCAGTTCCGGCCTTGGGTGGTTATCCATGGAGTTTGCACTTTCTCCTGAGTCTGCGTGGGTTTCCTCTGGGTGCTCCGATTTCCTCCCACAGTCCAATGGTTAGATCAGTCGGCCATAGTAAATTGCTTCTTAGTTTCCCAAGATGAGTAGGTTAGATGGATTAGCCATTGGATAGAGCAGGGTGGTGTGATAGTAAGATACTCTGTTGGAGAGTCGGTGTAGACTCAATGGGCCGAATGACCACCTTCTGTACTATAGGAATTCTATAATGTGGAACTGAAATTAAATGCTTGTTATTGGAAGTTAATAAATAATGGTCCATAGGAGATTATTTATTAAATTCTGGTTTTGCTTGACAGATTGTAATAGAATAATCACAGTAATCTTCCAGAATTTGCTGGATGTTAATATATTTTGGAACTATGTTTAGCAGATCTGGTTATCTCAAAAACTGTTGCATAATTTTGCCAATATTGCTTTGGTAGGAGTGTGTGTGTGTGTATATATATATATAGTATGGGTTAGCACGCTGATCCTTTGGAACTTGGGTTCAGATCCAGACTGCTTGGATGAAAGTTCTCTCATATACTGAGGGTGTAATTAATTTAGTCACAACATGGTCACTACAGCAATAAAAAAAACCTGTTGAAAATTCAGTACAAGTTGAAGTTCAGTCCTTGCCCATTTGTTTATAGTTTGATACTGATGACCAGTCCAAAGTGACAAAAGGTAAATGTAAGTAGTGCAGTGTTCCTGCTTCCAGAAGCAACACACCGACAAAGTAGATGGTTTTAACCAGCACCTCCAAAAGCTGCATTGGTAACCAGCTGTTCGCCATCAAAGGCGGCCAAAGATGCATCACTTTCAGAAAGCTGTGCGTCCAAAACATTCCTATCTCCTACATTGTTCCTTGCAGGCCAGCCAAATTATTTTGCTGTCATACTCTGTACAGGCACTTAGCAAGTGTATTGAATAATGTAATCAAAATTGCTAAAATAGGCATAATTATTCTTTTACATTTGCAAAAGCCATCAACATATATCCTATTGGTATTTTAAAGTTGTACAATTCAATTGAGACGACTTTATAATTGTGCACTATTACATGTTGAAAATAGTATATTGCATTACTTATACCCTAATTAGTAACTACAGCAGGTTCAATACTTTTTAATATTTCCACTTGTATGTTTTGTTTCTTTTTAGGATAGCTCGTTTCTCCAATGTTCACCATCTTTCCATTCACATCACCAAGAATTTTGGTGCAGAGATTACAAAAATCTATTATGTAGGATTGCGAGGGGAATGGTCAGAGGTGAGACTGAAAAATATTAAAAATAGTTTTGAAAAGTTATAAAGCATTCACTGGCATGAGTTTACATCTTGTTTTTATCTTGCACCTTAGTGATATTGCATAGCAAATACTAATGTCACTTTGAGATTGACAGCCTTGGAAAAACACTTGATATTTTCAGTGAAATAATATGTAATTTCACTAGGGCTTGTTGTATATATTACCCTGCAGTATTTTGAAGTATGCAAGGCTTGTGATCAAATGAAATACACTGGATAATTTCCATGTGAATCAGTGAATAATCCTGCTTCAACTCCTGGAAATCTGGCAGTGAAAAGTTATTTCTCGTTCCTTTTACCCTTCTTCTCTTGAAGTGATTTATAGTTGGATTAATTTCCACAGGCTTCAGTATCCTTCTGGTACCCTCATGACATGGCCGTCTGTAAATGAGTTGAGGAGAGGCAATGTTGGTGAACTATTTACTTTTTAATCCTAAGGACATCAGAGTTGATCCAGTTCCTGTTGTCACCTTAAGGTCCATTCTGCAGATCCATGACTGAGTAATAATCAACAATGAGAACTTTTAAAACACCATGGTTTGTTCTATTCCTTAGCCAGAGGTACTAAGGCTAATTAGAACATCACTTGACATAAATTGAATGCAAAGCAGGCATCTGACTCAGGACATTGTTTGATGCATTTAGCCACCAAACTCACTTGCAGATTTATTTTTACTACTTTTTAACTAACTAGCAGTTTGGCATGTGTCTGTGTGTCAGCAGCTGGTGATTAATGCAGAACACATCACAGGGGGGCAAATGTAGCATCTTGCTGTTCAATTTCCATTTCCACTTGTATAACATCCCAGGACATGTCATGGGCACAAAACAACAAATGGACACTAAGTCAAATATAAAGATTTCAGGGGGTGTGGCCAAATGTTCAGTTGCAAAAGTGGTTTTTAAAGAAGATCAAAAGAAAGGGTTATAGAACATGGTTATGGGGGGTGGTAATTTTATTTTTAATTAAAACAACATTGCAGTCAGCACCATACCACCTCCAGCATTTGAAGAATTAAAATTGTTTTTTGAAGCAGAGGTGTAAATTGGGTAAAATGTTGGTTTAATTCTTTTGAGGCTTAAGCTTTGAATCTAAACCACTTCAACGAAGTTGAAAATTTTCTCAACTCAGTTCCTATTTTGTCTAGAACACAGAACAGTCCCATAGTGTGCCTCTAAATTGATAGTATTTATTTACACAGAGCATTAAGGTATTTGGGTGCAAAATGAAAATATTTCATGGATGTATTAGCCATTGTAAATGCATATTATTCAGCTAAATTAAATGGTTTCTCTGTGTAATACAATTTGTGTTTTACCTAAATACTTGAAAGCAATACTTTAAATAGTTTGTCTTCCATGTCACTGACATCAGTCCCTTGATGGACAGAAAGAAATTATATTTTTAAACAAAATAAATAAGAAAATAATCCTCTGCTAGAACTGAGTAACACAAAATGAAATTTTCCTTTTTGTGACAGGGCCACAGACATGAAGTGACGCTTTGTACATATGAAGCTTCTGCCAACCCTACAGATCACAAAATTGACCTCATCACTCCTCAGACACACTTCATTGCTTAAAATGTGACTTCTGATGCTATAGTGTGCATAAAATGTAAAAACTGCACCACCCTACCAAGAAAAATGCACTTCCAGAATACCTGGGCATCCTACAGTAAATGCCCAGTGGAATAGACTGGCA
This sequence comes from Carcharhinus amblyrhynchos, assembly GCF_965287045.1. Taxonomy (NCBI): domain Eukaryota; kingdom Metazoa; phylum Chordata; class Chondrichthyes; order Carcharhiniformes; family Carcharhinidae; genus Carcharhinus; species Carcharhinus amblyrhynchos. Next base: position 20,412,212 of record NC_137347.1, read on the forward strand.
CATTATCTAAGCTCCAAACAACTGCGACAAACGTGTGGTGAACAGATGATTAATAAGGAGGTAACATTTGCTGTTTAATTGGAGTCTGCAGTTGCTGCTTTGATTCATAAATGCTAATATCCTGATTTAGAATGGTATTTAATATTCTTGGCCTCAAAACAGGATATTTTCTATTAAAATTAAATGCCTAATTTTATTTTACATTAACAATAAGATTTGAAAAATGCTGAAAATCTACTCCTGTGCCTGCTTCTCAAAATCCACACATCAGAATAATCCATTGCTTGTGACATTGTTCTGCTCCTATTACCATAAGATTCTCGAGCAGTAATATTTTTCGTAAATCATAAAACCTTAAAGAGATGCTTTTCTGTTAACTGAATTTTTTTTAAAAAGTGCACCGTGATGTCTAATCAAGATTATGAAAATCTATGTACCTAAATTTGGAGACCTCATTGATTTTGTAATGGATGGGGACTAGTTTCTTCAGAGTCCAGTAAATCCATTACACTGCTTTTTGAGCACCACAAAAAGCGTCAATGCTCTTGAAATTATTATGAAGAGGGACTTCTGTAACACGAGCACAATCACAGATCAGGAGCAGAGCCAAAATGTATTGATTTTTAATGAATGAAATGATCCAATAACATCTATCAGTCATATGTAATCTATCCATTCTTTCCCATTTTTCCTGCAAGTTGCTGTCTTTCCATATACCTTTGTGCATTAGATTACATAACCATGAACACTTTTGTGCCATTTGAGTATCAATCCAGTGAATGGAGGTTTTTTCGCTGCTTGGAACTTGTGTTAACATGGATATAGTTGAAGTTGATTGGATGCTTTTGTTTTTGTTGATATCCACTTCACTTAAGCTTTTATGTTATAGTTTCCAGATTTAGAATTTTGCTTTCACAACTCCAGAGAATGCAACCATGGTTTTAAGAAGAAAATAAAAATGTGTTTGCTATTATTGGACTGATGGTGTGTAATCCCCTCTATTTTTGAAGGCTGCATTGCAGTTACTGTTAATGTTTGTTTTGAAGATTTTGAAATAAATGTATTTCATTCAAAATTGCTGTAATGCAATTAACTTTAAACACAAGCAACTGAATAGTGAATAGATTGTCTTGATTATATGTCTTGAGTTTCAATAATGTGATGGAAATAAAGTGTAAACTAAGGAAATTAATCTAAATCCCTACACCTGTTTATGTACATCTTATTAATGTGCCTCAGTTACAGCCAACCTGAGACTGTCCAAATGATTTATGTTTTCTATAGTGCTCACTTGTCTTTTGGCACAATGGGAACTATCCCTGCCTCTGAGCCAGAAGCTCTGGGTTCGTATCCCATTCCCAGGAATTGATGGCTGAGGAAGGTGCATTCATAATGTTGTCAACAGGTGTACAAACCTTCAAATCCTTCCAAACATGAGAGGGGGAATGGTTTTCATGCAGAGTGGTGAGTGCCTGGGACCACACTGCCAGAGGAGATGGTGGAAGCAGGCACATCAGCAAAGTTTAAAAGGCATCTGGATGGGTACGTGAATAAAGGGATATGGTCCAAGTAGGGACAAAAGGTTTTTCTTTTAGGGCATCATGATTGACACGGACCTGGAGGGCTGAATAGCCTGTTTCTTTGCTGTATTTAGTTTCCCAGTAGCTGGTGGAGAGAGTGGGAGAGACTCCTGGTCAGCCATACTGTGGTTTGACATCCTGAGCTTTCAGGCGCTGGCAACAGACAAGTGACCTGTTCTGGGAATTACCTGGAAACAGATGAAAGTATTCCATAAGTGCACCATTCAGTGTGGGAAGAGAATTGGAGTTGGAAATATTGCTCACTAAGCTTGATTGTGGCTTGTAATGGATTGCCACACAGCTGACAAAATTTCTGCCTCCCCTGATGAAGTCCAGATGCCTGCTACCTGATTAAATGCTGATCGACCACAAGGAAGGGCACAAGATTTCCCATAACTATTTGGTAAAAAGGCCCTTAAACCCATTGGGCCTATACCTGCTCTTTGGAGAGCGATGTAATTAATTCCACTATCTTGTTCTTTCCCTGTAATGATATGAACTTTAACTTTGCTAAGTGGTCCAATATATATGTGGTACTTCTGTTGAACAAAAAACCTGATCAAGTTAGTCTATTAACTGTTTGTCTTCGAGAAATCCATGCTGACTTTTTAGTGCATACTTTCCAAAATGCTAATTAAATTTGTCCTGGTTTAAGTTAGTCAAACAACAATTTGTCTTTAAGAAATCCATGCTGACTTTACTCATGCAGACATTCAAAAATAATTAATTTTTGTCCTAGTTTAGTAATTGTAAATGTTTGTGTCACCTTTTAGACTGACTTGTGTTGTAATGACTGAATTTATCCCTTTTTGTTTGAACGTTATAACATTTACAATCCTTTAGTTCTCAATCACTACCGCTACATGCAAGGAGGTTTGGAAAATTATGGCCAGAACCTCAACACAATCTTCCCTTCCCTTCCTTTCTGAACTGGATAACTTTTCAGTTTGAAAGAACAACAACTTTTTAAGCAAATCTTTATTGTTACATTGGCAGCATTCTCTTCTCATGACAATTACAAACTGCTTGTGTAAAAATGTGGATTTGTCAAAATCATGAACAGTAGCTTCTTGGTTTATACAATTCATTATTAAAAGCAGCTATACTTTGCTTAGAGGCAGCTCCCGTACTTTCTTAGCATAGGGCTAAAAAGTGAAAGCAATTGACCCTTAAACCTAAAGAGGTGGTAGAACCAATTCTATCTAAAGAAGGCTATGCTATAATTGCTCAGAATCCTAAGGAGGCATATAGGTTGGATTTATGATCACAACATCAGTGAAGGCTTGGAGGTTTGAGAAAGTACATCTGGCTGAGGCGCGATAACCTGAGCCCATGCTACACGCTAAATATTGTAACAGCAGCACACTTATTATGCAAATATTCTTTTTATCCCTTGTTAGCCTCAAACATTGGAACTGTAACAGATTTGTTGTATTAAGGACTATTGTAAAGTCAACAGTATGTCATAATGGCAGTTGGTGGTCTTAAAAGCACCCCGATTCTCTTGCATTTGAAGATGTAATTTACCTTGATTTGTGCGGCCCATGGCTTACAGGCTGAAGATCTGCTTAGCCTTGGAGCTTTGCTCAACAAGCATCTCTTTTTCAATCAACCTGGTTTCCCTAGGTTTCTGAGCCATTAAATGATCAGCTGACCTGGAACCTCCACCTCTAAGCAAATTATGTAAACATCTGGAACCACTTCAAGGAATCTCAACATTAAGACAGATGAATGCATATAAAATAGAACTGTGCATTACACTACATGTAAATGCATAATGATGCAATTGCAGATGTTATCATTCCAGTTTTGAGTTGTGATTTGGAGAGCATTTGAACCTTTATGCTAGAGTGAAGTTCTGATCATTTCGAGACAGTAACATGGTAGTTACAGAGGTGATTTGAAGTAAGTACACCATACGAGAAAATGAACACCAAATAATGTATTGCTTTGAATGTGACTCACTACGTAGATAACGGGAAAGAAGAATGAGCTTAAGGTATTGGGCTAAAATTAGAGATAATATATGCTTGCAAAAAATCAAACTCTCATGAGTACACACTTTCGGTAATGATTTAATTGGGTAATTTATCTAGATTGATTGTCCTGGATAGGAAAATAAATAATAAGTAGATTTGTTTTAGATTTTTTTAATTTCCAGATTTATATGAACTGAATTAGTCAAAGAAATTTGCTAACCAGGTTTCGTAAACTGAACTAGTCCCATTTGACCCCATATGCCTCTAAACCTTTCCCAACCATTTCACCTCTCTAAAGGTATTTTAAGTGTTGTAATTGTACATGCTGCTTCTACCTCCTCTGGCAGCGTATTCCATATATGCACCACCCTCTGTGGAAAAAGTTGCTCCTCAGGTCCCTTTTAAATCTTTCTCCTGTTCCCTTAAACATATGCCCTCTAGTTTTGGACTCCCTTGGCCATTCACCTTATCAATGCCCTTCATGATTAAGAAATCTCTTAAGGTCCCCCCTGCCCCAGGGGAAAAAAGTCCCAGCCTATCCAGCACCTCCTCATAATTCAAACATTGTAAATCTTTTTTGTACCCTTTCCAGTTTAATAACATCCATCCTATAGCAGGGTGACCAGAATTATATGCAGTACTCCAAATGTGGGCTCACTAAGGTCTTGTAAAGTTGTAACACAACATCCCAACTTCTGTATTCAGTGCTCTGACTGATGAAGGCAAGTGCACTAAGTGCCTTATTCACCACCCTGTCTACCTGTGACAACACTTTCAAGAAACTATGCACTTGCATCCCTAGGTCTCTCTGCTTGACAATTAATATTTTGAAATTTCCAAGATGGAATATGAGCTCACTTTTTTCAGCATTTATGGGCCAGTGCTACAGATTTGTATTCCAGTGATTTAACCACAACACCACCATACAGTCCAGTGACTAAAACATGTTTGTCATTGGCTAGTGCCCCCTCCTGAACTTTCTCTGAATAACAGAGGTTTACAGCATGCAAACAAGCTCTTTGGCCCAACTTGTCTACGGTGGCCCTTTCTGTTTAAAACCCCTAAAATTAATCCCAATTGCCTGCATTTGGCCCATATCCCTCTAAACCCATGTAACAATCTAAATGCTTTTTAAAAGACAAAATTGTACCCACCTCTACTACTACTTCTGACAGCTTGTTCCAGATACTCACCACCCTCTGTGTGAAAGAATTGCCCCTCTGGACACTTTTGTATCTCTCCCCTTAAATCTATGCCCTCTAGTTTTAGACTCTTCCATCTTTGGGAAAAGATACTGACTATCTCGCTGATCTGTGCTCCTCATTATTTTACAGACTTCTATGAGATCACCCCTCAGCCTCCTATGCTCCAGAGAAAAAACTCCTAGTCTATCCAGTCCCAGTAGCCTTCTAGTAAATCTTTTCTGCACTCTTTCTAGTTTAATAATATCCTTTCTATAATAGGGTGTCCAGAATTGCACATAGTATTCCAAGTATGGCCTTACCAATGTCTTGTACAACTTCAACAGGACATTCTAACTCCTGTATTCAGTGTTCTGACTGATGAAACCAAGCATACCGAATGCCTTCTTCACCACTCTGTCCACCTGTGACTCCACTTTCAAGGACCGATGAACATGCACCCCTAGATCTCTTTGTTCTGTAACTCTCCCCAACACCCTACCATTAAGTGCTACCCTGATTGAATCGACCAAAATGCATCACCTCACATTTGTCTAAATTAAACTCTATTTGCCATTCATCAGCCCCCTGGCCCAATTGATCAAGATCCCATTGCAATTGGAGATAATTTTCTTCACTGTCTGCTATGCCACCAATCTTAGTGTTGTCACTAAGTGTCATCATATGTTAATCTTGTGTTTCACTTGAATGGAATCCTACCAAATTGTAAAGAGTTTGTTTGGACACAGGAAGAAGGGTTGAGTGTGTGTGGTAGGCAGGGGAATAGCTGAGCTGTAACATTGCATTCATGTTGCCAAACAGCCCATTTAGAGTCTGGATGCAAAAAAAACTGGAGAAACTCGGGTCTGACAGCATCTAAGGAGAGAGAGAGAATAGAGCCAATGCTGAGAGTTGGGTTGACACTGCTGCTTCACAGTGCCAGGGACCTGGATTTGATTCTCAGCTTTGGTCACTGTCTGTGCAGCATCTGCACATTCTCCCTGTGTCTGTGTGGGTTTCCTCCAGGTGCTCCAGTTTCCCCCCAGTCTGAAAACATGCTGGTAAGGCCTCTTTTAGTGCATACCAATTAAACCTACTCAAATTAACTTGGGGATAAAATAAAAGGGGCAGCTCCCCAAAAAGAGAGGGAACAGCCAGAACAGAACAGAAGCACAAAGGAAACTTAAAACATCAAATCATAATGTGAGTATTGGGGTCTATGATGTAGCCCAGCCCCTGCAGTGCCCAGTGGGCATGGAAGGCATCAGCTGCGGTAGACAGTCAGGATGGATGACCCCATCGATTGCCTGATGCCTGGACCTGTTAATGGTGAGTTTCACCAGGACATGCTGGTTAGGTGCATCGCCATGCTAAATTCTCCCTCAGTGTACCCAAAAAAGTGCCAGAATGTGGCAACTGGGGGGATTTTCACAATAACTTCATTGCAGTGTTAATGTAAGCCTACTGGTGACACTAATAAATTTTTTATACACTGGAAATGTTGGCTGTATGCTCTCTCCACAGATGCTGACAGACTGCTGAGATTTTCCAACTTTTTTTGCTTTTTCAGATTCTAGCATCCGCAATGTTTTGCCTTTATCTTATAAGCTGGCTGCTGTGTTGAGGTGCTGGGCTGCCACACGGGTGTGTCATAGGCATTTGGACTCTGATATTCGGGTAAGTGTTCTCCAAGGCGGCCTTCACGACACACAACAGTCACTGAGCAGAGACTGATGGCCAAGTTCTGCACACATGAGAATGGCCTCAATCGGGATCTTGGGTTCATGTCACACTATTTGTAACCTCTATGACTTGCCTGGGCTTGCAACATCTCACTTACTGTCCTGTCTAGAGACAATATATATCTCTTTAACCTGGGCTTAATGCTACCTCCACTCACACTATCTGTATCTTTAAGAGTTTTGGGGTGGCACAGTGGTTAGCACTGCTGCTTCACAGCTCCATGGACCTGGGTTCGATTCCTGGCTTAGGTCACTGTCTTTGCACATTCTCCTCGTGTCCACGTGTGTTTCCTCTGGGTGCTCTGGTTTCCTCCCACAATCTAAAGATGTGTGGGTTAGGTTGATTGGCCATGCTAAAATTGACCTTAGTGTACTGAGATGCATAGGTTAGAGGGATTAGTGGGTAAAGATTTTGGGTTATGGGGATAGGGCCTGAGTAGAATTGTGGTCAGTGCAGACGCGATGGACTGAATGGTCTCTTTCTGTGCTGTACGGATCCTATTCTATTCCACTTGATTAGATGTAAAGACTCACATTCTAATCAATATTCTGTAAACTGAGTGTGTGCCTTTCTATGCCCTGTTGCGATCAGAACTCCCCACTCACCTGATGAAGGGGCAAAGCTCCGAAAGCTAGTGGTTTTTGCTACCACATAAACCTGTTGGACTTAAACCTGGTGTTGTAAGACTTCTGACTGCTGCATGGGAGCTGTGAGAGAGGACACTGCAGCTACAGGGTGACGTCACCTCACCGGCACCGGAAGTGCCGGCCGGTCACCTGACCCCCGCCGGAAGTGCCGCGCGCTGGGTGTGAGGGAGGACGCTGGCTGTCGGCGGCTCGGTGACCGAAGGTAAATGCTGGGGTTGGGAGGGGGTAGGGAGCTGCTGGCCAGCGGTCACCGCTGAGGGGGACCTGAATCCCAGGGGTGGCGGCTGTTTGTGATGAATCGGCAACGCAGCATCTCCTGTGGTTTCCGTCGCTCACAAGAGAAGCTGGGAGCAAATTAATTACAGGGAAGCCGGGCCTCTGGCTGCACCTTCCCAACCCGGAGGGCAAAAAGCCCACCCTACCCGCCCCAAAACATCACCCCTCTGCGGACAGTGTGGTCAGTGTGGGTTAGTGGTCACTCTCCGGACCCTGTAGCATCTTCGCATTGTAGGTCATTGTGGGGGAGGGGGGGAATTCATGTTACTGTACTTGTTTTAATTGTGTGTTTTTCTTAACGAGCCCGATGGAGCCTACAGGTTTAAAATCAACATCGAATGTTGATGCAGTGGGGCAAGGAAAGGAGGTGGGGTTTCTGCCTTCAAAGCAAGGTGATGAGTAGGAAAATTACAGATCAAAGTTGAGTGTGGACCAACAGCAAATTGACTGAAAATACAAAGCACCGTGTCTACCAAGTTTGTGCTCTCCACACTGTACTGCAGTGAGTCATGGGCAACTTAAAGCCAACAAAAGCAGCTGAGCAGCTTCCACCTCAGATGAACATTGGGCAACTCCTAGTAAGGCAGTCTGGAATATGGAAGTACATCAGCATGCAGGGATCCCAAAATGTTTTCCCTCTTGAGTCAGTGGCCACTGCATAGGCTGTGTCCTGTGAACCAAATGAATGATGACTACATCTCCAAAGACATGCTCTGTGGCAAGTTTGCTGTCAGCTCATGTCCATTGGATTGCTCACATCAGCAAGTGAGACTCAGCAAGTGAAACTTCACTTGCTGAGAAGGATGGAGTTGTTGCAGGGAATTTTTTGCTGCTGACCAGAGTGACTGGAGACACAAAGTCAGGAGGATCGTGGAAAAAGCAGAGGACAAAAGGAACAACCAGATGGTGGAAAAGAGAGCCAGCCAGAAGGGGGGAAAGCTCAGTAAACCTTGGACCTATATTATTCTTCAGTGTCAGCTGAGGAAGGGTCTTCAACTCTTGAATTGACATACATAGAGGCACAATTCATTATTTCCTGAGATGGACAGATGCCAATAAAACTTAGTCTGAGCTGTTCTCACTTCTTGATGAGTAGCAATTTGATATTGCAGTGGGAGTGCTGAACTGTCAGAGGTGCCATTTTTTGACTAGACATTAAACCAAGGGCCTTTCTAACCTCTGGAGTGGACGTAGAACGTCCAATGCAAGTTTCTGGTGAAGAGCAAGAGAATTCGTGGCAATAATTTATTTCCCAGTCAAATTAAACAGGATTTGGTCATTGTTATGCACAAACAGATGTTATGTGTCATTTTGCAATGCTGACCATAGTGTAAATGCATTTCGTTGGCTGCAAAGCATTTTGTAGGGTCCTGAATTTGCGAACACTGCTATGTAAATGCATGTCTTTATCTCGTGCTGTTTGGCTGATCAACCTGGTATAACTGAGTTTGTAGTGTTTACTGATGTGTAAATGTTAGCCACAGCTGCATCAACAAGCTAAGAGTTCACCTGTGGACCTTATACACACAACTTTGTGTGGAACAAAAAGAGGCAAAACTTACAAAAGAAACATCCTGGTTGTTCTGTTCTTCATGCTGTAAATGTGTATTGATATTTGTAATGAATTCAGTTTGCTCTGAATCCTCATGTTCATAATGCATTTCAAATTTAAATTATCTTCATGCAGCAGGATGAAAATAATTTCTAAATTCTTGAATTGGCTTATTGTTACTGATTTATTGACAAAAAATTTGAGTTAAACAATGGATAATGATGAATGGGAAATGACCAGCGGTTAACTGAGGGCGCAAACTATCTGGAAAATATTCAGTGATCTTTTCCAGTTTTTGTTCCACAGAAACCAATGCATAAGTTTTGACTGTCTTGTCAACTTTTGTGACCTGCAAGCACAGGGATTCCAAACCGAATAGAAATCTGTGATATGTTCCCAACAGTGTGAATGGAAATTCTGGATCATTTACTTGATCTGTAACAGTCAGTAGCTCCGTGTTCTTTGTTTTGCATTCAGAAAATAACGCAAAGGTTAGTTCTTCAAATACTTTATGGAGTAGTCAAATTATTTTGATGCTTCAGTTCTCTATGCAAGTTCCCACTTGTACTTGTTACAACAATGTGGAAAGCTTGACCTGTATTGGACATTATTTACAGAATTCATATTTCTGTAACAACTTCCGGCTAAACCTGCTTTGTTTTCACCCAGCAACCTGGTATGACTTGCTGTGTCAGTTGTAACATTTTTATCGTCTCAGCTGAAATCAGTGAAACCAGTGCAAACCCCAGATTTGAAACTGAATTTTCTGATCTGAGAGATTTTGTTTCATTCTGTGCTTTGGTTGCCAAGTTGGCAGTCAGAACCTGTACTTCTGTCAACCTTGATATTGTCTGCAGTAAAAATAGAAATGACCTGCACTCTGCAGAGCATCTGGCTTTCCAGTCTGCGCATTTAAATAAGGTGCAAAGTGGGGTATGCATATAATAAGTAAGGGACAGCTTGAAGATGTGGGGGTGCTGTATGAATGCTAATTTGTTTATTCTTTAATTGTGTTGGCAAGCTGTATATGCAAGCTTATACTAAATCTTTAATAGGTAATTACATGACTCACCATCATCTTGTCACTGTAAAGAAGTTGTTGTAAATTCATGTTCTGATGTGCAGTGGGCTTAATTCCCATTGGATACAATCTTCACAGTTCATTTGTGCCACTGTGGGTCTTTTTATATTTGTGAATTCCGAAAGATTATTGTTGATGCAATGCACTATATTTCTCCAATGACATCTTAACATACGGAATGCATTTGTCAATATTCATCATGCTTTTGATCTTTTTAAAAAAAACATTCTTAGCGTACCAGACCTCATGACTTAAAATTCTTGATTTTTTAACAAGAAATGTAATTAAGATCCTTCTCGAGTCACTTCTTTGCATACAAAACAACACCCATTCATTTCAGGGAGTCTGCCAAAGCCAGAGCCCTTTCCGCTTGAATTTCTATTTCTTTATGAGCAAGTCCAAATGTCGTGGATATTTGTAATGCCCCATTTGTGTATTGTAGAGCTATGTCTTGTTAGTTATACTGTTAGAGTGAAACACATTTATTTTATTCATTGGAATCAGGTTAATTATCTCTGCATAATATATGAACTATTTGACAGACTGGGTAACCACCATAAATGTGCATTTATAATTAATATCATCAACATAGTGGTTAGTTATCTGACAATCTGAAGTATAGTAGTCTTACATAACAGAAATAAAATGATTGAAGCTGGAAATCTGAAATAAAAACAGAAAATGCTATAAATACTGAGCAAATCTGTGGTGTGGGAAACATGTCAGACAAAGCCATGCATACGTCAGAATATTTATACTAGAGAGCTTTCACTAGAAGTTATTTGAATCCTACTTGCATCGTAGAAAAGCGGTGTTTTTTATCTTTTGACCATGACATGCATCGCCTTCCTTTTCCCGCATCCCAAACTGGACAACATGGCCATTTGACCACATCCTTGTGGGTGCCATTCTCACATTGCCATTAGCTATCCAAAGCTGTCCTGATATGTTTTGCTCTAACCAGAGACTAGTCACTGATTGGAGCAAATCAATTAAAGTGAGGGCTATATTGGTGCAGTGTTCTTCTGATCTTTGGGCATTAAGAACTTGGCAGCTGGAGTTACAATCTTACCTTACATTGGAACACTATATCTCAGCAACCTAACTGGGAGTTTCAATTGATTTAAAAGTGAAAGAAATACTATTTTTATTAGTTTGCTAATGGAATAATACTAGACACACAATGCACAGTAAAACAGATCTTATTTTGGTTCTTGCTGAAATAAAAATTAAACCTCTGCAATAATGAGTCTTCAAGTTATATATTGAGGCCTAATTATCAATTTATTAGTCAGCGCTAAGTTTTACTCTTTTGCTTATTATAAATAATTTGACAAAATGGATCGTGTTCCTAATGGTGATTTTGAATATCTCTGGATTATGAGAGAAATGCCTGTGCTGTTAATCTGGTGTTCTTGGTATTGTAGTTAGCAGGTGTGTCACTAGGTGTGATAACTATCCCTGTTTCTTACTCTGGCCTCATGTGTCTGCCTGCAGGTTTCACAGTTGGCACTTGTGTTGTTGTATGTGTGGTAACAACATGTCATTGCCGCTGCTCGATGAGGCTGCGACTGTGTCTGGGACAGAAAGGGAAACTGGAGTGGTAAGAAATCTGTTCCCTTGCGCTGTCCTGTATCTGTACTTGATGGCATCTGCTGGAATCTAATTTTTGGAAGACATTTCAGATTTATAATACAGTCTTGGTGTGATCTCTGAAGTGTTGCAGTTTTTAAGGGGATCACATTAGTTATTGTTCAATTTATGCACGCAAGATCTGGCTGTTGCTGCTTTTAACTCTAGTCTTGGACTTAAACCAGCAATCTCTGGCTTTTGTGAAACTCCAGTCTGCAAGCATCGCATCTAATGTATTGAGCTTTGCTTCATTGTTTAACTTTGTATGAATAATTTGTTGTTTTATCTGGAAGGAAAAACATTTTGAAGTGCTTGTTTTGCACATGGTGAGAGCAACTGTGGAAATTTTATTAGTACTTTATCACTCATGGCATATTCACACTACGCATTGCTGCCTGAAATTCGATTGACTCTAGTTTGTCTGTTTTAAGCTTTCATCATCTTTCTCCACCTTCCTTAAATCTCAGAATAAAGGCAGAACACCAGCATAATAGTGCTTCAATTTAATTTTTGCTAAAAATTTCTCCTATAATTTTAAAATTACTTTTGAAGTTAGTCTTTTGTAGTTTCCCTCTATATTTTGGGCAGCAATTGATTTCAGAGTTTACTGTTAATCCATTTTTGTTCCATTTTGGAATGTGTGTGGGTAGTTAAATCAAATAGAGGGAGCTGCAGTACCACTTATGAGATTAATGCCGTACCAGTGGAGTTACAGTTATTATCTTCTCATGACTGTAATCAATTTGAAATCCCACTCCAGACAACTTTAATCAAACATTCTGTATTTGGCATTTCTAAAATTGTCATGGTTCTGGTGTTATATTGTTCTGGTATGAAATCAGCGTGTTTGGGTTGTATTTTACAGGTTATTTTCCTGCATGGACTTGGAGACACTGGGTGAGTTTGTTTTCAATGAAAATTGGAGAGAAATTGATCAGTTTCATGATGCTAATTGCAAAAAAATGACTTAAATATAAATCCAATGCGTATCATGGTTTGACTATTTAACAGCGTTCTGTGCTTTGAGGGTTCTGTAACCTTTCCAATTATGTACACCTGGCTGCCAACAATTGTATAATGATGGACCATTTTCAAAAAGCTAAACATCTTTCTGCTCTAATTACTTTTCATTTCCCCTGATGCAGTCTGTCTCTTCCACAAAGATTCCTTCAGCTGATGCAGTGGAATGGCACTTTTTCAATATCACTGTAACCAGAAGGCATCCTTGAAGTTGGAAGAGAGACATTGGCCCTATCCTTTTCCCCCACTCCTCCAAAAACAAACTGCAAAGTATTCACTGGATGCTGGAGTTAGGATCTGATTCCTTTGTGTGGCTTAGCAACTATATCCAGCAAGCAGTTGATCAGATGGACCATAAAACCCAGATTCAATCTGTAGTTTGTGCTGAGTTATCTGATATCAACTAGATTGGCAATAGGAGTGCTGCACTTCACCTCCAATCTCTGGGTTCCTGATCACAATTGTGACACTTCTGAAAGTGGGCCTTGGGCAGGGACAGGACTCAGTCGCTGTGATGCCCCATGTAGTGAATACTTGCTATTAAGGCATACGCATAAATAGATACAGGCAAAGTAATGATGGAACTATATTCAGCATACTGACAATTCCTTTGTCTAAGCTACATAACACTTAGCTTGTCCTTTGTTAACTGTCTGCTGCCCATGAACTCATAACTTTTAATTTTTAAAAACTGTTTTACTGTCAATGAAAAATGATGAGCTGAAGCCAGATGCAGGGGAGGTAAACTGGAGGACATCTAACCAGACCAGGTTTTCACACAACATTGCTGAATGATGACTGCAATCTCAATTTCATCTATGCCTATTTTTAATCACCCTGCTCATATTCACTTTGTTCCTTTCTAAACTTTTCCCAATTCAATTTCTCTTTTGCTCCTATAGTCTGATGCTAATCCAAGAAATATGTGTGTTAATATTGTCTGTTAGCCCTGCTGCTCCTCCTTGGTTCTTTTGAATGACAACCTCTGCCTTCTATTAGTAAACAAATCTCCCTTTATTCAATTCAATATTTCTCATCTCCATTTTAAATCATCTTAATTCTTCATTTTTTTTTCCTCAAGCAACATCAAACCTTAACGTCCTCTTGAAATCATTATTCTTGGCTGCTGATTGTTCATCACCAGCAGTGGCTTGACAGCTACAATGAGTCAGACTCTCAAAAGTTCTTTGCTTTCCTAAATAAGACTACCAGCAAATGTGGTCATCCCATTATTCCGTTTAAATCAAATTTAACTCTTAATGTGTCATCGCCTTACATGATTTAAAATGGAGATGAGCAATATTGAATTGAATTACATTCTTATTACTGTGTATTATTTGCCATTTTAAAAATCCTCTTTGACAAATCATATTCTAATACCCTAACTCGGGTAGTTGCAATAGTCTTTGAGATTGTTTTGGCTTAGAAATTTGGTGACATAGTACCTCCTTCACGTGCTAAATGAATACCTAAGCCTCTAATATGCAGGCACAAAATTAATGCTAATTGTGAGCTGAAAGTGAGTCATCTATAATATTGATGCAGATAAAATAATTGGCATCAAGGGCCCAATTGTGAAATGGGCTCAGCCCTTTGTGCGTGTGTTTGTAATTAAGGAGCCTAATGCCTGTTTGAAGCTCCCGTTCCCAGTGGTAGTGGCACCAACAAAGTTCATGAAAACCAGATTTATGTATGGCCTAACTATCCTTAAGTTGACTGTTGCACCCAACACCAAACGGTGAATTTGTAGCCAGACTGTGAAGTTGAAAGAGGCAGAGATACCCCTCCCATGTGCATATACAAACCATAGGCAGCTGCTGACTACCACCCAAATCACTGAAGTCACAGCACCTGATTATTCCATCTCATCATCCGCTTTATGGATTTACTCAAGGGCAACTACAAGTGACACAGCAGCCCAATCTTTAACGTTTTCTGGTGTGTTGCTTGAAGATACCTGTTAGGTGTTCGCAGATCCCTAATAAAGCCCAGTATTGTGTCCTTCACGTCTATGCATTCATTTGCCAGGATTGTATCTTGCATCCTTTACATGCCCAGAAACATGTTTCTAAATTCAACTACGTACATTCTTCCATCAGTTCCATTTTAATATTTTATCCTATCAATGTTGTATTGGTTCTTCAAACTGATGTGGACGTTCTCGTGTCTTCCTCTCACGCACTTTCATCTGTTGATTCAGGGGTTATGTCTTGGCTCGGGTTTGTCTGTTATTTGTGTTTCATAACAGTTCTAGCTCCTACTGAAAAGGTCTTAATCAGTCATTAAGGCAAGCATATAAAACAAAGACAGGAAAATTCCAAGCGGTTGCATCATGGTACAACTTGCACCAACCATCAACTCCCCAACTAGGTGAAAACTGGAAGCCAATTTAACAACCTCCAGGAGACTGCGGTGACAGGTATCATTGATCTAGTTAGTGCACCTACCTTCGACTCACAGACACTTGACCAGCCCCTTTTTTGAAGGACAACAGCAAATCTACAGTCTACACGGATTGATATCCCATTCCAGAGTTATGTAATGTTTCCTTGGCACCCAACAACTGTGTTTGAGTAACTTTTTAAAAATTCTTCCGTGGTGTGTCATTGTTGCTGTTAAGGTCAGCATTCATTGCCCATTCCTAAAATGTATTCATCGCTACTTGTCCTTGCCTGGATCAACTATATATTTGCATGTAATTTGTTATTTCAGTAACAGGGCTCCTTAATAACACCCAGTGCTGTTTTTCTGTCCTGGCAGAAGTTGCTCCTTCTGGTCCCTTGCTAAGGTTACATAAGAACATAAGAAGTAGGAGCAGGAGTAGGCCATCTAGCCCTTCAAGCCTGCCCCGCCATTCAATAAGATCATGGCTGATCTGAAGTGGCTCAGTTCCACTTTCCCGCTTTCTCTCTCTCTCTCTACCTCTACCCTATCCATCCCATTCATTATACATCTCTATAAGATCCCCCCTCATCCTTCTAAACTCCAACGAGTACAAACCCAGTCTATTCAGCCTCTCTTCATAGTCCAACCCCCTCATCTCCGGTATCAGCCTAGTAAACCTCCTCTGCACTCCCTCCAAGGCCAAAATATCCTTGTGCAAGTGCAGCGACCAAAACTGCACACAGTACTCCAGCTGCGGCCTCACCACTGCCCTGTACAGTTGCAACAAGACCTCCCTGCTTTTATATTCTATCCCCCTCGCTATAAAGGTAGTATCCCATTTGCCATCCTGATCACCTGCTGCACCTGCAGGCTGGGTTTTTGCGACTCATGCACAAGGACCCCCAGGTCCCTCTGCACCGTAGCATGCTGCAGCTTTTTGCCCTTTAAATAGTAATCCTTCCTACTATTATTCCTGCCAAAGTGGATAACCTCACACTTGCTAACATTGTACTCCATCTGCCAGGTCCTCACCCACTCGCTTAGCCTATCTAGATCCCTCTGCAGACTTTCCACACCCTCCACACAATTTGCTTTTCCACTTATCTTCATGACATCAGCAAATTTCGACACTCTACACTCAGCCCCCTCCTCCAGATCATCTACATAAATGGTTAATAGCTGAGGCCCCAGCACCAATCCCTGGGGCACTCCACTAGTCATCAAACGCCAATCAGAATAGCACCCATTGATACCAACTCTCTGCCTCCTATTAAACAACCTATCCACGCTAATACCTTACCACCAACTCCATGCCCCCTAACCTTCTGAAGCAACCTTTTGTGCGGCACCTTATCAAACGCCTTCTGAAAATTGAGAAACACCACATCCACCGGTTCTGTCTCATTATCTTATGAATCCCTTTTCCACACCATTTTTATTGTGAAGGTACAATTAACAGCTCTTAAGAGAAAGTTAACAGAGGAACATAGGAATTTGGAGCAGAAGTAGGCAAGCTCAGTCCTTTAAGCCTGCTCTGCCATTCAATCAGATCATGGCTGATATCTCCCTGGTCTCAAATTCAGCTCCCCACCTGTTCCCCATATCCCTTTATCCCGTTTTTTGTTAGAAATATATCTATCTCTTATCCCCTTTTTTAATTAAAAATATATCTCTATCTTAACCTCATCTGATCACTTATCTCTTCCAAAAACTATGTTAGTGTTGCTTTCAAGAAATTTAGTCACTCTTTGTGCCAAACATTTTTCTCTCGAAAGTTTAGTTCTATCTTGTTTATAGATACTATTATGATCAGTGTTCCTCTGAACTTTCCCTTCTTACTTTTTGAGTTGCAAGTAAATACATGACCCTAATCACTTTTTAAAAGTGATTGTCCAGTGATTGTGGACAAGTCCCCAGGACCGGATGGAATGCATCCATGGGTTCTGAAAGAAATGGCGGAGGTGATAGTGGATGCCTTGATGATTATTTTCCAAACGTCGCTGGATTCCAGGGAAGTGCCGGAAGATTGGAAAACGGCTAATGTTACGCCGTTGTTTAAGAAGGGTGGCAGGCAAAAGGCAGGGAATTATAGGCCGGTTAGTTTAACGTCTGTTGTTGGTAAAATGTTAGAATCCGTGATCAAGGAGAAAATAGCGAGGCATCTTGAGAATTGTTTGATAGAGCAGACACAGCACAGTTTCGTTAAGGGGAAGTCGTGTCTGACGAATTTATTGGAGTTCTATGAGGATGTGTCTAGGGCGGTGGATGTGGTCTTCCTTGATTTTCAGAAGGCATTTGATAAGGTGCCGCACAAGAGGTTATTACAGAAGGTTAGGGGGCATGGAGTTGGGGGTAGGGTGTTAGCGTGGATAGGGGATTGGCTATCAAATAGGAGGCAGAGAGTGGGGGTCAATGGGTGCTATTCGGATTGGCGGTTGGTGACTAGTGGAGTGCCCCAGGGGTCGGTGCTGGGGCCTCAGCTATTTACCATTTATATAGATGATCTGGAGGAGGGAACCGAGTGTATGGTGTCGAAATTTGCTGATGACACCAAGATTGGTGGAACGGCAAATTGTGCGGAGGGTGTGGAAAGTCTGCAGAAGGATCTAGATAGGCTGGGCGAATGGGCCAGGTACTGGCAAATGGAATTTAATGTTGGCAAGTGTGAAGTTGTCCACTTTGGTAGGAATAATGGTAGGAAGGACTGTTACTTATATGGCGAAAAACTGCAGCATGCAACGGTGCAGAGGATCCTCGGGGTCCTTGTCCATGAGTCACAAAAACCCAGCCTGCAGGTGCAGCAGGTGGTCAGGAAGGCGAATGGGATGCTGGCCTTCATAGCGAGGGGGATTGAATATAAAAGTAGGGAGGTCTTGCTGCAACTGTACAGAGCACTGGTGAGGCCGCAGCTGGAGTACTGTGTGCAGTTTTGGTCGCCGCCCTTACGCAAGGGTATTTTGGCCTTGGAGGGAGTGCAGAGGAGGTTTACTAGGCTGATACCGGAGTTGAGGGGGTTGAGCTATGAGGAGAGGCTGAATAAACTGGCCTTGTACCCGTTAGAGTTTAGAAGAATGAGAGGAGATCTCATTGAGACATATAAGATGATGAATGGGATGGATAGGATTGAGGTGGAGAGGCTCTTCCCGCTCAGGAAGGACAGTAGGACTAGAGGGCACAGCCTCAAGATAAAGGGGGGGCGGTTTAGAACGGAGTTGAGGAACTTCTTCACTCAAAGGGTGGTGAATCTCTGGAATTCTCTGCCCGTTGAAGTGGTGGAGGCTGCCTCGCTAAATATTTTTAAGACACGGGTTGATAGGTTTTTGATAGGCAAGGGGATTAAGGGTTATGGGGAGAGGGCGGGAAAGTGGAACTGAGCCACGAGAGATCAGCCATGATCTTATTGAATGGCTCGAAGGGCTAGATGGCCTACTCCTGCTCTTATTTCTTATGTTCTTAAAAGTCAGCCTTGGCTCAGTGATAGGACTTATGCCTGGAGTCTTGCATAGGTTGTGGGTTCAAGTTGCACTCCAGAGATTTGGGCACAAAATCTAGGCTGACACTCCTGTGACAATTGTATGTGCAAATTGGCTACAGCTCCTACATTACAACAATGACCACATTTCAATAGTACTTTCTAATTCTCACAGTGCTCAAATGAAGGTTCATTGTAACATCTTCTGTTCTAATGCATTTTTCTTCAAAACACTTAAGTTGTTTACTTGCCTCTCCATTTCTTTCCCCCAGACTCCTTCAACAACCTGCATTTATATAGTGCCTATAATGTAATAAAAATACCAAAGCACTTTCACATTGAGCTACATAAAAATATATTTGGAAAGATGAGATGAGTTACAAAGAGTATCTTGAAAGAGAGCTGAACAGGATTGGGGTGGAAATTCCATAGCCCTTTGGTGCCCAGACAGCTAAAAGCACTGCTGCTAGGGTTGGAGTAATAAACAATGGGGATGCATAAGAAGGCAGAATTGGAGGACAGCGGAGATCTTGACAGGCTCAAAAAGGTTAGTGTGATAGGGAGAGGTGTGGCCATGAAGGGATTTGAAAAAATGGATGTGAATTGTAAAATCAAGGTGTTGCCAGAACACAAACCAATGTAGCTCAGTGAGAATAGGAGTGATTGGTAAATAGGACTTGGTGTGAAACGGTTATAGGCATTAGAGCTTGTTAGGTGGAAATGCATTCAGGAGAGCATTGGAGTAGTTAATAGCATGTAGATGAAAAAGGAAATGTTTTTAAAGTCCAAGTAACTAATCATCACTCTGAATTTATACTTTTTAATTTTCAAACTTTGGACTTTTCTTATTTATTTTTAATTTTCTTTTAATAAGCAGTTAGTGATGGGGGAAGTAGGAGCCAAGGAAGACCTAGCAAATGGACAATGGAATAACAAGTGGATTTTAATGTGGCTAAATGCAATTGAACACATATTGGAGCAGGAAATATGTTGTGTTGAAAAAGCATATCTGTAGGAAAGGTGGAAAAGGAATTGTGATAGTAATCAATTATTGTAAAAATATTTCCAGTCAATAGCTTTGTTGACTAAAGCTTCATGATTGAATACTGGCATATGTTTTACTATCAGTTGAAGGCATTTTTTTATTAATCCTTTGTAGATCACTCCTGAGCCCAGATTTGGGATACTACATTTTTTAAAATTATGCTTTTCATGGGACATAGGCTGGTCCAGCCAGTATTTTTATTGCCCCAAGTAATTGTTCTTGAGCAGGTAGTGGTCAATCACATTCTTGAAATAATGCAGTTCATGTAGTATAGGTACATCCACAGGGCTGTTGGAAAGGAGTTCCAGGATTTTGACCCAGTGACAGTGAAACAACAATATTATACAGTTCTAATGTCAGGATGGTGTGTGACATGGAGGGGAGTTCCTAAGCATCTGCTGCCCTTGTCCTTCTAGGTGATAGAAGTTGTGTGTTTGGAAGGTATTTTGGACAGCCTGCTCATAAAAGGATATCAGTTTTACATTTTTGGGGATTTTACTCTAGATATACTCCTTGATCTCAGTATCATGGCCACTCTTGTTAAGAAACCTCAAACTGAGTATGTCTGTGTAAGTAAATATAACAAGACCCAGGGGTCAGAGAGCCTAAGGCTCTATCATTTATGTGATCTCAACTTTAGAAGAATATGTGCTACCATACAGCTCTCTTTAAAAACACAATTTATTTAACATTATACAAGTAAATGAGCAATAGTATAAACAATGTATTTACAGTAATTATAGCCCATTCTCAATGTGAAAACAGCTTGTGTATGTTTTGTGCTAACTCTCAATATAAAATTAATTCTTAAACTGCAGTTGTTCACTTCCTATTGACAGAATGGTACCACATAGCCTCTGAATGACCATTGCATATTCATGACTGCCTCCAATTGTTCAATGATCTGAATGCAGCTGGCCAAATATAAGCCCACAATTTGAAGCAAGTGGCCACAGACCTTTCTGTTAAAAGGAACCACAAAATTTAAAGGTGCCTCTCAAATCTGACTCTCATCTTCACCTAAGAAAGACAAAATAACACAAAAGACAAACATGGTTATAATGTTGCAAAAAAAACAGATTGAACTTCCTTTTCTCAGAGAAATATTGGGTGGGTAGGAACTCTGCTATCTTTCCATCTTTGTCCCAATTATGTTTGCCCTGCTACCTCATAATGCCTCCTTAAGGGGGCCTCACCCTGCTGCCAGTGGTTTTCATCTAGTAGCGGGTGACAGACTTGTCATACGACAAGCTTGAAAAGCAAATCATGTTGGGGTAACTTGTGGGCTTCCAGGGGCTGTCCCTCATTCAAAGGCGCAAAGCTACCATTTATGGGAGCATCACTGAGCACCTCTAAGTCAGAAAACTGCCTGATGAGGCACCTGAAATTGGGAGAAGGTGGCCTATTGAGAGCCTCTCCTTGCCCTTGCTGCCGATCTCTCCTTTTTTATTTCTCTTCCCACCTTCTGGCATGGATCCTTCAGGCATCCTGGGACTCAGTTGACTATATTTCTATGCAATGGCCATCACCTCCCGTGCTGCTGCTGAATAATAAATAGCTATTGGCCTCTGGCTGGCAGCTGCCAGAGGGCTGGACCTCCATCTCTGGCATCATTGAGCCCAGGGAAGGCCCGTCGTGCCCATTTAATGCAAAAGGCCTTCCTGAAGAGGCGACACAGGGCTCTCCAGCTGGTGCGCAAGAACCCCCACCCCACCACCTTCCCCAGATACAAAATACTGCTCCCAGAATCAACTACCTTTGGTAGAAGACCATCCAAAACTTTTGCTACTCTTGTTTGGAATGACTTTGTGACTTCATTTACGATATGTCTTGCCCTAATCATTTAGGCTACGTTCTCTGAACCTAGTTTCCCAACCAGTGGAAATAGAAAGAGAGAAACTATAAGTTCCCTTTAATACCTTAACCTCAATCAAATCATTCCTTAATCTTCTAAATGCTACTTAATATGATCCTAGTTTGTGTAATCTCTCCTCATATCTGGATTTAAAGGAATTAAATTATATAATTCTAGTAAACCTAAACTGTCTTCCCTCCAAGGTCATGTTTGATCCGAAAGTCCAGTACCCAGAATTGAACACAGTACTTTCAGATGTGATCTAACCAGGGTCTTGTACAGCTCTAGCATTATTTCTAACCACTTGTATTGTTCTCCTTTAGATATAAAGACCAGCATTTGTTCGTATTATTGATTATTTTTCATACCTATCCATGACATGATGATCTCTGAACACTACCTCTATGATCTTTACCCCAACCAAAGTCTCTTTGGACCTCCGCTGCTTCATACTTTTCACCTTTTCAAAATAACTCAGTGACCCCACACCTGCCGTATATTGAAATATATTTGACACAGTTTGAATCATTCATCTATTAACTTCTCATTGTACTTCATGCTTTGATCTACACATTGCATTAATGCTGCCTATCAGTGTGCCATGGACAGACTTGAATACGTGGCTATGTCTTTAATAAGTACACCGAATAGGTGAGGCCCCAATATGGATAGGCGGCCACTATTCACATCCTGGTAATTAGAGTACCAACTTATTATGCCTTCTGTCTGTCTTCTGCTACTCAGCCTTCTCCTAACCAGGTCAATAATATGCCCTCCATTCCAATTTGACTAACTGTCTTGCGAGAACTGTCATCAAATGTCTTTTCAAAATTTGTATAGATAATTCCTGTGTCCGTTACTTAATCACCTCTTCAAAAATTTCCATCAGTCCATCAGCAGGGCCAGCTCCTTATAAATTGATTCTGATCTACTATGTTCAGTGAGAAAATTTCCAGATGTTCAGTCACTTGATCCTTAATTCTGGACTCTCACTATTGTCCAGTGACAGATGGCTTGCCCGTCTATAATCCTCTGGTTTCACACACTCTTCCTTAAATTCAACTGCCACACACAACTGGAAAACACTGCTTTAGCATTAACCAGTTTAAAACTAGTTTTTGATTGTAACGCTGTGTTAATTGTGATCTAGATATCTTAAAAATAATTAAAGCTATATTATTTAATATTCTGTGCTAATTCCACCTAACTCCTATCCTGTATATGATGTTGCTATTGTGAAGAACTTTGTAAATTTTGTTTAAATGCAGTTGTTGTAACCCTTTAAAAGACAGTTGGATAAGCCATCATTTTGAAATCTAATTAAAAGGTTTAGAAATCAGCGGAGGATCATGCTTTCTGGTTTGACTTTGATTCATGTGCTATTCCAAATCAGTTCATTGAGGACAGTTTTCAAGGTATTACTGTACTTGGCAATGAGCACAATTAACACTTGTGCAGTGGAATTGGGTGGGGGAGCTGCTCTTTATTGCTATGGGGAAAATTTATTAGAACTACTAACCAACTTGAAGGTGGCCTAGACAAACAAAGAAATCACGATGAGACCCTGACTGGATGTAGAATTACAACACAGTTTAATATCGTTGCAATGAGAGATGTGAACACTCAGAACGAGCCACCTTTGCAGTGAAAGGCCATTACCACGTTCTCATAGTGTGACTTTTACACCCTGTCCCATCAAAACATATCTTCCCATAGCCATGTACCACGCTCGGAGATCATTTACCATTACATATTAGATAATGTTACATAACAGAATTCCAGTTTCGGTAGGTCTAGGGTCTATGTTATTAGTTCTCGATTAATTGTTAATGTACAAAGACGAGACCTGCTAAATATTAATGTACATTCGTTGTCAATTTCCAGACACTTTGTGGCCCTTATGGGACAGGGTGTTGAAGTCTCGCAACACCAAGTTAAAGTCCAACAGGTTTATTTGGTGCCAAACGCCACCAGCTTTCGGGGCTCTGCCCCTTTACTATCCAGTCAGGAAGCATGGCTCCCTTCCTGAAATCCATAACAACACTCTCAAATCTAAATATCAAGATTTCCCTTTTGTATCATCACATGAAAGGATCTAGCAATTGATACAGCACTGGCTTTTTGTGTATCGGTGTTTGTACATGCTGTGAAGTAGCGTCTTGACATGATCCCAGATGTACTAAATAGAATCTGCAAGAGCACGTCAAAATATAAAGTCTGCAAAATTATTAGAACAGCAAAGATTGGATTCTGCCACCAACAGCAGAAGAAATACACAACTGCTGCCACTGGATTGTGCAGGAAGTAAAATTGTCATTAACAATTTCTGTCTGTTGCCAATAAGAAGAATGAAGTTGCTTGTGCCTATATAATAAAGAACGCCTGAACTGGACCATTGTATCTGATAATCATAGTGTTACAGTCATTACATAGAACATTACAGCGCAGAACAGGCCCTTCGGCCCACGATGTTGCGCCGACCAGTTAAAAAGCAATGACCCTCTAACCTAAACCAAACCCTTTCCATCCATAAACCTATCCACGGATCTCTTAAACGCTCCCAAACTAGGCGCATTTACAACTGCAGCAGGCAGGGCATTCCAATCCTTCACCACCCTCTGGGTAAAGAACCTACCCCTGACATCCGTCCTATAACTACCACCCCTTAATTTAAAGCTATGCCCCCTTGTGCTAGCTTTCTCCATCCGAGGAAAAAGGCTATCACTGTCCACCCTATATAAACCTCTAATCATCTTATATGTTTCAATAAGGTCCCCTCGTAGCCGCCTTCTTTCTAACGAAAACAACCTCAAATCCCTCAGTCTCTCCTCATAGGACCTCCCCTCCATACCAGGCAACATCCTGGTAAACCTCCTCTGCACCCTCTCCAAAGCCTCCACATCCTTCCTATAATGTGGGGACCAGAACTGCACACAATACTCCAAGTGCGGCCGCACCAGAGTCTTATACAGTTGCAACATGACGCTGCGGCTCCTAAATTCAATCCCCCTACCAATAAACGCCAAGACACCGTATGCCTTCCTAACAACCCTATCTACTTGATTCCCAACTTTCAGGGATCTATGTACACATACACCTAGATCCCTCTGTTCATCCACACTATTCAGAGTCCTACCGTTAGCCCTATACTCTACACGGAGGCCATTTGGCCTCCTTGGTCTGTGCTGACTCTGTCAGCCCTTACAGCCCTGTTCCTTAGCTTCACCCCAGAGCTCAAATGCTCATAAACTCATATAATTTCCTTTGAAGTCATTCATAGTCTCCTCCAATCTCAAAAGCCGTGAGTGCTACTAAAAAGGTTCTTCTTCAAATTATCTTCAGAACCTTCCATCTGTGCCCTCCCCCAGTCCCTGTATGATCAGCTAATGGAACCAGCTTTTCTTTATCTGCCTTATCTAAAGCTGTCATAAATTTCAAAACCTGTCGAAACTACCTGTGAGCTCCCAAGTAAAACAGCCACTGCTTCTCCAGCCTAACTTTGCAGCAAAAATCCATTACCCTGGAATCATTTTGGATTATTGTAGCTGTTACAAATGTATTAAATTTTGGAGCTGAACAATTTGAATTCTTCTTTTCAGACATGGTTGGGCTGAATCGCTGTCCGCCATCCGACTCCCCTATGTCAAATACATCTGTCCTCATGCGTAAGTGCTGTTTGCGAAATTTGTTGATGAATACTTTTTATTATTTTTGAGTAATAATCTGAAACATTGAGTTGTTGATGATACTCCTGAAGAGCAAAGTAGCTGAGAATCTTGGTGGCAAGATTGTAAAAATGCTTTATATGATGTTTGCCGTTGTTATTACTCGTCTTGATGGTAACCGGAATTGTTGGAGCCTGGCAATCATATAACAGCTGCGGCTGGTTTGAGGAGGAATATGAAACCTTTTTGAGCTGGATCCAGATTATCAAACCCAGTGTGTGTGATTCTGCAGAAAGCTGAATGACTTTCAACCTCACATCAGTTTAAACACCAGTTTTAATTATTTGATTTTTCTCCTTTCCTGATCTCTCCTGAACACATTGCTAACCTGCTTGAGTTATACACAAATTGAGTAGCTCAAGGACACCTGTCTAAGGCACCATTCTTTATGTTGATCTTTGATAAGTGATGGTAAACTATTCACTCAGCAGATGCATGTGCATTTCCAGTATGTATCTTGGTCGGGTAGAGAAATCTGTTTTCCTACCTAACCCTCTTGCTGCCCCCTGTTGGAAATGAGTTAGCTGAGCATGATCCAAACTGTTCCATTAATCATCCAAAAGCTGCTGAAATATAGGGATTAGATGGATTTGGGCTTGTTGAATTCACTCTGCACAATGGCTTTGTAAGTTGTCAGAATGGATTAAAACTTCAAAAAAGGCTATGTTGTGTATAAAAGAATAATGTGGTGTTCTTCAAAAGAAAATCTATGAAATAGCAGGAAACAACTTACATTTAACGATTATACCTAAATTGTATTGAAATGTGCATTAATTTGAAGTTAAATAAGTACATTTGGGAGATAATTTCTGGACTGAATTTAATTTTTAAAAATTTATTCAGGCCCAAGATTCCTGTGCAATTGAATAGGTCCATACCTATGCCATCATGGTGAGTTTGTCAGATTTACTTTTCTTAATTTTCTTTCGTGATTTAGCTTTTGCTTTTGATTGCTTGAGTGGAACACCACAGGTGATCAGCTAGTAGAATGATTGTATAGTGATAAGAAGCAGAATCAGACATTAATTTTGTGTAAATAGAAAAGAAACTGCAAATTTGAAATTAGAAATGCTGGAAGTTCCATGTAGATCAATTCATTGCTCTGAAGAGGAAAAAAGACAAGTTAACCTTTCAGGTGTATTGATTTGGTATTGTTTAAAATTTATTTATTAGTGTCACAAAGTAGGTTTACATTAATGCTGCAATGAAGTTACTGTAAAAATCCCCTAGTCGCTGCACTCCAGCACTGTTCGGGTACACCAAGGGAGAATTTAGCATGGCCAGTGCACCTAACCAGCACATCTTTCAGACTGTGGGAGGAAACCAGAGCAACCGGAGGAAACCCACGCAGATATGGGGAGAACGTGCAAGCTCTGCACAGACAGTGACCCAAGACGGGAATTAAACCCGGGTCCCTGTCGCTGTGAGGCAACAGTGATAACCATTGTGCCACTGTGCCAAGATGATAATCCTTAAGCCATTGTCACAGAGCAGTGTTGGAGGTGCTATTTTCCATTTATAATTCAACCATTCTTAAAGCAGAATGCAAATCATTATTTTTAATATTTAATTAAGCTTTAACTTTATTTTGTTTAATCATGCATTATAACTGAGAGTACAGCAAAATCTTATTCTCGTCTGTTTGAAAGGTTTGACTTGGCAGGACTAAACCCAGAAGATGCAGAAGATGAAACCGGTATAAAGAAAGCTTCTGACTGCAGTAAGTCCCCCTTCCTGTATCAAATCCTTTTTAAATCCTGCAGCACACTTCAATTAGGACTAGCTGAGTACTTTAAGTATGCAACATCTTGTATTTAAATATTATCTTCTAACAGATTTTCAGAGATACAATGAACAATGAGTATCCTGCTAAAGGTGTTACGATTAGGGAGGGTGACTTAAGGCGGGATCTTCCAGCCACACTCACCCCAAGGCCAACAAATCCTGCCCGAAATCAACGGACCTTTGTATGTGTCGTGCCTGTTACGATTCCCCTGCTGGGCGTGATGGGAAAATCCTGCCTTTTGAAATACATTTTAAGAGTATTATTAGAGCATGGCGGGAAGGGATTTGTGATGTTCCGAGTTTGCGATGAGAATTCCAAAGGTTACAAAGACCTAGTTTGTGAATGAGCAGACCACCTGCAGAGGGAGGCAGCGCTTGCCAGCAGGATCCAGGGGCGGGTTAGACCTAGTCGACAAGATGGCAGTTGGCTTTCAAAAGGCATTCTGTGTGAAAAGGCTAGCAAGAGGGGAGGATGGAGCATTATCTCAACTTGATAATGGGTGCCATGATAGTCCCGTCATAGTATGTTGAGAAGATAGAAGGTATCCTATGGTAAACACGGTCAAGTGAAATTCAACTCTGGAATGATGACAAGAAAGATTGGCTGGCAATGGAGAGGTAGAGGTAAAGGTGGGGGAATAACTAACTGAAAGAGGTGAGATAAAAGGTAGCATACCCGACAGCATGAGTGAAAGCGTGAGAGCCAAGGAGGTAAAATAGTATCACAGTGGGCTTCAGACTGAAACAGCTGCCACAAAATAAACATGAATGGATACAAAGGCAAATCTAGGTTATATGGGTGTGGCAAAGATTAAATAATACATGTAGGGCATGGAGTATATAAAAAAGCTATCTTCTGTAATGCATGCCTGCAAATTTATATCCAGCGATCCATGTGTGAGAGGGATCAGGGGAATGTGGTTTATTATAATAACTGTCAACTTTTTCTCCCCAAGTTAAAGCAGTTATTGAACATGAGATCAAAAATGGAATTCCTTCACATAGGATCATTCTAGGAGGATTTTCACAGGTGAATCTTTAGAATTATTTCCAAATTTATTCAGTACCTTTTTTGAATGATCAAGAAAAATAATGACTCTCTTCTCACTATAGGGTGGTGCATTGTCTCTGTACACTGCTTTGACATGCCATCACAAACTGGCTGGTGTTGTAGCCCTGAGTTGCTGGCTTCCTCTTCACAAAACCTTCCCACAGGTACCTCCAACATTTTACATTTTCCCTCCAGATCAAATTGCATTGTGCTGTGGTGTAGCGACAAGGTATTTATTAAGGTTCAGAATAAAGTTCTGCCATAGTGTTAATATGTCCAAAATTAGTTATGGGTTAAAACTCTCCAAGCTGTTCAAGTGATGGGGAGAAACTGTTTCTGCTTGTAAATGGATCAAGAACATGAGGGTGCAGATTGAAAATGATTTGAAAAATAAGCAGATGTGATGTTTGAAAAAAATATTTTCACACAATAGATGTTTCGGGTCTGAAATGCACTACCTGGGAGTGTGGTGGAGGCAGGTTCAATTGAGGCATTCAAAAGGGTATTGGGTGGTTATTTGAATAGAAACAATGTGCAGGGCTACAGAGAAGAGCACTAAATCATAATCCTCATTTGGAGAGCAAGTGCAGACATGATGAGTCAAATGGCTTTCTTGCACTGTAACAATTCTCTGAAATTCTATGATATTTTTGCAACTTAAAGCTCTAATTATTCAGGACTCTAATGGTGCTGGACTTTTGGATCTTATGAAATTCATGGTGAGAGTCTGAGGTGTGCAGCACCAAAGGATTTTGGTGTGCACGTGAATAGATAACTAAACATCAGTGGGAAAGTACAAAACAGTTTGTCTCTAAGGGTTTGGAATGCACAAGTAAGGAGGGGGTAGTTCTGTTGGGCAAGAGGTCCAACCTTTTTGGTCCAACCCCATCTAGAGTATTGCATTTTTTTTGTGGCACCAAACTAATGGAAAGATATACAAGAACTGTGCATATTATTCCCTCTGAGATCCAACAGTCAAAATCAATTTGACTTATCTATGTACACATATACTTAAGTCTAGATTTGCAATGTTTTTGTTTAAAATTGAATGAAATTGGGTGATCTTGGTTGCTCTGGTCTGTCGCTCAATGAAGTGGAAAATTATCTACTCACCATTTCAGTTTGCGTTTAATAAAATTCAATAAAATGGGAGGGACTTGTCTTATAGAAGCAGGGCTGAATGGGAAGGTTTGGGATTGGTGAATTTTAGATTCTAACAACAATATGACCAGATGATGTTTCTGAACTAATTCGGGTGTGTAAATGCATAAAAATGCGCACATTTATTAGCTTGCCCTTTCTGGATATTTTTCAATTATTTAAACTGACAGCAAGAAAGCTACATTGAGAATTGAATATTATTTTTAAAATGTATGGATTTTTTGATAATTCTAGGCAGCAGGTAGCAATGTCAACAAGGATATCAGCATCCTGCAATGCCATGGTGAAATGGATCCCATGATACCATTAACATTTGGTTCAATGACAGCACAAAAGTTAAAGGCAATCATTAATCCTGCAAACCTTCAGTTCAAAACGTATTTAATGCAGCACTGCTCATGTCCACAGGTGAGTCTTTACACTTGTGTTTGTTTCATATGATACAAAATTTATATATTATTATGTATAATGCACATAATTTGAGCATTTGCATACTTAATAATATTGGTGCTATCACCTAGATATAGCCCTTTACGATTTTGTCCCATAAATTAGTTGACAAAATGCTGAAAGAGAAAGCAGTGATGAAGTAATCACTTAGCCAAAACGGGCCAAGTAGCCTCGTTAGGAATAATTGTAGACTTGACAAACATGGCTTATTTTTTTGTGACCTTCTTTCTGATCAGAAGTGGGGATGTTTGATGATGATTGTATAATGTTCAGCACCATTCACAACTCTTCAGATATTGAAGCAGTCCACAGCAAATGCAGCAAGACCTGGACAATAACTAGGCTTGAGCTAACAAGTGGCAAGTAATATGTGAGCCATACCAGTGTTGGGCAATGACCATCTCCAGCAAGAGAGTGTCTAACCATCGTCCCTTAATATTAAATTGCTATATTCCCAGCTATCTGCATCCTGAGGGGTTACCATTCACCAGAAACTGAATTGGATTAGCCACATAAATACAGTGGCTACAAGAGTAGGTCAGAGGCTAGGAATCCTGCATCGTGTAGCTTATCCCCGACTCCCCAGAGCCTGCCCACAATCTACAAGGCACATGTCAGGAGTGTGATGGAAGACTCTCCACTTGCCCAGATGAGTGCAGCTCCAACAATACATGGCAGCTCAGAGCCATCTAGGAAAAAGTAGCCTCCTTGATTAACCCTTTCCACAAACATTCACTCCTTCCACTGCCAAAGTACAAATGGGTCCAGTGTGTACCATCTGCAAGATGCACTGCAGGAACTCACCAAGGCACCTTAGGCAGCACCTTCCAAACCCATGACCACTATCACCCAGAAGGACAAAGGCAGCTGGTACATGGAAACGCCATCACCTGGAAGTTTCCTTCCAAGTCAAACACCATCCTGACTATGAACTATATTGCCATTCCTTCACAATCTCTGTGTCAAGATCCTGGACCATCCTGCCCAACAGCCACATGGACTGCAACAGTTCAAGGAGGCAGCTCAGCACAACCTTGTCAAGGTCAATTAGGGATAGGCAATAAATGTTGGCTTAGTCAGCTCTGCCCATATCCCACAAATGAATTATTTAAAAAGTTTGCATGGCTGTTTGTGTGAGGTTGCAGCAAAACAAGTTTTGTCATGATTGCATAAGTTGAACTTAACTAATTGAACCCCATCAAGTTGGATAACAGTGATTACGTAGGAGGTGACTGATGTGATTGATTGTGTTCAGTCACAAGATAAGGAGAGTTACATTCATTCTATTTAAAGCTATGCCCAGAGCCATTTTTGTGGTGCAGAGCAGATTTGCATGCGTCATTACAATAGAGCTTAAAACACATACAATTGCCAAGGAAAGAGTATTGAGAAAATCATTAAAACTAAAGGCTGGCAGGCCCCAGGTCTTGAGGGACTTCATCCTGGGGCCATAAGAAAAGTGGCTGCTGAGGCATTGACATATTGGTTTTAATTTTCTAAAATTTCCTAGATTTTGCAAAGGTCCCATCAAATTAGAAATTAGGGGATGTACTCCTGTATTCAGGAAATGAAGGAGATAGGAAACTACAGGGGCGGTTAGCATAACATCTGTTAGTGAAAATGCTGGAATCTTATTATTAAGCAGGTTATAGCAGGGCACTTGGAAAATCTGAGTGCATCCATGCAGAGTCACTGTGGTTCTATCAAAGGGAAATTGTTTGACCAATTTATTAGGGTTCTTTGGGAAGCAACATGGATAATGTGGACCCTGTAGATGTGGTGTACTCTGGCTTTGCAGAAGACATTTGACAAGGTACTACATCAAAGGCTTCTACACAAAATCAATCTCTTTGTGTAGGTGGTAATATTATATTAGCATGGATAGAGGATTGAGGTTAGTTAGCAAAGTAGGCATAAATTGGTAAGATATGAGGAGCTGCACCGAGCAGTGCTGGGGCCTCAGTCATTTACAATTTATATCAATGAAGGGACTGAATATATGGTTCCCAAATTTGCTGATGACACAGAGATAGGTAGGAAAGTAAGTTAAGAGGACATAAGGGGTTTGTAAAGGGATATAGATTGGTTGAGTGAGCAAAAATTTGCTAATTGGAGTACCTTGAGGGACAATGTTAACTTGTCCCCTTGACAGAAAAAATTGAAAAGCAGAATATTATTTAAATGGAGAGATTGACTGCAGCACTCTGAGATAAAGAGGGATCTTGGTAAATGCATGACGAAATGTTAATATGCATGTACAGCAAGTGATTAGGAAGAAAAAGTGGATTTGAGGTCACAAACAGTACAGCCATGTGGCAGAGCAGACTTGAGGAGACAAATATTGGTACAAGGAACTTAATTTTATTCATAGAATATAAATTGGAAAAAATGTGCATTGCTTTCATGGAATCATGAAGACTTAAATAACATTTTCTTCCCTTTCTGAACTGAAGAGTTTAATGGGAGTTTGTTCTTTCATCACACAGGAAATGATTGCAGTGAAAGAATTCATTGCAAAGCAGCTCCCACCAGTCTGACTGAAAAGAGCAAATCTGTAAAGCCCTCCTCAATCTTTCAACTTTCACCTGAAACCAAGCCATGTGCTACC
This sequence comes from Carcharhinus amblyrhynchos, assembly GCF_965287045.1. Classification (NCBI taxonomy): domain Eukaryota; kingdom Metazoa; phylum Chordata; class Chondrichthyes; order Carcharhiniformes; family Carcharhinidae; genus Carcharhinus; species Carcharhinus amblyrhynchos. Next base: position 20,444,440 of record NC_137347.1, read on the forward strand.
AACCTCAGATCTTTGACGGACCATTTTATTTGTAATAGTTAATATTTCTTCTTAATGTAGAGTGGATATATCCACAATTTGTACTGGCACAGTCCCTTCAGAGGTAATTTTATCAGTTCAGTGATAATGGCGTTTGACAGGAAGTACCTATTCAACTTTAACTCTTTCCATTCAAATAGTCAGAAAAATATTCCTAATGCAGCTTTTATTTTGCGGTATAATTTATAAAGTTTCTCAAAACAAGAAGGGTTACCCATACTTTCTGATCTTGGGCTCAAGCCTCAGTCCAATTTCACCTCAACTAGAGTTAAAGCTTCAAAATCAGTATGCTCTACTTTTTGTGCTTTGCCTGCAAATTGATGCACTCACTTCTTGTTATTTAACTGTGTAATTGTGGAGAAGTTGCAAGGCTTAGATGGTTCTGCTGTACTGGCTGACGGGACCAAGAAACAGCAATGAAGAATCATGTCTATTCAAGAATGAAAAGTAAAATAAAACATGGAATGAACCCAAGGGCTACCAACATGAGATTGCAGACTAGGCAACTGCCGGGATCATAAATCTCTATCAGCAGTTCACCGGTGCATCACGAGTGGTGATCCGTAATGGCTAGGTTGTCAAAATGGAGGCAGGTGTCATAGCAATAAGGTTGTTGCGTATTTTCTATCTAAGTTTGTGAGTGCAGTGGAGTCTATAAAGGGAATGTTTGCCTAACATATTGTACAAAACTGGTGAGAGCAAAGTGTGGAAATTGCATTGAAAAGCTGCAGGTAACTCCACTTTTATCTCAACTGCAGCAATACATGGCATGGTATTTGACCTCAACACCCTGGGCTATGGAAGGGAGGAATCCACCAAGACAACCTGTCCCCCATTAACCGATTGCTATTAAGTGAGTCCGACAGGAGAATCTATATGTTTGACCATTAAGTGAGGACAGGGTTAGCCAGAGGTCTGGATCCAGCCTAGCATGCTGAACATCATTCTTGCTTGCCCTCCAGTGAGGTCTGCCAGTTCTAAAGCATTTGACATAGTTCTGTGCTGTACGTTGAGGAGTAGAACAGCTGTTGAGCAGTAGGAAAAGGGGACAATTATTTAAACGGTGTCAAAGTCACTTGTTGAATGATTGGTTTAGTTCTATCCAAGAAATTCCCTCTGGATCCATTACAATGAATTGGAAATATGGTGTAGAACCCTGGGTCTTTGTCACAAACTATTAAAATGATTTCCTAAACTGCAGTGATATAACATTACCCTTAGTTACGCTCAGTGTTTATGTAAAATACTTTTCAAAAATGGGCACTGCGCTTCATGTGAGCTTTTTAGAGTAACAAACACATTTGGCTGGCAAAGAAGTTAAAGACTTTTACTTTTAAAAGTACAGAAAATGTTAAACGTTATGCAAACTGTCTTTACTGACGAACATATTGTGATGCAAGTTGATTAGCAGTTCAGTACATCATGTAGCTGAAAATTATGCAAAAAATGAAAATGTCCTTGTTTCTATGAACGCCATCACCTTCACAAGAGTTTGATTCCTTTTCAGGAACTGCTCCAGCAGAATCTAAGTTAAATTCGTGTAAAATTATAGATCTGAGGTTTTTGATATGTATTGAATGATACTTCATTGAAGCATTGTAACACTACTCTTGGATCCATTTGCCACAAAACAGAATCCTACTCCGACAATCCTATATACAGCATGTGATATGCACTTGCACTAGATTTCTTAAAGGTTGGATTTGGTAACTCATTGCTGTACCTGGATTCCACCTGATGCATTTCACATATATCTTCAATAAAAATAGCATGTCATGACATCTGTGTAACATTAGGTAGATAATTTTGGAGGATGTGAGGGAGAATTAATGAGATTAGCTTTTTAACTGTGGCATTTTCTTTCATTTGCTCTCCACTGCTGCAGAGATGTTGCTAGATTAATTTCTGAATAATCTATTGCTAGTTTTTAATGTCTGTCGCCATCTGTACGTAATTGAGTTGGATCAAGTTTGTTTTTTTTGAGTGTGAGAGACCTTCCTTCAATGTGATTCATTGCTTTCCCATTATGAATACGTTCGCTTCTTTCTGTCTACCTCTTCAGATGTGACTGACTAGTTGTATATGGTATTGTACTTTTAATGGATAAAATTTAGCGTATCAGTGCGTATCTTTCTTAGAAAAAAGCATTGAGAAATCTAACTTTTAAAATAGCATCTTTTAAGTTTTGACTGGACAGGGTTATAGCACTTGATTGTGGCTCCTTCCAGGTTGCGCTTTTCAATGTGTATACGGTTGGTTAGAGTGACATTGGGAGGAGTTTGACTACCTTGAAGGAGGATGGATATAAAGAATTTTTCACATACTTGGAGAAGATGTAAATTGATATAATGTTGTAAGGAATATCCATTAATTAATTCAGAGGTTCTGAAAACCTAGCTTGAAAGCGCTTGAGTTTTATCTGGAAAATGGGCTTCTGAGGACATGCATCTCAAATCTCAATCCTGACTGCTGAGCAGCCTGTGGGCATATTAAAGTGCACATCAATTTTATTTCCTTCCTTTGACCAGGGCCTAATGTTATGACTTTCTAACAATGTTTTACTAGCTTGTGATACTGTGAGGAGAGGGAGGCAGTGCAATGTCATTTTTTTCTTTACTTCTAGTCAGGCTGTTTCAGTTTAGCAGGCGAGTTCTGATGGCATTTAAAACGGAGAGCAAGCATGCCTTCCTGTTCCAATCACTGGAAGCTGGTATGTGACCTTGAGTATGGTTGGTGGGTAGAAGGAAGAATCATTTTTCCAAATACTCATGCTAAGTTTATCCAACATAGTTGCTAAAGCAGAAATTGATTTGATTCTACCTCACATTCCTTCTATAGAAAATTAAGGCTGTAGATTAAAGAATCATTAAATGTCTTACAAATGTAAGTGATAGAAAATGTATGTGTGCTGAGTGGTAAATGCTCCAAATAGTGACTGCTGGGCAGCATTGACAATTACAGTTTTAAGATTAAATATTTATACCGTTGCATGCATTCACAAATGTGTTTTACAAATCATATTGGGAACGAGGCCGTGTACTTGATATTCCAAACTCATTGCATTAACTCCCAAATTTTTACTTTAATCTACAATTGTACAATCATGATGATTGTTAATTGCTTGGCTCTTAACACCTTAAGGTGATGTCAGACAAGAACTGGTAATTGAACACAGTAAAAGAAACCATTCATTAATGCACCCTTCAAAAGAAGTGATCAATTTCCATGTGACTGTGTGCTTTTCCATTCCATTGCTGTGGTTTAATCTGATTAATTGAACCCACGGTATTTTTTTGTTTTCCAGTCTCTTTGTAATGTGAAATTGAATAAAGAGAAGTCCATCGTAAGTTGTTTTGAGTGTCTCTTCAGCAATAATTGGGAAGCAAATTTAGATTTCATTAAGATTGTCAAATCTGTTTGAAAATATTGCTGGATGTTTCATCACATGATCTATTCACAACCTTCCTGCCGAAACAATTATCCTTCTCCATATCCAGTATTCTTACTGGATTCTGGAGTTGAGAGGGTTGGCTTATGAGGAGAGAGTGAGTAGACTGGAGCTATACTCATTGGAGTTTAGAAGATTGAGGGGAGATTGTTGAAAAATATAAGATTATGAAGGGAATAAATAATATAGAAGAAGGAAAGTTGTCTCCACTGGCAGGTGAAACTAGAACAAAGGGGCATGTCCTCAAAATAAGGGGGGAATAGATTTAGGACAGAGTTGAGGAGGAACTCTTTCACCCACAGGAATTCCCTGTCCAGTGAAGCAGTTAAGGTTACCTCACTGAATATTTTTAAGGCAATTTTTGAACAGTAAAGGAATCAAGGGTTATGGTGAACAGGTGGTAATTGGAGCTGAGTTCACGAAATGATTAGCCATGATCCTATTGAGTGGTGGAGCAGGGGGACCAGATGGCCGCCTACTGCTTCTAGTTCGTGTGTTCTTATACCCAATGAATAAAAGTGCTCAAAGAAAGTGAAAAACACTATTGCAGTTATTTTTAATGCTGCCACGATTTTTCTTCTGAGTTTACACTAGTATCCAAGAGATTAATTCCTGGTGACACCTAGGTTTCAAAGTTTTAATGTCCGTCTAGGTGTTTGAAGTTGTACATTCTGATATAAACAGCATGCGGTCTATTCCAATTATTATATTTCCTTTTTCCTGCAGTAACGGTTTGCAACCCTTTTTTCCTCCCAGGCTTATGCTTGCTAATGGTTTCACAGTGTGAGATTTTTTTTAAAAAATGGACCAATCTGAATAAAGTTCTCTTTATATAATTTTTGGAGTATCTTTCTGTCATGTATCATTATCCAGAAGGTACCTGTGACAGACTCAAATTTGTCACATTTTTTGACTTCTTCTGATGCTCCTCTTAGATTGGCACTTATGCTGCAGGGGGAAGGGAGCAATTGACTGAACATCACTGAAAATTTTGTAAAGATTCTTGTTATATCATGGTATCGCATTCTGGGATATTTTTGCATAAATAATTTGGAAAGTGTGTTATTCCTAACTGTATTTTTAAGAAAACGTGTATCCTGACAAATTAAAACACAAGACAGGAATGATGAATAGTTATGGTGCTAATGACCTGGCTGTGGAGTTTTATCTAGTTCCATCTTTGACTGAATTAGCAAACTTTGTTAGCCTGTCTTGACAACCTTAGAAACACCTTGCACACACTACCTGTTTCTTTGGTTGTGAGAAAAATCTTCTGAAGTAGGACAGCAGTGAAGACAGCCAGGTTTGTATACAGTATAGCCCAGCTACTTGGTGATGCCTGGAAAGTATGGATGACTGTAACTCAGAATAATATTGCTGAGATATGCTTATCATTTTAATTGTGTTCATTATAAATATTGCTTCCCATACTAAAATTCCCAGCTTGCAAGTGTAACAAAGCATTCTCCCTCCTCCCAAAACAAAGAATCGAGCAACATGTTTGGATCATTTTTGTAACATTTTTAAATTTAGTTTTAATTTTTAATTTAATTTTAATATCTTTAAACTGCAATTGATTTTTTTCTGATTTGTGTTTTATAGAATTTTGCAGCATAGCTGGAGGCCTGTTGTCTTTTGGTCCCACTTCCAACTCTCTCCCCATACCCCTGCAAACTTCACCTTTTTAAACATTTGTCTAATTCCCTTCTGCTGGTGGAAACTACTTTCAGGCAGTGCATTCCAAGACAAAACAACATGGTACATTTGCTCTTTAGATGTATCAGCTATAGCTGACTATTTGTCCATTGGAAAATTAAATGAAAAATGTGCATTTTGAATTGATAATGTATTAAGCAATACCACAGGAGATTTGCTATTTTAAATCAAAGCTTTGTTATTTATAGTGGCAGCAGAGTTTATGGTATGAATATAATTTTAATTTGTACTTCATTTTGAATTGCAAGTGGCTTGTCCTCCTCCATTTAACTGAAAGTGAAGGAAATTCCCAGCTGGTTATTTCATATTACAGCAGTTGCTTTGTTGACCTATGTTTAATCCAAACTTTTTAAAAATCAATTGCAGCTTTGAACCTGTCTTCTCCCTGTGATCTACATTCTGGGCTGCTGCACAAACAGTTCTGTATTAGATTTAAAAACTAGTGTATTTAGAAAGTACAACTATTAGCTGTTGTGGCACATTTCATTCTTTTGAGATCGTAAGGATTCTGAAATTGCCATCACTACAAAGCCACGGCTGAAAATGCAAAGAATATAGTTTTGAAATGTAATACTTCCAGCATTTAGCAATCGTATAGTACATAGACACTATTTAGTGTGTAAGTATGCAATATTTTAATTTCTAACTGCATTGAAACCAAGGATTGGATTTCAAACTCTCAAATTGAGATGAAAGATAATTGTTACCTTTCACACTTAACTGTTGCTTTAAACATCAAAATTACAACTGTAGTGTGTGCAGTGGGCCACACCATCAGTAAAGCACTGCCTAGCTGGTACCATCCTCATGACACTGCCTGATAACTGGGTGGGCAGCCACCCCTTGCCCTGACTTCCCATGGGAGCCTCAAAGGCCTCTGGTTTTACCAGCAAAGCCAAAATGTCTGGCCTGGATGGTTTGAGTCCCTGGCTTGCTAATTCTATTTAAATTTGACATATATATTCTGCCTCACACCAGAAATGGGTACAAGGCTGAACACGCCAGTGCTGGTAACATCATGAGAGAAATCAGGCACAAACCTCAGCCATCAGCCAAAGAGGCTGGATCACTCCAGGAGAAAGTCTGACAACACCAGGTTTTAGTCCAACCTATTTATTTGATAATATACTCACAAGCTTTCAGGGTTAGCCCCTTCGTCAGGTGAATGGAGAGTTCTGGCCTCAGACAGAGCATATAAAGCACAGACATTTCATGAGTCCTGCTGTACTACACACAACATAATACAACATGCTGTCAGCTCTCTGAACAACCCTGAAGCTGAGGAAGAAATTTAGGAAAAAAAAGTCTGACCTGGTGAAAAGCACCAGAAGTGAAGACATAGGAAGTGATCGCCTTAGAAAAGCTTTGAAGTAACTTTGGTAACAGAAGACAGAAATAAAACTTCATGCTGCTGCTGTGGAAGTTGGAGTCAGTCATTAGTAGGTGAAAGGTGTGAGTCTGCTTGATCAGCATAAGTAAATATTGAGACCCACTTCTGGGTGCAGTTTGTGGTTAGGGAAAGTAAGGATGTTTACTGAATGCTGTGTGCTAAAATGTCACGGACTCTACATCTTCATGTACAGCAATAAATATGCAAACTAAGGATTGAGAAGATGCTGAACTGTATTGATTGAAAATGCACAGCAAACTGTAATGCTATTGGAGTTTTAACTGGTGTGTATTGGCTACAGAATGCTATATCTGAAACTGTTTTACAGAATCTGGTCAGAACATCATAGTGAGATCCACTGTGTTGTTCTCCTTGTGCACAAGGAATAAAGGCGCAATTTTTGATTACTCACCGTGCATCGTCTGGTTAATTCTCAACACTGCCGAAGATGCCATTGTATCGTGTGGAAATCCAGTTTCAATATCCAAGGTACAAGATCAGAAGACTGACTAGGGGTGAGCTAAAAAACATTTCTTGGCCAGAGTTTGGCAGGATTGCACGGCTTAGATCTGATCAGTTGGTTGTGGAATCGCTTGGCTCTGGCTATCATCTGCTGCTTATGCAGTTTGGTACACAAATTGTCCTATGTTCTAGCTTAACCAGACTGATGCCTCATTTTTACGTATGCCTAGTGCTGCTTTTTGGATTGTCCTTAGCTCCAACTATTCTCAGAGACTAGTTTACTCTCCTTTGACTGTGGATGACCCAATCCCTTGCTCTGGTTACTTTCCAATACTTCCAAGTTAACTCAGCTGATTACTCCCTTTTGCAATATGACACTTTTAGATTCTCCCACAAGATTCAAACTAAGTAATCTCTCAGCTGCTACTCTCTCTCAGGATTCAAACTGAAGTTATGCCTCACCCATATTCCACATAGCCGACAACGACATCAGATCTTTACTTACAGTGCAGGTCCATCTATTGTTTGCTATGGCTCACTTTTCTCAGTGAGCTACAAACTGTGTCAGATCCAAAATGCAACTATTTCAGCAAACACCTGGGTAAGTTGAAACCAGAGAACCTCCCTAAGCTCCACCCATCTTCAAACTGCCTTTTAATTAATCACCCCTCAAACACAATTTCTTATTTGGTGAAGTAAATAGGTTTTACATTCTTTCGGGATTTAACAACCTAGCTCTACCTCCCAAAACAAAAACATCTCTGCCGCATTTATGCAAGGATATTTTGGCCTTGGAGGCAGTGCAGAGGAGGTTTACTAGGCTGATACCGGAGTTGAGGGGGTTGAGCTATGAGGAGAGGCTGAATAAACTAGGCTTGTACTCGTTAGAGTTTAGAAGAATGAGGGGAGATCTCATTGAGACGTATAAGATGATGAATGGGATGGATAGGATAGAGGTGGAGAGACTCTTCCCGCTCAGAAAGGACAGTAGGACTAGGGGGCACAGCCTCAAGTTAAAGGGGGCGGGGGGGGGGTGGTTTAGAACGGAGTTGAGGAGGAACTTCTTCACTCAAAGGGTGGTGAATCTCTGGAATTCTCTGCCCGTTGAAGTGGTGGAGGCTACCTCGCTAAATATTTTTAAGACGCGGGTTGATGGGTTTTTGATAAGCGAGGGGATTAAGGGTTATGGAGAGAGGGCGGGAATGTGGAACTGAGCCACGACAGATCAGCCATGATCTTATTGAATGGCGGGGCAGGCTCGAAGGGCTAGATGGCCTACTCCTGCTCCTATTTCTTATGTTCTTATGTTCTGGACTGCCATTGTTCTTGCAAGCTTTGCAGCCATCACACCTCCAGTTCTTTTGCTAAGTAAGGCAACCTGCTGTGTTCCAGCTTTATCTCTAATTTTATTAAACAAACATGAATCATGTTTTGAACTACCATTTTTTTTAGGTGTTCTGGCAATTTCTAAAGCCCAGCATTTTAATTATCTTTCTAGCTGTTCATGTGCAATAGGCTCCATACTTGCTTTAAGTAACCAAGAAAAGTACAGCACAGAAACATGCCCTTCAACCTTCCAAGCCTGTACCGATCATGATACCCTAATCGTATGAATTCTATTTCCTACAGTAAACTACATTTAAAAATGTACTCTATGAACTAGATATTTGCAACAATATTTGATTGTTTTTAAAAATTCTAAGCAGTAGATGGCAGTGTCAATGAGGATATTAGGATCCTACAGTACCATAGTGAAATGGATCCTATGATACTGTTAACATTTGCTTTTATGATGACAGATAAGCTAAGGATGATCATTAGTGCTGCAAAACATCAGTTGAAAAACCTACTCAATGCAGCATCACTCATGTCCACTGGTAAGTGCTGCTGTAGTCTTTTGTTTGCATTTCTGTTTATGACAATTTGTAGGAATCATAATCGATAATATTGATGTCATGTAGATATACCCCTTCAACAATATGGTCAATTAATTTTGGCCCTGGTTAGGCTACACATGGAGCTCTTAAGTTCAGTCTGGACACTACACCTTTTGGAAGGATATTATAGCCTTGGAGGGAGCACAGAGTAGATTTATCAGGAGGATACATTGATTCTGATGGTGTCTATGTACAATATGCATCACATTTGGGTGGAGAAAAGCTGCCCATTCTAATGTGGGGATGCTGTGATCAATTGTAGATCATAGCATTTTCTGCCCCCTAGTGGAAATGAGTTCATACAGCAGGGTCACTATGACCCAATTAATCACCCTGAACCTGCTGAGATATTGATGATCTTATGCAAAACATGATAATTTTTAATGTGGAATTTTATGTTTAGCGTATTAAACAATGAAACATAAGACATACAAAGGGACCTGGGGGGTCATTTTCCAGAAGTCGCAAGCTATTAAAGTGATGATTCATAAGAGGATTTGAGTACTGGAGTAGTGAAGTCTTGCTTCAATTGTGTTGAATCTTGGTTAGACAGCATCTGGAGTGCAGTGTGCAGGTTGTGTCTCATTACGGCAAAGAACATTGCCATACAGAGGGAGTGCAGAAAAGTTCACCAGACGTTCTCAGGATGGCAGACCATCTTATGAAGAGATCGGAAATGTATTCTCAAGAATGTCGGCAAATCAGAGGAGGATAGTATTGAAATCTACAAAATACTTAAATGAATAGACTGGGTAGATGCAGATAAGATGTTTCCCTTGGTTGTGGAGTCTAGGACCAGGGGGCACAACCTTAGAATAAGGGAGATGTCATTTAGGGGCCAACAAGTCTACAACCCTGGCCTGGCAGCTTTATTCAAGATAATTGTAGGTTGCTGATTTTTTTTTCCCCTCCCAAGTTCTGATGACTGTTTGTTTGAGAGAAATTGGTATTAAATCCTAGCAGCAAAACAGGACTGGAAGAATAACCCACAGAGCTGGCAACAGCCTGATGGTAGAAGACAACCAGGTGGCTGAATCTTTCAAAAGCTCAGAGGTTATGGGGGTGGACAATGTACCCAGATGCACTGTTTGCCATTTGGATACTGTCATTGGTCAGAAACCAAATTTTTAGACATTTAAATGTGGAATTGTAGGGAAAATCAGCATTAATTTGGAACTTGACGTTGTCAAATCTTTCACTATATTGAGGGGGGGGTCCTTTTGAATGTAGTTATTGGAAACATGGCAGCCAATTGGTAAATAGCAAGCTCCCACACTCAGGAATGTGATAATGACCAGATAATATTTTTAGCAATATTAGTTGTGAAATAAATATGGCTGTGGAGTGAGGCTTGAATCCACAAAATTCTGACTTAAAACTCAGTATGCTACCACTAAGCTATAACTGATAGAGAAGCGTTGTCAGACTAGTATTTTAGTCTGTTGAAAAGAAAGACTAGTCTCTTGAAAATTTCTTCACTTTATAAACATTGGAAATCTTTGGAATTATCAATCCAAAGGATTGTGGCTATTCCATCAGATATATTAAGACTAAGACTGAGATGGACAAAAATTTTTGGTGTCTTAACAATTTAAGGGACAGGAAAATGGAGTTGACAGTAAAGATCAATTATGATGATACTGAGTGGTAGAGTAGATTCAATGGACTAAGTGTCCTTATATTGCTCAATCCACTCCTTCAAACTGACAGAACAAAAATCCAATTGAAGGCTTCAAAGAGACTAGTCTTTGTTTGAAAGGAGTTTGAAGGAGTGGATTGAGCAATATAAGGACACTTAGTCCATTGAATCTACTCTGCCACTCAGTATCATCATAATTGATCTTTACTGTCAACTCCATTTTCCTGCCCCTTAAATTGTTAAGACACCAAAAATTTTTGTCCATCTCAGTCTTAAATATATCTGATGGAATAGCCACAATCCTTTGGATTGATAATTCCAAAGATTTCCAATGTTTATAAAGTGAAGAAATTTATTCTCATCTCATTACTAAATGATAAGCCCTTTACCTGGACACCTGTGTTCTAGATTCCTCAGTTAAGGGTATATAACCTCTTACAAGATTCTGAAGGGGCTGGACAGGGTAGAATGTATGTTTTAATGAGATCACCTCTAGTGTTTCTAAACTCCAGGAGGGTATAGGTCCAATTTACTCAGCCTCTTAGCATTGGTCTTTGGGATAAGAGGGTTAGTCCAATCTCGTAAACCTTTGCTGTACCACTTCCAATACAAGTATATCCTTCCTTAAACATAGAAACTAAAACTGCACAATAGTCCAGGTGTGGTCTCACGAAAGCCCTGTATAATTGTAGCAAGATGTCTTTTATTCTTATACTCCACCAACAGATATGATTGTAACCAGATTGCCAGTGCTACCAACCTGCAACCAAAATTTGCTTGTTTTAACCGTGATAAAGTCTGTCTGACTCTGCAACATAAAAATCCTTCAACAATCCTGGCATCAGTTGGTGTAACTAAGATCAATGCACTTTTCCATGTCAGAAGCAGAAAAGAAATTCTTGGAAGCACACATACCAAAACTTGGTGTTAATTTATTGCTATGGTGTTATTCCAATGTATAAAAACTTCAAATGCACCAGAGCTGTAGTCAGCTCATGTGTTGTGTATATATAAATTATATACAAGTTACTGGAACTTCAGCCAAAAAGAAAGCGAGGGACAATCTTGCTAAAAGAAATCAGTCCCTCACTGACCTTTAAACTGCTTCATAATTTTCAATTCTAAAATCTGACGTAAATCAGTAAATGTAATAAAATTCACAAGTACACAATTTCTGTGCTCTGATGTAGTTTTCAAATAACATCATCCTCCACCAGAACAGATTAGAGATCTCTAGAAAGACTACTTTGTATTTTATCACCGGTGATTTCTGGGCTACCGCTAAAGGGTTTTACAAAAGATTTAAAATCTTGTTCTCATATATAAAAAAAATCAACTGGTAGATGTCGCATTTGGTGTTTCACTCTTGCTGAAGCCGTAAGGATTTTGGGATTGCCAATGCCATAAATCTTGACCTAAAATACAAAGAATATTAAAACTCAATGAACAGTCCAGCATTTAACAATGCAATAGTACAGCTCTAAACGAAGACTTGAAAAATAGTCACACATTTTTTAACTACCCCACCACAGCAATTGCTGGAAAATCTCAGCAGGTCTGACAGCATTTATGGAGAGAGAATAAAGCCAACATTCTGCACTGACGAAGGGTCACCCTGACTCGAACCGTTGGCCCTTTCTCCACAGATGCTGTTAGACCTGCTGAGATTTTCCAGCATTTTCTGTTTTGTTTCAGATTCTGCAGTATTTTGCTTTTACACAAATTAAAATGTTGCTTTAATATGGAACATCAAAATTACATTAAACTCCCAGACATTTTATTACACTGAGTGCTTACACATCTTATCAATCCCAAACTCTGCCTTCCATCCAAGTTCCTTCTCTGCGAGAGCTGGATTGGCAAAGCAAGAAGCAATATCTCCTTCTCTCCTTGAGACAATCTGATATTTAATCTGCAAAAGATGAGAAAACCAAGATTTTTGTGTTATTTGATCCATTTTTCAATCACAGATTAGAAGTGTTTTAATTAATTATCAGCTGGGCTAAAAGGTGGCATTTCAGAAGCTCTGATTACCAGCACATACCTCTCTTCCGGAAGCTTTCTCCATCGCTTTTACCATCTGCAGAACAGAGTAACCTGTTCCAGTACCAAGATTATACACCTGGACAGAGAGAACCATACAGTGGTTATTGTGAAAACAGGTAGCCCTAGCATAAGTTATGTAGTGCTGACAAAGGACAAAGTCTGGGAGAATAGAAGAAAAAGGATGGGGTAAAGATATCAAAGAATTGGAAACAGGTAACTCAAATTGTAGAAGGCAGCAGAGACAATAGTCTTGCAGACTAAAACAGTGTTAAAGCTGCCCTGAGTGCAGCTTTCAATAACAAACCTTGCAGCTGCATTTCTCTTTAAGCTTCTTCAGTGCAGCAATGTGTCCCTTTGCAAGATCCACAACATGAATGTAATCCCTGACACCTAAACAGCAAGACAAAGCTCTTATTTGCGTGCATTCAGATCCATTAACAACTCCTATTCCTAGAAATGAGTTTGTTTCCAGTATCATGGTTATACTCATCATAACACCCAGAAAAGCCTTAGCTGCAGTACACAGCACTTTAGATTAGACATCTGCAGCACAAAAAGGTGTCATTTGTCCTTTAATTTAAAACTATCAAAAACTATCCCCACTGCCCAAATTCCTCCCCACAGCCCTGTAATCAGCATTTCAACTTGCATCCATGTCTTGGCATCATCCAGGTGATTCTGTGCTATTATGGTACAGCTTTAACATCTTTTCACCCTCAAATGCAGAATATCCTTATTGTAACCTAACAAATGCCTTCTTCTAATTCATCTTAATCTATTTGCTCCTAAACTCTTATGACAATCAGGAGGTTTTCTCAACATATATTTGCCTTTGTGCAAATACAGCACTCAGTGTAAATAACATACAGATCCTGATTATCATACACATCTGCCCAAAATGTCCCGCGTGCAAAAATCCTGCAGAGTACACTTGACCATGTAAATGTACACGGTAAGACAAGTGCCAATACAGCACCACCACTAGCAGTAATAGCAAGTCATCCATTTTCTTCTGCCATGGCGCTTTATTCTCAGAGGTCATTGGCTCTGTAGCACCTCTGGATGTTCCTGCTAATACAAACATAAATGCAGGAAGCTTCGTTAAGCATGTTGTTCACACAGGAATGGATCAACGTGAACGAGTGGCAGAGGTTTCCAGTGGAACTATTATCTAGTCAATTGAGGACATTGGAGCTGCTCAAGGTAGTTCCCCAATAAATGAAGACACTGGAGGTACAAAAAAAAAGGACCATGTACAAGGAACACAATTGGAACAACAAACAACCCCACTCCACAATTCCCTGAAGACTTTTATCTCACTGTGTGACACCCATTATTGAATTTAGTGAATGTTTATTTTCTCTCCCCAAAATTTGAAGGGCACATGACTGCATTTGCTTTCTGTTTTAAACAAAACATGCCCAATTATAAATAGATATTTTGTACAAAATAGGAAAGACAAAGCTGAAATTATCCAGAGCCGCAGAGTATGTGAATCCAACTTCCAACAAAGGAATTTGTGCTTCTCCATAGGAATTCTGCTCAGCACTGTCTTTTAAACTTTGTGTTACGGATAATATGTTTAAGTTTATGGACCCAAGAAAACTGCAGAAGTCACCTCCTTGGTGACAGTGTGAACCCAGTGCCGCACACCACATCCTTTTGGAGCATCTGTCCTTTGTGTTACCATGTTGATCGGTGTATACCTGAATCATGAATCACAAGATAGAGTGATCTTACCTGTGCCATCACATGTCTCATAGTCATTTCCAAACACATTTAGGCACTGTCGACGCCCAATAGCAACCTGAGAAGAAAGAGAAACGTTTAGCAACATCCATGATGCAGCTGCTAGTGAAAGGTTGAAGGTTGAAATGCAGAATACTGAGGTAGGCAAGGGAGAAATTTCTTGAGAGAAACCTTTGTATCCTCACAGGCTACAGGGGAGAATAGCCAATGTTGCTCCTTTGTTTAAGAAGGGTAGCAAGAATAATCCAAGTAATTACAGGCCAGTGAGCTTAACTTCAATCTTAAGGAAATTATTGGAGAGAATTCTTCGAGACAGGGATTTACTCCCACTTGGAAATAAGTGGATGTATTAGCAAGAGGCAACATAGATTATTGAAGGGGAGGTCATGTCTCACTAACTTGATCAAGTTTTTTGAGGAAGTGACGAAGATGAATAATGAGGGTAGGGCTGTTTACATGGACTTCAGTAAGGCCTTTGATAAGGTCCCTCATGGCAGACTGGTATAGAAGGTGAAGTCGCCTGGGATCAGAGGTGAGCTGGCAAGATGGATACAGAACTGGCTCGGTCATAGAAAGAAGTCTTACAACACCAGGTTAAAATGTTGAGGGGGTTGAGCTATGAGGAGAGGCTGAATAAACTAGGCTTGTACTCGTTAGAGTTTAGAAGAATGAGGGGAGATCTCATTGAGACATATAAGATGATGAATGGGATGGATAGGATAGAGGTGGAGAGACTCTTCCCACTCAGAAACGACAGTAGGACTAGGAGGCACAGCCTCAAGATAAAAGGGGGGGCGGTTTAGAACAGAGTTGAGGAAGAACTTCTTCACTCAAAGGGTGGTGAATCTCTGGAATTCTCTGCCCGTTGAAGTGGTGGAGGCTACCTCGCTAAATATTTTTAAGACGCGGGTTGATGGGTTTTTGATAAGCGAGGGGATTAAGGGTTATGGGGAGAGGGCGGGAATGTGGAACTGAGCCACAACAGATCAGCCATGATCTTATTGAATGGCGGGGCAGGCTCGAAGGGCTAGATGGCCTACTCCTGCTCCTATTTCTTATGTTCTTATAAATCCAACAGGTTTATTTGGTAGCAACCACCACTAGCTTTCGGGGCTTTTCCCCTTCGTCAGGTGAGTAGAAAGTTCTGATCACAAACAGAGCATATAAAGGCACACACTCAGTTTACAGAATACTGATTAGAATGCGAGTCTTTACAGCTATTCAAGTCTTATAGGTGTGAGTGGAGGTAACATTAAGCATAGGTTAAGTTTGCGGATGACAACGGTTGGTGGATTTGTGGATAGTGATGAGGACCATCAGAGGATACAGCAGGACATTGAAGACTTGGACAGAGAGATGGCAGATGGAGTTTAATGCATTTTGGAAGGCCCAATACAGATAGGAAATACACAGTAAATGGCAGAACCCTTAAGAGTATTGATAGGCAGAGGGATCTGGGTGTACAGGTTCACAGGTGATTGAAAGTGGCAACACAGGTGGAGAAGGTAGACAAGGTAGCATGCAGCATGCTAGCATGCTCACGCTCACCTTCATCAGCTAGGGCATTGAGTTTAAAAATTGGCAAGCCATGTTGTAGCTTTATAGAACCTTAATTAGGCCACTCTTGGAATATGGTGTTCAATGCTGGTCGCCACACTACCAAAAAGATGTGGAGGCTTTGGAGAAGATACAGAAAAAGATTTACCAGGATGTTGTCTGGTAACTATGGAGGAGACGTTGGAGAAACTTGGTTTGTTCTCACTGGAATGACAGAGGTTGAGGGGCGCCCTGATAGAAGTCTACAAGATTATGGGAGGCATGGACAGAGTGGATAGTCAGAAGCTTTTACTAGAGGGCAAAGGGTTAAGGTGCGAGGGGCAAGATTTAAAGAAGATGTATGAGGCAAGTTTTTTTTTTACACAGAGGGTGATGGGTGCCTGGAACTCGCTGCCAGGGGAGGTAGTGGAAGAAGACACAATAGAGGCATCAATACGTGAATAGGATGAGAATAGAAGGATATGGGGTTTTAGTTCAGTTGGGCAACGTGGTCGGTACAGGCTTGGACAGCTGAAGGGCCTGTTCCGGTGCTGTAATTTTCTTTGTTCTTTTCCTATTGGTACAGGATACGATTGAATTATTAGTGCATATGGTCCACATGGTCAATGTGATGTATCTAATTTGGGCGAAGAGGGTTAACGTGCGTTCTGATTTTGTATTAGTTTGCTTCTCATTTTCAGCCCACAACACTGGCTAGCAGCAATGCAAAAAAAAAGCATCAAACGTGTAAGTCTCTCCATATCAGCAGACCTCTCCACCGGCAGTGCTCAGCTTTACCTCTTCATTGTGGCACAGAGAAACTGGATCCCTCACAGCCCGAAGTTAAAGCCACTGAAGTACTGGGAGGAGATCTGGCCTCACGCATACATAAACAAATTTCCAGGACATTTGGGGGACTTGAAGGCTCAACCGAGGAGCTGAAGAGAGTGACCCTGACATTTGGACAGCCCAGGGCATCTATAAACTTTGCTCAGACTTGCGCCTTGGAGAGGATGCTCAAGTTTCATTGCAGTGTCAACACAAGAGGCAGAGTTAACCCAGAGTTGATCACTGTAGTGTGAACCATCACCTTAGAAGGCTGACACTATTAACAGAACAAAGAAAATTACAGCACAGGAACAGGCTCTTCAGCCCTCCAAGCCTGCACTGACCATGCTGCCTGACTTAACTAAAACCCCTTACCCTTCCAGGAACCATATCCCTCTGTTCCCATCCTATTCCCATACTTGTCAAGACGCCCCTTAAAAGTCACTACCGTATTCGCTTCCACAACCTCCCCCGGCAACTAATTCCAGGCAAATCTGCCTCTATATCTCCTTCAAGCCTTGCCCCTCACACCTTAAACCTATGCCCCCTAGAAACAGACCCTTCCACCCTGGGAAAAAGCTTCTTACTATCCACGCTGTCCATGCCTCTTATCATCTTGTAGACCCGTCCTCCAATGAGAACAAACCGAGTTTCTCTAACCTCTCCTCATAGCTAATGCCCTCCATACCAGTAACATCCTGGTAAATCTTTTCTGTACCCTCTCCAAAGCCTCCACATCCTTCTGGTGGTGTGGCAACCAGAATTGAACACTATATTCCAAGTGCGTTCTAACTAAGGTTCTATATAATGTTTAAACACATTATCAAATGAAGTTACTGAATGTGTTGCAGTGCAGCAAGTGGAAGTGTCACACAGTGAGACCGAGTAACATCTCATCCCTCATTCAATTCAAGGCAGAGAACGAGCTGCAGATATCATCAGCTCTCTTTTAACTGAATCTTCATCCAAAAGGCAGTCAGCAGCCCCCTCTACCCCAGCAGAAGAGGCCCAAAATCAGAGAATTAACAAATGAGCACACCACCACTGTCAGACTGCTTTCACGAGTTGGTGTTTCTCTGATTCAGCACTTGGGCGAGATATGCTATTGAGCAGAATCATTTCACTTTACATTAGTGTGTCAAACATTGTTGAGTCATAATAGAGCACGTCAACAAAAGTAAAGGACTCTTCCACCTATTGTGTTTTCAGGCCAGCCCTCTTTCTCTGAAGGGATGCGGAGGCGCAGGTTTGGGTCGGGGGGTGGGGTGGGTGGGAGGGATGCTGCAGGAGACAAAACGTCACCTACACAGAAGCTCTTACCCAAGCTCTGAAACTAGCTTACAACTTTCTGCTTCCCTCTTGTAAAATTCACACATAAACAACTTGCTTCATGGGACTGCTTTGTTTGGTTAGTGAGTCACGCTGGCAGTCAACCAAAGGTGGCTACTGACACAGGAGGCTATTTAAATTTGTGGTAACACCCAATATATCTTTGTAAAATAGGACTCATCTAAAAGGTCAAAGATTTATCACTAAACACAGCTGTGGTAAAAAAAATGATAATTACATTGCTCAGGACATGGTAAATTGCAACATTGAGAGATTAGGAAATACTCCAGATGATGTGGGGTACAGGAATAAGGAGGAGGGACTTTAAGAACCCTTCTGCATTTCAGAAAAATGAAAACAGCCTAACATCTTATTAGCAGACTTTCAGTTATTCATTGAATTACATCACAAAAGGCTATTCAACCCGTTATGTCTCTGCCTGCATGAACTGGAGCTATCCACTTGAATGCCATTTTTCTCCTCCTGCCTCAGATATGCTGACATGTCTCTTAAAATGCTGATCTAATTCTCTGTGGAAGTACGCTGCAGTTGATACCACAACAAGTGCTGTGGTAAAGCATTCCAAAATTTTGAGCAGGTTGGAACTTACAACTTCCCCCACAATCATTCTGGTACTTCCTGATACTAAATGTCACTCAGCTAGTAAGCCAGAGGCCCAGGTTAATACTCTGGGGAAATGGGTTCAAATCCCACCATGGCAACTGATGGAATTCAATCAATAAATCTGGATTTAAAAGCTAATCTCTGAAATCACTGTCAATTGTCATCAAAAATCCACCAGATTCACTTTAGGGAAGGAAATCTGCAGTCCTTATCTGGCCAGGCCCACATCCGACTCCAGACACACAGAAATGTGGCTAGCTTTTAAATGGCCTTAGAAATGACTTGGCAAATCACTCAGTTGTATCAAACCACTACAGAAAAGTTAAAAAATGAAACTGGACACACCCATCCAGCATAGAGTCAAGCACCGAAAACAACAATGGCAAACCCATCTCTGGCAAGACTGCAAAGTCTTCCTTTCTAACATTTGTTTGTTCAAAATTTGGGACAGCTGTCCCACAAACCAGTCAAGCAACAGCCGGACATGGTCATACTCACTGAAACATACCTTACAAACAACATCCTAGACATCCCCATCACCATCCCTGTCCCACCAACAGAACAGACCCACCAAAGATGGCGGCTGGTATACAGTCAGGAAGGAGTTACATTAGGAGCCATCAACCTGGAGTTTAAACCTCAAAGTCTAATGGCATCAAACTAGACATAGGCAAGGAAACCTTCTATGATGACCACTTACCCCCATCTCCTTCAGCTGATGAATCAGCATTCTGCCATCTTGAACACCAATTAGAGGAAGCACCGAGGGTGACAAGGACAAAAAATGTACTCTGGGTGGGGGACTTCAATGTTTATCAACCAAGAATGATCCGGTAGCATCACTACAGACTAAGCTGGCTGAGTCCGAAAGAACAAAACTGCTAGACTGGGTCTGTATCAGGTGGTGGGTGCTGAGGGGAAAAAAATACTGGACCTCATCCTCACCAACTTACCTGCTGCAAATGTATCCATCCATAACAGCACTGGCAGAAGTGACCACCACACAATCTTGTGGAAACAAAGTCCCATTTTCACATTGTGGCTACCCTTTCCCACCATCATGCTAAATGGGATAGATTTCAAATGAATCTACCAACTCAAAACTGTGGGTGTATCTACAATCATATGTAATTCAAGGAGGCACCTTACCACCATCTTCTCAAGGGCAATTAGGGATGAGTAATAAATGCTGGCCTAGCCAATGTGATCCAAGTGAAAGTATTTAGGGAAATATATTTTAACATCTGAATGTGAAAGTGCAAGAGAGCAGTGGGAAAACTGGCCTGAGCAGCCATGATTTGATCCTCCAAATTAAAAATGTGCACTCCAAAATAAAATCAACTAAGGATATGGGAGGTATTGAAGGGGTTTGAGGACCTTTGTAAAAAGGTAAGCTTAATCAATAATGATACAATATTTGTCATCTCCATTAAGAGGAAGTCATGAACATCATTGTTATCTTTTTGAAAGGAGAATTTCACACACTCTCACCATTGTACTTACACACTGTTTGAAACCTTTTTCTTTATTACCTACCTGTGAAATGTATGGCATCAGATTGTTGGGAATACCTTGGGGATCTTCACCTATTTTTCCTGATTCATGTGCCCCAATAGGATTGAAGTATCGAAGTAGAACTGCATTCCAATCCTGAATAAACCATGAGTTTGTTAATCGCCATCGCAAACCAGAAATTCAAAGCCATTTGAGAACACCATGTGAAAATCATGTTTAATTTTGAAAAATCACAACACTAGGAATTCATATTCTACAGTTAAAGAAAACTTTGCAAAATATAGCAACAGTGCATCTTAAAATAGAAATATTGCTTTCCAATTTACAAGGTTTTTGATAAATAAATAAATCTAACTTAGTGAAACCCTCAGTGAAATCAAGTCGTTTAGCTTAAAACCAGACAGAGAATAATAGAAACCCTATAGTACAGAAAGAGGCCGTACGGCCCATCGAGTCTGCACCAACTACAAACCCACCCAGGCCCTATCCCCATATCCCTATATATTTTACCCACTAATCCCTCTAACCTACGCATCTCAGGACATGGCCAATCAATCTAATCCTACATCTTTGGACTGTGGGAGGAAATAGCCACGATTTTATTGCCACATCAACGGAGTCACGGGGTTCATGCATTTCCCAATGCCAGATTTCCAGCGGTGTCTGGTCCACACTGGAAATCATCGGGGAGGTGCAAAAACCATTAACATGATCATTTTACTCATATCTTAGCATAGACATGGGTCAAGGGTGGAGGAGGAAAAGCACATTGTTAAAATGGCAGCGCGGGCTCGTTGGGCTGAAGGGCCTGTTTCCCGTGCTGTATTGCTCTTTGAACGTGACTAGTGGGCTCAGGGCTGAAGTCTTTGGAACTGCTGACATCTAACCCCCGCCAAAATGGTTTACTCCAGTGGGAATAATAGTAACTCCCACTCTGGGGGAACTAGCAGCCCAATCACGCTGGAGTTAAGTGGGGGGGGGCAATTGGATCCCCTCAGGGGGTTGGGCGGTGGGGGAGAAGATGTACCCCTGGACATTGATATCCTGGTAGTGCCAGCCTGTGCATCTACCACTCTCCAAGGGGCAAAATGCCCACTGCCTAAGGGGCACCTTGGGGGTAATGAAAATTAGATGTGGGGGAGGGGTCTTGGCAGGTGCAGCGAGGTCACGGGGCTGGTCAGCAATCGGGAGGCAATCAGTGTGGGACTACTGCGCCTGCGCTGATCTCAGCAAATTGGCACATGTGCAGTGGCCTGCTCAGCGCGCTGACTTCAGCTGCTCCATATCCCCTGAAATTTAACAATACTCTCGCTGGTGACCTCTGCAGTGCGCAGAATGTGGGAGATTCTTCTTTGAGCTCCCACTGAAAAAAAAAGTGTGAATTATTCTAGTTTTCACTTAGAATTCTTTGGTGGTGGTGGTGGTGGTGGTGGGGGAATTCTTCCCATAGTGTCTGCCATGAACTGTGGGCCAGGAGAATAGAGCTCATTTCTAATTATCTGTTCAAACTACAGCACAGAGATTGCAAGTGAAGCTCAGGCTCAAGCTGAAAAATCCTAGTCCTTCCAAGGCAGTTGTGGAGAAGTTTGCAGTTTATCCTAAGAAAGCAGATAACTGTCTGGGTGCAGGCCATAATGGAAAAAGTATGGTTTGAGCTGAGGATTTTAGTCTAAAGTATTTGTGGTTGTGTTTTGTGCTGTAAAGTATTTACCCAGTACCATACTAAATTAGCACTGCTTTTTGTTGTGTGAAGTTTATTCTTATTTAAAGATGTGAAATATTGTGGTGTAATTTCTCCCAATTAATTACTGGGTGCTTGAATTTCTTTTAAACATTAGCGGTTTACAGAGATCATAACAAGACATGGGCATAGCACCAATGGAACACAGTAACTTGGACAATGTTACAGATGCATTCGGTTAACACTGTATACAGCTTACTTGCAAGTTTGACAACCTAAACAGGCGTCAATGACACAGAATGGAAAGAAATACCTTTTCTGCATGGCAGACATCTTTGATCATTTCTTCAATGAAGTATTTTGTTTTTCCGTAAGAATTAGTGCAGCTACCAACAGGATGTGCCTCATCAATGGGCAGGTAACTGGGATCTCCGTACACAGTAGCTGAACTGCTGAAAACAATGTCTTTGACACCATGTGTCCTCATTGTCTAAAACAACAAAAGAAAAGGAGTACAAAGTATTCTAAAACTCAAAGGTTCACTTAAACAGAGCATCCACTACCACCTTAACAGATTCTCGGGTAGCATTCTTACACAAGGCTTTTCATTTCTCAATGACAGGCTTTACCAAATTTTAGTAATAAAAGATTAATGATCATTAATATGCAAACCAGATTAACAGAACATTCTCAAAAAACTTTGCACCGAGAACATGTTAAACAATGTACACCAAACTTAAAAGTTTTGAAGGTTCATTGAAGTATCCTGAACTAAATCTGCAATTGTATCTCAGAACTCATCTGAGGCTCCCTTCACATTTAGATGCAACTAAAATCCTGTCCCTAATTAGTTTCAAAATCACCCCAAACTCTGGCTTTAATCAAGTTTTAGCTATCCAACAGTTTGAAAATCATGCTGCTTAATTACATCCAATTATACAGACAGTCTTTGGACTTGCGACACAGTTGATTCCTGGAAACCACTCCTTAATCTTCCAAACTTGAGGGAATACAAATTGAGTCTATTAAGCAACCTGTTATCAGAAGCTAACCATGTTAGTTCCAGTATCATTCCTGAAATCTGTACTGCAGCTCTTCCAAGGCCTATAAATTGTTCTTGAGTATAGTGTCCAGAACTTAATGCAGTTTTCCAGACTGGGTATGACCAGCACTGTAAACAACTACAGCCTCTTCATATTTTAGCCTCCTTGAGATAAAAGCAGCTTTTAACAGCGTTTTTGTACCCGTTCAAAGTTTATTTATTAGTGTTACAAGTAGGCTTACATTAATACTGCAATGAGGTCACTGTGAAATTCCCCTAGTCACCACACTCCGGTGCCTGTTCGGTACACTAAGGGAGAATTTAGTACGGTCAATGCATCTAGCTAGCACATGTTTCGGACTTTGGGAAGAAACTAGAGCAGCCAGAGGAAATCCATGCAGACACGGGGAGAAGGTGCAGGCGCTGCACAGACAGTGACCCAAGCCAGGAATTGAACCTGCGTCCCTGACACTAGGAGGCAGCAGTGCCAACCATTGTGCCACTCTGCCATTATTAGTTTTTGGTTACTTCTGCTCATGTTTTTCAAAAAAAAGTAGTTTTTTGGTTGGATCCCAAGTGGATGATCTAACACTTTGCCACATTGAATACATCTGCCACAATTTTCCCACCCATTTAATCTACCAATATCCCTTTGGAACACGTTTGCTCCAAGTTATACTCTTACTGTGACACTAAACTTAGTGTCACCAGTAAATTTGGACAAGCTTCACCAAAGCAGAAGCCATTACTTTGTAAAGAGGAGAAAGGTTGGGGAAGGGAGAGAACATTCTATGAACTGAGTAATGCTCAAAGTCTGGGTTTTATCCTGCAACTGGAATTAATTCATATCTTACCGACATTGTAAACGGGTAATGAAGAGAAAGCACCTCAATCCTGAAGACTATGCTCTTCTTCCCCCTCTACACAAGTTTACCTTATAGGTGAATGAATCATCACCTTCTGAATTGACTTACCTCCAGTAGTTTAATTGTTCCTGTCAAGTTGACTTTATAATAAAGAAGAGGCTTCTGGACAGACTCTCCAACAGCTTTCAACCCAGCAAAATGAATCACAGCTGAGAAGCTATGCTGGAAAAATAACATGTTACCCTCATTAATAAAACAGATTTCACTCAGTAGTTCTCATCAAGTCATACTTGGAAAACTCTTTCAGAATCATTCTGAATGGGATTTTGAAATAATACAATGGGTAGAAGAATATTAATTTTAAATCTATAAGAAAGATAAAATAGATTTTAACACCAAAACGTTTTTTCAACTTGGTATTAAAGCTCAAGCCTGAAATGACCTTGGCAAATACAACTTAATCACAATTGAACAAACACTTATAAAATCCTTGTAGCTGTCAGAGATAGGAGCATTCTTCTACATAAATTTCTCTGCCTTTAAACCCAAGTCACTAAGCAGAAAGGACAGTATTGTAATTCACTGAATCTCAACACCAAAATTTAAACCAAAGCAAAACCACAGTTTTCAATCTGAAGAAATAATCATGCACTGAAATTCATAACCTTCTGAGTGTGAAAGGTTGTATTGTGCGAAAGGTTGCGTATGATCATCAATTACAAACAGCACTATTCACAATCTTCGGATCTTCAAAATATTTTATAGCCAATTAAGTACTTTTAATGGAATCACTGTGGTCATAAATGATAATAATGACAAATTTAAGCCCAACTCCCAACACTCTAAGTTTCAAATCTCAAACCAGTGACAAGAGTCTACAAAATACTCTTGAGGCATTGTATTACAGTGGTAGTTTGGGAAAGGGGGAGGAAAGTGAAGGAAAGAAGGGAGGAGAAAAGGAAAGGGAGGGGAGGTCAGACATAACCATGATAATTTATGGTGAATTACACTGATATTTGGATTTTGTATTTCTGACCACACTTAACCAAGGAACAGTTAGCAAAAAGAAATCTATTTCCAAATCCACTGAACAAACAACTTATACAGAATGCCTTTAACATAATAAACATCTCAGGCACTTCTCAGGAGCATTAGAGAACAAAATATGACGCCAAACTACATACAGAGATATTAGATCAGACAATCGAAAGCTTAAAGTAAGTTTTGAAAATGTATTTATTAGTCAAATTAAGGCTTACATTCACACTGCTAGGAAGTTACTGTGACATTCCCCTAATGCCACACTCTGGCACCTGTTCAGGTCGATGCACCTAATCAGCACATCTTTCAGACTGTGGGAGGAAACCAGGGCTCCCAGAGGAAACCTATGCAGACAGCGACTAAAACTGAGAATCAAACCTGGGTCCCTGCTGCTGTGAGGCAGCAATACTAACCACTGTGCCACCCACCCTTGATCAGAGTTAGGTTTTGAGATGTATTTTGAAAGAGGAGGAGGTGAAGGGTAGGAATTCCAAAGTTTAGGACAACTATAAACACAACCACTAATGGTGTACCAATTAAAATAAAGGATGCACAAAGACGCCAGAATTAAATTAGTTCATATTGTGGAAGATTGTGCAGCTGGAAGCGATTACAAAGATAGGCAGGGGCAAGACCACAAAGGGAATTGAAAGCAAGAATGAGAATTGTATTATCAAAACATTGCTCAAATGGGAGCTGGTGTTGGCCGATGAGCATAGGGGAGATTGATGCATAGGACTTAACGCAAGTTAAAACACACGCACTAAAGTTTTGGATGACCTCAAGTTTATGGAGGGCAGATATGGGAGACCAGCCAGCAGTACATTGGAGTAGTAAAGTCTATTGGCATGAATAAGAATTTCAGTAGCTGATGAGCTGAGAGAGAATGAAGTTATGATGGTGAAAACAGACAGTCTGAATGATGGAACAAATAGCAATGGATCACTCAATACATGCTGTTAAATCTTAGCTGAAATCGAAAAGATAGGAAAAGCTGATAATCAGCATTTGGATTCAGATTCGTACCTCTTTGAACAGATTATGCAGAGCAGATTCATCAAGCAGATCAATTTCTCGGAAGATTATGTCAGTTCCTGTGATCTCACTGACACGACGAATGCTTTCAGGAACTCCATCCTCACCTGGATGACAAAAACAAAATTCATGTAACTTTTCTCTGTTACATAATCTGATCATCCCCAGCACACAAGTTCATTCACTGGATGGGACAGCCAGTATATCAAACAAGTTGCTGACCAAAAGTAGGATTGCAAAGAGTTGGATGTATTCCTGGAGTTTGATCCTCTTTTATCTGTTCACAAGACAATTGCCAACAGTTTGTAAATGTTACCCGTCATTATTGCCTCTAACTCATTCCATTCTTGAGCACAAATTGTCTGCTGACAGTTCCATACACTATCAAGTGCTGCGCTGTTTAAGGTGCCTGTTTTGGATGGGATATTAAACAGAGGTCCCATCAGTCCTTACTGATGGTTGTAAAAGATTCCATTGCACTATTTTTAAGCAGTGTAAGGGAATTCTCTGTGGTGTTCTGGCAGATTACTTTGTCATTATCATGTCACTATTTATGGGACTGGGCTGTGCGCAAATCCACCACCACATTTTTATAGGAGTGCATAAACTTCAAAAAGAACTTCACCAGCTGTAAAATGCTTTAGAATCTTTTGGGCTCATGAATGACAGTGTACAGTCCTTGTTTTTCAACTTTCATATCTAACAGGAGAGAACAAGTGAAAATAGACTGCTACTGATAACAGATGACTGAGATCCCCCAAACTGGAAGACCTACCTTTGATGGCATTCGTGTAACAATGAGGACACCAAACAGTGACACAAAGGGATTTAATTTGATTGAGGGTTGGAATATTCTGAAGGAGAAATTTCATTTTGAAATTTGCAGTTAATCTAAGTGCAATCTTCAAAAAATGAAATTCTCTTCATGTGAAATTGAGTATCTGAGAATTACAACAACTTCACATCCAACTGCATTTATTGGAAAACAAAAACAAAACAAAGCAAAACGTTCTGGCAGAGCATCATTAGCCTGAAACATTAACCCTGTTTCTTTCTCCACAGATGCTACCACAGGTGAGTATTTCTTGCATTTTCTGTTTTTATTTTATTTTAAATAGGAAAATGAGGACATACAAAACTGGAATAGACTAATCCATCTTGCAATTTCCAAAGACCATTCACCTGCAATGTGGATCCAAGCAGTACAAAATTAAACTAGAACATTACAGAACTTGCAATTCAGGATATTCCAAGCTGTTACAAAATTACTGTGTGAAAATCCATTAATTGCCAACATGAATATATTTCCATATTAAAGAACAAAAATACTGGTTGTCCAAGTATCTTTTCCATCAATTGCTGAATTTCATCTCATTCCAGCTGATGTAAACTCCTTTGGATACAATGGTCTGGATTTGACATCCGAATTCAAAGTTCTCGACTAACACAGCCATTTTTCACTTGCAAAGCTGGGTAGCGAACAGCTAAACTAAGATGGCCATCACAGCCCCATCCTGCCTTTAGTTGATCTGCAAAACAAATTCCACTCGCGATCACTGGACCGTAATCAGTAATGGGAATCCTGTCCATACTTGCTGATCTCTTGCTTGCTCTCTGTCACCTAAGCCAAGAACTAATTCCTCAGGTTAATTAGTTTTCTGTAAGAAATCAGTGTGGAAACATTGATTTAACCCAGGATCTACCTGATCTTTAGGAACCACAATAATGCTGTGCTGAAGGAGAAGATTAAAAGCAGTACATTTCTGAGGGATACAGCAATCCCATCGCACAGATGCATGAAAAAGCTCCATACCACAAATGTAAAGAAATACAGAACTTTTTCTACCTCGGATTGCATTATGAAAGTTGTCTATCACAACTGGAACATATCCTGTTTTAATCAACTCAATCACACAGTGGCTACCGATGTAACCAGCTCCACCTGTTACTAGGATCTTCTGCGTCGTCATTTTCTATAAGAAAGCAAAATGATTCAGAATTATTATATTTTTCATTTTCAATTCTACATTTTCAACTATAGCAAAAGTTTCTTTAGTGTAACCAAGTTTCTCTATGATGGTTAGTGTGAAATGGCACAAAGTGCAGCCATTGAAGAACGCGTTCTTATTTATGGTTTACTCCTGAAATCCAAAAGGGTCTGAAACATTGAAGTCTGTAATAAATTTGTTCAATAACACTGAATCAAAGTTTATTTATTAGTCAAAAATAGGCTTACATTAATACGGCAATGAAGTTACTGTGAAAATCCACTAGTCGCCACACTCAGGTGCCTGTTCGAGTACACTGAGGCAGAATTTAACATGGCCAAAGTACCTAATCAGCATGTCTTTCAGATTGTGGGAGAAAACCTACAGACAGAAGGGGAACAATCTTAAAATCATACAACCATGCCTAATGAGTAGGTTCAGGGTTCTGAGTTCATTATCTTTGGCCTTTATGGATGCAATTACCCATTACAACCTCAGTTTTTATACATCAGTGAAAGTCCACATGTCGACATGTTACCTCACAACCTAAAATAATTTAACTGACGTCAATAATTTTAAATTTCTTTATATGCCCAGGCTCACACTGTTGAATTTTTTGCTATCCCATCAATTCTTTCAAGCCCTTTCTGTATAACTGCTAGTCAAACACATGAAATCTTCGTTTCGGTATCTGTAGCAAAAATCATGTATTCTCAAGAGATTTACCTTTGCAGAACTGACCGTTTTCAACACTGCGATCAAATGATTCAGGAACCTCCATCGTTCTTTGTTATCAATAAATTGTGGATAACAGCAGTAGAATGATATGTAATTTAAAACTTAGACATAAACAGGGCACTTTAAATCTTTACCCGTATTGCAACCATTCTTAATCAAAAACTGGCCCTTCTAGGGAGCACTTGGATTTACACAGGGCACTTTCTACACTGGCCTTTCTTCAGAAAGGTTGATCGATTAGCTATGAAAGACATTCCTTCCAGCTGATCTCGCAGGTCAATTATGCGAACAACCTATAAAGAAGTTAGACAATTACTGAAACCGGAGAGACGCGCTGGAAGGAATCGCACTCATTCAAAGTTTACCAAGTTTATAGCAGCCAGGTTTATGTGAAGCTCCACACCTACAGATTACCCCGAATTACCAAGTATTTTCTTCCCGAGCAGTCTTTTGAAATGTCGATTCTTAGTTTCCTGATCAGTCTTTTGGTCTTTGAACAGACTCCAAAGTTCTTTCACAGCAGTTCAATCCCAGCCAGCGCTGCCTATGTGTCCAGCAGCAATGGGGAATGAATGGACTCGTTGTGCAACTCACCAGGAAGCAACCTGCACCGTGCAGGAATACTGACGTGGCCGGAACCAGCGCCCAAGGAGCCGGGATTTAGAAGGACCGGAGCTACAGGAGATGGGGAGGGGTTGGGGGGAACAAGCAGCGACTCCGCTGCCTGGAGAGCGGGCACGGAGCTGCAGCCTCCCCCACTGCCCCCTGTGCCAGTGAGGTCCTTCCCAGGGCCAAACCTCCCCCCCCGCCCCGCCCATTCCACCAAACCACAGTCCGCCTGCATAGGGCAGCCCAGACCCCGGGAAGCTCCACCAGGCGCCCGCCGCCACTCTAATCCTTGCCTCCGGTTGAAATGTTCGTCCCTCCACCCCACCCCCATTAGGTCCTCTCACCTTGTCTACCTCCCCCGCGCACTACGCCTGCGCAACTCCCTCCCCCACCCATGGTTGGAGCTACGCGCACTAGCCTCACTCGCATCGCTACTCCGCATGCGCTAAACATTCCCTTCTCCTGCCACAGGGGGCGCTGCAGCCTCGGGACCGATACATTGATACATCGGAGCTGCTCAAGTCCATGTTCACCTGGGAGGAAGGAACTGGCAAAAGTTTGACTTGCATCTTCGTACTGCTGTACAACGTCTCACGCAAACTGTTAAATGTTTACAAACGGTACCATAAGCTTTGAGCTGTACTAATAAACAATATTATGACCATACATAAAAGCAGGAACAATGTAATGACCATCCCCAGCTGTGTACAGCTTTGTAAAATGTTTCCTCTCTTACCACTAAATTTAATTTCCTCTCTCTTAAACTCGTCTTCAGTACATTACTCGGTATATTGTCCCAGATAGGTTATTGAACCACAAGGTAGATTTAAACCAAGTTTGGATATACCAATCCAACATTTCATTTCCATCTCGATAGTAATCAGTAGTGAGAAGGGAGACAACATTAGCATAAAAAAAGGTTACTTAAATGGCAACAAGACTTACCAAAACCACAAAGCCAGTACAGTGCAATCTACTAATGAACGTTTCCCTGAACAACCAGCAGGAGGTGAAATTTCAGGCAATTCAGTGTTTTGAATTAATTGATGTATATTTCAGGAACACGTTTGGAAAGCTTTAATGTAAAAATTGGTACAAACATTTAGTTATTGTTTCTTGGAGTGAAACAAGCATTCAATCTTTGACAAGATTACTGTTAATATTACTTTTGCAACAGTTTGACAATTGAATGCACAGAGTGCCGTGGTTTTGTAACATTTTTATTTATCTATTTTGCTTAAACAGTGAATTTTGAACACTTGACTAGGAAAACTAGCCAGGAGTTGGATTTATGGAATTTGACAAATTGAAAAAGATTACTTAACACAGCCCAAATTAAAGCCACATGTAAAATTCGGGTCCTTAACCTAAAACCAAATACACTTTCTACACAGATGTGAGGTGGCTTTCCATAACGAAATGGTCTATAATCATCTTGTGAAATAAACCACAACTAGTTACAAGAACCCGCAAAATTCAACTATTACAACTTTTCAAGTGCGCACTTTATTCAAAGAATACCATTAATGAAGAAATATTCTTCATTTAATAATGTTCACACTTTCATCCGCATTTATAATTTCACAAAAGTAAACAAAAAAATTGCAGTAATGAATGGGTCACTTCATTCAGGACAGCCACGAAGATAGTATGTGAATATTGAACAAGAGCCAAATTGAAAGGAAGTTTTTACACATCTAGCTAAGAAATCATCTCTATCAAAAATTGAAACACAATCTTGTAACTTAAAGCAAAATTGTCATTTCCAAACTAAGTGGTTCTCCAATACACTGAATATTATTTTGCCTTTTAATAAAGTAAAAAAGTGCAAATTTCAGTTTATCCATCGAAGTCAAAATAGGCTGCATCAACCCTCAGTGCATCATCAGCACTCTGTCTAGGTGGTAGAGGTTGCTAATGTTGGTTATGGCACTGGGTGGAAATGCAACCACAGGCTATTCATTATGCTAGAAAAGTATGATACCCTTGCCACTTCTGGTAGTCAGCTGTTGACCAATAGTAGCACATAGCTTATTCTTCTTTTGTGCAGGTGGGAAAATTAAAGAGGACAGGTACATATACCAAAACGGAAGTATTCAAAAAAGAAATAAAAACAATTATTGCACTGTGCTGGTCTGTAACGACTCATTTAGTGCTATAACCTAAGTGCATTTGGAACAAACATGTTTTACCCATGACAATTTCTAGCTCAAAACCATCACAGTGATACTAATGGCATGTAGAATTTGGAAAAAGGGAGGAATGCGGCAGGAGATTGGTCAACAAAAAGTTTGAAAGACTAACGGAAGTAATTTGTAGTAATATAGCGTTGCAGTATTCAATTTGCATTACTAGAATTCCATTGTGAAATGCCACGTTCACTAGAAACTCAGTAGTAATTAATACAGCACAAGAGTAAAATATTCAATTAAAATACATTTTCTCCAAGAAATGGACACAGAAGCTTTATCTTAGTGTAACAGTTTTGATTGACAAGTCATTCATTTTGTCTGAATGTGCCTCGGGTTCCCAATTTTATTTAGTTCAGTATTCACAAGTCCAGCAGGGAATGTTCAGTTTATCAGATTCATGTTGTTCAATGTCCCTTTTGCAAATAAGTTCTGAGAAGTTTGGAAACAACCTCGGTTTAAAATGAGTTTTCACTGCATTAATAAAAAGTATTTCCCAATATATTGTCAAATATAACTCCCTTTGAAGACTTCAGTACAAAATTACACTTTTTAGCAGCGCAAATTAAGGCATGTTTTGTGAAGTTCTCCGAAATCACAGAATCCCTACAATGCAGAAGGAGACTATTCGGCCTGTCGAGCCTGCACTGACAACAATCCCACCCAAGTATTTACCCACTAATCTCCCTGACACAAAGGGGCAATTTACCATGGCCAATTCACCTAACCTACACATCTTTGGACTGTGGGAGGAATCCACAGTACCGGAGGAAACCCATGCATAGACGAGGAGAATGTCCAAACTCCACACAGTAGCCCGAGGCCAGCATTGAACCTAGGTTCCTGGCACTGTGAGGCAGCAGTACTAGTCACTGTGCAACTACACTGCCTGACTTAAAATGCATAGGGTTAGTCTGATGTACTTTACTACATTTTAATTTGGAGCACTATCTGAAGAGGTAATTTTAATAAACTGCAGTGTGAATCTTTAACCCTGGTTGGAAAAGGTGTTTAGTTCTCAGGATCACATTTGATCTACAGAATTTCTGATGCTAAACTTCAACTCATTTACGATATATTTAAAGGCCTAAATAATAGCTCTTATTGTATCTAAGCATAAAGTAAAAATACACAAGAATTAATTACTTGAGTTTAAAGCTTACCTGTGACAATAATTTTGATCCCTATTTACTTTACTTGTAAAAATCTTTTAAGTATACCTCATTCAAAAGATGCAACATGGAATGTGCTATTAAATTAACAATAAAAAGAATGCTGACAGGCAACTCTTCATTAATCCATCACCGTATCCCAAAAGTTTAAGAGCCTTTTAGAAAGAGGGTGAATGTTGTTAATGGTTTCTTCCATTACCATCTCACAGTTTCCAACTTTAAAATATACTTGAGGTTTCTTTAAAAAAAATCCAGCTATATTTAAAAAAAACAAAAGTGAAAGTAAGTTTTTTGGTCCAAATTCAGGGTACATCTAACAGCTGTTCAGTTAAAAGTCACAACTTCAATATTTAAAATTTCTCACCGCTTGATTTTGCCTATCTTAGGTTTGGAAGCAGGAGGCTAAGAGAATGTGTCAGAAAGCTCCTTCTGGATTAGTGTTGCACATATTATGCATACTAATAGCAGCAGAAACTTAGGGATATGTTAGCAATCTATACTATTAGCAAGGGTAAATGTGGGAGATCTCAAAGAGAAGGGATGGGAAAAGGAGTCAAAATGAGGTATGAACTTTCCGGGAGCAGCATTCTCTTTTGAAGGGGAAACTAAAATGTACAAAATAACTTGTTTTTAAGCCAATATTTTATTTTAAGGGGACAAGAATGAGCACACTTTACCTAGGCTACTTTCAGGCAAAAACACATTACAAATAAACTTGATACATAAAATGGAATTACAAAGCTGTAACCCCATTTTAAGTTTGATTAACTTTGATAAACCTCTGAGGTTTCCTGTAGGTTTCTGCTAAGTTAGCCAAACTGAAAAACAGGAGTTCAAGACTTCAATTCTCTTCTAATTATTCATTTAATATTTGTGACCATTTCTTCAAAAAATGCACCATGTTGTGTGGAGTTGAGGTACTTCCAAATTACTCAATTCCTTAGAACACAGTAACCTTAAGTAGCAAGATTACAACATTACGATGAGATGGATTTTCAATTTGCAGTGTAACAACTGCAAGATTACACTGTATTTACACACAGGAAATTGTGCAAATCTCTTTTGAAGGGTGATGGGTGGCAATAAGGATCTTTTGGGTATATATCTTATAATTTATAAAATGTCAGAAGTTAACAGCAAGTTTTTCATTTTGCTCAATAAAAATATTGCTAATGGATTCTATCATTAGTACAGATGCACATTTGGAGTGGACAGGAATGAGTATTTAGGAAAATGAATAAGCTATTCCACTGTGTTGAGAAAATAAGTCAATCAACCTATGCTATCTCCATCATTCTCCATTTAAAACTCACTAAAATTGTTCAGGAGGGAGATGAAGTAAGTATCATGCTATAAACCTCACCACTAGGGAGATATCAAAGTACTAACATGTCATGCCAAAGATTTTTCCCAAATTGAATTTCTATACAGCAATACACTAATATTAGCTAAATCAACTGTCATGCAGAGTTGAAATGCCTTCTTGGAGAAGAGTAAAATTAAAAGTTAACCAAAAGCTCATGACTTAAGGTTCCAAGGGTGAGGAACTCCAGTTAGATGGATAGAGTGGAGAACTTGAGGCTGTTCTTGGAGAAGATTTGGTAAAGGCACATGAAATCATGAGGGGAGCTGGACAGAGCGTTTGGGAGAAACTGTTCCTATTGGTGAAAAGATAGCAAACCAGAGGATACCGATTTATGTTTGGGCAAAAAAAAGTAACGGCAAGGTTGAGTAAAAACATTTTTATGCAGTGATCCGGAAAACTTTGCCTGAGGATGTGGTGGAGGCAAATTCAAACCGTGGTCTTCAAATGGGAATTGGATAATTACCTGAAGAGAAAAACGTGCAGGTTGCGAGCAAAAAGGTGGGGGAAATGAGATCAGGTGAGCTGCACCTGCAGGAGAGCCAGCATGGAAATGACAGCTGAATGGTCTTCCCCTGCACTGTAACCATTCTATGATTACTTCCTCATGGTCAGAGTGGCATTTTCAGGTCTGAAAACTGGCTGCTCATAAAATTGTGAGGGGACATGAAAGGCAGGCATTAAAGGCAAAAAGCTTTTACATATAAAGTTAGACAGCCAGGCACCTTACCATGCAGAATAGCAGATACATGGGCTAATAAAATAGAAACTTACTCAATACGTTTCATAAGACATCATGAATTCCCAAGGCAAACTTAAAACATGTACAGTAGTCATCTAATCCACCACACAAAAAAAATACTCTTGGTATTCATTCAAAATAAACAAACACACTGTTTACATTTCATGTTAAATTTATGTATGCAGTTCTGGCCTTTTCAGTCTTTTAGCAGTTGTCAAGTCAGGAGACGTGTGACAAAGTTTGCAGGAGAAATTTAACCATTAGGCATCATTACTACAATTTTAATGGCATAATAATCAATCGCCAATTGCTAGAAATTCTACATACAGTATAAGATAAATACATTCATACCATCATACATTAATGGCTCTTTATTAGATCGTTAAATATTGTTTACGCCCCCTTAAAATAAATCTGTTTATATCAAGTTCAACACTTTTTCCAGTTTGCTTTGTTTTTTTGGAAATGTCGTACCTGTATTTGCTTTGTGCAACTCAGTAGAGGACTACCATTTTTTTCCTTCTCCTGTAATGCACCACTGAAATAGCACCACATATATTGGTGAATGAACAGAAACTCAACTTCTAACACATTCATAATAATCACCGGTCTGCATCTTGGCCTGAAATTGGGTTTGAACAGAATCACAATATAGTGCAATGATGTACACTGCTCAACAAAGCTGTTGTGACAACATTCTAATAGACGAAGAAAAACAAATCCAGGCAAATTTTATGAACAGATATGGTCTGTTCTTTAATGTGCATGAACCATAGCAAGTGAGCTAGAGTAGGTCTTTCCCACAAGTGAATAATACAGAACTTAGTGTTACAGGTGAAATATCCATCTTATTGTAATGGATAGGTAGCTGCTAGCAGGATCTCAAGTGATTTATGTAATTTCAGAATGAACATTACCGATTTTCACACAAAACGATATTAATCCCACAATTAGTGAAATGGCCAACCTAGTCACACTTACAGAATAAATAATCTCAAAAGGGCCACAAAAGTTCAGCTGTCCTAATGCCATGATACATTTGGTAATATATCTGGCAAAATCCTGAAGCATTGTCTCTGCAGCTATCAATTGCAAACAGATCGTCAATCTTTTTAGGTTGACTACTTCATGCACTCCCCTTCAAACCTGCTGCTACAAAGAAGTACCCAATCCATATTAATCTGCAATCACTTTCTTGACAAAGACTCAGCCAACATACATGTCAATGTCACATGTTTACTCACAGCACCAGGACTTTATTAGGAGAAATCATGTTACCACAAAACAAAAAGTCAAAATGGCACTACTTATTTCTCTGTCTGCATTTCTTTTCCCACAATGTTAATGTAATTTATGAACCATAAATCCTACCCAATGGGACAACCAATGTTAAAATGCCTGAAACGCTGTGTAGCATGAAATGCAAAAAAGATTGGCACAATAGTAAAAGAGATAGAGAGATAATTACGGGAAGAACATTTAAAACCAATACTGCAACATTAATATTGTCTAGGCCTCAAATTCATGGTAATTAAAATCAACTTCTCTTTATGATGACAATTTAAAAACGTAAAGGATTTTTAAAATAGAATGATTAAACTTTGTGCAACAAGACTGGCCCAAGTGTTATTTACACATGAATATTCTAGAGGGGAAACAAAACACTCAGTGCCCCAGTAACAAGAGCTTACATTTTTGCTTCTAAATGTAAAATAATAAAATATTTTTAAAAATAAGATGTAATCCATAGACATCATTTCAAGCACACAAACTGTCTTTAAGTTCTTGGTATTGCAATTTGTACCCTTGTGTTCTTGAGCACATAAAATGGCTCAGAATAGGACCAGTTGATACATCACTATTCAAGGAGCTGGTGATGTCACTGTTCCCTCCATCTTTCAACCACTCATTTTATCTTCGACTAAAACGGTTCTTGAAAAATTTTATTGTTTTTGCCATCATTGGTGCAATTTCTGAAAAAAAAACAAAACCAAGGTCAAACATAACAGTAACTTTCATATAAACTGTGAGATTTTACCATAAACATTGCCCAATATTTCAATTTTTGCTCATCCCTCCAATTGTTTAGTTTAAAAAGTCCAGCATCATCCTCTGGCGGAATGCATCTAGACCTCTTCCAATACAATACAGTCTTTCAGGCAGTTACTAAGTGAAATACATCCAAAACCCAGGGTGACCCCTGCTCTTCCTGAGCAGCAAATTGTTGATTTCTGCTCAGTTCCTCTCACCTCCCAAGGTCATAACTGATTGGTACCAACATCTTCTGCTACTCACATTACAAGTGTCACCAGTAAATACAATTCCAAATGTAATTCATCATGTGGGTGTGCTGGCACTTTGTTGTAAAAGACACTGGGTGGAATTTTCCCATCCCCTCCGCCATAGGAATCAGAGAAGGCAGGACACAGACTATGCAAAGGTGCATTGACCTCAGGTGGGATTTTCCGGTCTTGGAGCAAACATGGCCGGAAAATATTGTTCAATAGCTGTCTAAATGAAAATTACACTTGCATTTCTCTTATTTTAAAAACATGAATTCTATCACTTTTTACAGCATATAATTAAATACATGAATATTAAAAGTTCATTAGGCTTTTAAAAAGATTATGTTTAAACAGTTACCAATGAGGGGTGCAACTAATGGGCTAGACTGCACAAGTTATTGGTGCCTGCAGTATTAAGGAACTATGGAAGACACAAATTGTTGAAGCAGCTAAATTTGATGATTATATATTTACAGTCATTAGTTCAACCAATTCATTATCAGGTCTTGTTCCTGTCAATGCTGTTCCATGCAAAAATCAGCAACTGTGTAAATCAAAAACATTCAAATAGAAATAAACAGCACAATAAACGAAAAAAAGGTCACTCAGTCACAGTTCTTTCATACTGATGATGTTTTAAGGAAAAAGAGACTAGTGATGAATTTTAATTATAATCCTAATTTCAGAATATCCCTATTTGCTTGTCACTTTTTAAAGTCAGCAAATACCTTCTGCCACCCAACTCTTTTAGACACAGGTACATCTTTGCCTGTGATAACTTTTGCAACTCAAAACAATCAATATTTCCACTGGAAAAAAAGTTGTCAAAACTTCATTTACAAGTGAAAAACTATTTCTACTGAAACCATCAAACTGGCATAAAAAACAGTAAGCTTCTCATCTGGCAAACTGCAAGTGCTCTGAAGGGCTGCTGATTCAGTGTCAGTGAAAGGCACTGTTTGCCCCTTT
The DNA here is from genome assembly GCF_965287045.1 of Carcharhinus amblyrhynchos. Classification (NCBI taxonomy): domain Eukaryota; kingdom Metazoa; phylum Chordata; class Chondrichthyes; order Carcharhiniformes; family Carcharhinidae; genus Carcharhinus; species Carcharhinus amblyrhynchos. The sequence goes on from NC_137347.1 coordinate 20,482,418, forward strand.
CTCAAAACTTTTAATGTTGGTTTTCTGAAGATAGTCCCTTTTAGTTTCATACAGTTCCAATGGCCAAGCAGCCAGGTATGCCCAAGTCGAATGGTAATTTATTCATGAAATCAATCAAATCACTGAATACGAGAGATGCAGGTGAGGGGCGGCACGGTTTCCCTGCTGCCTCAGCGCCAGGCACCTGGGTTCAATTCCCGGCTTGGGTCACTGTCTGTGTGGTCTTTGCACGTTCTCTCCTCGTCTGTGAGAGTTTCCTCCGGGTGCTCCAGTTTCCTCCCACAGTCTGAAAGACGTGCTGGTTAGGTACATTGACCCAAACAGGTGACAGCATGTGGCAACTAGGGGAATTTCACAGTAACCTCATTGCAGTATTTATGCAAGTGTTACTTGTGACTAATAAATAAACTTTTATTTTATCTCCAACACTGATCCCATTTTTACCCAGCATCCGCATATACACTTTCTAGACTGTTACTGTGAATAGCAATCCATAGCAATTTTCCTTTGATAATGCATGATTTCTGCTCCAGCCAAGGCCATATGAACGCAAATCTGAGTGCTTACAGGTTTGAACAGCTGTGTTACACCTTATAACGTTTCTCCATCTGAGCTCTTGGGGAGTCGGACAAAAATTCTTTATTGCTTAAGACAGCAGAATAACTTAACAGAAAGAGGTTGATCTGGTTACTATGCTGTGAGTTTCCATTCCTCTGTCATCGTTCTTTACTCAACAAACACAGAATTCACTATTAAAACAAAACAGAGGGTCCTGGAACAGCATAAAAATATATTTTTGGAACTTACTTTTGACTTGGGGCTTCTTGGATTCATGGACTCCCCCTCCACTATTGGGAGGTGTCAGACTTGATGTGGAACCATGGCTAGTGCTAGGACCATCAAATGACTGGTTTCCTCCCCCACTGCTACTGCTTACTGTTTGACTATGCATCTTTATCCTATAGAAAAAAGTTTAAAGAAATAAAAATTTCTGACGGTCGAAACAGAATTTCACAATATGAAATAATTTCTCTAGATATGATTTTTTTCAGCAGCTTTTTGACACCAAATTATCATTCTTATTTTTATGCTACTCCATAAAGTGCAAAGATGTGCAGATTAGGCGGACAGGTTAAACTACCCTTTAGTGTCAGAGAAATACCAGGGGTTAGGTACATAGGGCCTGTGTGGGATTGTTCTTGGTGTAGGTTCAATGGGCCAAAAGGCCTCATTCTGCACTGTAGCAGTTCTACGATTCTATGAAAAACCTAAGAGTCCAAAAAAATTTCTTACCCTACCAAAAGGTTAAAAATGAATGCTGTGACTAACAGATTAAGGACACAATTCTAAATGAACACTGGACATTACCTTGGAGGCGCTGAAATCGATACTCCAGTTCCATGCTTCTCCTGTCTGCGCCTTACATCTCTAGGTGGCTTTACCTCAGTGTTTAGGAAGGCCAGCTTTGCCTGACGGCCTGTTTTTAAAACACAAGCCAGTCAGTACTTGAGAGTTAGAAAGGGCACATGCTGCATATTTCTTGGTTCCACTGAAGCATTCCAGACCACATTCCATGAATTGGTATTTGTGATGCAGAGCCTTGCCGATCAGGAATGCATTACAGGAAATTGGGAGTGCAATTTACAATTTTCTGTCATTTAATTCTAAGAGACAAAGGATCACGGTGAGGAGTGTGCTTGCACCCAAATTTCCAATATGCACGCCAGATGGTTGAATTTAGAAAATTATCCCTTCTAAACAGGGCAAAATTATATTTGTCAAAATCAATCCAGTTGTTCTTCCCAAGGCCAACAGAAAATATAGATCAAACAGCTCAGATGAATGAAAACCTCAAGAAGCAGTATGTCTGAAATACTGTCAGGTTCTCTCGCACAGGTCAAGTTTTGATCCAATTTTTGAAGAGTTACAGATGCTACAAACTTAATCAAACACTGCATCTAAGGTCTGCAAAACAGGCTGGTAATTCTGCACCAAAAATACCAATCCTACGTTTACAACAACAATATTTATGTAGCACCTTTAGCATAATAAAATGACCTAAGGCACTACACAGGAGCATTACAAAAAAAACATTGAGTCACATAAGGAGATACAAGACATCTTCCTTTGCAATCACAGAAGATGCAACACCTGTCCCTTTAAATCCTCACTATTCAAGGCCCCAAGCACTCCTTTCAGGTGAAGCAACATTTCACTTGCACCTCCTTCAATTTGATCCACTGTATTTGCTGCTCCTAATGTGGTCTCCTCTACAGTGGGTAGACCAAGTGACCATTTTGCAGAACATCTTTGTTCCTGTTGGTTACCATTTTAATTCAGCTTCTTGCTCTCATGCCCATGACTGTCCTTGGCCTGCAGCAATGTTCCAGTGAAACCCAACACAAACTCGAGGAGTTGCATCTCATCTTCCATTATAGCTCTTAGCATTCAACATCGAGTTCAACAACTTTAGATTATGTCCCTTCCTCCTTCATATGTATCTTTTTGATATCTCAAACATTTTTTTGTTCCTATGCAAAAACCCTCCCTCCCCGCCAGACCATCTGTCACTTGTCCTCAAGTTTTGCTGCACCTTTGTTGCAATCTCTCCCAGCTCCCACTAATCACTGTTCCACTCCATTAAGTATAAATCACAATCATCCTTCTCTTTAATTTTGAAGAAGGATCATGCAGACTCAAAAAGTTAACTGTTTCCTTTCCTTGTGGATACTGCCAGGACTGCTGAGTTTGTCCAATTTTCTGTTTTTTTGTTTCAGATGCCAGTATCTGCAGTATTTTTGTTATTTTGAGATACAAGATCAGATGACCAAAAGCTTGGTCAAAGAGGTAGATTTTAAGGAATGAAAAAGGCAGAGAGGCAGAGAAATGTAGGGAGAGTATTCCAGAGCTTAGGGCCCAGGCAGCTGAAGGTATGGCCACCAATTTGAAGAGATCAAAATCGGGAGTATACAAGAGGCCAGATTTAAAGGGCAGCAGATTTCTCAGAGAGCTGTGAGGATGAAGTAGATTGCAAAAATGGGGAGGAGTAAGGCCATGGAGGGATTTGAAAATATGGATAAAAAAATTAAAATCAAGGCATTGCTTGACCAAGAGTCAATGCAGGTCAACGAGCATATTGATAGGGGAACAGGACCTCTTTACTAACATCAGGGAGGAGTGCTAAAGTATCACAAACAAGTCAAAACTGACAGTCATATTCACAGAATTACATATCTAATTCCCCAGACATCATCATCATCATCTCCACTCCTAAGTATTTTCTGTTCCATTGGCAGAACACACCCAGCAGAGGTGTCAACACAGTGGTACACAGTCAGGAGGGTGTTGGTCTGGTAATCCTCAATACTGACTCTGAACCCCATGATATCTTGGCACTAGGACAAAAATTGGCAAGGAAGCCTCCTGCTGATTACCATGTACTATTTCCCCTCAGCTGATGAAGAATTTGAAGTTGAACATTTGGAGGAAGCACTGAAGATGAAAAGGACACGGAATGTACTCTGGGTGAGGGCCTTCATCAAGAATGGTTCAGTTGTACCACCATAGACCAAGTTGGCCAGATCCTAAAGTACATAGCTGCTAGACTGGGACTGTGGTGAGGGGAACCAGCAACAGAGAACAACATACTCAATCTCATCCTTACCCATACACCTGCCACGGATGCATCTGTCCGTGACAGTAGTGATAACAATGACCACTTTTGGAGATAAATCTCATCTTCATATTGAGGATGCCTCCCTTCATGTGGTGTGGCATTACCACTGTGGTGGATGAAATAGTCTTCAAACAGATCTAGCAATTCAAGTTTGGCCATTCATGAGGCGCTATGCATGATGATCATCTGTAACCTCACATCCCGGCACAACTCTCATTCTACCATTACCAATCTATAGGGGAAGCCAGGGGATCAACCCTGGTTCCTTCAGGAGGGCATTTCTGGGGCAATGCCAAGCATACCTAAAAATGAGGTGTCAACCTGATGTAGCTATAAGCACAGGACTATTTGAATGTCAAACAGCATAAGCAGCAGGTAATAGACAGGGATAAGTGATCCCACAGCCAACATATTAAATCCAAGCTCTATAATCCTGCCAGATCCAGCCATGAATGGCAGTGGACAATTAAACACTCACTAGAGGAGGAGACCCCACAATGATCGCCACCCTCGATGATGGAGGAATCCGGCATATCAGTGCAAAAGATAGGGCTGAAGCATTTGCAACAATCTTCAGCCAGAAGTGTTGAGTGGATGATACATCACGGTTTCCAGAGCCAATTTGATTCACTCCATGTGATGCCTAGAAACAGTTGAAGGCACTGAATATACTGCAAAGGCAATGGGCCCTGACATTATTCTGGCAATAGTACTGAAAACTTGAGCTCTGGAACTTGCTGTGCCCCTAGCCAAGCTATTCCAATACACCTACACCAGCATCTACCCAGCAATGTGGAAAATTGTACAGGCACGTCCTATACACAAGAAACAGGACAAATCCAACTTTGCTAATTATCAGCCTATCAGTCTACTCTTGATCACCAACGAGGTGATGGAAGGGATCATCAACAATGGTATCAAGTGACACATACTTGGCAATAACTCAGATAATTTGGGCTACATGGTGGTAAGCACTGTTCCTCACTGCGCCCGAGATCCAGGTTCAGTTCCAGACTTGGGTCACTATCGTGTGGAGTTTGCACATTTTCCCCTTGTCTGTGTGGGTTTCCTCCCACAGTCCAAAGATGTGCAGGTTAGTTGATTGGCCATGCTAAATTGCCCCTTAGTGTCAGGGAGAATAGCAGGATAAATACGTGCAGTTACAGGAATAGGACCTAGGTGGGATTGTCGTTAGTGCAGGCTCAATGGGCTGAATGGCCTCTTTCTGCACTGTGAGGTTTCTATGAATAACCTGCTCAAGGACACTTAGTTCCTGACCGCATTACAGCCTTGATCAAACATGGACAAAAGAGCTGTACTCCAGAGGCAAGGTGAATGTGACTGCCCTGGACAATTGAGAACAAGATTTGACTGAAAAGCCATCTAGATGGTACAGTTGTGAGCCCTTTTGCCTCATTGCTCCAGGGACCCAGAATGAATTGGGTGACCATGTAGAGTTTGTTTGTTCTCTGTAGCTGCATGGATTTCCTCCAGGCACTCTGATTTCTACCCACAGCCCAAAGAAGTAGAAGTTACGTAGGCTAGCCATGTTAAATTGCCTCTTGATGTCCCAAGATGTGTAGATTAGAAGGATTATCCATGGGAAGTGTGTGGGGTTACGTTGGTATGCTGACACACAGTTGGTGCACACCTGACAGGATGAATGGCCTCCACTGCAGGGATTCTATGAAGAGTCCAGCAAAACCGAAGTCAATGGGAATCAGAGAGAAACCCCTCCCTGGTTGGAGTCATGTCTAGTACAAAGGAAGTGTCCTATAAAAATATAGATAACTTGGACCACAGAAACAAATCACTTGGCTCCAATGGTCAATATAAATGTTTAAACGCCACATGAGCCTATTTCCCAGGCTGGATCTTATTTTTATGTTTTGTTTAAGGACTCTTAATTTTGGGATTAAGCTGCCACCTTCAATGCCCCAATGAACTTCCTTCCATCACCGGGGCAGCACAGTGACCCAATGGTTAGCACTGCTGCCTCACAGCGCTAGGGACCCACGTTAGACTCCCAGCTTGGGTCACTGTCTGTGTGGAGTTTGCACGTTCTCCCTGTTTGCGTACATTTCCTCCGGGTGCTCCGGTTTCCTTCCACACCTGTGCAGGTTAGGTCAAGCGGCCATGCTAAATTGTCCCTTAGTGTGTGGGGATTAGCTAGAGTAAATATGGGGATAGGGGCTGGGTGGGATTGTGGTTGGTGCAGACTCAATGGGCTGAATGGCCTCCTACGCGACTGTAGGCTCTACGATAAGGTCAGAAGTGAGAATGTTACTGATGACTGCACAATATTCAGTGTCATTCCTGACTTCTCAGACACTGAAGCAGTTCATGTCCAAATGCAACAAGATCTGGACAATATTCAGACTTGGGCTGATAATTGTTCCCGCAATGACATGAGTGAATCTAACCTTTTCCTCTTGACATTCAATGGCATTACCATCACTGAATTCGCCCACCATCAACATTGACCAGAACTGGACCAGTCTTATAAAGTCTGTGGCTACAAGAGCAGGTTAGAAGCTGGAAATCCTGTGGTGTGTATCTCGCCTCCTGACTCCCCAGAGCCTGACCACCATCTACAAGGCATAGGGCAGGATTGCAATGGTATACTCGCCACTTGCCTGGATGAATGCAGCTCCAATAATACTCAAGAAGCTCAACACCATTCAGGATAAAGTAGCCTGCGCGATTGTTATGCCTTCCACAAACATTCACTCCATCCACCACCAACACACAGTTGCAGCAGTGTGTACAATCTCCAAGATGCATTGCAGGAACTCATCAAGGTTCCTTAGACAACACCTTCCAAATTCATGACCACTACCATCTAGTAGGGCAAGAATGGCAGATACCTGATGAGCTGAGACAGGAGCAAAATTGAGCAATGTTACAGCGATGGAAATAGGCAATTAGCAGAAAGGCTACATTTAAAGAAAATGCAGAAAACAATATGCCACAGCTGCGATAATAAAGTGTGTTCACTGGCTAATTTCATGAAATGTATCATTCAAAGAACTGAGAACAAATTAGCAGGAATTTGCTTTAAAACACGAGCAAAATAATAAAACCATACTGAACAGAAGGTGGTCATGCAGCACAATGTGTCTGCACCAGATCTGCGAAATTTCCCCATAGCACCAAAAATTCTTATTTTTCAAGTCCCCCTTTAAAAATAACTTCTGAATCTGCTTTCACCACATGTTCAAACAGTACATTCCAGCTCATCTTAACTTGCGAAACTATAACAATGGTTGAATCTTTCATCATTCTGTATTATGCAAATATGTACCTTCACTTGGAAGTATTAGAGACAACAAATCTTTTGACATCTGAAACATAATTTGTTCATACATTATACTGGCACAACTGAAAATAAATCAGGGACAGGCAATAAATACTGGCCTAGCCAGCAGCAGCCACATCCCATGAAAAAATTTTAAATATTGATGCGACTGGCTGACAGCCCTGCATTCACTAAAATTGCTCTTTACCCTTTGGTTTGCTGGCATGAGCCGAACTAATGCTTTGTGTTATAGCTCGCAGTTTCTGTTCTCGCTCATCATGAAGACGCAGATACATTTCACGCCATGACTCAAACTCCTGTCGTTCCTGGTTCTTAAAGTCCCTCTTACAATGTCGCAGCCACAGATGGTCAGTTTCTTCAACAAAAGTCTGTTTGGCAGCAAAAATGCACAATTAGACACCTACGGAAAAGGTTACAGCCAAGTACAAAGGAAAGACTTAGACAATGTTGTTAAAGTAAAAGTGACATGGATCTTAAGGTTACCAAATTGATAAACTTGATGGCATCATATCTTGTTACCATAACTACTGCTCTTGGCTAAAGTTCTCCTTTACTTAAACAGTTATAAATGTATAACAAAACTAATTAATTAAAAACTCACTGCATAGATAAATTAAAATTTGCCTAGTGCGGTGGCTTAATGCACTGCTTAATGTATCTGTAATCTAAATGTTTCCTAAAGTGTTATCTTTATTGTTGTGACTGCTACTGGAACCCATTTGCTGATATTAGCATGTTACTTAATGTGATTAAATAGCTGCATTTAAATTATTCACCTCCATAACTAATTTCCACTTCCTCCTAAATCAGTCTTTACTGAAGCTACAATGTATCTTTATATTATAAACTAATCACAAACACCTAAATTAGTTAATCCCTGATTCAATTCCTACAGCGTTGATTGACTCCATTGCAATCAATGCAAGACTAGTGGTGATGCCCTCTACTGCCACGCCGATGACCTATTAGTGGGTGTGTGAAAACTTGCAGAGTTTGTGCTTTGATAATTGAAGGACTGTGCTTAAGAAGGAGTGAGGGAAGCGAAGTCTGTCCCAGCGAAGCAGCACTAGAGAAGGGAGAAAACCTTGCACAAAATCTTTCCATTTTCACAATGTATTATTTGGTGTTTATATGTGTACAGTAAAATCAAATGACCAATAAAATACAATGAGTAAAAAAGGTTATGATGTGCAGAAGTCAGAAGATAGCATGAAAAAGCACACATGGGAAGTATGTAGTAGCTAAGAGCTAACAAATTTTTTGAAGAAGGGAAAATAAGTTGCCAAAAGAAATTTCAGAAATGTTGTACACATGTGTAGCATTTTTACACACCCCAATCTGGTCTGACCTTGGGTGTATGTGATGTCTGACAAAAACATTTGAAAGAAGATGTCAGGTTCAGATCATCTGATCATTCTGGCAGCTCTTTTGAAAACAGTAACCTCATCCTTCGTATCTATCTGCGACCATGTAGCTGTGAAACCTGCACCAGCATGAGCTATTTTAGTGTTTAATAGACAGCCATCTGTGTCCCAAAAGTTTTCAAATCTTCAGCCGGTCTGACAAAAAGCCACAGGAAACAAACAGCAGCTCTATGCTACCACAACTTTATGACTTGGCTTCCACAATGCTTGTGGTTGCTCAAAATGCTCCAAAGTGCTCCTTTCATATATCTTATCTACCCTATACGTAGGGTCATACATCAAGGTTTTACAGATTCCAACACTTACACCTCAAAAGCCAACATTTTTGCTTTAATGTCAACATTAGGCAACTGATTAATGCATTATTGAGAAATGTAAATTGCTATTTATAATTGCATCTTAGATCAAAACTGAAGTATCTGCAGCATGTTGGCTCAGTGTTCCATTTTCACTTCTCTTAGATCAATAAACTTACCCTGCCATTATTTCTCAACTTGCTTCAGTTGACATTGCTGTGTAGCGTGTTCTACAATTAATAGTTCTCTTCTTCTAAGTATGGAGCACATCCATCTTTTTCCAATGATAAGTATTCATGTCTTAATATAAAACTTGACCCTTCACAGTCCTCCACCAGACCGTCTGACTACTTCAGTCCTGAAGTAACACTGGACTTGATGTTCATACTTTCTAGACTAATTACTGACCAACACAGCCAGCCAGGGAAAGACCTGAATCTGGATCCAGCAACCTTATCAGTATTATTGTTACTTCAATGTATGTCATTAAGATGTGTACTTACCTACCATAAATATTTTTTTTCCCTTAATCTTATTAAATGCACATTTTTTTCAAAACATCAAACCTCTGGGCCAGTTAGCAATTTTAACTCTGTTCCTCAGTCAAAGCTTCTTCGTTTTGGAAAATAAATAATTAGCAAAATTAAGAGCCCCAGTAATTCTGATTCATTTTCATTAGAATCATAGAATCCTACAGTGCAGAAGGCAGCCATTTGGCCCATCAAATCTGCATTGATCACAATCCCACCTAAGCCCTAACCCCATAATCCCATACATTGGCCCTAGCTAGTCCCCCTGACACTACAGGGCAATTTAGCATAGCCAATCCACCCAAGCCGCACATCTTTGGACTGAGGGAAGAAACCCAAGCAGACAACAGGAGAACGTGCAAACTCCACACAGACAGTGACCCAAGCCAGGAATCAAACCCGGGTCCCTGACGCTGTGAGGCAGCAATGCTAATCACGGTGCCACTGAGCTGCCTTAAAACAATTACTAAAACAACTGAGATTTCCTTTATCATCTTAGTAAATATCTTCACCCTTTCCAAGTCTTGGATATCCTCCTAAAGCTGAGTAACTCAAAAGTGTACACAATATTTTCACTTCAGTTTAACCATTGATTGCCAGGGATTTAGCATTAACCTATTTGCGATTGTATGATAATGCCAACTTCTTTTCCATGCTGCCATATTTTAATTTCATACTATGTTATTTATTAATTAGCCTGCCACACAACACTAAGATGCTTTGAGAATATATGTGTACACAATATTCTCTCATTCTCAAAAAATCTGATTAAACTTGGAGTCACAACTTGTATTTTATAAATCAATGCAGGCAGTGCTAAAGTTAGCACATCTTTCTAAATATTCATTTTATCCCCATTACAAATGGCCTCTTGAGGCTTACACACTCATGTGAGGCTGGTCCATAGTTGACCGATTTATCTTTTCACACTTTTTAAACAACTGTCATAATAGCAACCATCCAGTCTATGGATACAACTTCTATGTCCAAGATGCTTAAATTTTGTGATCAGATTCCCCACTATTTCTGTTCTGATATTCCTCAGTATTCTAAAACGTATGTCATCAGGCATGGTCATATTTGAGTTCCATGAACTTTCTATGTCATTTCCTCACTCAGTTAATCGATCTAAACCCTCCTCCTTTTATTCCCAGCATTAGAAGCTCCAAATCTCTACAGCTCCATGAATGTACTACACATAAGTGACTATTCTTCATTGGGAACCCAGATAGTGCACAAGAATAAACAATTTGACCAGTAGGGATATCATTCCCAAGTTTAATCTTGTTCACATTTGGCACCACTCAGATTCGCTTCCAGCCAGGAGTTATCAGCATCTGGAATCCGCAGCCTTGGTTTACTTTCCCTTCTCAATGCTGTGGATACTGAGGCTGATGTCTCACTACTATAGCTGCTTTGGGGTAGCATTAGCTAATCCAGCACAATCGGGGATCCAAAAAAGGTACAGCAATCACCATACCAACTAGGTGGCTTATTGGAAATCTGGCTCCAGGGGCTACAATATTCCCAGTCTGTAGTCATAGCTCACTTAAAATGCACCAGCAACTTTCTCTGGCAGTTAGTTATCTGAAGAGCTTTTCCAGTGTCCTGGAAAATATTCAACCTTCAACTCCCATCACTAAAACAGATTACTTGGTTGTTTATTTCTGGTCCATGGTTTTATATATATGACATTGCTGTGGACAAATTGCAAATCACATGCCCTAACATTATAACAATGAATTTATTTCTAAAGCACTTCGTTGGTTGGGTGGTGTTCTGGGAACTGAAGTTAAGAATGCACAAATATTAATGCAAGGCCCTTCTTTCTTTAAAGCCAGTGCATAGAGTGCCAATAAAGGCATGGCAAAGACTATACAAACAGTGTTTTAACTGAAGTCAAGATCACAATTCCTCTCAAGGTGGGTTTTTGCTTTTGGCCCAGTCACTAGGGAAAAAAAAACATGTTTTATCACACCTCTTAACAGTTGCTTAAAGTCTCTCAGCCAGTTCTCTCCACAATCACTAGAAAACCGGCTTTTATGGCGGCACGGTGGCACAGTGGTTAACACTGCTGCCTCACAGCGCCAGGAACCAGGTTCAATTCCAGCCTTGGATCACTGGCTGTGTGGAGTTTGCACGTTCTCTCAGTGTCTGTGTGGGTTTCCTCTGGGTGCTCCGGTTTCCTCCCATAGTCCAAAGATGAGTGGATTAGGTTGATTGGCCATGCTAAATTGACCCTAGTGTCAGGGGGATTTGCAGGGCAAATGAGGGTTATGGGAATAGAGCTTGGATAGGATTATGGTTGGACAGACAAGATGGGCTGAATGGCCTCCTTTTGTACCATAGGGATTTGATGATCCTATGAAATTGCAAAGGTTTAAAAACTCTGACTGTCATACAATAATTTGTACCTTTGAGATAGTGAACCATACTTTCAATACTTAGGACTACAATGTAGAGAAGAAAATTATTTTTCTATTAGTAAATGATAGAGCACCACAATGAGCGGCTCCTGTACTTTTCTGTTAATTTCTAGTTTAGGAGTCAGTGTGTTGGCTTACCGGATTGCAATCCTCAATTCGATATAGCTGTTCAGGGGTACACCGCTCCAGCACAGGTTCTAAGATTTCAAATGGCACTCCTCCTACTTCATGAATAGCTGCAAGAAAAAAAACACAAAACAAAGTATATGCAGGACCTTCATGAAGTAACACCACCTGAAGAAGCAATTCTGAGGAATTTCATGACCATAATGTTGCAAATTGGTGTGGATCACAAAGGGTTATTAAGTTTGATTCAAACTATTTCTTTGATAGCTGCAAAATGCTTCAACGCCAAGGTTAAGGTGAAAAATAAAATCAGACAGGATTCCTTCTACTGAGCATTATCCAGTACCCACTATTAAAAAGGGCACTTGCTCAGGTGTTGAATGATGATTGGACCAGGCACAGTTGTGATGCTCCTGCATGGTCAAGAAGTTTGTCACTACTGACAATCTAGGTTCATATTTACAAACGTTTTTCATCACAAGGATTCTGGTGGGTGACTAATATCTACAAAATTCATCTCAGCAGGAATCGACGGCTGGGTTTTCGGCGAAGTAGCAATTATCACTGGATTGCTGTTCCGCTCAAACTTTCCCTGCCTTGACTTCGCTCCATAGTTCTTGCCGGCTCTTCAGTGCTCAGAAATGCAGGCAGACAGCATCCCCCAGAGAGCTGCTCACAGTGTTCTGATGTTAGGGGGAGACAGGACACTACGTGTAACCTTAAATGTCCAGTATGATTGTGAGGGGGTGTGTGGGGGTGTAGGTGGAAGTCAGAGCGTATAATCATTCAAGTTCAGCAGGTAGTCAGGTTGGGTACTCGAGAGGTCAAAGGTTTAACCAAGACAGGGGGGTAAGTCAGGTTAGACGCAGTAGCTAAGGGGAGGGGGTCAGCGTAGTGATTAGGTGGTCAGTTCTGTACTTACCATGGAGTAAGACTAGGTTTTAATCTGTCTAACACTTCCTGGGTAACTATTCAGGGAATTATATCAGAAGATTCTGACTCAAGTTGGATACATTCAAGGAGGATCCTTCAGCGGTTCAAACTTCCCAGGCAATTCCCACGGAGGTCAGCGAGAGGTTCAGATGTGCATCTTAGGTCGTACATCCAATCTCTGACTACCTTGTCTGCACTATACAAAACATAATGTTCATAGAAAAGGAAACGAGAGTGCAGAATGTAGTGTTACAGTCATAGCTGGGGCGTAGAGACAGATCAACTTAATGCAAGATAGGTCCATTCAAAAAAGTCTGATGGCTGCAGGGAAGAAGCTGTTCTTGAGTCACTGGTATCTTTTTCCCAACGGAAGATGGTGGAAGAGAGAATGTCCGGAGTGGTTGGGTTCCTTAATTATGCTGCCTGCTTTGAAGAGGCATCAGGAAGCATAGACAGAATCAATGGATGGGAGGCTGGTTTGCGTGATGGATTGGGCGGCATTCACGGCCTTTTGTAGTTTCTTATGGTCTTAGGCAAAGCAGGAGCCATACCAAACGGTGATACAACCAGAAAGAATGCTTTCTAACAAAGAACAATACAGCACAGGAACAGGCCCTTTGGCCCTCCAAGCCTGCACCAATCACATTTGCTAACTAGACCATCTGTTTGTATCCCTCTATTCCCAGTCTGTTCATGTGGCTATCTAGGTAAGTCTTAAATGATCCTAGCGTGTCTGCCTCATCCACTTCACTTGGTAGTGCATTCCAGGCCCCACCACCCTTTGTGTAAAATACCTTCCCTGCTTATCTGTGTTGAACCTTGCCCCCCTTACCTTGAGCTTGTGACCCTTTGTGTTTGTCACTTCCAACCTGGGAGAAAGCTTCCAACTGTTCATCCTATCTATGCCCTACATAATTTTATAAACTTCTATCAGATCACCCCTTAACCTTTGTCTTTCTAGGGAGAACAACCCTAGTTTACTCAATCTCACCTCATACCTAAGATCCTCCATACCAGGCAAACCTTTTCTGCACTCTCTCCAAAGCCTCCACGACCTTCTGATAGTGTAGCTCCAGAACTGGATGCAGTATTCCAAATGTGGCCTAACCAACGTTCTATATAACTGCAACATTATATGCCAACTTTTCTATGGTGCATCTGTAAAAGTTGGAGTGTGTCATAGTTGGAGATCTCATTGAGACTTATAAGATGATGAATGGGATGGATAGGATAGAGGTGGAGAGACTCTTCCCGCTCAGAAAGGATAGTAGGACTAGGGGGCACAGCCTCAAGGTAAAGGGGGGGCGGTTTAGAACGGAGTTGAGGAGGAACTTCTTCACTCAAAGGGTGGTGAATCTCTGGAATTCTCTGCCCGTTGAAGTGGTGGATGCTACCTCGCTAAATATTTTTAAGATGCAGGTTGATGGGTTTTTGATAAGAGAGGGGATTAAGGGTTATGGGGAGAGGGCGGGAATGTGGAACTCAGCCACGACAGATCAGCCATGATCTTATTGAATGGCGGGGCAGGTTCGAAGGGCTAGATGGCCTACTCCTGCTCCTATTTCTTATGTTCTTATAACTGACATGCCAAATTTATTTAGTCTTCTGAGAAAGTAGAGGCTTTGGTGGGCTTTCTTAACTATAGTGTCAGCATGGGCGGACCAGGACAGGCAGTTGGTGATCTGGGCACCTAAAAACTTGAAGCTTTTGACCATCTCTACTTCGTCCCCAACAATGTAGACAAGGGCATGTTCTCCACTACACTTCCTGAAATCGATGACAATCTCCTTCATTTTATTGACATTGAGGGAGAGATTATTGTCATCACACCAGTTTACCAGATTCTCTATCTCATCACTGTTGGAGATCCAACCCACTGCAATGTCATCAGCAAACTTGAAAATTGAGTTGGAGGGGAATTTGGCTGTACAGTCATACGTGTATAGGGAGTACAGTAGGAGGCTGAGAACACCAGCCTTCTGAGGCACTGGTGTTGGAGATAATCATGGCGTTGTTGCCAATCCTTATTGATTGTGATCTGTGGGTTAGGAAGTTTAGGATCGCAGAGGCAGGAGCCGAGGCCCAGGTGACAGTTTGGAGATGAGTTTCATAGGAATGAATCTGAGCTAATGATTCAACAGGGAAGCGTAGGGAAAGAAGTAATTCCATCAAGACTTTAATGGCACAGTGGTTAACACTGCTGCCTCACAGCAATTCTGACCATAGATAACCATCTGTGTGGAGTTTGCACGTTCTCCCCATGTTTCCTGCAGATGCTCTAGTTTCCTCCGGCACACCAAAGATGTGCAGGTTAGGTGGACAGGCCATGTGAAATTGCCCCTTGGGGGATTGGCAGGGTACATTATTGGGGTTACGGGGATAGGCCTGGGTAGGGTTGTTGTCAGTGCAGGCACAATAGGTCAAATGGCCTCCTTTTGCACTGTAGGGATTCTATGAGTCTAAATAATACATCTCCTTGCCTTATGATTGCGGTGCTTCCAGTTTCCTCTGGTGATCGACAAGCAATATCAGCAAAGCGAATTGAAACACTAATGTGCTGTCTTTACTTACTTTCTTGTGTGTTTAACGGAAATGAGTAAATGGATTGGCGGTTGGTGACTAGTGGAGTGCCTCAGGGGTCGATGCTGGGGCCTCAGCTATTTACCATTTATATAGATGATCTGGAGGAGGGAACCGAGTGTATGGTGTCGAAATTTGCTGATGACACCAAGATTGGTGGAACGGCAAATTGCGCGGAGGGTGTGGAGAGTCTGCAGAAGGATCTAGGTAGGCTGGGCGAATGGGCCAGGAACTGGCAAATGGAATTTAATGTTGGCAAGTGCGAGGTGGTCCACTTTGGTAGGAATAATGGTAGGAAGGATTATTACTTACGTGGAGAAAAACTGCAGCAGGCGACAGTGCAGAGGGACCTTGGGGTCCTTGTGCATGAGTCGCAAAAACCCAGCTTGCAGGTGCAGCAGGTGGTCAGGAAGGCGAATGGGATGCTGGCCTTCATAGCGAGGGGGATTGAATATAAAAGTAGGGAGGTCTTGCTGCGGCTGTATAGGGCATTGGTGAGACCGCAGCTGGAGTACTGTGTGCAGTTTTGGGCGCCATACTTACGCAAGGATATTTTGGCCTTGGAGGGAGTGCAGAGGAGGTTTACTAGGCTGATGCCGGAGTTGAGGGGGTTGAGCTATGAGGAGTGGCTGAATAAACTAGGCTTGAACTCGTTAGAGTTTAGAAGAATGAGGGGAGATCTCATTGAGACGTATAAGATGATGAATGGGGTGGATAGGATAGAGGTGGAGAGGCTCTTCCCGCTCAGAAAGGAAGGGGGGGGGGGGTGGGTTTAGAACGGAGTTGAGGAGGAACTTCTTCACTCAAATGGTGGTGAATCTCTGGAATTCTCTGCCCATTGAGGTGGTGGAGGCTGCCTCGCGAAATATTTTTAAGACGCGGGTTGATGGGTTTTTGATAAGAGAGGGGATTAAGGGTTATGGGGAGAGGGCGGGAATGTGGAACTCAGCCACGACAGATCAGCCATGATCTTATTGAATGGCGGGGCAGGCTCGAAGGGCCAGATGGCCTACTCCTGCTCCTATTTCTTATGTTCTTATGTTCTAATGAATCTGGATATTGGTGTAACTATAATGGCATATCAGTTATTTAATGTGAACTGACCGCTAAGGTTGAGTAACAGGCAAAACCTGTATTATTCCTTCAATGTGCCCTCCAAAATATTGCAGATACTGGGGATTTGAAATAAAAACTGAAATATATCAGACTTGAAACATTACCTTTATTTCTCCCTCCACAGATATTGCCAAACCTGCTGAGTTTATCCACGAATTTGTTTTTATAGGTGTCCTACTGTACTGATTGATAAACTATTTATAGAAAATTAGTATGAAGAGTTTATCTTATATAATCCAAATAAAATTCAGAACCAAGTGTAAGAAAGGGTTGTGGTTTAGCTGTACTGGAGTGACAGATAATGGCAACAATACTATACATTCACCAGTGTTTATACAACAGGAGCCTGTAAACCAAGATTCTAATTTTCTGCCTTCTTCAAAACCAGATAAGACCGGATGCACAACAGAAGATGCACGTTGGGACCCTGCAAAGGTCCCAGTGTGCTGAATTTTTGGGAATTGCCTGGGAAGTCTGAAGTTCCAATGAACAATTCCCCTGCTTCCTCGCGAATGTCTCTGACTTTGAGCTCGAGAATGCTGACTGTTCTGGGGAACTTCCCTCAACGGTTTACCAGGAAATGTTAGACAGAGAAACATAGTTCAACTCCTGGATTAAAAACTGTCCTCCCCGCCTCCCACCCACATGACCCAACATGATTACCACCTCAAACCACCTACCACATTCCCATCTACTCATTCATCCTTTGACTCATTAACTCAAGTTCACACTGAACATGTAAACTTACTGTACAACAACCAGTGCCATAAAAAAGGGGCATGTGTCATCTTCACCCACAACATTATAGTGCTGTAATGATGTCCTCTGAGGGATGCTTCATCTTGCATTTCTAGAGAAGCCATGGTTGGAAGCCCCCACAAGAAATACAAGCAATGTTAGAGTATGGAAGAGTTTAAGCTGAGAGGCAATCTGACAAGGAGTGCCGCTTCACAGAAGATCAAGGACCTCATTTTAAACTGTTTAGCCTCCCCTAAAGTAAGTGCAGAAAGTTTTGGCCTCAGTCACTGTTAAAGTTGAGATCTCTGGTTCTACAATCAGCTGCATATGACACTTATTTGCTGTCACAAAAATAATACCGTAATTTCCCATCCTCCACACCAGTGGGTGATACATCCAATATGTGGTAAAAATTGCTGATTGAGATCATGCAAGTTCAAAAATCAAGTCAAAGGAAGCACACTCCAACACGTCACCATATTCAAGCTAGGAAGAAGGAAAAAAGTAGGTCACCTGAGGCTGGAATTCAGAAATATAACATTGGGGATGCACAATTATTGATACTGAAGTCTGGGCATTTGCTGCTTCCAGTGTCGTAGCTTTCTAAAGTTCATCATCAAGATTAATTATGTCCTCAGTCAAGTGAGGAAATGAAAATCCTGGCACCTACGCAACATCTCAGAGCAAGGACCCAAAACCCACAATAAAGTGGAAAGAAAACCGCTGGTCGTGAAAAGAGTCCATGCGTAAATGACATTTAATGTTACTCCATGGTTAGTATACTTAATTACCTTTCAATAAGAAAGTAGGGTAGTTTGCAATGTGGACTCCTTTACACCTGTTGGTTGGGAGGCACAAAGCAATCTGCTGCATCGTGGATTGGTGTCAAAGATTTTCAATTCTCTAAAGCACATTGTATAGTCAAACATTAGGTTCTTTCTAAGAAGGGGAGGGGTTAGAGCATCACACAATCCTAGAACTCAACACTGAGCTACTCTCTTAATAGGAAGAAAATCATCTAGCCTTCATATATTTTGCATCCTCCAGCAAATGCACCCCTCTGCTGATTATTTATGACTTACAATCCACGTTGTTTTGTAGAACTCGAATACACTGCTCATACAGGGACATCATCTTTGGGAGGTAAGCAGTCTTTGATCCTGAATACACCTGCATCTTGGAGTTAAACCGGCGACCAGTAAACCCCAGGTCCTCCTCAGACAGAACAGATACAGCTGCAACCGAACGGAAAATATTGGTTATTTCTAAAGCACTTCAGGAATTCTAATCAACTGCAAAGAACAGCAAGCCTTTCCACCCACCCTACTCACCTATCCATCCCCCACACACACACAAACTCACCACAACCCCAAATCTGCACCACACATCTCACTGCACCCTACCCCAATGCACTTCTTCCCCACTCCCCCAACATGTAAACACATTCTTTCCCATTTTCTTGAGATCATACAATCTCCATAACCAAAACACTTGTTATACACCTGGTCAAAAGACTGAATGATTCAAATTGGAGTGAAGGGGGCTGGCAATTTAGCAGTGCCCTTCTCTTCTCCCCTTCACACCCTAGATCACACCTCAATTCCCAGATTGGCTGTCCAGGATCTTGTTGGAAACTTAATTCAAGACAGCTGACTGAAGTTTACAGACCACTGTGACAAGTTGGAAATACATACACAACATCAAAGCAAACTTATTTAAAAGCCACAAGTTGACAGTACTTTTCATGGGAAAATTATTTGTGAAATAACACAAGTTAGTCATTCTGGCTGGAGGTGGGGATTGAGGGTAATGGGATATGGTGGCGAAGGTGATCATGGTGTTAAATTTTCACACCTCTGATTTATTCCAGAGATTTTCTGGGAGATGTATGTGAAATTTCCCAGTCTCTCAGAAGTCCATTACTACATCAAGCAGATGACAGATGCCACATAGATAACACATTAATCAGTTCCAGAGAGCAATGAGACTATACAATAAGACTAAGCAATAAGACCATTCTTGGTTTCACTCAGATTCAGGGAATAGTTGACTGCATGCAAGGTCATGAAGGCAACTACAGAGCAACTAGAGCCTTTGTGAACAGGAAGATTTTCCACTCACAATGATCAATTTGTCCACTGTTAGGGTATCAGATCAGAAACCCCAACATATATTAAAAAGCCAGATGTAGTTTATTAATTCCTTTGTTTGTTCTGGATCTTAGAACTTTAGAATTATCTTCATCATCATTTCCTGCACATTCTTCACTGAGCTGCAAATAACTCATCCCCCTGCTGTTTTCCTTCCCTATCAAAATACCGTCTGAGCACATTAACATGGCACACTCTGTGACTTTTCCTTCTATCTGGTGTTCTTATCAAATAATTCACCTCACTCAATTTCCTTTCCATTTGATAAGGCCCAGCGCTAAAGCTTGCATTTAATTGTTCAGTAAGGTCACTACTAAAGCTTGCATTTAATGGTTCACCTACTACTGATAATAATACAAATACTTTATCTCCACCAACTTCTTTTTTCAATCACATACTGTGCCTTCTTTAAATGCTGTCCGGCCAACTCACCAGCCCTAGTTAATCTTTCCCTGAAGTTTGACACAGAGTTAACAATGTAGTCTCAGAACACTGACGCATAAATTACTCCTTGATCAATTTAAGTGGTCCTCTTACCTCATGACCAAAAATTAATTTGAAGGGATTGAATTTAGTTCATTCATCAGCTACACTCCTAATTGAAAAAGTACAAACAGAATTATTTTATCCTAATCTCTGGTTAACGCTGACAATAAACTATCACTGTCTTTAAAGTTTGATGCCATCACTCAAATGCTCCCTGCAATTCTGGACGATACGTAATTGATTTAACTGTTTCACTCCTAAGCTATCCATAATTTCCCAAATGACTGTGACATAAATTGGATCCTTTATCTACTTGGATTTCTGAGGGTAGTCTATATCTAGCAAAAAAAATTAAGTAGTTCTCCTACAATCCTTTTAGCTGCAATATCATGCAATGGAATGGCCTCCGGATATCTAATAAGACATATCCATTATGGTCAACAAATATTGATCCATATTTTTCATTTTAGGGAGGGATCAAACACAAACTTAAAAAGGTTTCTCAAATGCCAAAATGGGTATTAAGCTTGCTAGTTTAATTGTTGCTCAGGATTCTCCTATTACCCAACATGTTGACACGTCTGGCAAAATTCAACTACATCTTTATGCAGTCCAGGTCAATAGAAAATGTTTTTTGTATTTTTGCTCGAGTTTTCCTTGCTCCTAAATTACCTCCCACTAGAACCTCTTTTCTATAACCCACTGGTAATATAATTTGATGAACCCCTGCCCATTTTTTTATCTGTCTGAATATTTAAAATTTTCAATTTCTCATGAAGACATCATTTTTAATGTAGTAACACTCCAGTATATATTCAGATTCTTCTTCTGCGTATGCTTTCTGATACAACTGCTTTACTCTACATTTCCGGTTGTAATTCTGCCAGGTTTCCTGATCTAAAGGTATCCACTTTGTCCTCTACTTGTTCTTGTTCTTTATTAACCATCAGGTCAAAGATTGTTTCTGATAACTGAAACTCAGTCTCCATATCTTTACTCTTTGATTTCTCCTTCTCTTGTCTCAACCTGTGGCTTTGTGTCTTGTTTCCACACAGTTGGGAAACATCCCAGGATATGCTTCCTGCAGCACCTCAGTTATTTGATTTTCCACTGACTTTTCAACCACAGTAAGTATCACTCCCATCTGTGATTCAGCTATATCGTTACCCAGGATAAACTGTATCCCTGAAAAGGTAATTTCCCTATTTCTTCTAGCACCACTTTTCACCAGATTCTCCAATCTTACCTGTCAAAACAAAAAAAAAGTTTTCACCATTGATTTCATGTATTTCCACCTTTTCTGGCAATATTCCATCCAAACTACATATCTCCTCATCTCTCACCATTAAAACTTGATTTTATCCTGTAGTTCTTAATTTCTTTACCTACTCCTTCTGGTACATGAGTAAACTTTACCTACATAAATGAATTATTTAAAGAGATCTGGCACTTGCTTATCAACAAACCTCTGAGCAGGCTGTATGTTCTTTGGCACCTCTACAGCTTTAACCATGGTTTCCTTTGCCATTCAACAAACCGCACTGGCCTATCCTATTTTACCACGTCTGCCTTCCCAATGCTTTTCTTAAGCCTCCAACACTGCAACTGTGTGTGTCCAACAATGAAAATCTCTAAGATTTCTTATTTCTCTTCCACACTCATAGGTTTCCTTTTTTAACCGGAGTTAAAACTATCCTTACTATCTCCAATGAGATCCCCTTTGCCTTTATCACCTGAACACATTTCTTTTTCCCAGTTTCTATCCTTCACAGATTGAAATTGATGTCGAAAACCAAACCTCGATTTACAAACCAATTCAAAATCATCTGCCAGACAGTCAATGGAAATACATCCACTGGTCCAAAGTCAATGGGCATTGACATTTGTGTATATTTCTCCTGAGAGATCACTAAACACTCCCAGAGACAAATCCATCTTCTCCCAATGAGGTCTTTGGTGACCTATCATAACTCCCTTATCATCTCAGTGGCCCCAACATTATATAATTTCAAAGACAGTTGGGGTTTTCCTCAACATGAAGAAACCAGCTGTTGAACCCTGGAGAGGTCTCCCAATTGGGCACTCTGTGGCCCACAGAGTGCACCATGACCCCACCCCCCCTCCCCCACCCCAAACCCTTCATCTCATCCAGCACTGGCGAGCAGCCTGTGGCACCATCGCCCAAACTTGTCAAGGCCAACCTGATTGTTCTTGATGACATC
The DNA here is from genome assembly GCF_965287045.1 of Carcharhinus amblyrhynchos. Lineage (NCBI taxonomy): Eukaryota > Metazoa > Chordata > Chondrichthyes > Carcharhiniformes > Carcharhinidae > Carcharhinus > Carcharhinus amblyrhynchos. The sequence goes on from NC_137347.1 coordinate 20,504,440, forward strand.
CAACTGCACTTGTATTGCATTGTCAGCTGCTAGTGGTGCTATTAAGCCCTCAAATTGGAAGGGCAGGAGCCCTGGTGGCATAATCGATGATCATAAAATGCAGCCGGGGCTTGCTAAACAGCTGAGGCATAGTCACTCCCGACTTTCTAGTTCGTCATTGCAGCCCCACCCCGCCCTGACAAAATTCAACCCACTGTGTGCAGTATGTATGAAGGCTGCTGATTGCTCTTTGAATATGGCACCTCTCTTTGACATGCTGAAATATTTTTTCCACAAATTCCTTATTGGCTGGTTCCTCTACCAGCCAGACCAATTAGCCAAAATGGGAATATCCTATGCAGTCTATTGAGCCACTGGCACTTCCCATCAGTTGGGAAAATCCCACCCAAAATTGTCCACGATCTTGGCCTTTTATTTGAGTGAGCTGAGCTTCCAACCTCATATTCTCTTTATCAGCAAGACCATCTATTTCCACCCTATTAAGTCACCTGCCTCAGCTCATCTGCTGCGAAAACCCTCACCCATACCTTTGCTACTTTTAGCTCTGGCTATTCCAATGGTCTCATGACCAGCCTTCCAAATTCCTCAACGTATCCAGTTCAAGTTTCATTCACTCACAAGATGACCATATTCACATTTTCAGCCTACATTGGAGTAGTCTCACCTTTCCTTTTTGGTGGTGATATTGGTGTTATATCCATAGATGGAAGAGGTCTATAGTTGGGCTGGATAAGTGGCAATGGGATATCTGGTAATACAGGTACCACATCAATCATCATCTATTGGAGAGGAAAGGAGAAGCAAAATTAAAATTTCAGTATTTAAATGGAAAACTACAATCAATAATTTAAGGGAAGCACAATGGCATATGATATTGGAGGACCAATACATGGTACTACAGGCTAGTATAAAATGGAAAACTAAATTGCTTATATTTCTACATTTTCCCTTGTGTGTGTGATGCTAGTGTGCGTTTAAGAAATGTATTTTTTTTAAATCATGTTCTCTGCAGTTTTTAAGCAGGTTTTTTGTTTTCACTGTGGCACTGGTTGCCTGCTCAGAAGTACTTTTATCGCTGCTTCAATGATTTAAATTAGGTTTTGTTTATTTTTATTTTCTGGGCTTCATGCAGTGTCTGGGATTTTACTAACTTTTGAATCGTTAGGGGGAAGATTGATTGACAAGTCAGTCAGTTGGTTCATAAGAACGTAAGAACATAAGAAATAGGAGCGGGAGTAGGCCATCTAGCCCTTCGAGCCTGCCCCGCCATTCAATAAGATCATGGCTGATCTGTCGTGGCTCAGTTCCACATTCCCGCCCTCTCCCCATAACCCTTAATCCCCTCGCTTATCAAAAACCCATCAACCCGCGTCTTAAAAATATTTAGCGAGGTAGCCTCCACCACTTCAACGGGCAGAGAATTCCAGAGATTCACCACCCTTTGAGTGAAGAAGTTCCTCAACTCCGTTCTAAACCGCCCCCCCCTTTATCTTGAGGCTGTGCCCCCTAGTCCTACTATCCTTTGAGCGGGAAGAGTCTCTCCATCTCTATCCTATCCATCCCATTCATCATCTTATACGTCTCAATGAGATCTCCCCTCATTCTTCTAAACTCTAACCAGTACAAGCCTAATTTATTCAGCCTCTCCTCATAGCTCAACCCCCTCAACTCCGGCATCAGCCTAGTAAACCTCCTCTGCACTCCCTCCAAGGCCAAAATATCCTTGCATAAGTACGGCGCCCAAAACTGCACACAGTACTCCAGCTGCGGTCTCACCAATGCCCTATACAGCCGCAGCAAGACCTCCCTACTTTTATATTCAATCCCCCTCGCTATGAAGGCCAGCATCCCATTTGCCTTCCTGACCACCTGCTGCACCTGCAAGCTGGGTTTTTGCGACTCACGCACAAGGACCCCGAGGTCCCTCTGCACTGTCGCCTGCTGCAGTTTTTCGCCACGTAAGTAATAATCCTTCCTACCACTATTCCTACCAAAGTGGACCACCTCGCACTTGCCAACATTAAATTCCATTTGCCAGTTCCTGGCCCATTCGCCCAGCCTATCTAGATCCTTCTGTAGACTCTCCACACCCTCCGCGCAATTTGCCGTTCCACCAATCTTGGTGTCATCAGCAAATTTCGACACCCTACACTCGGTTCCCTCCTCCAGATCATCTATATAAATGGTAAATAGCTGAGGCCCCAGCACCGACCCCTGGGGCACTCCACTAGTCACCATCCGCCAATCTGAATAGCACCCATTGACCCCCACTCTCTGCCTCCTATTTGACAACCAATCCTCTATCCACGCTAACACCCTACCCCCAACTCCATGTCCCCTGACCTTCTGCAATAACCTCTTGTGAGGTACCTTGTCAAACGCCTTCTGAAAATCCAGAAAGACCACATCCACCAGCTCTCCTCTATCCACCGCCCTAGACACATCCTCATAGAACTCCAGTAAATTTGTCAGACACGACTTTCCTTTAACGAAACCGTGCTGCGTCTGCTCTATCAAGCAATGCCTCCCTCTCTCAAGATGCCTCCCTATTTCCTCCTTGATGACGGATTCTAACATTTTACCTACAACAGGCGTTAAACTAACCGGCCTATAATTCCCTGCCTTTTGCCTGGCACCCTTCTTAAACAACGGCGTAACATTAGCCGTTTTCCAATCTTCTGGCACTTCCCTGGAATCCAGCGACGTCTGGAAAATAACCACCAAGGCATCCACTATCACCTCCGTCATTTCTTTCAGAACCCTCGGATGCATTCCATCCGGTCCTGGCGACTTGTCCACAATCAGCCCCTCCGGTCTGTCGAGCACTGCCTCTCTAGTAACAGTAATGTTCCTTCCCAGAAGGATTCAAGGATTCACTTGCAGTTTTGGTTCATAGCCAGAACCTGTTCTGGTTGTCAAGTTGCAGGCAGATTTTCTCTCTCTCCAGTACTATAGGTTCTGCTGGCTAACTGGAAGCAGCTCTTCTTGCCTTCCTGGAATGAGAATTCTATCTCTTGCAGTGTTTTGCCAGCTGAAAGCTAGAGACAGTAAGAAGTTTCACAACACTAGGTGTTCCTTCGTCAGGTGAGCAGCAAGTGCTCCGAAAGCTAGTGGCTTTTGCTACGAAATAAACCTGTTGGACTTTAACCTGGTGCTGTGAGACTTCTTACTTTGTTTATTCCAGTCCAACGCCAGCATCTCCACATCATGAAAGCTAGTGGTCAGCAGTGGCATTATCTCTACCTCGACGGCTGCTGGAAGTTACAAGGCTGGGAAGTCAATGTTTCAATTCTCCAACCAACTAAGGACCAAGTTCCAGCATCACACGAGCATTCATATTTTCTTTGCTAAACCAGTGGCAAGGGTACGTTTAAAGGAGGTTTGTTTGGAAGGAACACTTCATATATTTGTCAAGGGCTGTACAATATCATTTTTTTTATTGTTTGTAATTGATAAAAGTTGTTGCTATGTGTTAGCTGTATTCTTAAATAAGCTTTGTTTGATAAAAGCTTCCTACTGGGTTATTTGAGTCATACCTGAAGTGAAACATGTTTACCCCAGCCAAATTCAAATGGCACAACTTATGATCCAGGCAGACTTCATAAAACACTTTGGAGTTTCTGACCTGAATTATAACAGTGATTTCCCTTTTAAGGCAATTTTTCTTTTACTCTTTCATGGGATGTGGGCATCATTACAAGACCAACGTTTGTTGTTCATCTCTTATTGTTCTTGAAATGAATGGCTTGCTCGACCAGAGGACAGTTAAGAATCAACCACATTTTTGTCAGTTTGGAATCACAAGTAGGCCAGTCTGGGTAAAGATGGCAAATTCCTTCTCTAAAGGGAGTTAGTAAACCAGATGGGCCTTTACAACAATCAACGATAGATTTATGAGCACCATAAATGATACTAGCTTTATATTCCAGATTTTATCAATTGTAATAAAATTGCACCAGCTACTGTGCTATTAGCCCAGGCCCCTGGATTATTAGTTCAATTGCATTACCACAACACCATCATCTTTGATTGAATAAAGTGTTGCTGAAAATGCTGACAGTACCACCACTTCTCATTACGTAGTTATTAGAATAAAATTATGTTCTATTATCAAAAAAAGTTTCTCAATGCCTCTACATTTCAACACTCAAATGCTGAACTTCTGTGGCCAAAGGTCCAGCACTTTAAGACACTTTCAAAGCTAGTCTGTGATTGGGCAGCTGGGTCCCTGAAAGTGACACAACTGACAAGAATTTCTACTTCCTCACCCCCAGAGTAAATGGAAGGTCTGTTAGAGTTAATTTATATTATAGGCTGCAGCAAATAGAATTTCCAAATTAATCTGGAGGGGATTTATATTGTCTGCTAATAATAATTCACACGTTTTTTATAGTGTTATGGAAAAGTACGAGGTGTCATTTACTCTGAAATATTGAAGATATTAATATACCTACTTCCTATAATTTTATTGCACAAGCACAAACCAGTCAATTTTTTCCCCATATTTCTTGAAACTGATAAACTTCTACCATGCACTGCAAGACAGTAAATACCAAAGTTGAACTCAGAAGACAGCTTATTTTAATGTAGAATTCAATCTGATCATGTAACTGGAGACTTGTCAGTGTTTCTAGTTTTTATAACCGACTGCTGGCAGGATTCAGTGGGGTGAAAATGGTTTTTGATATTTATGATTCCAAATAGTAATAATATTTATTACTAGGCACAAAGGTTTATATTAACACCATAATATTGCTACTGTGAAAATCACCTAGTTGCCACATTCTGGCACCTGTTCGGGTACACTGAGGGAGAATTTAACATGGCCAATGCACCTAACCAGCACATCTTTCGGACTGTGGAGGAAACCGGAGCACACGGGGAAAACCTACGCAGACACAGGGAGAACATCCAGAGATAGCGACCTCACCAGGAATCCGAATCCCTGGCGCTGTGAGGCATATATGCAAGTTTACATAATTGTCTTATCAGTGGAGTTGTGGATTCATGGTCCAGCTAAAACACTATTAATGGCCAATGGTCACAACAGATGAAAAGTTGAAAAACAGGCAGGCATCAAACCGTTAATGCATAACCAAAGAGTTCAGAATCCAATCCAATTTTCAAAGAGAAGTACAGTAACTTTCATTCAGATTCATTCACAGATTCTTGCTCTTGTCAAAGAGCCCCAGGTGACATGTTGACCCAAACATTTTTTGTTTAAAAGCATTAAGTTTGACTTCACTTTGCTTCACTGTCCAAACGCTTGGTTCAGAGAAGCAGTGGATCAAACTTTTTGGCTTAACTCCAAACCTCAATACTATTGTGACCAAGAAATGGAGTCACCTGAAAACATCTACAAGGGTCTCCAAGGTACTTCTATTAATAGACTGACTGATAGAAGGAATCCAAAATACATAATAATAAAATAAATCCTATATCTGCGCAGGTTTCTATCAAGCAGGTACAACATAATAGGTTTCTTTAAAAAAATGGAAAAACAAATTATTCACCCAAGAATCCTGCCCACAAGTACATTTTGAAATAAAGATAATTATTTCACTATGTTTATGACGATTGGACCTGATGTTTAAATTTGCACTTTTTCTTCTCTTACTCTGCTTTCCCCATAAGCATCTACCTGTTGCCGGATAAGATTCTGTAGGAGTCAAAAAAATAAAGTGGTGCCTTCAGATTTGGTCTCTATACGTGCAAGCTGGTCTCTGCTCATTCCTGTCCTTGATTACCCAGTGATCAGCTTACACAAGAGAACTGCAGTAATGAATCCCATGTTGTCACACTCAATAGTGCAATTAACAGCACAAATGCACACACACAAAGATCAGAGGGACTGAGTTTCAACCTACTCAAAGAAAATTATTGTTAAACTTCTATAATCTATAACACACTTTTATTCCTCAGTATCAATTATAACCTTAAACAATTCAATTTAATGTTACCTTTCTGGGTTTAACACTAGGCATTTCCTCAATGTGTCGTTTGGATTTCTTCTTTTCCTCCGCATTCTGTTCTCTATAGGAGTCTGAGCACCTAGAACCAGATTTTGACAGAGGTTTATTTGACCCTTTGGATTTGTCTGGATGAGTCTCTTTAACCTTCTCAACAGGTTTGTTAATCTTTTTCTTTTTTTTCTGTGGCTGGTCATAGCTAAGGTAGGACTCAAAAGACATTGTTGGTTCTTCAAAGTCATCAACCACTGTTGGTTTAATAGAGTCCTTATGGGAAGAAGCAGACTGATTTTTTTCTGTAGATTTTGATTTTTTCAAGTCTGGCATTTCTTTCTGTTTACTTGATGTGGGTTTCTCTTTGGGTTTGTCCAATGTATTCCTTGGTTCTTCACGATCAGATTTTCGTTTGTCTAAGTCCCTATGTTTATATTTTCTATCATCTAACGTTTCCTCTGGTTGCAGGCGAGGTTTCTTATGACTGGAACTTATTGATGAAAACTCTCCTCGGTCCCTATGATTATGCTGTTCCTTTGAAGAAGATTTATTTGTTTTATCTTGCATTTGAAGGGAGGAAAATTTATACTTTTCATCATCTTTTGTAACTGATTGCTGCTTTTCCTTGTGTGAAGGTTTGTGTTCCCTCTCACGGCCAGTACTCACTTCTACTCGTGAGCTGCGATGGTCCCGAGGAATTTTATGGAAACTTTTCGGTGGTTGCATAGGTTGCTCGACATCTTCATCAGAATAGTCATTCTCTTCATCATAATCCTCCACAGGAGGAGATTTAGTCCATCTCTCGGCCTCCTCTTTAAAATTGGATTTTGAAGACTGATAGCCATGGCTACCAGACCTGAAAGATTTCTCACTCTCCAGCAAGTGTCTCCTTTTCTCATGAATCTGTTCATAGTTTGGTTCATAGGGCTCTTTATGAGGGATCTGGAATGTCTGTCCATAATTTTCTTCTGGAGAAAGGTCCCTGTGTCTCCTTTTAGAAACCCCTTTATTATAAGCACACTCTCGCTCTTCTAGTGTATTTGTAGATCTGAACAAAATAAACATACAATTAATGATAAGAAAATTTTAATTGACATTGCTATAGTATTTACACAAAAGACTAATTTTAATAAGAACATTCAAAGTTATTTCCAATGACACAGCAGATAGAAACATTGGCTAACGTGGAACTGAGCCACAAAAAAATTAGGAAAATCCCAGGTTCAATCCCAGGTTTCTATCAGCCCGAAGGGGCGTAACAGGTCCCATGCTCAGTGAAAAAAATCAGACAGAACTTATGATCACTAACTACTAACATTTAATGGAAAGTATTGAGTTGTGCATGTATGTGTACAAATCAGAATCTGCTGTGTGAGGTCCTATAATCAAATCTGCCAACAGTCATGGCATAAGTTCACAAAAGAGGAATGCTTAGTTCACAGGAAAGCGCAAGTGAATAGTTATTTGAAAGTCAGGATCAATAAACAGGATCAAATTAATTTCTTCTACTGTAAAATTCTATGCTTCAATGACAGAGGTAGGATAAATCGTCACTGGTCCAACAATTAAAACTTCTGCAAACTAGAGACAGAATTAAAACTTCAATCTTTAATTAGACTGGAGAGGAACATAAACTATTTGCCATCCCCTCCCAGTGAATACAAGCAAAATATAAACCATAAGAACATAAACATAAGAAATAGGAGCAGGAGTAGGCCATCTAGCCCTTCGAGCCTGCCCCACCATTCAATAAGATCATGGCTGATCTGTCGTGGCTGAGTTCCACATTCCCGCCCTCTCCTCATAACCCTTAATCCCCTTGCCTATCAAAAACCTATCAACCCGCGTCTTAAAAATATTTAGCGAGGCAGCCTCCACCACTTCAACGGGCAGAGAATTCCAGAGATTCACCACCCTTTGAGTGAAGAAGTTCCCCCTCAACTCTGTTCTAAACCGTCCCCCCTTTATCTTGAGGCTGTGCCCTCTAGTCCTACTTCCTTTCTGAGCGGGAAGAGCCTCTCCACCTCTATCCTATCCATCCCATTCATCATCTTATACGTCTCAATGAGATCTCCCCTCATTCTTCTAAACTCTAACGAGTACAAGCCTAGTTTATTCAGCCTCTCCTCATAGTTCAACAAACCAACATGATAATATTTACACATTGTAACAGGATGATGGAGGGTTGATATATCAGCTGTGGCCTGATGAGGATTCTGGTCCCTGAGTAAGTGTGGCCCTTTAAAAGAACCCTACCTTTCATAGATAACTGCATTGCAGTGCAAGGAAGGTTAGATGGCTCAAAGATGATGGGATCACGTAACAATCTATTTGAGTGGAAGATAGCTTATCAGTTCAACTCATGCAAGTTAACGTAAATTGCAATAATTGTATCTGCATAGAACAGCATGATGTTTTAAATGAACTTACCAGAAACAATTGAGCCAACAGTTCAGACTCAATGTTGTACAGTGTAGATGATGATGCTATGTTCTTTTCAATCAATTGTCACAGGCCTTTTTTTGTGGGAGCATTGGGTGATGAGGCAAAGGTGAACTACTTCAATCAGTTACCTTTTTGACAGCAGACTGGAATCGCCATTTCGGTAACATTAATATGTTATCCTACATTATTCTGTATCTTTGGCACTTTGAGACATTGCATTGAGCTTGTCCATCTTCAAAAGACAAGGACATTCATAGGAGAATGATGTGTTGTTTAACTGAAATTGGATTACCTTGAAGTTCAGATTCCTGATCACCTTGGTTTGGAATGCTATTTTCTCTATTTTACCATGAATATCTAAACCAAATCCATAAACAAAGAAAAATCCTGTCATAAAACTGGTAGCAGGAGAGTTTTTCTCTAGTTTACTAACTGAAGAGCTCAAGTTGAGGGCCAATTGAAAGTGACAACTTCAAATTTCAAACTGCCATATTTCAGGAAGAAGAGTTATTTTCAGCTTTCTATTATCATAAGACAAGATAGGCAATTCTTTCTCCTCCTAATCCAGCTTCCAGAATTGGCTTGTTACACATTAAACATTGTGACGCAAGTATACCTTTAAGAATTTTTTTTTAAAAAATGTCTGCACTTAAGCAGCTTTAGCTTTTTTGCGTTGTTGCCGAGCTCTCTGCTTCAGTGGTTTAAATGGGGTTTTATTTATTTTTACTCTGGGCCTCAGGTACTTTCTGGGATTTATTTTAATGACCCTGCATTTTAGGGGGAAGAACGATTGACAAGTCAGGTGACAGGAGTTCTTTCATTTTCAATTTGCTACTGTTTTAGAAGGTGCTTGGACATCAGACTGAAAAGCAATGTTTCACGCTCCCTAATGTTGGAAATTCTGCTGGCTAGCTGGAAGCAAGGCTTCCTGACTTTTGGGAGTGAAAATTCTGCTGTTGATGGTTTGTTAATTAGTACCTAGAGCCTCTCTCTCTCCCTGGTGTTTTGGGAAGCTCTGCTGACTTCAAGCTTGTCTGTGTATCAAGAGAATTGCAGCATCCAACCACAGGACTAAATTCCAGCATTATGTGAGCTTTTGTATTTTTTGTGCTAATCCTGTGGCAAGGGGTTTGTTAGTGGGATATTTTTGGTTGGAACGCTATTTAGCCAATATCATGATCTTTTTTCCTTGTTTGTAATTGGTAATTTTCTTTCAGTACATGTTAACTGTATTCTTAAGTAAACTTTGTTTGACAAAAGCTCCCTTGTGAGTCATTTGAATCACACCTGAAGTAAAACATTGCATGCTGACTCTAGCCAAATTCAAACTGCAAAACTTATGATCCAGGCGGACTTCATAAAACACTTGAGTTTCTGACCTGAATTATAACAACATAAATCAGTGAAAACAAACGTATATAGTGCATAACAACTGCTTTCACTATTTGAGCAGAGAGGGCTGTTAAAATAATACCGTTCTACTTCCTGCGGTACCAGTTTCTTCCATTTTGAGACTAAGTTCTTAGCATTATCTCCAACCACATCATGCTTCCTGAATCCATTCACAGTTTTTCCTATTCCTGTATCCTGTTTACAAAAAGAACAGAAATAGCAATGAAGCCAATTTATTAAGCTTGTGAATTCAACACAAACAAATTAGAAGCAAAAGTAGGTCACTCGGCCGTTTAAACCTGCTCTGCCATTCAATAAGATCGTAGGTGATCGGATTATAACTCAATTCCACATTGCAGCCTTCCCCCAATAAACTTTTACCCCTTTGCTTATCAAGAATAAATCTACCTCTGCTTCCACCTCTTTTCAGGAAGCAAGTTCCAAGGTTCACAACCTTCAAAAAACAATCCTCACCACCACACTCCAAATCAACATGAAAAGGTAAATTAGCTATAGTTCCCACTATTAATCCAACAATTTATTAAGCATAAGGACCCATGGAATTTTAGGTGAGAACAGGAACATCCTCACCACATATTCCTGTAATTGAATAACCAACTGGTTTATATATTAGACATTTGAGAAGGTATCAGAGACAATCAATATAAATGGCACCTTGACCTGACAAGTAGTTAAAAACATCTTCAGAAACAGAGGGAAGAAAGCAAACTAGTTGAGAAAATTGGAAAGAAAAAGAAAAATCGTGATCATGACAGCCACAGTAAGCTTTTCATTAGACATCACAAACTCTATATATGCAATAATAATTTGGAGATTTTATTAATTCTACCAAAATAAAGTTGGAGATTGGCAAATTTAAACTGACAATTACAATTCTTGTTGCTTATAATTAATGAATTGCCACATTAACTTTAAAATCATATACACAATATTATATGTCATGTTATATTGTCATTGTCTCCTTACTGAATAAGCAGAGAGGCAGAGTCATTGATGCGTTTATTTTGAATAGTTTCGCCATTTGTCTCTAAACAAATACATTTTTAAAATTTTTCTACTGAAAATTGTATTTTTCCCCAATAAATATCTTTGGTTCCTTTCATAATGCAGCAAGTCTTCTTCTAAAAGTATGTTGTCCCCTCATTACGTTTAACCATTACATCTTTTCTGCAGGTTTTTTATTTAAACAAACACTAGTAGAATAGTTCGGATTTTGCAACAGGAAGGACAGTAAGGCTATTATGGGGTAAATTGGATAGCAACTTGCAATGTTTGCACATGTAAATAAAGTGCAAAAGTCTATTGTCAGAGATAGTAATTCCTCCACAAACTGCACTACAACAGAACCGTTCTGATAGACTTGACAGTGAAATCAATGCAAGGAATGATATGGAGTACTCGTCCAGTAGCTCTACAATAAAGGAAGTCTCGGCTCAAAAACTTCGTGGACTTTGTAAGAAGCTATCAGCAAGATGAATAGCGAATACCATACTGCTACCAGTAACTGCAAAATCCAGGCCACTTCTTTGAACCTATCAGAGCAGTTCATTTACTTACAGAAATTCTGGAAAAACTATTTTACATTTGCACAAGTAAGTGGTTGTAAGAACAAAGATCCACTGATCAACTTCCAAAGCAAAGGATGGAACAGTGAGTTATTTCTATCATACAAATTATAATTGTCGAATGCTAAATTGGATTGGAGCTAGCTTTGTGACCAACATTGGCTCCTGCTTCGTAAGCTATCACCATGACCTCTTCCACCCACTCAAAAATCAGGAAAGTGAAAAGATCATAACTTACTGCTAAAATGTCCACAGTGATTGGAAGTTCATTCAAACGCTTCAAAGTCTTCAGGATCTAATCCAAAAAAAAGTTGAAAACATTAACCCTCAAGTGTTCTATTTTTCATACACCACATATCTATGTATTACTATAATTTGATTACACTATCAAAATATACCACAAAAAAAGCTCAGTGCCATGTAGATGAGACAGTAAAGTTTGAAAACAAACTGGTAAAAACTGAAAAATGTGGGACTGCTGACAAATGTGACTAATGTCAAATGTGTTTATTTCCCTAATTTTCACATTGTTGCTAGGTGCTACAAGCAGCTGAAGCCTTCTAGGACTTTGCGCAAATGTCCATTGTACATACACCAGTCTGGACTGACTACTGTCAGGATGCTTTGCTATTTGTTTTGGAAACTACATATGGAACAAAAAAAAATTGCAAATCTGAATTTTTTGAAAAAACAACGGGGAATACAAACAAATGATTCTACTCTAAAACAGTGTAGTCATCTTAGTGAACAAATAAAAGTTTGGTTGTAGATTTCTTTTAAAATCTCCGTGTTTTAAAAGCACAGAAAAATTTAACACCAAAGATAACCAAATACACAAGACAAATAAAATATTTCTCAATCATAGGGCATTAAAGGTGGCAAAATTTGGAGTGTTATTTCTGGATGTATTATTCATCCCTATAAGATTAACAGTGTGTCTACACCCTATTTATAGATACCTAAACAAAAACATTTCATTGGGCATCAGCTGTGGCTCTTGGTAGAGAGCTCTCACCTCTGGGGACAGTTCATTCAATTCCTATTCTACACTCTCAAACACAGTCATTTCAGTGGCAGACTGAGAGACTGCTGCATTGTCAGAGGTGTCATCTTCTGAATGAGATTTTAAATTGAGGCCCCACGAGGCAAATTGGCTGCTGCACCTCTAACACAACAATAGCTAAATTTCAAAAATTGATTTGGAACGTCAAAGATGCGATATAATGCAAGTTATTTATTTTTATTTACAGCACTCTTAGCATAAACATGCCTGCGTAAACCCTGCTGAGTAGCACACTTATCCCACAGACTAATCGTTTAAATAAAATGGTTAGCATGATTATGTTGCATTATAGAGCAACAAAGGGCTAAGTGTTAAGAATAGGCAGATCCTCCACTTAACTAGGTATAACCTTCAGCCATGCTGCTATGGGGAATCACTACGCAGAAGATGCAATGGAGAGTTATTAACATAAGAACATAAGAAATAGGAGCAGGAGTAGGCCATCTGGCCCTTCGAGCCTGCCCCGCCATTCAATAAGATCATGGCTGATCTGTCGTGGCTCAGTTCCACATTCCCGCCCTCTCCCCATAACCCTTAATCCCCTCGCTTATCAAAAACCCATCAACCCGCTTCTTAAAAATATTTAGCGAGGCAGCCTCCACCACTTCAACGGGCAGAGAATTCCAGAGATTCACCGCCCTTTGAGTGAAGAAATTCTTCCTCAACTCCGTTCTAAACCACCCCCCCTTTATCTTGAGGCTGTGCCCCCTAGTCCTACTGTCCTTTCTGAGCGGGAAGAGTCTCTCCACCTCTATCCTATCCATCCCATTTCATCATCTTATACGTCTCAATGAGATCTCCCCTCATTCTTCTAAACTCTAACCAGTACAAGCCTAGTTTATTCAGCCTCTCCTCATAGCTCAACCCCCTCAACTCTGGCATCAGCCTAGTAAACCTCCTCTGCACTCCCTCCAAGGCCAAAATATCCTTGCATAAGTACGGCGCCCAAAACTGCACACAGTACTCCAGCTGCGGTCTCACCAATGCCCTATACAGCCGCAGCAAGACCTCCCTACTTTTATATTCAATCCCCCTCGCTATGAAGGCCAGCATCCCATTAGCCTTCTTGACCACCTGCTGCACCTGCAAGCTGGGTTTTTGCGACTCATGCACAAGGACCCCGAGGTCCCTCTGCACCATCGCCTGCTGCAGTTTTTCGCCACGTAAGTAATAATCCTTCCTACCACTATTCCTACCAAAGTGAACCACCTCGCACTTGCCAACATTAAATTCCATTTGCCAGTTCCTGGCCCGTTCGCCCAGCCTATCTAGATCCTTCTGTAGACTCTCCACACCCTCCGCGCAATTTGCTGTTCCACCAATCTTGGTGTCATCAGCAAATTTCAACACCATACACTCGGTTGCCTCCTCCAGATCATCTATATAAATGGTAAATAGCTGAGGCCCCAGCACCGACCCCTGGGGCACACCATTAGTCACCAACCGCCAATCCAAATAGCACCCATTGACCCCCACTCTCTGCCTCCTATTTGACAACCAGTCCTCTATCCACACTAACACCCTACCCCCAACTCCATGTCCCCTGACCTTCTGCAATAACCTCGTGAGGTACCTTGTCAAACGCCTTCTGAAAATCAAGAAAGACCACATCCACCGGCTCTCCTCTATCCACCGCCCTAGACACATCCTCATAGAACTCCAGTAAATTTGTCAGACACGACTTTCCCTTAACGAAACCGTGCTGCGTCTGCTCTATCAAGCAATTCCCCTCAAGATACCTCGCTATTTCCTCCTTGATGACGGATTCTAACATTTTACCTACAACAGACGTTAAACTAACCGGCCTATAATTCCCCGCCTTTTGCCTGGCACCCTTCTTAAACAACGGCACCAGACAATTTTCCTGGTTTAAGAATTCCATGAAGCACAGCTCATTTTGCCTGCTCTGCAAAATTCTTGGCTGGTTGAGACTTTAAACTAAAGTGGAGGACACGCCTGGGGATGAAGTGGAAATGGTTGACAGCTTCACGTTTTTTGGTTTCCAGATCACCAACAATCTGTCCTGGTCTCGCCACACCAATACTACAGTTAAGAAAGCCCACCAACACCTCTACTTTCTCAGAAGCTAAAGAAATTCACTATGTCCGCTACAATTCTCACCAATTTTTACAGATGCATTGAAAACATCCTTTCCAAGTGTATCACAGCTTGGAATGGCTCAGGCTCCGACCAAGACCATAAGGAAGTACAAAGAGTTGCAAATGTAACCCAGTCCATCACACAAACCAGCCTTCCATCCACTGACTCTGTCTACACTTCCCACTGCCTTGGAAAAGCAGCCAGCTTAATCAAGGACCCCACTGATTGGAACATCCTACTGAAGGAGGTTTAGCAAGTTGCTGCATTACACTTTCTAGATAGTACAGGCTGTTGCCATTGCACACCGGCGATGAAGGGATTGAACGTTTAAAGTGATGGATCGGGTGCCAAAGAAACAGACTGATTTGTTTTGTACGATATTGAGCTTCTTGAGTGCTGTTGGAGCTCCACTCATCCAGGTGTTTGGAAAACATTCCAACATACTCCTGACTTGTGTTTTGCTGACAATGGACAGACGTTGGGCAGTCACAGGCGAGTTACCCACTGCAGAATTCTAGCCTCTGACCTACTCTTGTAGCCACAGTATTTATACGGATGGTCCAGTTCAGTTTCAGGTCAACAGTAGCCCCAAGAGTCCTGATGGTGGGGAAATTCAGTGATAGTAATACAATCGAATGTCAAGAGGCAATGGTTAGATTCTCTGTTGCTTGAGATGGTTATTGCTTGGCACTTGTGTGGTACAATATTACTGACCACTAACCAGCCTATGGCTGAATGTTGTCCAGCTCTTGCTGCATGCAGGCATGGGCTACTTCAGTACAGGAGGCATTGTGAATGATATGGAACACTGAAATCATTGAACATCCCCACTTCTGAACTCATGATGGAGGTGGTGATGCTGGATATGATTCCATGGATGGTAGTTATGTTGGGCGCATTCAATGGGTGCCAATTATTCCCTTATAAGATGCTTTTCGGAGAGTCGATGCAGACTTGATAGGCCGAATGGCCTCCGTTTGCACTGTGGGGATTCTACGAATGACCTGATAACCTGATTTTTAGTGACAGTGGTTGCAGAGTCGGGGAGGTCTTGTGGCACGGTGGGTAGCATCCCTGTGCCTGGGCCAGAAGCTCTGGGTTCAGGTCCCACTTCAGGACTTGATGGCCACAGAAAATGCATTCTTAAATGTGGCCGAACAGGTTGATTATCAGCCTGTAAATACTTCCAAAATGCCTGATGGAAGGCAGTAAGCCTTTCCTGGCTAGCCATTCTGCAAGAGGCAATGGCAAACTACTGCAATGTTTTTGCCAAGGATAGCTGTGAACCAATACAATGGAAATTCCTGATCATCAATGCCTGCTTAGGGCATGGTGCCTGAAGGTGGAAGTTGTTGAGGGCTAAATGTTGATGATACCTACCCTGTTCTTCTTTGCGTAGTGTCATGGTATATTTTATCTTCAGCATCACACTGATGTGCTCAAGCTTCCCGAGTAGGACTTGAATCCACAACATTCCGACCAAGAGACCCACGCAATCATAAAGAAAATACTTTGTCTTGTCCAGGTTGGGTGACCAAATGCTTCAACAGTTGTTTGCGAGCTGCAGGTGAGCTCACACGCTGACACAAGGACGTTGTGTAGAAACTACAACAGGGCAAAAGCACAGCTGCTCTGGTACCATATATGGCAAGCTGCTGATGTTCCTGCAATGAACTTCGGAATGGCTGAACTTGCACTGACATCAGTTTCCATCTATGGGAATCTCACACTGAGTAGTTGCTGATGCCAGTTATAAACAGCCATTCTGACATGGCACAGTTGCCTAAACGGCAAAAATAGCAACCACCTGACACTCATCATCTTAAGAGTGACAAACAGACACAATTCACCCATCTTTCCATGCTGTTGAGTTTTTTTTAAAAAGTTTCAACAAAAACCACATGAAATAATTAGCGCATTAAAATTGTACATGTCCCAAAGCAGTGCACAGATTATTGAATTGGATGCAAACCTAATTCTAAGCATTACCAAACTTTGCTGCAGGATCCAATGGCCAAAAAATTTCTTATTCATTCCCCTTACTAAAATGTTGCAGGGTCAAATACAATATGAATAAATACAATACTATTCAAAGTAAAAACACATCAAATACACGTGCAATGGCTACAAACTAAATATTGAAATTATGTAACACCATTAATGTAGAAAATCATCTTGTAATATTATTTGTGTCAAGAAACAGCTAAGCCTTCAGACTCAATATCATGTTGAACCTTGAAACGTTGGAAATGGTAATAATGGTAAAACAAATTCTTGTTGAGTACGCTATACATTTAAAATAGAAATCTAAAATTTTCATTTATATGTCACTGCCATTTATATTTGCAACATCATGTTAACCTTTTGCTGCTGCCGAGTTATACACAGACCTAATCATTAATCCATATAGTTGTGATTAAATAACATATTCCAGTAAATTTTTTGTCTATACCACTATAAATTCATTGCCCAATTTCAGTCAAAAAAGAGTGATTTTATTTATTTTTATTCTCCTCACAAATCCCTCGATTAATTTTCAACTAACATACATATCCTGGCAGACAGACAGAGAGAGGCATAGTTCGACCCATCCTATGGGAGAGGTCTCTGCTCAACACCACCCAGTGGCAAGCCAAATTGGATTAGAATACAAGGCAAGGAAAGTTAAGGCACAGCACACGCATGGGTTGAGCTATTCCAATTGTAAAATTCTGATTTTAGCACAGATCAGTAGCATCTTCCACTTTTTGCAACAAATTGGCAGTAAATGACCTTAAATAAGCTACAAAGTTGCAAATGTTGTTTTTCAAAATGCAAACCATATTTTTGAAATAATCATGCGCTTATTTCAAAAGTGTGCAAGAGAACCACTAAATGGATTGCTTTGTCCTTTTACGGCTGAATAGTTTGTGTATCTTTTTTTAAAATGGCAGTAAGTCAGGTCCAAAATGGATTTTAGATGCTGTATAGAAACTGAAAAGCATACTTAATGACACTTTGATTCTCAGCTTCAGAATACATTTTGATACATGGATCCCACTACTTGGATCCCTCCGGAATAGAATGGATAAAAATGCAATTTGCTATCGTCATGCTTGTGGAAGCTCTTGACCTTTGTTGTTGCTGGCGCAAGCGTCTGCATGGCGAACAATCACCCTGAAGGAACAGTAGCACAAATGAAGGAGAGAGAGAGAGAATTTGTTGCTCATGAGTAGATCCCATATCAGGAGCAAGCCATTCCATTGGGATGACAGGAATCATAATCGCTTCCACAATTCAGACACACTAATCCTTGACCCACAAGCTAGAGAGATGACACTGAAATTTTGGAGCAAAGAAGATTGGGCTCAGGATTACAGACTATTCCACAAGATCAATAGCTGAGAAATATGGAGCTTTTTTAAAAGCAAAAAACTATTGTGCTACTCATCACCAAGACATCACATAAATCTTCTGTAGGGGAAGAAAGCAGGCTGTTACTGGACTGTTTGGTTATAAGAAATTTCTAGGCCGATTCATCATAAACGTATTAAAACTGTTAACAGTTTGGTAATCTGATTTCTTCTACTTTTATCTCAAAGAGAAAATATTCTTACAAAATACAGCAATCTTCAGTTTATCATTTCAACATTGCAGACAAAGGTTAAAACACTGTTTAAAAAAAAGTGTTCATGTATTAGAGGCTCAGCTGATAGAACTACTGACTTTTGAAACAGCTGTCATGATGGATGCTTTACATTGCTGACTGTTGCACAATACTTTGTCTACCTTTTTACAAATCATTTTGTCTGTTCAATCAATCTTGACCGTAACTTTGGCTGTGTAATGCATTAGCACTCTACTTTGTCATCTGAATTCAGGGAATGGGTGGATTGAGCCTCATGGATGCTTATCAATATGTAAGGTTCTCTATTGGACATTGAGATAATTTACCTATGGAAACTGTTATCAAGCTGATCACATGAAAGAAAGGAATTGGGAGAAAAAAGCTAGTCTGTAACCAGGATACCCTGTGCCTGTAGTAGATTTCCTAATCATTTTGCAGTAGAATAAAGATCTTTGAGAACACACAGTGCTGCTCATCAAGGGTCCAGTTACTTGTGTTGAAACCAGCTAACTAGTGTTTAAACAAAACACATCTTTACATCACTTCCAATTACTCGCACCCTATCAAAGGTTTATTAACGTCGATGAAAAGCCATAACCAAGTAAGTACTTCATAATTATGTTCTAGCTGCATAGCAAATCAAGAACAGAACAGTCTTTGTTCTGTGGAAAAAAATTAAAAGCTATTGATAGCAAGGTCTGAACACCAAAACCATAATTCAAAGAAACTCACTGCTAACGCCAGAAACCACTCATCAATAGAGCATTAAGGACAGGAAATGTGTGTAAAATGACAGAAAACAGTCAAGATGGAACGGTCAACATAGCAACAGGTGAATATATTTCATATCATAACTCAAGATAGCAGATTTCTTACTGAGTTCCCGTACCCAAGCTAGCAGGAGGGAGGCCACTTTTATGAAGAAAGACTTGAGAAATAGAATATTTTTCATGAGAGCTAACAAGGTGACCTGACAAAGGTTTTTAAGATTATGGTCATGACAAGGTATACTAGAAAAATATTGTTTACACAGGTCAATAGGATTGTAATAAGAGAGCGCAAATTTAAAATGACAAAAATAATTGAAGGTTGCACAGAAATGTGCAATTTTCAGCGCAAACCATTAATGAAGCAGATTAGCAAAGTATCTAGCTCAATTATAATAAGCCCATCTAACAGCCTAAGCTAGACATATACACAGAAGTTATATTTGACTATAAGCCAATCAATACCATCAGAATAGCATGGGAGTGAAGAGGAAAAAAATGATAACAAACAACTAACACTAAGAATTGGGGATTCAATGCGTTTTGGTTAACATTTTGAGAACATAAAACCAATTTAATTATTAACAAAGGATTAAATATTAACAGCTTGGAACATCCAAGTACGTATAGTACAGCATTATAACGTGAAGTTCAAGTTCAGAACACAGTAACAAATAACATTTACACTCAAGATTCTCCAGATACAGTGGCACAGTGGTTAGCACTGCTGCCTCAGTGCCAGGGATCTGGGTTCAATTCCCAGCTTGGGTTACTGTCTGTGCACAGTCTACACACTCTCCCTATGTCTGTGTGGGTTTCCTCCAGGTGCTCCAGTTTCCTACCACAGTCTGAAAAACATGCTGATTAGATGCATTGGCCATGCTAAGTTCTCCCTCAGTGTACCCGAACAGGCACTGGAGTGTTGCGACTAGGGGATTTTTCACAGTAACTTCATTGTAGTGTTAATGTAAGCCTACTTGTGACAAAAGTAAATAAAAAGGTAATAGGTTTATTGGATGCAGCTTCAGCAATTTGAGGGAAAAATGACAGAGGGCAATGGAGGGCTGACAAATTAATAGTATTCAATATGTGGCGATCACACCCTCTCAGTAGGGCTGTGGTTACAACTTGGCTTTAACAAGAAAAAACCAGAAAAGAGAAATTTGACAAAATGAAATCTTACTATGAATAGGATGGGAATAGAGGGATACGGTCCCTGGAAGGATACGGGTTTTGGTTCAGTTGGGCAGCATGGTCTGTGCAGGCTTGGAGGGCTGAAGGGCCTGTTCTTGTGTTCCTTCGAAACTGCTCCGTCATTCATTTTGATCATGGCTGATCATTGAATTCAATATCCTGATCCTCCCTTCCCCCATATCTCTCAATCCCTTTAGCCCCAAGAGCGAAATCTAATTCCTTCCTGAAATCACACAACGTTTTGGCCTCAACTACTTACTGTGGGAGTGAATTCTACCGCTCTCTGGGTGAAGAAATTTCTCCTCACCTCAGTTCTAAAAGGTTTACCCCTTATCCTCAAACTATGACCCCCAAGTTCAGGATTCCCCCCACCATTGGGAACATTCTTTCTGAATCTACCCTGTCTGACCCTGTTAGAATTTTATAAGTTTCTATGAGATCCCCTCTCACTCTTCTGAGCTCCAGTGAATATAATCCTAACCGACTTAGTCTCTCCTCATATGACAGACCTGCCATCCCAGGAATCAGCTTGGTAAACCTTCACTGTGCTCCCTCTATAGCAAGGACATCCTTCCTCAGATAAGGAGACCAAAACTGTACACAATACTCCAAGTGTGGCCTCACCAACACCCTGTACAACTGCAGCAAAACATCCCTATCCCTACAGTCAAATCCTCTCGCTGTGAAGGCGAACATACCATTTGCCTTCTTGACTGCCTGCTGTACCTGCGCACTTACTTTCAGCGACTGATGCACGAGGAACACCAAAGTCTCTCTGAGTATCCACCTCTCTCAATTTACACACATTCAAGAAACAGTCTGGCTTCCTATTATTGTTTCGAAAGTGATTGAATAATCTGTATTATAACATGGTTGAGGTCTGTAATTGGTAAATATTCACTCTGGTGGACTAAAATGGGGAGGAACTTTCCACTGACAAGAAGTTCAATAATCAGAGGACATGGATTTGCCTCACAGTGCCAGGGACCCGGGTTCATTTCCGGTCTCGGGTCGCTGTGTGTGGAGTCTCCACATTCTCCCTGTGTCTGGGTGGGTTTCCTCCGGGTGCTCTAGATTCCTCCCACAGTCTGAAAGATAAGCAGGTTAGGTGGATTGGCCATGCTAAATTATCCATTTAGTGTCGGGGATTAACGGTAAATACGTGGGGTTACAGGCATAGGGCCTGGGTGGAACTGTTATTGGTGCAGGCTTGATGGGCCGAATGGCCTCCTCCTGCCCCATTCTATGAAGATTATGAAATCAAAATGATCTCTAACTTGTCAACCTCTGGCATTAGTAAGAAGTACACCAAGTCTGTTAAAAAGGATGATCAGATTAAAGGTCACAGCTGTTTCTCTCCATAGATGCTGCTATGATATGCTTGTATTTCCAGCATTTTCTGTTTTCTTTCCAAGAAAAAAATCAGTCAGTTCATAATTGCTATTCTCTTTACAGTAAATTTCTAATCACAGCTGTATTGTGATAGGAGAAACTTAGCCACAGGAAAACAAAATGTAGGAAGATATCAACAAGCCATTAAGCTGAGATTGCCATCTACTGTACTTGGAATCTCCTGAGTAAATAATTTATAAAGTACATTATAAAAAAATATAAACTGTCAAACAAGTTATAGAAGGATTTTATTCCATCAAGCTGAGCAGAGCTGAAAATAGATTTCTAACGTGTGGGACACAATGGTAACCTTGCTTCAGCCAATTACTCTCCCCTCTACCCATCCCCAAAAGCAGAAGTGTTCTATTGCTACACTGCGTGGGCTTATTGTTCCTGAAATTTCAACAGCAACCTCTAATAGTCAGGCTACTAAAGGCCTTGAATTATAAAATGCTTGATCATAATATCAAGCTCATTTGAACGTGTCAATAATTAAAATAGTTCCAAAGTTAATAGTTCCTATTAAGCTCCAAAGGAATACAAACAAATCAATTACAGGATGGAGCAGATGAGACAACTATTGAGAATACAACACTACCCTTTGCTGAATAAACAGGAACTCTGTACAGTCAGAACAAACATTACATCCAGTGACTTAAGCATTAACAACAAAGCATGGCTATAGTCTGCTTACTTATCATGCACAGAATGAGCTACCTGTCAAGATCACACCTGCTCTTCAGAGTACAAGACTTACTGAGTTCACTAGGTGGTTTATTTTTCAAAAGCAGGATTCTATGAAAAGAAGAGGGAAGGGAAGGGGAGATGCAATGGGGGGGAAGAGAGCAAGGAAGGTTCACAGTCTTGTTACTCAGTCAGTGCACAGCTTGATATGGACTGTAAAAAAGTCAACATGAATTATCTTATCCTTTTGGCTAAAGCAAGCTCCGAGGCATCAACCAGATCCCAATGAAGGGTGGAGGGGGAAATCAAATCTTCAAAAATTTGGAAAATAAAAGAACAAGAAATATGCCTTATGAGTTACCATGCAAAGCAAAAAGAAAAGCACTTAGGGCACTACTGCCTCATCATAAGTGGGTTGTATTTAATATTAAGTGAATAATAAAGATTCACTGATAATCTGTTCATATTGAGGAAATGAGCATCTGTGATATCTCAGCTTACATAGAAATGTGGTGACTAATATTAGTAAGTTTTAAAACAACAATATGTTTTGCCTTTTAGAATAGTAAAATAGAGCTGCCCACAAAACACATTCAGAATTACAATGTTACAACGTGCTTCTGAATCTCCCTTAACATAACATTTCCTTCACTGTCACTGTATCAAAATCCTGGAACTCCCCTTCTAACAGGACTGTGGCTGTTCCTACAGCAGTTCAAAAATGGCAGCGCACCACCACCTTCTCAAGGACAATTAATGATGGACAATAAATGTCAACCAGCCAGTGCCCATGAGCGGACAACAGAAAAACAAATGTACCATTGTGAATGAAATTGAACTGTTTAAAACATAACATATTGTTGTTTCAAATGAACACCACAAGAAATTGAATACAAGTAATCATCACCACAATCAAACCACAGGGAATGAAAATATCATGAAATTATTTTTTGTAAACAGCGCACAAAGAAAGATTCTGATTGATCACCTCAGAAATAAGAGTAAGCTTATCTTCAAAATTTGATCCCAATTCAACTTCAAATTGACCTGGCCACCATTTATCCCTCAATCCACAATATTCAATAAAAACACAGATTAGCTGGTCATTATCACATTGCTGTCTGCGGGTGTTTGCTGCGCACAAATTGGGGGTTGCATTTCCCACGTTACAACAGTGCCTGCACTTCAAAACGTATTTGACTAGCAATACAATGTTTTGGACCATCCTGGGATTGTAAAAGGACCCATGGAACTAAAACAACACACATGCTTATGTCCTCATTTTCAAAAGAGATCAGTGCATTTTTTTTACAATATTGAGAACATGGAAGCCTGGGCATATTTCCTGATGTCAGTAACTTCTCTCCTCTAAAGGGTGTCAAGACAATCACAGCACCAAAAGCAGAAAACTCAGTACATCATTAATTGATAAAAGACAGCCTCTGCTTACAAAATACTGCACACTGCAAAAATACCCAGAAAACATTAAAGAAAAGCAAGTTGTACAAAGTTTAGTGAAAATATGCAGTATTTCTCATAATTGTACATCTGATGCCATTACAAGTTTAAAACCAGATTTTTAGAAGATTTGCTCCTAAGGTCTTGTGTCCCATTTCTAAATCAACGAAAAGCCAAATATACTATCTGTAACACTTCACAATAGGCCAAAAACAGAGGGGTAACATCTCTCGTCTGATAACCTATCACTTTGCCTTGTCAAGTGGACATTGATAATTCTACAGCATGGTAGGGTGGAATGGATGCTTTCGCTCATGTAATGCTATAATTAGGTCTACTGACTAACTACCTAAAAGTAAAGGCACATTACTGTCAATGCTGGAACCTGAAACAAAAACAGCTCTTAAAGGGTCATCCAGACTCAAAACATTGGCTCTATTCTCTTTCCACAGATTTTGTCAGACCCACTGAGTTTCTCCAGCATTTTCTATTTTTGGTTCAACTACCTAGAACTACTTGCTAACAAACTAGAAGAGAGGAGCATATAGTTTGATCACTCAGCCCAAGGCTTAACATAGCTGTTCACTGCTTTTCTGCAGAGTACCCAAAGTACACTCCCAGGGAAAATAAGGGCTCCTCAACAACTGGTCTAATGGAAGGATGTAAAGCTAAGCCCAGCAATTACAAGCCAATCAATTTAGCTACAGTGGTAGAGAAACTTCTAGAAACAATAATTCAGGACAAAATTTATAATCACATGGATAAATAGAGACTAATTAAGGATAGCCAGCATGCATTTGGCAAGGAAAAATCATGTTTAACTAACCTGCTGAGTAGTTTGCAGAGTAACAGGGAAAGATGATGACAGCAATGCTATGGATATGGTGCGCACGGACTAACAAAATACATCCACACAGTGACCCGCAGTAGATTTTTCAGCAAAGTTATCGCTCATGGAATAAAAGGGACAGCAGCAAAATTATGACAGGAAGTAGTAAGTGGACGTTTTTCAGGCTGGAGGAATGCACCACCTGAGTTCCTCAGTGGTCAATGTTGAGATTCTTGCATATAATGACCTAGACATTGGTTTACAAAGCACAATTCAAATTTTGCAGATAATATGAAAATTGGAAGCATTGCGAACTGAGAGAGTAGAACAGAATTTTAAAAGGACATAAACAAATTGGTGGAATGGGTGGGAAGTCGTAGCTGATGTTCTATGTAAAGTAGTGTGAAGTAATTCACTTTGATAGGAAGAACATGGAGAGATAGCACAAACTAAAAAGTACATTTCTAAAAGGGATGCATGACCAGAGGGATTTGGGTGTATATGTGCACAAATTGTTGAGAGGGCAGGTTGAGAGAGTGATTAATTCAGCATACAGTGTAATAGGCTGTATTAATAGGGGCAAAGTACAGGAGCAAGGAGGTTAGGTTGAGCTTGTATAAGACATTAGTTCAACCTCAACTGGAGTAATACGTTCAGCTCTTGGTGTCGCACTTTAGGAAAGATGCGAAGGTATTAGAGAGAGTGCAGAAAAGATTCACGAGTGTAGTTTCAGGAGGGAGAAACTTCAGTTATGAATATAGATTGGAGAAATTGTGACTGTTTCACTTGGAGAAGGGAACATTGTGAGGAGATTTGTTAGAGATATTGAAAATTACGAGGGGTCTCAAAAGAGCAGATTGGGAAAATCTTCCAATCCATGAAAGGATTGAGAATGAGAAGGCGCAAATTTAAAGTAATTGGCAAGAGGAGTAAAAGTAACAGGAGGGAAAACATTTTCAGATACCAAGTGATTGGGGTCTGGAATGCACCACCTGAGTGCGTATGGAGGCAGTTCAATCGAGAATTTCAGAAGTGAATTAGATTGCTTTCTATAAAGGAAGAATGTGCAGAGTTAGGGGGAAAGGGTAGGGAATAGCAGGAAGTGAAATGCTCACTCGGAGAGCCGGTACTGACACAAAGGGCTAAACGGCCTCCCTCTGCACTGTGATTCCGAGAATTAACAAATGAACAAGAATTCTACAGTTTAAATTATCTTTCCACATGAAGTCTCAAAGCAATTTCTATTTCAAATGGGAAAGCCTACAGGCACTTCATTTAAAACAGGAAGACATTGTGATAATTTAAAAGGTTTGACAAAGGGAACTTGGTTATGAGCATATTGACACACAGTGACATAAAGCATTATTCCTGTGACTCCCCAGTGTAAAACGCATTGAACTCAATTAATGCATAAATCAACAAGGAATAAAGCTGAAGCATTGAGGATAAGGCTGCTCTCACACACTAACTGGTAGAGAATCTAAGAGTTGAAGGCAGTTACTCAGGCCAGCAAAAAATGGTGTTCCACAAGGATCTATGTAGGACCACCATCTATATAAACAATTTGAACTCAATCTGTGTACGACACTAAATTGGGGAGCATCATTAATACTGAGGAAGGCTATGATATTGCACAAATAAGATTTAGTTGCGGAATGAACATTTAACTGAAAATTAATTTCAAGGTAGGCAAGTGTGAGATGTTGCATTTTGGTTAGAAAAATGAGCAGGCCACATACCTCTTGGAAAACAAGTGTCTTAATGGGATAGATGAAAAAGTCAACTAGTGAACAGGTAAACAAATTACTAAAAATTGCAACCAAAGCTCTGATGTTCATTACTAGAACAACTGTTAAATGGACAAGTTATATTAACTTTATGCAGAACATTAGTGTTACCACACAAATAATGTACACAGTTCTGGCCCCAATATTATTAAAAAGATTCAGCAGCACTAGAGAAGGTGTCAAAAGGATTTACACAGGATAATACTAAAACTGAGATAGCATACTGATTGGGAAAGACTGAATAGGCTGCTGCTCCTTTCTCAAAGGAAAGAGAAATAGGTAGTCTGATACAGGTCCTTAGGATTATGAAAGGATTTGATAAGATTAGAGAAGATGTTTCCACTTGCAAGGGAAACTAAATCTAGAAGCAATGAATACAAGATAATTACTAATAAATCTAAAAGGGAATTCAGAAGAAATTTCCTTACCCAGAGAGTAGTGAAATGCAGAACTTGAGGCAAGTAGCGCAGATGCATTTAGGAAGCTAGATAAGCACATGAAAGAGAAAGGAACAGAATGGCACATTGCAGCATGATCTTAGATTTGCCTATGTTTCTTCATCAACATTCTCTCCCCGGAGACATTAACTATTTTTTGGGTATTGTTCCACAAGCACTGGTCACCAAATAATCATTCTTTTCATACATGTCCTGAGTGCGTCAACAAGTTTTTCAACTGGAGAACACATTCAGCCAATTCAACATATGTATCTCCAGGAGATGGCAATCAGAGCAGGAAGATGGAGAGTTTCCTTTTTCTAGTGTACGGATGCTAAGACTATAGTGCCCAAATCACCACCATTCATGTCAACTAGCTCAATAGGGGAGACAGTGGCATAGTGGTATTGTCACTGGCATAGTACTCCAGAGACCCAGAGCAAGATCTGGGGACTCAGGTTCACCATGGCAGATGGTGAAATTTGAGTTCAATAAAAAATATGGAATTAAAAATCTAATGATGAAACCATTGTCAATTAATGTAAAAACCCATCTGGTTCACTTACGGCTTTTAGGGAACAAAATCTGCTAACCTTACTTGGTCTGGCCTGCATGTGACTCCAGACCCAAACCAATGTGGTTGACTCTTAAATGCCCTCTGAGGGCAAGCAGGGATGGACAATAAATGATGGACCAGCTGGTGATGCCCCAGCTGGTGATGCTCATATTCCATTAGTGAATTTTTAAAAACTAAATTGTTGAGACCAAGGGGTTGAACCTACTGAATCCTTCATAGTAATTGATTACCCAACTTGGTTAAGAGGAATTACTGCTTATATCATTCAGGTTCAAGAGGTGCATGTACTATGAATTAACTAAGAAACCATGATTTCTGCATACAGGAAATAATAATACAACCTTGCATTTCAAAACAAAATGTCATTGGTTGTGCAAAGGTAACTGCTGTGCAACTGAGGAGTGATGATGTGATTTGGCATCAGAGGGTATGTGTCATCTGAACCCTGACTGTATGCCAACTTGCAATTTCCTCCTAGTTATCCAGTTGTCTGTACATATTATTCTATTACATTTTGGAAAAATAATCAATTTTCCAAGAAGAAACCCCACTTAAAACTGGAGTGGGTGTGCTAATGCAAAGTTATTTTATGCTTAGACCAAGTAGATGTTTATCAAGACTTCACCTATACAGACTAAATAGGGAACAGTAATTCTTCAGAAGTCCCAGGGACACAGCTGCTGAAATGGTCCCTTGTGAACAAGTATTCACAAGTGGATAACTTTTGATCATTTATATTTAGAAAGTATCCAATAATAAAAAAGGAAACAAACAATGTTAGAATTCTAATACTAAAAACAGAAACAGCAGGTCAGGTAGCATCAGTGGAACACGAACAGAGTTAATGTTTCAGGTCAATGACCCTTCATCAGGACAGAAGTTAAAACTCTTGACAAGATACTTTGTAATGTAAAAAACTGTTAAAATGTTCTAAATTACATAGAATTTATAAATACACCAACTTTTTTCCTCCTCAAAATCTTGGTATGGCATTCATTAGTATCAATAAACCATGTTGCCTTCTCGCTTTGTAGAAAACATTTAGTCTCCATGTTGTTTGAACTGCAGCTATGCGCCAACTCAGAGTCAAACCTACAATGTCTATCATGGGTACAGTGGGGTAGTGACGACATCACTGGTCTACCTAAACTGAGAATGAGTTCAAAAATAATTGTTTAAAAAAAACTGAAATCAGTTTTTAAAAAACCACCAATAAATTAGTTATCAGATTGTCATAAAAACATAAATGTGTGATGATTAACTGTTTTTGAAGGGGTCTTGCAAGTCAGTGTGTTATTAAATTAGTACAAAAGAAGGCCCACTTAGCTTTTCTCAGGAACAGGACAGGTGGATAGCCAAGATATATGAAAATGACAAAGTTACTCCCAGAGCCCATAAAATCAGCTAAGCAACCATTAAAATTTTCTTGTATGAAATTGTAATGGTTCAAGGCCCTTTACAAATTGTTGGTATTTCTTCAAAACGGCTAGCTGATTGAGCTTAGATACAGACATCTTAGAAATTCAGAAAGTACCTTTTGACGCCAGGTTTGCCAGCTGTCCAACTACAGTGGGATTAGGAGACAGCAGAAGCACCAAAGCAATTTTGATAAAATGTTACCCTTTAAATGGCAAACTAAATTCAGTTTGGTTTAAACTGATCTAGAGCCAATTTGATTTTTATACCCTATTTTACAGCATCTAGTGGCAAAGTAGGTGTTATAATGCCAATCTGCATCAGATTGCAGTCTGTACTTCTTGTTAGGACATATTATGTCAGAAAGCTCAGCATAGAATAATACATCTAAGTAAGCCCAAATTGAATCAAAAAGGTAGCTTCAAAGAAGGTTTTTTTGACAAATAGAAACCACAGAAAATCCAAACTGAAGGTGCAATGAAAACCTATTGTAACATTTACAACTGTATGGATGTTAAGAAATTAAAATTATCTTTAAAAGCTTCATGCTCTGCTACATCTCAGACAGATCCAACCATGGCAAGCTGCTTTTAAAACATCACAGTCTCTCATTTTTTTTTCCAACCAAAGCACAATAGCCATTCACAACAACTTGTATTTATGTAGCACCTTTAATGTAATAAAATATTCCAAGGCACTTTGCAGGGGTATTATAAAACAAAATACGACACAAAGTTATAAAGGAGATATTAGGAAGTTGACCAAATACATGGTCAATTATAGCCATTTTAAGGAGCATCTTAAAAGGAGGAAATAGAAGTAGAGAGATTTATGAGAGGGAATCCCAAAGTCAAAAGTACAAAACTAACAGTAGTGAGTGAAAATAAGAATACTCAGGAAGCAGAAATTTCTGAGGGTTATGGGGTTGAAGGAGATTAGAGAGATAGGAAAGGGCCAGGTTATGGGGGGAAACAAGCATAACATTTTGAAAATCAAGGTACTGTTTAACCAGAAGTCATTGCAGGTCAGCAAGCAGAGGGGCAATGGGTGAATGGCACTTGGTGAGAGTTAGGACATGTGCAGACTTTTGGATGACCCTCAAGTTTACAGAGTAAAACACAGGAGGCTGGACAGAGTTGCCTAGCAAATTAAGGTATACCTGTATGCTTGCAATTATGACAACCAACTGGCAGCATTATATAACATCTAATAAGTCAATACAAAACGATCAGCAGAATTCAACCAATCAACAAGTTTGACTAAAGCAAAGTATTATTTATCCACACCACTTCCTTTACACACAACCTATATTGCTTTGAGAACCATACATGCAGCAAGGTATCAAAATTATCTGCTAGCATCATTTCATACATTTACACTAGCCACTGGCCATCACTTAACCCCATCTCTAAAAATTATTTTGAATCCCACAAAAAGTCTGGATGATTTGCACTACAAAATCAAGTATATTTAAAGTCAACGAGACATCAAAACCTTTATATTTTCTTAAAAATAAATCTGGCCAGTGAGTTTAAAATAATTAATCGGGATTCTTCAGATGTTCAAAGAGTGCAATGTCATCACTTTCCCATACTACACTGTAGAAATTCTTACACACGCATATTATTTGTTAATATAAAACAGAAATCGAAAATAATTTTAAAAATAATAAAACAAGCTCATTAACACCTCACATAAAAGAGAAACGTCCAGGCGTAGGACCCTTGGCCTGACCCCTGGTTCCCCAATGGTCTGACTGTATTATTCAATAGATCGATCACTGGTTTCCCAGGTGTTAGTCAAATGTATTTCCGTGGTAAGATTTATTTAGCCCGTTCCTTGCGATGTAGCCCCACCTCGAAACCCCGAGGTGATTTAAAAGTGCAGAGTCAAATAATTCTTTACCTTCTTGGGTTCCTGAGTCTCTGACAAGCGAGATTGCAGCTTTAAAACCTGCTCCTGCACCCCGTCAGCAGCCATGATTCCCACCGTCTCTGGCCCAGCAACCACCCGGAAGTAGTTCTGCGCCTTCAACCTGGAACTGAACAGCTGCCTATTGGAGTTAATAGACCTTATTCACAACCGCCATCATGTTTTGACACGTGGCTCAGCAACGTCCACTTTGTGGAAGAAATCGGTTATGGCGCTGTCAGGAGTTCCTCGTCTCGCATCACGAACATATACATGTGTACAAAATTTCTAGTTTTCATTAAGATAAACAGGGCTCAAAGAATCCCTACAGTGCAGAAAAAGGTCGTTCAGCCCATCAAGCTTGCACCAACAACAATTTCATCCATTCCCTATCCCGTAACCTCACGTGTTTACCCTGCTAATCTCCGTAACACTAAGGGGTAACTCAGCATGGCCTACCACGCTAATCCACACATCTTTGGAAGGAAACCCCTGCAGACACAGGGAGAAAATGCAAACTCCACACAGTCACCCAAGGCCGTAATTGAACCCAGGTCCCTGGTGCTGTGAGGCAGCAGTGCTAACCATTGTGCTACCATGCCGTCCAGCATTGATATTTAGCCATTTAGACAAATATCACCTTATGTGTCTGGTATCAAAT
The DNA here is from genome assembly GCF_965287045.1 of Carcharhinus amblyrhynchos. Classification (NCBI taxonomy): domain Eukaryota; kingdom Metazoa; phylum Chordata; class Chondrichthyes; order Carcharhiniformes; family Carcharhinidae; genus Carcharhinus; species Carcharhinus amblyrhynchos. The sequence continues at coordinate 20,535,709 of NC_137347.1, forward strand.
TTTGTTTTGAAATTTTCCCTGTCCCCATGAGTTCTTTGCTATCTTCAAGGGATCTAAGTAAAATTGATCTGGTCTGCCCAATTACTAGTAGGTATAAATTCATAAAACAAAACTTCCCTTAACTGTAACTGAATGTTGGAAATACAATGCAAAACTAAAAAGAAACACAAAGAAAATGACCCTTTCCTGAATATGATTTGAATTTTTCATGTCCTGGGAATGCTCCATCTTGGTGCTAAGAACATAAGAGCATAAGAAATAGGAGCAGGAGTAGGCCATCCAGCCCCTCGAGCCCGCCCCGCCATTCAACAAGAACATGGCTGATCTGAAGTGGCTCAGTTCCACTTTCCCGCTTTCTCCCCATAACCCTTAATTGCCTTGCCTACCAAAAACCTATCTACCCATGTCTTAAATATATTTAGCAAGGTAGCCTCCACCACTTCAACGGGCAGAGAATTCCAGAGATTCACCACCCTTTGAGTGAAGAAGTTCCTCCTCAACTCCATTCTAAACTATCCCCCCCCCGCTTATCTTGAGGCTGTGCCCTCTAGTCCTGCTGTCCTTTCTGAGCAGGAAGAATCTCTCTACCTCTACCCTATCCATCCCCTTCATTATCTTATACATCTCTATAAGATCCCCCCTCATCCTTCTAAACTCTAATGAGTACAAACCCAGTATGTTCAGCCTCTCTTCATAGTTCAACCCCCTCATCTCCGGTATCAGCCTAGTGAACCTCCTCTGCACTCCTTCCAAGGCCAAAATATCCTTGCGCAAGTGCGGCGACCAAAACTGCACACAGTACTCCAGCTGCGGCCTCACCACTGCCCTGTACAGTTGCAGCAAGACCTCCCTGCTTTTGTATTCTATTCCCCTCGCTATAAAGGCCAGCATCCCATTTGCCTTCCTGATCACCTGCTGCACCCGCAGACTGGGTTTTTGCAACTCATGCACAAGGACCCCCAGGTCCCTTTGCACCGTAACATGCTGCAGCTTTTCGCCCTTTAAATAGTAATCCCTCCTACTATTATTCCTGCCAAAGTGGATAACCTCTCACTTGCTAACATTGTACTCCACCTGCCAGGTCCTTGCCCTCTCACTCAGCCTATCTAGATCCCTCTGCAGACTTTCCACACCCTCCGCACAATTTGCTTTTCCACTTTGTGTCATCAGCAAATTTCGACACCTTACACTCAGCCCCCTCCTCCAGATCATCTATATAAATGGTAAATAGTTGAGGCCCCAGCACCAATCCCTGCGGCACTCCACTAGTTACCGACCGCCAATCAGAATAGCACCCAATGATAGCAACTCTCTGCCTCCTATTAGACAACCAATCCTCTATCCACGCTAACACCTTACCCCCAACTCCATGCCCCCTAACCTTCTGAAGCAACCTTTTGTGTGGCACCTTATCAAACGCCTTCTGAAAATCAAGAAACACCACATCCGCCAGTTCCCCTCTGTCTTCCGCAAGGTGAGTAAGGTGCGTAACTGTTTATTTCAGAAGCACAGATAACCCTCAATTTGGTAAGCATAAAATTCAACAAAAGTACAAAAAAAAGCAAAAATATCACCATGCCTCTAAAACACACACTGCTGTAATATGTCTGTTTGTAACATTGGTATCATATAATCCAAGATGGCACCAGCACAAAGCAACTTCTTGCAAGCTGTGCCCAGCGTACCTTTAAATTCCATCTTTTATACTGTTCTGTGCTTCTAAAACTCTATTCTAACTCTTTTCTTTCTCAACACCCTAGCTATGACTCAAACACTACATTCTGCACCCTCCCTTTCCTTCTATGTACAGTATGCTTTGTCTGTATAGTGCGCAAGAAACGATAGTTTTCACCAATACATGTGACAATAAATCGAATCAAATCAATTTTACCCCAAGTTGAACTTCCGACCATATATTCACATATTCATTTAAACAATTTCCAACTCCATAACATCACCCAAATTGACCCACTTCACCTCATATGCTGCCAAAATTGTCATTCATTTTTTGTTACCTCTCAACTTGACTATTCCAATGGACTCCTAGCTGGTCTCCCACATTCTAGCCTCCAAAAATTTGAGGTCATCCAAAATTCTGCTGCCCCTCTTTTAACTTGCACAAAATCCATTCACCTATCACCCCTGTGCTCCAAGACCAACATTGGCTCCTGGTCAAACAATGAATTGATTTTTGAATTCTTATCCTTGTTTTCAAACCACTTCATAACTTGGCCCTATTCCACCTCTGTAATCTTTTCCACCCCACAACTTTCTGATATATCTCCACTCATCTGATTCTGGCCTCTTGAATCTCCTTGATTTTGATCAAACCACCATTTGCTGCCACGCCTTCACTTTCCTAGTACATAAGCTTTGGAATTCCCTCCTTAGTCCTCTCTGTCTCTCTAAAATATTTTCATCTTTTAAGGCACTCTTCAAAACCTAGTTCCTTGACAAAGCCTTTGTCATAATATCTCCTCATGTGGCTCAGTGTCACATTGTGTTTTATAATTTCTCTATGAAGATCCTTAAGACATTTCATTTCATCAAAGCCTCAGTATGGGTATAAATTATTCTAGTTATAAATAAATTAAGTTTGCATCTCATCAGAGCATGTGATCAATATACCAAAAAATTAGCCAAAGTATATGTTCTGCTGAAATGTCACTATAATAGAGGTAATTTACTAATGTATGTCAGTGAACAATAGCAACCAGTGATATTAGCAACTAAGATACTATCCATACTGTTCTATAAATTTGCAGCATCATATCCACATAATATTCCTTAAAGGTGTTCTTCTTTTTGTTTTATATATATTGCTACATGAAAAAAGAAACAATTTTACCACTCTTCCCATTGTCCAATGAATTTATTAATCCAGTAACGACCTAATCTGTACAGACAAGGAAGATAATAGTTTCAATCATCATTCAATGCTAAGTAGGCTGACTTCAGCAACTGTAATTGTAGGAATACTGCCATTGATCTCAACAGTCCAGTGTAAGGGAAGAAAAACTGGCTAAGGTATCCATTATTAATCTTTTTAAAATGTAATTCTCATGAGATGCAGACATTTATTGCCCATTCCTAATTACCTTTGAGAAGGTGGTGATTTGCCTTCTCGAACTGCTGCAGTCTATGTGGTGTAGATACAGCCGTACTGCTGTTAGGGAAAGAGTTCCAAGATTTTGGCCCAATGACAATGAAGGCACAGTCAGGATGGTGTGTGGCTTGAAGAGGAACTTGCAGATAGTGGTGTTTCTATGCATCTACTTCCCTTGACCTTCAACATAGAACATAGAACATTACAGCGCAGAACAGGCCCTTCGGCCCACGATGTTGCGCCGACCAATTAAGAAAAAAGCAATGACCCTCTAACCTAAACCAATCCCTTTCCATCCATAAACCTATCCACAGACCTCTTAAACGCCCCCAAACTAGGCGCATCTACAACTGCAGCAGGCAGGGCATTCCATTCCCTCACCACCCTCTGGGTAAAGAACCTACCTCTGACATCCGTCCTATAATTGCGCAGAGGGTGCGGAGAGTCTGCAGAAGGATCTAGATAGGCTGGGCGAATGGGCCAGGAACTGGCAAATAGAATTTAATGTTGGCAAGTGCGAGGTGGTTCACTTTGGTAGGAAGAATGGTAGGAAGGACTATTACTTACGTGGAGAAAAACTGCAGCAGGCGACGGTGCAGAGGGACCTCGGGGTCCTTGTGCATGAGTCGCAAAAACCCAGCCTGCAGGTGCAGCAGGTGGTCAGGAAGGCTAGTGGGATGCTGGCCTTCATAGTGAGGGGGATTGAATATAAAAGTAGGGAGGTCTTGCTGCAGCTGTATAGGGCATTGGTGAGGCCACAGCTGGAGTACTGTGTGCAGTTTTGGTCGCCGCACTTACGCAAGGATATTTTGGCCTTGGAGGGAGTGCAGAGGAGGTTTACTAGGCTGATACCGGAGTTGAGGGGGTTGAGCTATGAGGAGAGGCTGAATAAACTAGGCTTGTACTCGTTAGAGTTTAGAAGACTGAGGGGAGATCTCATTGAGACATATAAGATGATGAATGGGATGGATAGGGTAGAGGTGGAGAGACTCTTCCCGCTCAGAAAGGACAGTAGGACTAGGGGGCACAGCCTCAAGATAAAGGGGGGTGGTTTAGAATGGAGTTGAGGAGGAACTTCTTCACTCAAAGGCTGGTGAATCTCTGGAATTCTCTGCCCGTTGAAGTGGTGGAGGCTGCCTCGCTAAATATTTTTAAGACGCGGGTTGATGGGTTTTTGATAAGCGAGGGGATTAAGGGTTATGGGGAGAGGGCGGGAATGTGGAACTGAGCCACAACAGATCAGCCATGATCTTATTGAATGGCGGGGCAGGCTCGAAGGGCTAGATGGCCTACTCCTGCTCCTATTTCTTATGTTCTTATGTTCTTGTAACTACCACCCCTTAATTTAAAGCTACGTCCCCTCGTGCTAGCTTTCTCCATCCGAGGAAAAAGGCTATCACTGTCCATCCTATCTAAACCTCTAATCATCTTGTATGTTTCAATAAGGTCTCCTCTTAGCTGCCTTCTTTCTAACGAAAACAACCTCAAATCCCTCAGTCTCTCCTCATAGGACCTTCCCTCCATACCAGGCAACATCCTGGTAAACCTCCTCAGCACCCTCTCCAATGCCTCCACATCCTTCCTATAATGTAGGGACCAGAACTGTACACAATACTCCAAGTGCGGCCGCACCAGAGTTTTGTACATTTGCAACATGACGTTGCGGCGCCGAAATTCAATCCCCCTACCAATAAACGGCAAGACACCGCATGCCTTCCTAACAACCTTATCAACTTGATTTCCAACTTTCAGGGATCTACGCACATATACACCTAGATCCCTCTGTTCGTCAACACTATTCAGAGTCCTACCGTTAGCCCTATACTCTACACATCTGTTATTCCTGCCAAAGTGAATTACCTCACACTTTTCCGCATTAAACTCCATCTGCCACCTCTCGGCCCAGCTCTGCAACTTGTCCAAGTCTCTCTGTAAACTATGACACCCCTCTTCACCATCTACCACTCCTCCGACTTTGGTGTCATCAGCAAATTTACTAATCCATCCTTCTATACCCTCATCCAGATCATTTATAAAAATTACAAACAGCAGTGGCCCCAAAACAGATCCCTGAGGCACACCACTTGTAACCGAACTCCATGACGAATACTTTCCATCAACCACCACCCTCTGTCTTCTATCAGCTAGCCAACTCCTGATCCAATTAACCAAATCACCCTCAATCCCATACATCTGCATTTTCTGCAGAAGCCTTCCATGGTGAACCTTATCAAATGCCTTACTAAAGTCCATATATACCACATCAACTGCCTTACCCCCATCCACCTCTTTGGTCACTTTTTCAAAAAACTCAATAAGGTTAGTAAGGCACGACCTACCCTTCACAAAACCATGCTGACTATCACCAATCAATTCATTTCTCTCTAAATAACTATAAATCCTATCCCTAATAATTTTTTCTAATACTTTGCCCACAACAGAAGTAAGACTCACCGGTCTATAATTCCCGGGGAAGTCTCTATTCCCCTTCTTAAACAATGGGACAACATTCGCTATCCTCCAGTCTTCTGGCACTATATCTGTGACTAACGACGACCTGAAGATCAGAGCCAGAGGCTCTGCAATCGCCTCTCTTGCCTCCCAGAGAATCCTAGGGTAAATCCCATCCGGCCCAGGGGACTTATCTATTTTCAAACCCTCAAGAATATCTAGCACATCCTCCTTATCTACTGCAATACTATCCAGTTTACAACCCTGTAACCCAGTGATAAGGTGATAAAGGTCACAGGTTTGGAAAGTGCTGTCGAAGGAGCATTGGTAAGTTGCTGCAGTGCATCTTGCAGCTGGTAAACACTGCTGCCATTGCACATTGGTGATTGAGGGAAAGAATGTTTAAAGGTGGCGAATGGAATGTCAACAATGGGCTGCTTTGTCCTGGATAGTGCCAAGTTTTAAGAGTGTTGTTGGAACTGCACATAGCCAGGTAACTGGAGAGTATTCCATCAGACTTTGGACTTGTGTCTTGTAGATAGATGGTGGAAATGTTTTGGGGAGTCAGGAAATGAGTTATTCCCAGACTTTGATTTGTTTTGTAGCCTTGTATTTTGACAATGGTAACTTCTAAGATGTTGATAGTGGGGGATTCAGTGATGGTAATGCTATTGAATGATGGGCAGATTTTCTCTTATTGCAGATAGTCATAAACTGCCACGTCCATGGTGTGAATGTTACTTGCCACTTATTAATCCAAACCTGAATATTGTCCAGGTCAACTATTATTTAATGAGCCATGTTATAAATGCACTTGCTTGGATATCAATTGATAATAGATTGCATTTAACCACAAACCTCCCAGTTTGCTGAACGACCTGCTAAGACCCCATGTTAAGGCTCATTTTCTATCTCATGAATGAACTACCATTAGAGTTGCCATCTTAAATGAGAAATTTTCTTTTCTGATTTAGGCATCATGGCAGTACATTGTTTAATTAGCTAAGCCCCTTGCTGGGAACCCAACCCTCAATGAAGTCACAGAATATCATAATTTGTACAATGTCACAATCCCAGTTGATGTTTAACTGGACGGGAAGATTTCAGAATGGAACCCTGGCTTAAAAAAATTGTAGAAGAACAAAGTCACAGGTCCGCTAATTAGCTTTGACAATAAATAAAAGTGATTAAATAAGAAAACATTGATTATGATACAATATCCTTTACCCTCTCCCGCACCCCCTCCCCACACCTTTAGCTGAACAAATGCACATATATTTTAAAATTAACATGGATTACAAAGTAAATCACAAGCTACAGCAGTCTCAGTAATATAACGTCTGTTTTAGCACTCAGGTTGGCTGCGGTCAAATACACACACTCCACTCTGATCTCAAGTTAGTGCCTGTGGATTTCTCCTCATAATTCCCCCAGATTATTGTCACTTGGGAGTTTCCAAACTCCAAAATATGCTTTAAAATCTTCTTTCACAATAATGCTTTCCATTAATGATTTGCATTCTAAAATCCCAGTCCATGTTTTCCAAATGACCCCTTTAAACAAAGCATTTGCTTCACTTTTAACAGTTGATCCAGTATCCAGGATTTACATCATTCCCTTCAGGGTTTGTCTTGACTGCTGTACATCTCTTGATTCCTAGACTCAATTAAAGTAGCATCAAACTTTTGATTTACCTTTGAAGTCTTCTTTCACACTTTAAATCCAATTACTGCAATTGTCTCTTTAACACCAAACACTTCATTCTTCCTTGAATTCTTCTGGACAATAACTTTGTCTATTCTCTTAACCTCAGTCATCTCAAGGCATTCTTTCTGTCTCAATTCCCTGGTTATCTGGACAGCAACTGGTTGCTTGGGAAGCCTGCCTCTTTGCAGTTCCCATCCTGTCCAGGCTTTCTCCTGGCAGAATTGAGAGATGTTCAATCCCTGGTATCTTTCTTCAATTGCTCACAAATTCAGCTAAACTAAGAACAAAAAACTTTCTATGTTAAAAGGGCTTCCTGTTGCTAAGCAACCACTGCTGCTTTTATCAGTCTATTTACTCCTAATGGCATAATCCTTTCTGAGCGCAATGGAACCACAGTTGGAATTGAAACCAACCCCCATACATATAAACATCTTTGTCCAGCATAAATCTAAATACAGGTTTTACCCTTCCATTTAACCCATTTAAAACTATAGCCTATTTCTAACATCTACCAAGTCACATTTCAATCTCTTAAAACTACTTTTGCTTTCCTAACAGCACAGAAGGAGGTCATTTGGCCAATTATGTCTTTGCCAGCTCTCTTTAGGAGCAATTTACCTAGTGCCACTTCTTAGTCAATTCCAACTTTTAAAGTTCCAACAATTAAGTTGAAGTGGTTGGGTGATCCCCATTGCTTCAAATCAACTTGAGTAAAAATGATCCTAAAATGCTTAATTTGCAAACTAATTTATCCTAAGCAATATCTCAAAAAAGTTTATATCATGCAGTAGCAAGCTTACATTAGGAAGCTCAGTTTAGCTTCACATGAACATTACAATTTTAATTGAAACAAAATTTCTTCTACATCAAATAGGTTAACAATTTTAAAATACTAAGAACATAAGAAATGGGAGCAGGAGTAGGCCATCTAGCCCCTCGAGCCTGCCCCGCCATTCAATAAGATCATGGCTGATCTGTCATGGCTCAGTTCCACATTCCCGCCCTCTCCCCATAACCCTTAATCCCCTTGCCTATCAAAAACCTATCAACCCGCGTCTTAAAAATATTGAGCGAGGCAGCCTCCACCACTTCAACGGGCAGAGAATTCCAGAGATTCACCACCCTTTGTGTGAAGAAGTTCCTCCTCAACTCCATTCTAAACCACTGGCATGCTTTGTTATCTTTTGGCCATTTTTCAACAGAAAGGATTTAAGGAGTTACTTCAAGTGGTGCATTTTAAATTATGGTACTATCATGAAAATTAAAAGGAATCTGAGATGACAGGTAGATAAGATGAAGTAGCTTTGATGTTGTTTTCTCTTGATCGGAAATAATATACAATTAGTTGACTTGACTTTGTATTGTATCGATAAACATCATTTTATTATGCAGTGCTGGTCCCAGGCACTCAGCAACAAGTGCGGTAGGCCTTCCCTTATTTGGCTGTGAATAGACAGAGACAATTAAGGGACAGACACATACAGAAAGCTCTTTGAAACAGGAAGGCTGCAAAGGCAAGTTAGGTTTCTTAAAAAGAGAACTACAGAGGATTTTGCTGAAGCAAAAATCTTCGATCCCCTACCTTTCGAATCTGTCCTCATTACCCACTCATAAAAATATTCACCCTTGCCCACCACTCATTTCCAACCTTCTTTTCCTTTCCCAGGCTCTTCATTCAACATGTTGTCACCTTTCAACTCTGCTTTTCTTCTCCATGCTTCTGTGCATGAACTTTTCCAATTAGATTTCCACTATTACAACATTGACCCCAACCAAAATCATAAATAGCATCCTCTGTGACTGTGACCATGATACATTAATCCCTCCTGCAACTGGTACCACTTTTATTCAGTCATGGCAAGTGCATCATCTGCAAGGCCTTCTCTTCCACTCCTGCATCAGTAACTCTAGGGATTTATCCTTGGCCTCTGCAGGTTTTCATCTACATACTGCTCCTCACCATTATCATGCAAAGACAAGATATTAGGTTCCACATTTACACTGGCAACACCCACCAGCACCACTTCTCTTGACCCCTTCCACTGCCACTGTATTGTCAGATGACTTATGGTATCTCCAGTCTTAAATGGGCTGAAATTTCCACCAATTAACCATCGGAAAGACCAAATCCATTGCTTTTTGTATCCACCAGAAACTTCATTCAATGATCACTGATTCCATCCCCTTCCCTGACCATCTCTCCTTCCTCCTTAAAGATTGTCCTTAACACCTACTTCTTTGACCAAACTTTCATTCACCTGCACTAACATCTCCTTCTTTGGCTTGGTGTCAGTTTTCTCTGATTAAGTTCCTCTGAGGGACCTTGGGATGTTTAACTACATTACTATGTACTTGAATCCAAGTTGTTTTAAAGTTTATTTATTAGTCACAAGTAAGGCTCATATTAACACTGCAATGAAGTTATTGTGAAATTCCCCTAGTCGCCACAATCCAGCGCCTGTTCAGGTCAATGCACCTAACCAGCACGTCTTTCAGAATGTTGGAGGAAACTGGAGCAGCCGAAGGAAACACACGCAGACACAGGGAGAACATGCAAGCTCCACACAGACAGTGACCCAAGCCAGAAATTGAACCCAGGTCCCTGGCACTGCAAAGCAGCAATACTAACCACAGTGCTACCATGCTGCACCTTACATTAAGTCATGTAAGATGGCCCGTTGATATGGGATAGTGAGGCACACATTTTCTGTTAGAATCTGTCATTAAGGAGGAAATTGCGAGGCATCTTGAAGGGAATTGCTTGATAGAGCAGACACAGCACGGTTTCATTAAAGGGAAGTCATGTCTGACAAATTTACTGGAGTTCTATGAGGATGTGTCTAGGGCGGTGGATAGAGGAGAGCCGGTGGATGTGGTCTTTCTAGATTTTCAGAAGGCGTTTGACAAAGTGCCTCACAAGAGGTTATTGCAGAAGGTCGAGGGACATGGAGTTGGGGGTAGGGTGTTAGTGTGGATAGAGGATTGGTTGTCAAATAGGAGGCAGAGAGTGGGGGTCAACGGGTGCTATTCGGATTGGCGGATGGTGACTAGTGGAGTGCCCCAGGGGTCGGTGCTGGGGCCTCAGCTTTTTACCATTTATATAGATGATCTGGAGGAGGGAACCGAGTGTAGGGTGTCGAAATTTGCTGATGACACCAAGATTGGGGGAACGGCAAATTGTGCGGAGGGTGTGGAGAGTCTGCAGAAGGATCTAGATAGGCTGGGCGAATGGGCCAGGAAATGGCAAATAGAATTTAATGTTGGCAAGTGTGAGGTGGTCCACTTTGGTAGGAAGAATGGTAGGAAGGACTATTACTTACGGGGCGAAAAACTGCAGCAGGCGACGGTGCAGAGGGACCTCGGGGTCCTTGTGCATGAGTCGCAAAAACCCAGCTTGCAGGTGCAGCAGGTGGTCAGGAAGGCGAATGGGATGCTGGCCTTCATCGCGAGGGGGATTGAATATAAAAGTAGGGAGGTCTTGCTGCAGCTGTATAGGGCATTGGTGAGGCCGCAGCTGGAGTACTGTGTGCAGTTTTGGGCGCCGCACCTGCGCAAAGATATTTTGGCCTTGGAGGGAGTGCAGAGGAGGTTTACTAGGCTGATACCGGAGTTGAGGGGGTTGAGCTATGAGGAGAGGCTGAATAAACTGGGCTTGTACTCGTTAGAGTTTAGAAGAATGAGGGGAGATCTCATTGAGACGTATAAGATGATGAATGGGATGGATAGGATAGAGATGGAGAGACTCTTCCCGCTCAAAAAAGACAGTAGGACTAGGGGGCACAGCCTCAAGATAAAAGGGGGGCGGTTTAGAACGGAGTTGAGGAGGAACTTCTTCACTCAAAGGGTGGTGAATCTCTGGAATTCTCTGCCTGTTGAAGTGGTGGAGGCTGCCTCGCTAAATATTTTTAAGACGCGGGTTGATGGGTTTTTGATAAGAGAGGGGATTAAGGGTTATGGGGAGAGGGCGGGAAAGTGGAACTGAGCAGCGACAGATCAGCCATGATCTTATTGAATGGCGGGGCAAGCTCGAAGGGCTAGATGGCCTACTCCTGCTCCTATTTCTTATGTTCTTATGTTCTTATGTTAAAAATACTTTTAGCAAATTGATTCTGCACTGTTCTGCACTTACTTTACAGTGAAATAAAACTACCTGACAATTCATAATTGAACTAATCCTTCAGTATTTGGTCAGGCTACCTTCCGAGAGATTGAAAAAGCAAGTGTCTGAGATTAAATGCAAGCTACATCTCAGGATCCATTCAGTGATACAGAAAGTTGCTGCTTTGATGCATATACTAATTACCAAATTAAGAAATACTTGATATTGCTAGTTAAAAAGGCTTATTTTCAACATGTTTGATTAAATGGACTACAGAAAGCATATCTGGAGATCAGCCTTGAATGGAGCTGAATTATTGAGTTGTAATTACACATTTTCTAATTGGTCTGGGTTAATGATCATATCCTTGCAAATGTTAAGGCAACTCTCTCATACTGACAAAGGGTCACCCAGACTTGAAACATTGACTCTATTCTCTCTCCACAGATGCTGTCAGACCTGCTGAGATTTTCCAGCATTTTCTGTTTTTGTTTCAGATTTCAGCATCTGCAGTACTTTATTTTTATCTTTTAGAGCTTGAGGGTCTGCATGTTGCATCTGGCACATATCTGTCATAGTCCAGACATTAAATGTTACTTTTCATTACAGAGGCAAAATAGTCCTTAGAGACAAGAAAGACAGTCTTGACCCAAAAGCATGTCTATCTATCAACTGTAAAAGCATGTCTATCTATCAACAATGAAACATCGATTGGTTTGTGATTGTTTTTACTTCATTTGCAGGATGTGAGAGTCCCTGGTAAAGCCAGCATTTATTGCCTATCCCAAATTTCCCTTCAGAAGATTGTGGTGAGCTACCTTCTTGAGAACTGAGTGCTTTTTTAGGCCATTTCAAAAGACAGTGAAGAGTCAACTATATTGTTGTGGGTCTGGAATCACACATAGGCCAGATAAGGTAACGCAGATTTCTTTCTCTAAATAAAATTATGTGGAGATGCCGGCATTGGACTGGGGTGGGCACAGTAAGAAGTCTCACAGCACTGGGTTAAAGTCCAACAGGTTTATTTGGTATCACGAGTTTTCAGAGCACTGCTCCTTCATCAGGTCAGTTGCTGTTCTCCTGAAGACTGGGTAGTTTGCTGCAAACAATGGTCTGTTTGAGGTTGCGCGGTTGTTTGAAGGGGTGTGGTGATGACATGTTTGTCTTCATCGATGACATGTTGAAGGCTCCGAAGAAGATGTCGTAGCTTCTCTGCTCTGGGGGAGTACTGGACGACAAAGTTGATGATGTCCCGTGTTTGCCTTCTGAGGAGGTCAGTGTGGTTTTTCATTGTGGCATGTCAGAACTGTCGATCGATGAGTCGAGCATCATATCCTGTTCTTATAAGGGCATCTTTCAGTGTTTGTAGGTGTCCGTTGCGTTCCTCCTTATTTGAGCAGATCTTGTGTATAAGGAGGGCTTGTCCATAGGGGATGGCTTCTTTAACATGTTTAGGGTGGAAGCTGGAGGGGTGGAGCTTTGTGAGGTTATTCATGGTCTTGCAGTGCAATGAAGTACTGAGGTTACCATCCTTGACAAAGGTGCATGTGTCCAAGAATATAACCGATTCTGGAGAGTAATCCATGGTGAGTCTGATGGTGGAATAGAACTTGTTGATGTCATCATGTAGTTGTTTCCATGATTCTTCGCCTTCAGTCCAAATGACATTAACGAACATGTAGATTTTTAGGACATTCTGGTAACTTCATGATCACCATTACTGATACTAGCATTTTATTTTCATTTCAATTGAATTAAATTCTCAGCCGAGGTGGTGGGATTTGTGCAATTCTCAATATCCATTGGTCCAGCCCTCTGCATTACCGGACCAGTGACATAGTCACTCTGCTACCATATCCATTTTATTCCGCGACAATTAGACCTCGTGTCGTTACTGGATTCATAAATTCTAGCTTACAAGGGACGATGGTAGATCAGTGCATCAGCTGCGTTGCCAAGATAATGCTATTTTGTTATCCTTTGTTGAAAGGAGAATGGCCCATACCGCTCCCAACAAGTTAACTGCTGGTACAACAAGAAAAGCTTCAGCTGACAGTCAAAATATCTCCTCTTTCACGACGAAAATATCGATGCATTTCGAAATTTGGCCCCAGAAGGGGTTCAAGTTAACCTAACCTAAAACATTGGAGGTACAAATTGAGTAGACTTGGACTAAAAGCCCCTCTTCCTCACCTCAGGTTTTTGTCTCATTTTGCCTGACATAACGGAGTAAGATAAGGTAAGATGAAGATGGGGCGGATGGAGGCTCCTGTCACACATAAAAATACCAGCATGGGCCTGGGGTAGGGGGGGAGGGTCGGAGGCGAATGGCATGTTTCTGCGCTGTAAATGCTTTCTGGTGTGACTCAATGAATGTTATAAACAGCCTCCAATCTCCATAGTGGGTTTAGTTTGAAACGTCAGTTCCTGTGTGTGGTCTTTAGCCTGTTTTGTAATCCAGCCGTCACTATCTCCTTGCTGATCCGAGTCCTCCACACGGACGTGGAGTTCTCTCCCCCTGGCACCATCTGGCAGCGAGTTTCATCAGCTAAGGTACGGAATTCATACAACGGAAAGTGAAATCTCTACCGCTAATAATCCTGCCGTTCCCTTAGCGAGGAGTTACTGAGTGAAGCTTACTTATTTGCCGATGGAGTACGGTCTATACTCGAAGTATTGATTAATTCTGAGTGAAATATAACGACATATTTTCAGTTAGCTTCTTAAATAATTTTTTGAGGGGCGGAATTTTCGATAAAAGTCGATAAAACTGACGAACGGATTTCTTGAAATGTTACTGAAATTACTTAATTTCTGAAATGCTATAATGTAATAATTACCTGCAGTGCGTTTTATATTTACGGGGGTTGTTTTTTAAGAGGTCGTTTTCGTTGGCGTGGATTCACAATTGCTCACTTGTCTGAAATTGGACCCTTGAATTCGCCCAGTGGCTGCTCAGTCGGTTCTAGTCATTTATAATACTTCTCTCAGCACCAGATTCACATTAACAAGCAGGGAAACAAGACAAAGTTTTTTTTCCCATTACTCAGGCGGTGGTGGAATAGCATCCTTGATGTGTGCGATCAGAAATAACCCTTTAAAGGGCGCGACTCAAGGCAATTTTACTGCCATTATTGGACAGAACTTAAACTGACTGCAGATCAGATTAATTCGTGCGTTTAGTTCTTTTTTTCCTGTTGTAAAGTAACTAGTGACTCCGACATTCATGTTTGATAAACAACTCAGGCTGAGCCTTGCTCTCTGTTTCTATTTCTGGCCTTAGACACATTTGTAACTAACTGAGCAGCTGGGTGCCTCGACATGAAATTAAATATCACATACCCTTGCTTCACCTTCACCCAAACAGGACGAGAATTGGCAGTGTCCTCACCAAATGTTGCAGATTTAGAAGCTATTCTAATCAATGTTCATTGTTACCTTAGTTGTAGACAGGCTTGTTTAGCAGGAAGTTTAATGTTGGTGAGGGGGGGCGATGTAGCAAAACTTCATCTTTAATATCGAAACTTTTCCAATATTAATAAATTAGGCTTAAAAAAACCTTTGTTTAGGATACAATATGTAGCATGAATGTATCTTTTCATGAGCCCCCAATCTTTTAAAGTCTCGGAAACGCTAGCAGCCCCCCGGGAGCCGGTAGCTGCAGTAATATGTCATTTTCGTTCCTGGCAAAATGAATTCAACTTGACTTGATTCCTGAAAGCCTGGAAATGCTGACTAAGGTAAGACAGATGTTTCAATTGGCGTTAAGATAAACCTTTTCAAAGGGAAAGTGCCACCAGACCTTGACATGTTCATCATCAAGGGATTTTCATCAAGTATTTCGCCCCAAAAATGAATGTTTCCTTTTCCGTTCCATTTATTTCTATTGGATTGACAATAATCCATTCGTTGACGGCATGTATTTCCCGGGGGTGGACAACTCCCAGTCCACCTGACGGTCAATTTAAACAACTGACTCTCATCTGTGACTTACACGTGTATAATTTCTAAATAGTGCGTTGCTGTTCTAAGCTGAGTAAAGATATAAAAAGCTGGCTTTCATTCATTTGCAATGGTGAAGAGTAGCCGAGTGTTCATTTGTTATTTATAACAAGTTTAAAAGTTACTGATAAAGGCAAAATACTGCAGATGCGGAAATCTGAAACAAAAACATAAAATGATGCAAAAATCTCAGCAGGCCTGACAGCATCTAAGGAGAGAGAATAGAGGCAACGTTTCGAGTCAGTTTCGGATCATTCTGACTTCATTTAGTTCTCGGCAAGGATCTGCCTTGTGCATTTCTCCAGTTGCAGTTCTATATTCACGCATTTTCGCTTGACGACATGTGAATATTTATAGATTTCCATGGAATGAAATCCGCCCCGTTGGTATTTTTACCGTTCTATTTTCAACCAGAGTTAGGGATAGATAGCAGCATGGTCAACATTGCAAAGGTCCGGCCATTCTTGTAGATTTGATATGTTGCATAGCCTTTTAAAAAATATCTCAGCTCTCACTTTTCCAACCCGTTTCCTAAAGTTTCCTGAGAAAATCTTGAGGTAAATCGTAAATTGGAATATACAAAATGTTTCTGGCGGTTTATTGTGTCAATGTTCCCACATGTGTGTGCTGGAAAAGAGGTTGCTCTTCTCGATCTTTCCACTTACACATATGAGTTAATTATTATAAATACTGTAAGTATGTTTCTGCAACGTAATTGATGGTCTGTAGCGCCCTTTGCAAGTTTAGTTAATTATTCAGGCTGGATCCAAACCGCAAGCCTTCAGGCACTCAGCCCGTGAATAAAACGACCCCTTGGATGGGGATCTCACACTTCAGAGTGTTTGGTACCTGCTTTCAATTATCCTACTATATTCCTAAAATTGCTGCAGTAATAAGGTCACCCTTTGTTATTTATATTAAATGTATTGTTAAGAAGAGGGGATGAAAAATGTCTCATAATCAGAGGGGAGACGGCAGGAGTTTAACTCTGGAGCTTTTCCTTTGTGGGAATCCAACCTCAAAATCCGCCTCATACTTAAACTTGGATCTTCTCAGACGATGAGTTGTCAGTTTAGTCTGAGTTGCCAGGGAACTTTGCAGAGAAAAGCTAACTACTTAACTGGTCGAAGAAAAAATATTTTAAAAGTGTCACAGTTCCAAATAATTGTGTGCAAGGCGGCGGCGGTTTATTTTTACTCCCAGCATTAATCACGAGGCTATCAGGGGAGAAAATGCAGGGGTGGATAATCGATACGAACCCCACAAGCAGAGTAGACGTATGTGAGCATCAGTGGCTTCCTTCGTACTGTAAACGTACTACCATCACATTTGGATCTCTTTTGCCACTGTAAATGCAGTAATGAGATTACTACATATCTTGGATAGCAGTTTTCCTCCAGGTCACTATTATTTCTGGGTCCTCTCCTATTTGTAGCTCGTGATATTTTGGCAAGCGACATTCTTTTTTTATTATTTGTTCATGGGATAGGCATTTATTCCCATTCCTAATTGCCTTGAACAGAATGGCTTGCCAGGCCATTTCAGAGGACATTTTAAGACACAATTGTTGGGGATCTGGAATTACACGTAGGCCAGACCAGGTAAGAATGGCAGGTTCTTTCCCTAAAGGGCATTAGTGAACCAGATGGGGTTTTATGACAATCCACAATTTTTTTAAATGTCATTATTAGACTTTTAATTCCAGACTTTTTATTGAATTCAAATTTCATCATCTATCATGCTGGGATTCGAACCCAAGTTCCCAGGGCAGAGATTTCTGGATTGATAGTCCAGTGACAATACCATTATACTACCACCTCCCCTACTATAAAAGAAGATTCTTGTCACATAATGCAGATATCTGCAATTTAATTTTGCTGTTCTTAAGGTTACGTTAAAATAAATTGTGCCTACAAGGAGGATTCTTCTAATTCAAATATTGACAGACAATACTGTTAATACAATATGATTATTTATTATTCCAACTAACATAATCATGTAAAATATTTTAAAAATCTTTTTTTAATCATCCAAATATTGATAGTGTCCATCACCCGAAAAGTTGCAAGTCAAAGTGATTGTGGGGTGGCTTTCTTATCAGGGATCACAGATGCTGAAGAACTTAATCTCAAAATAGAGATCTTTTAATAGAGGAAACAACAGCTGAATCTGCCAGGCCCATGACATCAAACCCTCAACAGTAATTAAAGGGGATCCTATACACATGCAGTGAAGTAATGGAATAAATTACAACTTTTTTTTAACAGTTGGTTTTGTTAATTCATTAGAAGTTATAAGGGTGGCATCGTAGCACAGTAGTTAGCACTGCTGCCTCACAGTACCAGGAACTCAGGTTCAATTCTGGCCTCGGTTGGCTGTTTGTGTGGAGTTTGCTCATTATCTGCGTGGGTTTCCTATGGGTGCACCAGTTTCCTCCCACATCCAAGGATGTGCAGGTTAGGTGAATTGGCCGTGCTAAATTGCCCCTTAGTGTCAGGGGGATTAGCAGGGATTATGGGGATAGGTAGGGTAGAATTGTTGTTGATGCAGACTCGATGGGTTGAATGTCCTCTTTCTGTACTGTAGGGATTCAATGAAATTAAATACAGATGAGGAAGACCATTTGCCCTACCTTACATCATCTCAGCAGTAGGTTCCCATGGTCCCTCCATTCTGTACCCAATTGCTGCTTAAATAATTCCAGTATTTTGCTTCTAGCATTCCCATTAGAAATTGTGATTATTGTTTGTTTGACCTTTGTCCTACATTTAAGATGTGATTTATATTGAATTTTGTTTCCAGATATAAATTTTCCATATCACATCCTCACATCCTACCTAATCTATTTCTGTAACATTGTCAGAGCTGTCTCCTCAAAGATGCTAAAACCCAAGTTTCTCTCTTCTTTCCTCACAACTCAAACCTTTGACACCAAGGATCCGCCTTTTGCCTTCAGAACTTGAATCCAGCTGGCTCAAAGACCAGCTTGTACACAATATTCAGAATACGGTTTACCAGAGTGCCGTACAATCACAGCGTAACTTCCTTTGCTTGCACCCTACTGGTTTGACTTGTTGTTCAGCATTCAGCTTGTTCGTTGACCCAGTGCTGCATTGATCAGGTAGTAAATCTATTATACATATCTTTCAACATCATTCTTCCCTCCATCACATCAATGGAGAATATCTATCATTCATTCTCTTTCATTGCACAGTTCTTCACACTTCTATATAACAAACTTAATCTGCCCACTTATTTAGTTTGGAAATTTTGTATTTCATAAACATAAAATTTAAGCTGGATCCATTTTACATGCATTTCCCAACTGCATGTAAAATGGATCCAACTTAAATTTTATGTTTCACCACATCTGCCACTAAGAATGCATATTGGGAAATTGCACATCTCTAGTTGGTAATTTTTCTTCCATGTACTTTGGATGTACAGTTTCCTGATATGCAGTCATACGGAGTTAGGCGAAGGGAACTTCCAAAGTAGAATTTTACCCATGCCTTTGTACATATAAAGATTGGTGACTTCAGTTCAGGTCTTTTCTATGCTTGACTAAACATCTTGCTGCTTTTGAAATTGGCCAACATAAATGTAGCCTTTCAATAGCATGACAATAATCAATCCATGATAAACGTCCAGTTAGCAAGGCGAAAAATAAATGTTCCTTTTCTGTCTGGTGCAACTGAAGTAAATGCTAAATATCACAACTCAATGTAAGACTGTTAAGATATTTTAGATAGTTTATGACAGTGAACAATCTTATTATGAATCTTAACTCTTTTTCAGCATTTTCTGTCAAAAGTTGTAGTCCTTTTCTTAAAAATAGAAACTTGTGGAATGATACGATTTAACTTTTTAAATATTCATGTATCCAAGTGTGTCATTTTAATATTCAATAAAATCTTAATTTTGATTCACAAGGATTTCATTTCAGAAAAAATGCAAGATGTGGTTTACTTCAACTTATTTAAAAATTGTTGTTATAAGGGGTGGAATTGTGAAATACAGATAAAATTATTAAATTTCTACTTTTAGATTGGATTGCATCAGTAAAACACACAATGGCACCAAAGAAGAAAAACACCAAGAAAAACAAGATTGAAAAGAATGAATTACCAAAAATAAGCATTGTTGAGGACACAACCATCGACATTGATCAGCTAAACCATCTGAATACTCTCTATGATAGTGGATCAAATGGGTTTCGATGCACAGCCTCAGAAGTCTCCAATCCCAAACATGGCGCCTTTCTCTTGGAGGAAATTAGCAGGATGCGTCAGGAGAGGCTCTTTTCCGATCTCACACTATCCACTAAGAATAAATCCTTTGATGTCCATAAAGTGGTGATGGCTGCTTGTAGCGATTATTTCCGTAATATGTTGAAGAAAGATCCGTCCATTCAATGTGTAGATGTTAATGATGCATCACCGTTGGGTTTGACCACTGCCTTAACCTATGCCTACACAGGGACACTCAGTTTGTCTCTTTATACCATTGGATGCACCATTGCCACTGCCACCCAATTCCAAATGTCTACTTTGATTAACATATGCACCGATTTCCTCATTCAAGAAATTAACGTGGAGAATTGCATGTATATCTCGAACATCGCTGGGACGTATGGGCTGAACCAGGTTAAAGAGTCAGCAAAGAAATTCATCCGTGAAAATTTCTTGGAGTTTTCAGAAAATGATCAATTCATGAAGCTGACTTACGATCAAATAAGTGATTTGTTAATGGATGACAGCCTACAACTGCCCTCTGAGCTCACTGCATTCCAAATTGCTATGAAGTGGTTGCAGTTTGACCCGAAAAGGGTGAAGCATGCAGCTGATCTGTTGAGTAATATCAGATTTGGCACCATTTCAGCTCATGACCTAGTCAGTTATGTTCAACCTATCCCATGTATGATGCAAGATCCAGATTGCCATCGGCTCCTAGTTAATGCCATGAACTACCATCTCCTGCCTCATCAACAGAACTCAATGCAGTCTAGAAGAACAAAGCTCAGGGGAGGACAGAAGGTCCTGCTGACTGTAGGTGGTCGACCAGCTTTGACTGAGAAGGCTTTGAGCAGAGAAATCTTATACAGAGATCCTGAAAATGGATGGAACAAACTTGCAGAAATGCCAGCCAAAAGCTTCAATCAATGTGTAGTCGTGATGGATGGCTTTTTATATGTGGCTGGTGGCGAGGATCAGAATGATGCCCGAAACCAGGCTAAACATGCCGTCAGCAGTTTAAACAGGTAACATAGACCAATTGTTCTGTGGGATGTGCTGGTATATAATGACTTCAAACACAGAAAAAATAGCTTTGTGAACTATCCAAGGTCTATTTATTTTTATCAGGGATATGTCCTAGTTTTTACAAAATAACTTGAATTTAACTTGAATTTGTTTAGTGACTTTCATGTCCTCAAGACATTCCAAAACACTTCACAGCCAATGTAGTACTTTTGAGGCATTGTTACTGTTGTGATATGGTAAAGAAAAATTGCAACCAATTTCTTGCACGATAAGATTCCATCAACAGCATTGAGATAAGTGATTAGATGATCTGTTGTTGGTCACATTACATCAGGTTTTAGTGTTAAGACCCTGTGGGTGATAAAATGTTCAAATGCTTTCTTTATATCTCTGAAACCTTATTGCATCTAAAGTGGTTGTATTCCTAAAAGACCATTAGCTGTTCTCCCTTTCTGAGGGAGAGAGCTGACTGATGGCAACTTAATCTGAGGATCAGCA
Organism: Carcharhinus amblyrhynchos; assembly: GCF_965287045.1. Lineage (NCBI taxonomy): Eukaryota > Metazoa > Chordata > Chondrichthyes > Carcharhiniformes > Carcharhinidae > Carcharhinus > Carcharhinus amblyrhynchos. The sequence goes on from NC_137347.1 coordinate 20,556,833, forward strand.
CACCTCAGGTAATGGGCAAGATTGACAAGGCAGGCTTCATGAATAACCTCAACCAATATGGGAATAGAACCTGTACTTTTGGCAACATTCTGCATTATAAACCAGCTGTCCAGCCAGTTGAGCTAAACAAATCCCCTTTCATCTACAATTCAGACAAATGAGATCACAGTCCCTATTTCTGTTAGGTGATTTCTGGTGCTTTGTGACAATGCTTTGGAATTTGGATCTGATTGAAGGCAAAAAGATACCACTGCTACTCCTTTATAAGTGTTTCAGGTGAAGCCAGTTCAAGATGCCTCAGTTCAAGGAGCATGAGAGCGTGTCCAAACTTATCTGTCTTGGTTGTGTGAACTTTCTTTGTTTCCAACCAGGCTACTATATAATGTTCCACATAGAGACCAGATGAGGGGCTGGTGATGTTCACAGTTGAATCAGTCTTGACAAACTAGCACCCTCTTGCTTCTCGTAGGTATGATGTCATTATTAATTATTCAAGATGCACAGCATCCCATTCCCTAGCTAAAAAAAAGTACAATGATGGGAATGGACATAAAATTGGCACATGTAAACTTTTTCCAAGTGGTATTTTTTTTTACCACTCTCCTTTCCCCTACAGCTGCTGTACTGTGTTACATGCTGACCAATTTCCCTTAACTTTCCAAGTGACCGTACTTCACGTCAGCCTAGGTCAGGCTTGTCCAGAGTTATGACTTGCAAAGCTCATGTATGCAGCCCTGGGAGCAGGTTTTCCAAATGCCAGTCAAATAAATAAATTTGAATGAAAGGTTCTGCATGGAGCTGCTCCTCCAATCACAGGCCACTTATCTCCCACTTTTGCTCTGAATAAGCTTACTAGTTAGCTTATCAGCAGAAAATATGGGGCAGAAAAAGTCTGTGATTTGAGAAGCAGTGTCAGGAAACATGGCCCAGGGAGCAAAGGTGCCAATGTGTAGATAGGCCAACAAGAGGCAAGGCCACATTGGATTTGGTACTGGGTCATGAACCAGGCCAGATGTTAGATTTGGAGGTAGGTGAACACTTTGGTGAAAGTGATCATAATTCAGTTACGTTTACATTAGCGATGGAAAGAGATGGGTATATACCGCAGGGCAAGAGTTATAGCTGGGGGAAAGGAAATTATGATGCAGTTAGCTGAGATTTAGGATGCATAGGATGTGGAAGGAAACTGCAGGGGATGGGCACAATTGAAATGTGGAGCTTGTTCAAGGAACAGCTACTGCGTGCCCTTGATAAGTATGTGCCTCTCAGGCAGGGACAAAGTGGTCGAGCGAGGGAACTGTGGTTTACTAAAGAAGTTGAATCTCTTGTGAAGAGGAAGAAGGAGCCTCATGTCAAGATGAGACGTGAAGGCTCAGTTAGGGTGCTTGGGAGTTACAAGTTAGCCAGGGAGGACCTAAAGAGAGAGGTAAGAGAGGCCAGGAGGGGACATGAGAAGTCTATGGCAGGCAGGATCAAGAAAAACCCTAAAGCTTTCTACAGGTATGTCAGGAATAAAAGAATGACTAGGGTGAGATTAGAGCCAGTCAAGGACTGTAGTGGGAAGTTGTGCATGGAGTCTGAAGAGATAGGAAAGGCACTAAATGAATATTTTTCATCAGTATTCACACAGGAAAAAGACAATATTGTTGAGGAGAAGACTGAGATACAAGTTATTAGACTAGATGGGATTGAGGTTCATAAGGAGGAGTGTTAGCAATCCTGGAAAGTATGAAAATAGATAAGTCCCCTGGGCTGGATGGGATTTATCCTAGGATTCTCTGGGAGGCTAGGGAGGAGATTGCAGAGCCTTTGGCTTTGATCTTTAGGTCGTCATTGTCTACTGGAATAATGCCAGAAGACTGGAGGATAGCACGTGCTGTCCCCTTGTTCAAGAAGGGGAGTAGAGACAACTCTGGTAATTATAGACTAGTGAGCCTTACTTCTGTTGTGGGCAAGGTTTTGGAAAGGATTATAAGAGATAGGATTTATAATCATCCAGAAAGGAATGATTAGGGATAGTCAACACAGTTTTGTGAAGGGTAAATTGTGCCTCACAAACCTTATTGAGTTCGTTGAGAAGGTGACCGAAGAGGTGCATGAGGGTAAAGCAGTTGATGTGATGTATATGGATTTCAGTAAAGCGTTTGATAAGGTTCCCCACGGTAAGCTATTGCAGAAGATACAGAGGCATGGGATTGAGAGTGATTTCGTGGTTTGGATCAGAAATTGGCTAGGTGTAAGAAGACAGAGGGTGGTGGTTGATGGGAAATGTTCATCCTGGAGTTCAGTTACTAGTAGTGTATTGCAAGGATCTGTTTTGGAACCACTACTGTTTGTCATTTTTATAAATGACCTGGATGAGAACGTAGAAGGATGGGTTAGTAAATTTGCAGATGACACTAAAGTTGGTGGAATTGTGGACAGTGCGGAAGGATGTTGCAGGTTACAAAGGGACATAGATAAGCTGCAGAGCTGGGTTGAGAGGTAGCAAACGGAGTTTACTGCAGAAAAGTGTGAGGTGGTTCACTTTGGAAGGAGTAACAGGAATACAGAGTATTGGGCTAATGGTAAAATACTTGGTAGTGTGGCTAAGCAGAGAGATCTTGGTGTCCATATGCCTAGATCCCCGAAAGTTGGCACCCAGGTTGATAGGATTGTTAAGAAGGCGTATGGTGTGTTAGCTCTTATTGGTAGAGGGATTGAGTTTTGGTCAGAACCATGAGGTCATGTTGCAGCTGTACAAAACTCTGGTGCAGTCGCACTTGAAGTATTGCGTAAGTTCTGGTTACGGCATTATAGTAAGGATGTGGAAGCATTGGAAAGGGTGCAGAGGAGATTTACCAGGATGTTGCTTGGTATGGTGGGAAGGTCTTATGAGGAAAGGCTGAGTGACTGGAGGCTGTTTTCGTTATGGAGAGGAAAGTTAAGAGGTGACTTAATAGAGGCATATAAAATGATCAGAGGATTTGATAGGGTGGACAGTGAGAGCCTTTTTTCCTCAGATGGAGATGGCCAGAATGAGGGGACATAGCTTTAAATTGAGGGGTGATAGATTTGGACAGATGTCAGAGGTAGGTTCTTTACTCAGAGGGTAGTGAGGGTGTGGAATGCCCTGCCTGCAACAGTCGTGGATTCACCAATATTAAGGGTATTTAAATGGTCATTGGATAAACATATGGATGATATTGGAATACTGTAGGTTAGATGGGCTTTAGATTTGTTTCACAGGTCGGCGCAACATCGAGGGCCGAAGGGCCTGTAGTGCGCTGTTATGTTCTATGTGAGCAGAAGTACTGGGTCGTGTACCTGGGAACAGAGGTGCCAGGTCATGTGTACCAGGAAGCAGAGGTGCCGAGTCATGTATACCAGGGAGCAGAGGTGCTGGGTCATGTGTACCAGGGAGCAGGGATACCAGGTCATGTGTACCAGACAGCAGAAGCATGGTCCAGGAAGCGGTGGAGCTGGGGAGTGTGGCCCAGGAAGTGGAGGCGCAGGAGAACATTGTCCATGAAACAGAGGTATTGGGGAGCAGGGCCCAGGAAGCAAAGGTGCTGGGGATTGTAACCCATGGAGCACAGGTACTGGGAAGCAGGGCCCAGGGAACGAAAGTGCCAGGGAGTGCGACCAGGAACAGAGGGGCTGGGGAGTGTGGCCCAGGGAGCAGAGGCATTGCAGAGCTTGTCTCTGTTGTCCAGAGCTAGTCCCAGGTGGGATGGAATGGGATCTGAGGCATCTGAAGTGGGAAAAATTTTAATATGTGGCCCTCGCCACATAAAAATGTTGGATAAGCCTGGCCTGGTCAGTGAATTTGTAGAAATTGGACCATGTAGGGTATCTAGTTCTAGTACTTGACATCCAGCTGGGTCAGAAGCATGAAATCTGGCTAATTGTCCTCACTGGGGCACCAGGAGAACTGAGCCAACTGTAGAACCTCAATGGGCACAATCGGGCTCTATCAAAACATATTACTAGTGAGCAGAAAAATAATTGTATCTTTTGTTATGCTGAACATTGTTAAAGATTGAAACATTCAGCAGTTGAGGGCAGACCCATTTGAAATCAGATCACTTTAAGTTTTAACTCACTGGCTCACAGGTTACATTATTCTCACAGCACTTTGCTATTCTTACAAATAGCTCCTGAGGCATTGCAGGAGCCGCAACTGAATTCATCTGTACATGTATGCATCACTTTGATTAAGGCAGATAATATATCTCAGATCATTGAATAACCATTCTGTCATTATGTAAGTACTGTTGATTGGGTGATAGAATTGGAGTGAGTTTGTTTAATGCCAAGTAAGAACAGTCAATTTCTTAAACAGTTAAACAACTGAAAAAAAAATCAGACTTGAATATGGATGTTTATGAAATGGGGAAGAATGATAGTGGAGGCTTGATATTAAAATAACACTGGTTATTAAAAATGCGTTCATGGTATCAAAGTAATTTTAAAGTCTTTTAAAATATTCAAAAAAATGTGGCAGTCATTGGGAGAAAGTTTCTCGACTGATCAAGATTATCCAAGTATTTTAAGTTTAGTAGTTGTTACTATTTTACAATGCCAAACCTAGATTTGTTCACTTACATGTGCCCCTCTTAAACAATGAGTTTCTTTCAAATATTGCACATCACAAGTGCGATACTCTCTCATTATGGTTATGTTACTAAGTATAGCAAGCACCTGCATTGTCTGTTACACACAATTTGGGTTGTATTTATTTAGATTAAAAATCTGATGGAACAATAAGAAAAATTCAGAATTGGGATTAATCTGTGCCTTTCAAATCCTCAGGATATCCCAAAGAACTTCATCATTGATTGAAGGAAACACAGGCCTTTCAAGTGTTTTGGGGATTTTTGAAAAGTTCCTAGATATCTCAAAAAAATTCCTGCTACCTTATTGCAATCCACTGGGACACAATCTTGTGCTTTTGTGAATTCACTCTGAGTATCTCTTTTTTTAAAAAAATGTTATTTAAGAGTTAATATAGACAAGTTCATTTTACAGTATTATAAACTTCAATCTAATAATTCACCCATCATTGAGAAGCAGTAGACTCCAGGGGAGCAGGAACTTTCAGTTTTGAGGTTTCATAGTGGCACAGTGGTTAGCACTACTGTTTAACAGTGACCCAAGCCGGGTTCGGTTTCCGGCTTGGGTCACTGTCTGTGTGGAGTCTGCATGTTCTCCCTGTGTTTGTGTGGGTTTCCTCCAGGTGCTCCAGTTTCCTCGCATAGTTCGAAAGACGTGCTGGTTAGGTGCAATGGCCATGATAAATTCTCCCTCAGAGTACTCAAACAGGCACTGCCAGAGTGTGGCAACTAGGGGATTTTCACAGTAACTTTATTGCAGTGTTAATGTAAGCCTACTTGTGACAGTAATAAATAATATTAAAATTAATATTCACAAGGATTTTATTTGCAAAAATTGAAATTGAGATGGAAACTATAATTTGTGAACTAATAAAAATCTTGACTTTCATTGAAGTTGTGTTATGCATATAACTGCGGTTCTTAACCAGGTTGATTCAACTGGTAACATCCCTCTGGGTCAAAAGATGTGAGTTTGTACTTCAGTCCTGATTTGAACACAGAAACTAGGCTTTGACTCCACTGCAGAACTCAAGGAATACTGCAATATTGGAGGTGCCATCTTTCAGATTCAATTTCAGGTCGATGTTAAAGATCCCATGGTGTTATTTCAGAATGAAAGAAACTTGACTCTGGTCTCCTGGCCAACATTTATACTTCAATCAACACAAAAAACAGATAATGTGGTTATTTTCATATTACCATTCTTGTGACCTTGCTGTGCACAATTTAGTTGCTGCATTCCTTCCAAGAGTAACTTCACTTCTAAAGTTCTTAATTGGTGATGTTGAGCTTTTGGTTGTCTTAAGATTATAAAGGCATAATATAAAGCTAAGTTGCTTCTTTAGGACTTCTCCAGAGATATGACAAAGCACAGTATAATGTCAGCATTTTCATAATTACTCAAAAGGTCTTACTCCTCACTTCAAATTATTGGTTGAATTCCATGATAATTTCAAAAATAATATTTTTTCCAATTAGAAATCTGAGTGAAGAGGCAAGTCCCTTAGTGTGAGACATCATTCGAGTTGTAAGGAGTAATAAAGTAAAAGGGAAGACTTACATTTATATAACACTTTTCATGACCTTGGCATCTCCCAAAATATTTTACAGTCAATGAAATATTTTTGTAACATGTAGTCATTGGTCTAATATAGGACAAGAAACATCAGATAAATTAAGTGGTAATTAGGTTACAACAGAAAATCTCCTTGATTTTCCATCAATGTGGTGCCTGGGACTAACTGATAAGAGATCAATTGCTACGATAGTCAACAACTCCATTGTCTTTGTATAATGCAATAAACCAGAACGGCAGAACAGATCAACCCTGGTCTTTGTCGTGTAGCAATTATTATGTAAAATGCAAATCTTATGAAATGATAAAGTTGTCACCTTGATGTGGTATTTTCAAAACTGAAAGATATATATTTCAAAAATGGTGTTTTTCAGATATGATCCTCGTTTCAACACTTGGTTTCATTTGGCCAGTATGCTCCAGAGGCGAACCCACTTCAGCATGTGCACTTACAATGGTCTTATTTTCGCCATCGGAGGTCGGAATCCAGAAGGTCCTCTCGCGTCCATGGAATGTTACATCCCCTCCACTAATCAGTGGCAATTGAAGGCTCGGATGGAGGTTGCCCGCTGTTGCCACGCTTCTGCACTCAGTGACGGCAAAATCCTGGTAACTGGCGGCTATATCAACAATGGCTATTCTCGCACAGTGTGTGCCTACGATCCTACGATAGACACTTGGAAAGACCATGCCAGTTTGAGTACCCCCAGAGGCTGGCACTGTGCAGTCACCTTTGGTGAGTATAGCTACGTGATGGGTGGCAGTCAGCTTGGGCCGCAAGGTGAGCGAGTCGATGTGATAACGGTTGAACGTTACAATGCTTACACTGGCCAATGGAACTACGTGGCTCCTTTAGCCGTCGGTGTAAGTACAGCTGGTGCAACAACCCTGAATGACAGAATCTATTTGGTTGGAGGTTGGAATGAAAGTGCAAAGAAGTACAAGAGCTGCATCCAGGCCTACAATCCAGATCTGAATGAATGGACTGAGGAGGATGAGCTGCCGGAGGCTACGGTGGGCGTCTCATGCTGCGCTATTATGTTACCGAACAACAAACTTCGGGAGTCCAGAGCCAGCTCAGTGGCATCTGCAGCAATCAGTATCTAATGAGCAACATATTTTAAAGTAAATTAAACTCCTTATACAGCCAGATTCGAAATTCAAACCCTAGTATTATTCGTTCTTCACTCCATAGAGGCCTTGCCGGAATATTTCATCTCACAATGTCTGGTAAAACTCACCAATTGGTTTCAGATAGCTGGATAGCTCTGTCTCGTAAAGGTGGAAATCTTGACGAAAGTGCTCCACAAATCTTTTTTACTTCCTCAAAATTCTAACCTGATTGAAATGCAAACTCCTTGGCGGGGTGTTGTCCTATTCCTATTCAATGCAAGTGGGTTTGGTGGTGAGAATGGAAAACATGGTGAGAAAGTCAAAGTCACATTTCACAGCGGAACTATAGCCCCCCCCACATCACAATGATGTGGCCGTGGCGGCGTGGTGTCAAGAATAACACGAGGCATGACTGGTCTCAGAAGGCAGGCACCTGGTGACGAGTGCTGGGTGCAGAGCCTGGAGGTGAACGCAGCATCCCAGCTTGATACCTGTGGGCTTCATAAGTTTCCTGGCGCGCTCGATGTGACAACCTTTAAACATGGCGCTTGGATCACTGAAGGGCTGTTAATGGTGGAGCAGGCCACTGATGGTTCCCCCACCCCCAGCAATATATCACAGCATCTCTGCCTGTCTATTGGACTAGATCCCACACTATATGGTGTAAACAGTCGCCATTCCCATCAGTAGCCTCAATGCCACTTCTCCCACCCGCCTTCAGACTTTTGCCAACACCGGAAGAAATCTCACCCCTGCTCTTACGCACAAGCAATAAAAGTTTTGTCAAATATTTTCCATGAAGATAATTGCCTCTTGGCCATGAGTACAAATCGCAAAGACACATCTATATCGTCATTCAACTGAATGGAATTGTTCACTGGATTCAGTGTTCTTCAAGACCCAGCTACCTGACTAACACTTTCTATCAACTATTTGGATTAAATCGGAATCTGTTTGATTCCTTTCTGATTTAGATGCCCCAAAGAATGAAATCAGTTATGCTTCTCAAGTTCAGATTCAGTAAAATTGCATCAATGTTGATCAGTCAAAGAGACAGCAAAATAGAGAATGGCTTCTATAAAAACACCAATTTTATAACATTTACTAATTCAGGAAATGAGAAAAGGAATATTCTTTGTCGGCTCTCTCCTTTAGTATCATCTCTTGAGAGAGAGTGAGAGTTGTATGTAAAAGATAAGAGACCTGTTTTGGCTGATTAGTAGTGTCCGCGCGTCATCTAAAAGCAGCTGAAGAGGCTTGCTAAACACTTGACACCGTGCTTTGGACAACTTTGTCAAAAGGAGTCACAATAAACTAAAGGTATTTTCCAGTTCCATTTCACAAAGTATGAAGTGGAAGTTCAACAAATTTAACAAACAGTTGTCAGAATGAATTTCGAGTCTTACCAAAAGGCAAATATTAAAACATAAGCCATCAGCATTTTGGTATTTAGCTGTATGAAGGTGAAAGTACAATTCTCACAAATTACTGTGTTGCAGTTACCAAAGCAAGAAAAGGGAAAAGTTATGATTATGAAGAATACTGTTACTAAAATTTGTGATAAATTGAAGAAAGTTACAAAAAGAGGTAGCAGCAAATGAGGGGATTTCGTAATTTTGTAATTAGCTTGAAAGCGCTGTTGAATAGGAAGTGAAATTCATGTCCTGCGTTTTCAATTTTAGAAATTGTCTTTCCAAATTTTGTGAAGATTTAGGTCTTCACCTTTTTGTTAAATTTTAAAAGGAACCCGATGTTCAAGTTGTTGTTGAAAACCAATTCAAAGTTATATTTAGTAAAAACTGAAACAACCAAGTCATCAAGTAGGAGGATGTGGGAGGACTGAGGGGACATAGATCTGAAATTATAACCCCAATTTCCTTTCTCCACAAACTTCAGCTGCTGAATGCTTGCAGCATTTTATTTCAAATCTTCAGCATCTGCAGTATTTTAATTTTATGTGGGAGGGCAGGAGGAAGGCAGGAGAACCCAAATAATCAATGTTTAATAGTTTTCAAAAATCAACGTCCAAAACACAGAATTCCACCTTAATTAGCTGCTACATTTTGAAACTTGAAAATATGGTTCATTGCATAGCAATAATAATGGGGTGAAGCTCTGGAGGTTCTATCCTTTGGCAGAACTAAAATGAAATGTAGCAATAGGACAATATAGCAATGTTTAAGGATAGTTCAGAACACAAAGCACAAGAATGGAAATGGAGGTGGAGGAAGGAGGAGAAAAGAGTGTACATTTTTAGCAGTCTTGCAGCCATAATGGACCTGGCCAAGACGGAGACAAGTCGCAAGAAAAATACTTCATGGTGGTTCTGTGTTGCAAATGAGGTATGTGACTTTTGAGCTCATTCAAAGTAATCGCTTAAATACGTGGTGAGAAAAAACACCCTCATGCGGCAAATTAAGGTTACATGAATGGTTCACAGCTAAACTATTATTAGACATAGTGCTCTGCAAAATAGAGAAGAGACACAAATTGGTCAAAGTCACTATGTCCCAAAGGTGTTAAAGCAGTGGTGTTAATACAGATAGTGGCCAGGGCTTGAGCAAAGACTCGTGCCTCTTCATTTTCCGAATGGAATAACAGCTTGGAGAGAAAATCTAAATTGAAAAGTCTTTTATTGGAGCCCATTTTAAACAAGACCTGAAGAAAGTATGGCTGAAAGCACAGTGGATACTTTGAAACACAAAAAAAAACATACTGTATCACTTAACTCAAAACTTGGAATAGAACTCAATTTATATTAACTGAGATACAATTTTGTAAACTGGATCTCAGAAAGAGGATGGTCAAAATTGTGCTCATGCAAAAATACTTTTCTACAGGTCTTAATAAATGTTGAGAGGTTTTACTGAGGTGACAGTGAAAGCAATGGAATCTTGAGTAATTTTAAGATGTTGCAGTTAAAATGTTTCAGTCAATGTAAGAGAATATGAAAGGTCACTGACAAGGTTAAAGATGGATTCATTAATGATTAAAGCTGACTCCCAGCGTTTTATGTTAAAACAAAAGCAACTGTTGGCACTTTTTTAAAAAGTTACAAATATTCAAAAATAACTTAGCATTATCTATTGTGGGCACAAAGCAAATGACAGTGATGAATGAATATCAGTATGTATCATTGAAATCATGTGCGGTTAATCTCGCAAACGCTTCTCCAACTTAGCTTAATTAGATTTTAGATAAAGTATATAGCTTCCAATTTATATAATGGAAAGTGCCCAGAGAACATAGATTTCTCTGGAATTAAACTAGAGAAATATGATACATGACATGGTGGGTGAGGGCATGGTGAAAGATGATGGCGAAGAATGTTGGAAAGTACTCTTCTTCAAATGGCCAGCCAATGACATTCAGATACAAACTCAGCTTAACACAGAACCATTCTTTGCTCTAAGCTTTAGGCAGCAGTCAAGAGCCGGTCAAAAAAATGCAGACAATCATTTAAATAAAAAGGAAAAGCAGTTCACACAACTCGGATCACAAGGGGATTGAATGGTATTGATTCAAAAAAATATTACTGCTGTGAACTTGCCATTTGGAATACTGGGTAAATGACTATTCTCAGCAACAAGCTTCAGACTGCTGTTAAACATACTAGTTCTAATGCTACAATGGATTTGCAATTTACCATTCCTGCCATAAGTAGGAGACAAAAGGCATTTAATAATACTGTACCCATACGTGACATGGCTAATATGGGGCAAAAAGCACAAAACAACATGAATGAAGCCTGATCAAAGCAAAACTAATTTTTCAATTTTAGAATTCAAATGACACTAGAAGCAAGGTTTCTATGCAACAGAACAGGGTAAGAATGGTGAGAATGAAATTTCTAGGATTTTCCCTGCAGGAGTTCTCCAACAAGGTTGAATGGAATGGTACAATACATTCAGATTAAGTTGCATTTATCTGAACTCCACTGCCAGATGAGCGTGAGAGACAGAAACAGGTGCACATACACACAGTGAGTTAATACCTTGTATAACACGTTGACAGGCTGGCAGCTAAGGTTAGAGTGTTTTTGAAGGACAGATAAAGTAATAAAAAGGGCTGTTTGATTTAAAACAAAATTGCATTCGTCATATGAAAATTACAGAAATGTGTCAGGTTCCTTGCATACTCACCGTCATGAGAAGATTTGAATTACTATTTATGTGTGAATAAAAATATATAAATAGTAAATATGGTGCATTTATTGTGTTTGTCATAAATTTGTGCATTTATTGCCTGTTGCTATCTTACAATCATAAGGGTTTTACACACTGTAATTAAATATCCCTAAAGTAGTTTAATCAACTAACACATTGAAATAAAAACATTCTATGTTATTCTTTGAAACTGTAGATGCAAAAATGATTCAAATTGTTACATAAACAAAAAAGTGCTAGAAGCCCTCAACAGGTCAGGGAATATTTATCGATAGAATGACATTAACATTTTGATCGTGGACCCTTTGTCAAAATTGGACAAAAATACTGATAAACATCTCATTTAAAATTAAAAAAGGGAAAACATTTCAAAACACCAGACTGTTAAAGTGGAAACTAGGCATTGTTAGAATGATAATGAGACAAAAGGAGAAATTATAAGTAAACCAAGTAAAGACACAAACAGAAGATATAAGAATTGGAAACACCGAAATCTGGAGAAGTAGAACCAGTTCCAGCAGTTCAGGAACCTGGTAGAAGAGGGGATAAAACAGCCTGGCATCAAGAGTGCAGACTGTCTGGACAGAGAGAATGTTCTGATGCACTGTCTCCATCCCAGCCTCTTCCCTCATTCTTGGAAACAGTCATCCCTGGGGTGGAGACTCTCAATCCAAACACATGGGTGATGAGGAAGTCTGCATCATTGGAATCTACTAGCTTTACTATTTTCCTTCTCTTCTGGTATTTTTCTCCTTCCTCCTTAGCTTTGTTTTGAATGCTGCTCATTGGTTATATCTTCAATTAAGACAACATTCAGATACTACAACTAACCACTTGGAGTGGTCTCAATCAATTTTTCACTTGGATCACCAGGTAGAAGATAGAACGCCACCTATAATGCTTTTAACTGCAGAATTGACAAAGGTTTCCTGATCATGAATTCATGGTGCTCAGCTTTCCACAACAAAAGCACAAACAGGAAATCACATATGCAAAGCCCAAGATTTCTTTCTCCTGATGGGTGACACTGTGTTGAGAAAGCACAATTGGAAAGTTTAATCTGGTGTTCAGACTTACATCTGAAGAATCAGCATTTGGCTGAAATACTGACTATCACACGAGAAAGCAGACAAGGTAAAATGTAATAAAAAAGGAATGGGAAGATTTTAGGGCAAATATGGGGTGATTCACATCAGTAAGCTCTTGTTCCATTCAAGCATCAAAATGCTTGAGTTTGCAGATAGGTGGAGTACACAACAAATAGCAACATCACAAAAGGCCTACATTCATTAAAATGTGGGAAACTCACCACTGGACAAACAACAAATCAGTACAGAGTCAGAATGTGATGTAAACCCACAGAACAAGTTTGAAATGTTCTTTCAGATATTTTAGGAATAAAGTATATGTGTGCAAAAAAGAAATACAATTGACAATTGTCTTTCTGCCTAAACTAAATGTACAATAATGAGGTAACTACCACTAGACTAAAACAGAATAGGGTTCTGGATCAGGTTCTTTTATTACTGATAGTTACAAAACATTTTTATTTTCCTGGAAGAATGATACCATCATACTGCAAAAAAAAAGAAAAGCAAATCATTAGAAAGTGCAGTATCTTGAAACAAATTTCAGGTTACATTAATATCTACACAACATTTGATGGCCGAGGGACACTATGAAAATAAAGGTACCTTCTGCTGAAACCAACGCATGGCCTCCTCCTTGTTGATCCTGTGTTTGGCTCCAATGCGACCACGTTTACGCTTCTTGTCAGCAATGCTGAAGCCTGGTCTTCCCAGAACCTATAAAATTGAGAAGAGGAAGAAAGGAGCCATAACTGAAGCAGTGGAGTGGTGGAGTGGGGTGCGGGGGGTGGGGGGGGGGGGGGTTGTGCCGCAAGGAAAAATCTTCATCTTCAGTATTAAAGTTTAAAATTTCTAGGCCATTGGAGAAAACTACAAATGGGTCACACTTAAGAATCCCTGCAGTGCAAAAGGAGGCCATTCAGCTCATTGAGTTTGCACTGACTCTCCAAAAGAACATCTTACTCACAGCCACCCAATCCCCATAACCCTGTGTATTTACCATGGCTAATCCACCAAACCTACACATCTTTTTTGGACGCTAAGGGTCAACACAGCATAGCCAATCCACCTAACCTGCACACCTCTGGACTGAGAGAGTAAACCAGAGCACCTGGAGGAAACCCACACACACAGAGAATGTGCAAACTCCCCACAGACAGTCACCCAAGGCCAGAATTGAACCTGGGTTCATAGCGCTGTGATGCAGCAGTGTTAAACTAAACCAACATCAATGTCTTCAGATGGTAAATAGAGCAGTGAGGAAGGGATAATCTAGTGAGGCAAAGGAGAGGCAAAAATTTGCAAACATGAAGTTAAGAATGCAGATACGAAAGGGGAAAAATAGTACAAAGGTTGTTGGGAAGGGCTGAAAGGGAAAAAGCACACAAGAAAGAATAATAGAAAGGGAAATAAGGATTTCAACGTATAACACTATAATACTTTCAAGATAGGTAGTAAAGTGAAGCTGTGTGGCCAATTAATTAAGAAGATAATTACAACCACCAAAAAGTTTATAATGGATGACTCTCAAACGAAATTTGTCTCAAAGTAATTCCTATAGTGGGTGTACATTATAGATCAAATAATGCAGAACATTTCAGGAGGACAGAATAGTTGGCAGAGTGATCATTTTGAAGGGAAGAAGAGCTTTAGCAGCACAGATATATAGATCTTCATAAGCTGTGGGCATATAAAAACATCATTTCCAGGGGAAAGATACGATGGCTCACTAGAATCAGTTCCGTATGAAGAACATGTTTTCTATCAAGTTTTATTAGAATATGGAATGACTTACAGGATTAATTGCCAAGCCAGAGACTAGTTTTTATTTTTAAAAACAGGATAAATGTTTGAAGAAATACAACACAGAACAAAAAGGCAAAGTATAATTGGAGTAGATAGTCCTACTTGAAGTGCTAGCACTCAAGTAGGTGAGTGGGATCAAATGGCCTCCGATGCTGCACCTCCAGTATTACAATTTTCACTCAGTAATACTCAGTGTCACCAAGGAAACACTTGCAGCACATTTTACCTTTGTCACGGTTCTTAGGTGGCTTTGAATCACCATTCACACAGCCGGCCGAATAATATGATACTTGATCCAGCTGACTCCACTTTCCATCATTAGGAATGGAAAGCATGTTATTTAGAAGCAGATGACCTCAGCTTTCAGATAGAAAAAGTTTAAAGTTTGGTTTTTGGTCAGTACTAAGCTAGCTGAGCCAGGCCAGGTCACCATGGGTGTCACAGTCGTTAGCAATGCTGCTTCACAACTCCAGGAACCTGAGTTCAATTCCCGGTTTGAATCACTACCTGCGTGGAGTTTGCACATTCTCTCTGTGTCAGCAAGAGTTTCCTCCGGTTTCCTCCCACAATCCAAAGATGTGCAGGTTAGGTGCACTGGCCATGCTAAATTGCCTTAGTGTCCTGGGGTGGATAGGTTAGTAGGGTTAGTGGAGTAAATATGTGGGTTTTTGGGAATAGGGTCTGGGTGGGATTGTTGTTGATGTGGACTCAATGGGCCAAATGGCCTCCTTCTGCACAGCAGGGATTCTATGATTAGTAACGGAAAACGATCCCCTTCGTGATAACTATTAAGTTATTCATGCTGAAGTATACATAATTGGATATCAGCTGAAACACAGATGCGTTGATCCACTGAGCAAATCATCCGCCACCTGTGCCACAGTACGGAAAACAGACTTAAAGAGAAACAATATTGTACATTTAAGAACAGGTATGCATTTATCAAATCCAGGGCGTGTCTAATTAATCCAGTAATACGAGAGCAGTAACCATAACCTAACTGAGGGCGAAAAGAACACACACGGGAAGTAACCACCACATAGAAGAACAGGTGAAAAGTAGATTCGGTGGCATTAACCACCATCTAGAAGAGTGAGTACATCCAGTCTGTGGCTCCAGAGTGGAGCAGCCATGTTCACTTACCTGGCAATCAGAGAGGCAGCAAACCATCCGGCTAATCAGAACTGAGTGTAAAAGGAAAGTGGAAAACAAATAGTGACACCACAGGAAAAATCATAAGTTCAAGGTTGGCAAGAAACTGCTGTTTGAGACGGTCTTTAGGTTACTGTAAATTAGAAAAGCATATTATTTTTAAAGAAGTAGCTATACCTGGATTTAAATGAGAAGTGCTAGGAATAAGGGGATGTCAGGGTGATCCAAAGTAAAATAAAGTTAACCTTACTTCCTCAATGTTAACAAATGGCAGGGTAGTTCAATTGAGTGGAATGCATGTCCTATAATATGTGAGAGTAATGGATGCTACTGGTGTCCTCAACGACCATATGTGCAGGAAGCGCTGTCAGTTGGGCCTCCGAACTTGAGCAGCGGCTGGAGTCACTGTGGCACATCTGAGAGACTGGAAGCTACGCGGATAGTGAATTCAGAGAGGTGGTCACGCTGCAGCTTAGGGCCTGGTCGGGGGAGGGGGGGATGGTATAGAAGAGAACCAGACAGGTAGTGCAGGTGCTCATTGGGGTCCTGCTTACAAATCAATTTCCTGTTTTGGAAGCTGGTGAGGGCACTGGTTCCTCAGAGGAGTGCAATCAGAGCCAAGTTTGGGGCATCACAAGTGGTTTGACTGTACAGGATAGGAAGTAGAAAGGAAGAACAATAGTGATAGGGGATTTGTTAGTTAGGGGAACAGTCAGACATTTCTGCGGTCATAGACTTGACTCCAGGATGGTATGTTGCCCCCTGGTGTCAGGGTCAAGGATGTCAACAAGCAACTACAGGACATTCTTCTGGGGAAAGGTGAACAGCCAGAAGTCATGGCCCACTTAAGTCAGAGGCGGGAATGTGGTCCTGCAATCAGAATTTAGGGAGCTAGGTAGAAAATTAGCAAACAAGACCTCAAATGTAGTAATCTCTGGATTAGTCTCGGTGCCTTATGCAAGCGAGTACAGAATTAAGAGCGTAAGACAAATGAATGCCTACTTGGAAAGATGGTACAAGAGAGAAGGTTTTAGATTTCTACGACATTGGGACTGCTTTGAGGAAGATGGCACCTGCATAAGCCAGATGGGTGGCACCTGAACTAGAAGGGTTCAAAATTGTTAAGGAGGAATTGTTGGATAGACTGTCGGTACTGAAAGTTGACAAGACACTGGGACCAGATGAGATGCATCCAAGAATATTGAAGGGAGAGAGAGTGGAAATTGCAGGAGCACTAGACATAATCTTGCAGCCCTCTGAAGACTCAGAGGAGGTACCAGAAGATTAGAGAATTACAGATATTACACCCTTTTCCAAAAAGTTGTAAAGATAAGCCTAAGAAGTACAGACCAGTTTAACAGCAGTGATGGGGAAGCTTCTGGAAACAATTATTCAGGATAGAACTTGCAGTCACACGAAAAAATGTGGGTTGATTAGGAAAGGCTAGAATGGAGTTCTAAAGGGGAAACTGCATTTAACCAACATGCTAGAGTTTTTTGAAGAGGTAACAGAAAGGGTCAAATGCTGTTGACGTGGTGTACATAGACTTTCAAAAGGCATTTGATACAGTGCCACACAAAAAACTTGAGAGAGAAGTTATAGCTCATGGAATAAAAGGCTCAGTAGCAATGTTGGTGTAAAATTGGCTGAGTAATAGGAAACCGAGAGTAATGGTTATTGGAAGGAGGAAGGATTGTAGCGGAGCTCCCCAGGGGTCAGTATTGGTGTGCGGGGGACAATTTCAAAGTTTGCGGATGACACGAAAACTGGAAGCATAAACTGTGAGGAGGATAGTGTAGAATTTCAAAAGAACATAGACAAGCAGATAGGTGGCAGATAAAGTTCAATGTGGAGAAGTGTGAGGCAATGCACTTTGGTCAGAAGAACATGAACAGACAATAAAAATTGTACCCATTATTTTATAAGGAGGTGCAGGAACAGAGGGACCTGGATATATATGTGCATAAATCATTGAAGACAGCAGGTGGAGAGAGCAGTTAATAAAGCATAATAAAAGGCATAAAGGTATAAGAACTTATAGAGGATACTTGACCTTAGTTGGAATATTGTGTACGGCTCTGGGCACCACACTATAAGAAGGATGTGAATGCACTGGAGGAACTGTTTACCAGGATGCTTCCAGGGATGAGAAATTTAGATACGAGGATAGATTGGCTCTGGTCTCCTTGGAGAGACAATGGCTAAGAGGAGATTTGATAGAAGTGTTCAAAATCATGAAGGGGCTTGACAGAGTAGATAGGGAGAAACTATTCCTGCTCATAAAAGAACCGAGAATGAGAGGACATAGATTCAGTGATTTGCAAAAGCAAATGTGATGCAAAGAATGTACTGCCTGGAAGTGTGGTGGAGGCAGGTTCAATTGAGGCATTCAAGAGAGCATCAGATGTTTATCGAACAAAAACAATGTGCAAGGATACAAGGTAAAGGGAGGAGAATGGCACCGAGTCATAATGCTCATTTGGAGAGCTGATGCAGATACGATGGACCAAATGGCCTCCTTCTGCATTATAATAGTTCTGTGATTCTTTGAAGAAATCTCTTACCATGCATTACCAGTTTACTTGCCCATCACATTTTGTCCTCTCCCCCTCCCAAGTCCACAGAACATTCTAAGAGACAGCACGTAACAACGATCAGAGGCATCACAATCAAACACACCCTGTTCTCCCAATACATCTTCACACTTACCAACTAAAGTTACATTAATTAGCAGCAGGAATCCTAGGTTTTTAGGGGAAGCCGGTTCAGAATTAATCCTTTATCTGTACTGAGTTAGCTTAAGACAAACAGGGGGTACACCATACAATACCCCTAATATAGGGAAAAGTTGGGGGACAGAGTTTTTTTAAAAACCAATGTTCCTGCTTCTTATTATTACCCCAGAAAGTGCACATTCAGTGAGAATATGAGTCAGAACAGCTGCTAGCAAACCTTCAAAAGCCTACCAACATTCAGACTGAAGTTTTGAAGCCAGAATCATGCTACAATCTCAATACACTAAATGGCTTGTATAATTATTTCATTTCATAATCAGAGGTCACACACAGAACCTATACTGCATTTTGTAATTTGTAAAATTAGAGCATGAGCATCATTGACCAAGAATTATAAAATTGTATAGGATTGGGATAAATTAAAAGTTATACAGCTTCTTTACTATATAGGGCTTGTGCACAACTTAGTCGACTACTCAAACATCAGAACACCCAGATAAGTACTAGGATGGATTGACTGAATATCTCAACTCTTATTTTGGTGCAGAATGGCAGCTACTGGAACTGTATTTAAAAATTGCTTCAGATTTATTTTTGATTGCAGTTAATTACTTTAAAGTAAAGTTTATTTATTAGTCACAAGTAGGCTCACATTAACACTGCAACGAAGTTACAGTGAAAATCCCCTAGTCGCCACACTCTGGCGCCTGTTCGGGTACACCAAGGAAGAATTTAACATGGCCAATGCACCTAACTAGCATATCGATCGGACTGTGGGAGGAAACTGGAGCACCCGGAGGAAACCTATGCAGATACAGGGTGATTGTGTAAACTCCACACAGACAGTGACCCAAGCCAGGAATTGAACCTGCATTCCTGGCACTGTGAGGCAGCAGTGCTAACCACTGTACTACTGTGCTGCCCTTTTATAGACTTCTACTTACTTTTTTATTATACTTTTATTGACAGCTTTGCGAACTGGGAACTGAAGAATTTGGAAAAGCAAGTTACTGCAGATGCTGTACACCTGAAATAGAAACTAAGTGCTGGAAAAAAACTCAGCTGATCTGGCAGCATCAATGGAGAGATAAACAGAGTTGATGTTTTGAGTCCAGTGTAACTTTACTTTGATATTCAGACACAGATGTTTGGTCTGGGATCAATACATGCAAAAAAAAAGGTGTGGCTAGAAAAATATCCCTAGGAGACAAATAGTTTTGAGCAACATATTTAAAATATGTTCACTTAACTATTCTATTTCCACAAGATAGCCATGCAATAGATAATACTTACCACATAGAAGTCCAAACCATAGATACCAATACTTGGATCATACTTGATACCCAAATCAATGTGCTCCTGAATGCCAAAACCAAAGTTGCCAGTATCTGAAAAGTTATTTTTCCTCAGCTCATATTCACGAACCTGTAGATGAAAAGAATAAAACAAAAATCATCAAAAAGAGCTTCATCCACTGTCTCACTTTCACAACAGATAGTCAGTAATCAAAAACAGGTTAACCCTATGAAACAGTTATTTAAATTTCTCCTGAAGCTGTAAAAGCAAATCTAGCTTCTTTGATAAATGACATTATTCTATCCCTTCGAAGTTACACTCGAAGTCTCAACTCAGTGGTGATAGCGGTGGGCAAAGCTGGTAGGGGAAATTGCTCCGTCAGCACAGCACTGGAGCATTAATTTTGATTTGTGCATTGAGCAATTTCTCCTGCCTGCTCACTGCCCACCACTATCACCATTGCCATTGCCTCCATTCCATTCTTCCAAACTGCATATTAAAAATGCAATTGTGACAACTTCAGCTGAGGTTATAACTTTTCCCGAGTGTTCAAAATTAATAAATTTAAAGAATTAAGGAACACATAAAAATGGCTCCGACAACAGGGAATTGATCTGACAGACTGACTTTATTTCTTTCTCCACTGTTGCTGCCTGACCTGCTGAGTACTTCCAGCCCTTTTATTTCAGATTACAGCATCTGTGGTACATATTTTGCTTTTATGTTAAAATTATAGGAATTAGGCATTTTCCCCATCCATGTGACTTACAGTATAGTTTCCACAATGACTGGAAGTTGGAATTACAGTAGCAATAGTAATGTTGGAAAAGCAGCAGCCAATTTGTGCACAAAAAGTTGTGTAAAGTGCAACATGATTAAGACCAGATGATCTGTTTCCCTGATATCGATTTAAGAATAAATATTGGCCAGGGCAACACACTCTCCTCCTCTGCTTTGAAATAGCGCCACAAATCTTTTCTGTCCACCTGAGGGGACAGATGAAATCTCAGTTTAATGCTCATCAATAAGATAGCACCTCCAAACAGGCTATTGCTCCCTCAGCACAGCACTGGAGCGGTAATTTTGATTTGTGAATTGAGCAATTTCTCCTACCAGCTCATTGCCCACCACCATCACCATTGCCCTCATTCCATTCTTTCAAACTGCATATTAAAAATCCAAACAAAGACAGTGTAAGGAAAAGGACAAAGGTACTTTTAAAAAATAAGGTTCACCCACACAAAACAGAAAGGGAAAAGCTTATTACTTCTACAAACTACTGCAACCTACTGCAGTCCAACTTACTTTAAGGCCTTTCTCCAGGATCTCCTCAGCTTTGGCACCACGGACTGTGCAGTGAACAGCAATCTTTTCATTTCTCCTAATACCGAAAGATCTCACAGTGTAGCGAGCTAATGAAGAACAGACATTATTTGACAATGCTACAAATTCAAAAGCATGAGTGAAGTTTTATCAAGCTTCAAGTGGTGCGTACAAACTCACCTTTGGAGAAGACAGGAGTTTGGCCAGTGAGCTGCTCGAGCACTTTGGCAGCCCGAGTAAGTCGATCACCACTTTCACCAACACATATATTCATACAGAGCTTTCTGATGCGGAGCTCACGCATAGGATTCTCTTTCTTCTCGCCCTGGTCCTAAAATAAAGGATTTCCTTAGAAACCAAAATATATTTTGCTGACATTACAAGGTGTTAATGAACTGTGCTTTATATCAAAAATGGCTATGGCTTAAAACTACTTTTGGTGGAGCTTTAAATGGGTTGAAAAGAAGCATTCTTTTTAAAAAGTGACTTCAAACAACAGCTGTTAAGATGGCCAAACATTTGCATCAATGTTATCTTACCAATACCAAACACAATGGAGTTAGCCTGTTCAGAAAAGCGATATCAGAAATAATCAACTTGGAGGAGTGTGAATGTACCAACTCTTGTCATAGTCACAAAATATCCAGGCAATTACTTGTGTACTGAACTGGATGTGGACAAAACTAGACACAATCCTTTTAGCCAATAGACTCTGGCTGAGAAAGGAACTAACCAACAATAATGTATTCAAGTCTAAACCATGTAACTGGAATCAGCTTGCTATCATCACATTTGGGTAACTGCTCAATTGGTGAGGAGATCACATGATGAGCCCACTAACCCTCTTTGTTTTAAGAAACTGCTTTTTCTCCAGGCCTCAGAACAGAAGAAGAAACACTGAGAAGATAGCATTCTTGAGTGGGGCACTCTTCCTCTCTACCCAGCTTGCAAGTTTAACACATCAGTTATTCACTGCAGGCAATGTTTGCAAGAACTACCTCAGCAGCTGTTGTCTCTCGAAGAACAGATAAATCATCTGTCAATGTCGTTAAACCGTCATTACACGGAATCCTGCAGGGGCACTGAGCCTAGCCTGAAATCAATCAAGTCGTCAGCCTACAAGGTCCATATATATCACTAACTTTTATTAGACTTTAAAATATTCTTAATGTATCATCCCACTTTGTGAGTTGGATGTGTTGGAGAGAACCCCTCAGTGTATGGGTATTTAAAGGTCAGAGTGTTTCATTATTTAATTTGGATTAGGTCTTAAGTACAATAAATACTGTTATTTTAGAAACCTACAAGGAAATCTGTCTGTGTCTTTGACAATCATAACATGTAAATAGTTAAACACTAACTTAATTGGCAAGCATACCATTTTTATACGTCTGTTGCAATCAAACAAGGAATGAGAAAAGACAGGCCATTCACCTTTTCTAGTTGTAACAGAGGTTCAGAGTTGACTATTGTGACCACAATGACATTTTCTTTTCACTCTCCCCCTCAAAAATTATTTGCCAGACAAATTTTCCTTCTGTACTCTCCCTCAAAAACAGCTACAATAGTGCTGACACTGGGATTACGGTAAGCATTACAACAGATGTGCAAGATCTCCTTTAACCTTGCAGTACGAATGCAAATGCTACCTTGTCTCGAACCAGAGTTGTCATTTTGAATTACTTAATAATGAAGAATGTAGTACTGGTTATTACAGGCACATCATTGCTGGAGAGAGCAAATGTGCCTTTTTCCCCTATTGAGTCCTGGTACTAGAACACAAAATAAATCTAACAAACAGCATTTGCAACAGTAGTTTCCTAGTTTCATCTTTTAGCAATCTGCCAAAATCTGGGAATCAGCCTTTACTCAGAACATTAATAGCCATAATTCCATGTCTGGTTCCAAACTGTACATCCTTTTGGTGGCATTGTAATAATGATCTATTATAGCAATTTCAATCAATTGAAGTAAAAGTTTGCAAAAGGATTTTACTTCTGTATGCTACTGGAGTCATCACATTAAAAATCCTACAATCTTCTCCCACAATAAATTATTTTGTGCACCTGTGGTCAGCTGAATTGGATAAAAACTACTTCCACTGATTTTTGGCAATCCAAATTACATTATTTCAAGTTGTGAACTTTCTTCAATATTAAGCTCTCAGCTCACCAGAAGAAGCTAGAAATGAGCTAGCTATACTGATAACTTTCAATTTGTATAGAAGTTTGAATTCAATTTATGTTGAGCATTACTGAACACTGCCATGTGAAGACAACTACTAGTTCTGATGAAACAGGATTTTGGCTTCAAACTTCAGTAGGGTTTTGGGGCAGCAGCACTAAAACAGGAACTATATTCCAAGCCCTAATGAACAAGAAGGTGACCATTTAGTCCATCAAACCAGGTACTTGGGGTACTCAACCACGAAATGTCCTTAATATATTTGCTGCTAAACATCAACATTTAAGCAAGAAGTTTAAAATCCAATTAGTTTAAACTCTCCGTCCTCAGGTCCTTCCCGATCAAATTCCTTTGAACTAATAAATGATTGCTACCTCCTAAATTATCTAATATACCTGAAATTCTTCTCACCAAACATACACCACCCTTCTCTCTGAACCAGAGAACTTAAGCTCCTCTAATCTTTCTGCAATCATGAACAGTAGCCAAATCCAGTAGCTACCTTGTTAGATTGCATATTTTGATGCAGCATACAACTGTATCCTGCTTTTCTGGCCTTCATCTTATGTAAGTTTGTGAGATCAAAATAACCAGAAATTGAATCATTTGCTATAAATGCATCAGTTTTGTTTTAGGAAAATCAAATCTGCTCTCTGATTTAAATATTTAAAAAATCAAGCGACATCAAATTGTTTGGTGGGGGGGTGGTGAGGACATAGTTTTACACAGAGGAGGAACATAACAGAAATACAAGAGGGCACTGACAAACTTGCAGAACAGGCAAATGAAGTTCACAGATAAATATGAGGTAATACATTTTGATAGGAAGGTACAAATCTAGGTACAGTAGAGGAACAAAGGGATTTTGGAGTACAAATATGTCACTCACTAAAAGTTCTGTCACAGGTTAGCAAGACCATAAAGAGAAAAAAGCATACCACGTACTAGGTTTTATCTCTCGAGGGACAGAACTGAAAAGTATTGAACCTTAACCAGTGTCTACACTACAGTCCAGGTTGCCATACTATAAGATGTAGGGTGGCACTGTACCACAGTGCCATCCTACACTGAGGCATTTCTGCCTCAGTGCCAATGACCCAGGTTCAATACCAGCCTTGGGTGTGTGTGTGTGTGTGTGGGGGGGGAATTTGTACATTCTCCCCGTGTCTCATGTGTTTCCTCCAGGTGCCCCAGTTTCCTCTGACAATCCAAAGATGTGCAGGTTAGGTTGACTGGCTATGTTAAATTGTCCCTTGGTATCCCAAGATGTGTAGATTAGGGGATTAGTGAAGTAAATAGGGGGCTTAAATCTGGGTATGATGCTCTTTTGGAAAATTGGTGCAGATTCAATGGGCAGAATGGCCTGCTTCTGCACTGTAACGATTCTATGATTCCAGAGGCACTGAAGAGGTACAAAGAAAATTTGCAAGGATAATACCAGAAATGCATGAGTGTAATATATATCCATCAGGAAAAGATTCACAGGCTGGTCCTCTCTTCTCTTGAAACAAGGTGGTTGAGGGTGACCTAATAGAGGCATTTACAATTATGAAAGGTTTTGTTGGAGTAGGTAGAGAAAATGTTTCCTCATGTGGGGTGGAACATTATTCATGGCCATCAGTAGAAAATAATCACCAAGAAATCCAATAAGGAATTCAGAATAAACTATTTACCCAAAGAGTGGTGAGAATATGGAACTTGCTATCACAAGGAAGTGTTTGAAGCAAAAAAGTTTTGATTAATTTAGTGGGAAGTTAAACAAACATTTGAGGGAGAAGGGAATAGATGGTTATGATGATCGATTTAGTAAAATGGGAGGTGAATTGAATGGAGCATAAGCACCAGCAAATGGACTGGATGAACCAAATGGCCTCTTTATGTGCTGTACATCCTGTGTAATTATAGTGGATACTAAAACAAGGGATACAAAACTCTCTTGTTTTAGTATGCTCTATAATCTGATAACTATTTCTAACATACAAGCTCTCATGAATCTCTCACGTAGATTACAGAGAGGTTCAAGCCTGAAACTCTGCAGTACTCCTCCACCCAATGACCTTCCACTGTCAGGCACTACACTAAAGAGGCATTCCTCATCCTACTTTTAAACCAACTTCTTATCCAGTCCACAGCAACTTGCATTTATATAACGCACTTAAGATGATAAACCATCACATACATTAATGCGGGATTCCCCCCAAAAAGGCAGAAGACGCACTTAGTTTTTTTTACGTTTCTAAAATAAACTGTCGTTCCGAATTTCAAAAAGCAGGGACACAAGGAAGCTGGCAAGTTTAGGAAACCCCAGACAAAACAAAAATCAAAATATTGACGTCTCGGCATCTTGTGTGTTATCCGCAGCCTAATTTGGCCACCATAAGCTTCTGGCAAAGCGGCTTTCATCGCCATATATAAATAAAACTCAGTGCGAACAATGATTTTTTTTGCCTCAAATCGGGATCCCGGGTGAGTCATAAAGCAAACAAATCGTATTTAAACCTCTCCCCTTTTACTTACCGCCATGTTGGTGGAGGAAACAAGACAACTCTTCAGATCAGGACATACTGAAGGCCGCAGTCACCCTGGAGATGGAGCAAGAGGTTCCTGGCTGCACAATCTGACCACTTAGCGCCACCTTACCAACACCAGAAAAGTACATCCTCCTCAACACATCATTTACTGCCTTTATTTAGTGAAAAACTTCAAAAATTAGAAAATGCTGACCAACAAAAATGGGACTAGCATTGGAAGAAAACGAGCAAAAACCAGATTGGGATAAAAGCTGGTTAGAAATCTCACAACACCAGGTTAAAGTCCAACAGGTTTATTTGAAATCAGGAGCTTTTGGAGTGCAGGCCTGGAGTGGTTGACACTCACCTGATGAAGGAGCTGTGCTCCGAAAGCTCGTGATTCCAAATAAATCTGTTGGGGCTTTAACCTGGGTGTTGTGAGACTTCTTACTGTGTTCACCCCAGTATCTCCACATCAGGGATAAAAGATAAATTATTGCTGGAATCTGAAACAAAAACAGAAAATGTTGGAAAATCCCAGCCGGTCTGACAGCATCAGTGGAAAGAGAATAGAGCCAACATGATCTTTGAGTCAAGATGATCTTTCGTCATGGATAAAAGTATGGGAGGCACACAAAATTTGTTTTATCTGGGAGTCTGACTACTTTCTTCATGTGCTAGCTAGCATTTCAAAATATAACTATCACAATTAATTGTATTTCTTTGCATTTCTTCCACAGTATTGTTATATCTTATCTGAAGAACAGTCATGTGGACTCGAAATGTTAACTCTGTTTCTCTCTCCACAGATGCTGTCAACCTGCTGAGTCTTTAAAACATTTTTTCTTTTTATTTGTTATATTGCTGTCAGTTTTGCTGATTTTTTAAAAATTCATTTACGGAGTGTGGTCATCACTAGTGAGGCCAGCATTTAGTACTCATCCCTAATTGTCCTTGAGAAGATGGTGGTGAACTTCTTTCTTGAACTGTTGCAATCCCGGTGGTGTAGGTACACCTACTATGTTGTTAGGGAGGGAATTCCAGTATTTTGACCCAGCAACAGTGAAGGAACAGTGGTGTATTTCCAAGTCAGGATGGTGATTGAGTTGGAGGGAAACTTCCAAGTAGTGGTGTTCCCATGTGTCTGCTGCCCTTGTGCTGCTAGATGATAGTGGTTGTGAGTTTGGAAGGTGTTGTTTAAGGAGGAGCCTTGGTGACTTCCTGCAATGCATCTTGTAGATTGCACACACTACTGCCATTGGGCATTGACAATGGATGGAGTGAATTTTTGTGAATAGGATGCTAATCAAGCAGGCTGCTTTGTCCTGGATGATGTTGAACTTCTTGAACCCAAAGAGAAAATGCTAGAAAATCTCAGCAGGTCTGGCAGCATCTGTAAGGAGAGAAAAGAGCTGGCATTTTGAGTCCAGATGAGCCTTTGTCAAAGCTTCTTGAATGTTGTTGGAGCTGCACTGATCAAGGCTGGTGGAGGGTATTCCATCACATTCCTGACTTGTGTCTTGTAGATGGTGGACAGGCTTTGGGGTTTCAGGAAGTGAGCTACTCGCCACAGGATTCCTAGCTTCTGACCTTATCTTGAAGGCACAGTATTTGTATGTTTAGTCAAGTTCAGTTTGTAGTCTGTGTTGATAGTGGGGGAGTTCAGCAATGGTAATGCCATTGAATGTCAAGGGGAGGTGGTTACATTCCCTCTTGTTGGAGATAGTCATTGTCTGGCATTTGTGTGGTACAAATGTTACCTGACACTTATCAGCCCAAATCTAAATTTTGTCCAGGTCTTGCTGCATTTGGACATGGATTGTTTCAGTATCTGAGGAGTCACAAATGGTGCCAAATGTTGTGTAATCACTTATGAATATCCTCACTTTTGACCTTCTGATGGAAGGAAGTTCATTGATGAAGCAATTGAAGGAACTGTTGAGCCAGGACATGACCCTGCGGAATTCCTGCAATAATATCCTGAAACTGAGTTGAATAACCACCAATAATCATATCCATCTTCCTATATGTGTGGTCTAATTCCGACCAGCAGAGAGTTTTCCCCCAATTCCCATTCATTCCAGTTTTCAATGGCTCCTTGATGCCACAGCTCTTTTGTCAATGTTTGAACGAAGGCTGTAATGTGGTGAGGAGCTGAGTAACCCTAGTGGAGCCCAAACTAAACATCTGTGAGCAAGTTATTGCTGAGCAAGTGCCACTTTATAGCATTGTTGATAACTCCTTCCATCACTTTACTGATAACCAAGAGTAGACTGATGGGTTGGATTTATCCTGCTTTTTCTGTACAGGACACACTTGTGCAATTTTCCATATTACCAGGTAAATGTCAGTGTTGTAGCTGTATTGAAACAACTGGGCTAGGGGCACAGCAAGTTCTGCAGCACAAAATTATTGCTGGAATGTTGCCTCTGTGGCATCAATGCCTTTAACCATTTCTTGATATCATTTTAGAGTGATAGAATTGGCTGAAGACTGGCATCTGTGATGCTGGGACCTCAGGAGGAGGCCATCATGGATCATCCACTCAGCAGTTCAATCTGATGATTGTTGCAATTGCTTACGTTTTGCAATAATATACTGGACTCCCTCATTATTGAGAATGGGGATATTTATGGAGCTTCCTCCTCCAGTGAGTTATTTGATTGTCCACCACCATTCAGGACTGCAGAGCTGAGATCTAATCCATTGTTTGTGGAATCACTTAGCTCTTTCTATCACTTGCTGCCTATGCTGTTTGACATGCAAGTAGTCCTGTGATGTAGTTTCACCAGTTTGACATCTCATTTTTAGGTGTACCTGATGTTGCTCCTGGCATGCCCTCTGGCACGCTTCTTTGAACTAGGGTTGGCTGGTGAGAGCCCTGTCTTGTCAGCTTGGGTCAGGAATGTCCAAACTTGTTGGGACTCTGAATTGGCTTTAATTTGACTTGATTGGATTGGAATAAAGTAAACAAAAAAAGGGTTGGTTCTAAATTGGTGTAGTGGTAAAGTGGAGGATATGCCAGGTCATGAGGTCACAGATTGTGGTTGGATAGAATTCTGTTGCTAATGGCCCACCGTGCCTCTAGCAATTAAAGATTGGTTGCCCAGTGTTTAATTGCTAGATCTGTTTGAAATCTATCCCATTTAGCACTGAGGTAGTACAATACAATACAATGGATGATATCCTCAATGTGAAGATGGGACTTCTACCAATACTGTCACGCACAGATACATCTGTGGCAGGCAGGTTGATGAGGATGAGGTCAAATATGTTTTTCCCATCTAGTTGCCTTCTCCCACCATCTACTGCAGACTTAGCCTATCAGTTATATCCTTTAGGACTCAGCCAACTCAATCTGTAATGGTGCTACTCTTGGTGAAGGACAGTGAGGTTTCCCACTGAGAGTATGTTCTGCACCCTTGTTTCCTCCTCCAAATGGTGTTCAACATGGAAGAATACTGATTCATCAGCTGAGTACATCATATGGCTTGCCTGAAAACTCAAAAATTGATTGGCCTGTTGAAGCACTTTCTTTCAGTTTGAGCTATTCATACTTTAAATGGTCTGGATGTTTGACACTTTTATTGGCCTGTAGTTAAAAGGGAATTTTGTTAAGAAAATAGAAAAGTTAAAATAAATGAATTTTTA
Organism: Carcharhinus amblyrhynchos; assembly: GCF_965287045.1. NCBI lineage: Eukaryota > Metazoa > Chordata > Chondrichthyes > Carcharhiniformes > Carcharhinidae > Carcharhinus > Carcharhinus amblyrhynchos. The sequence continues at coordinate 20,586,028 of NC_137347.1, forward strand.
AAGCTTTTCATTTTATACATCCTATTGTCACTATAGATTTGTGATTCTGTACAGTGTAGAGTGGATGAATGGGCATGAACGTGCCATGGCTTGGCATGGGGCCATAGGGGAATGTTAGGGGACTGTAGATGGGTGTTTCTTCTTGAGGCTATGTATTTGCTCAGACTTAAGATAAATACAAAGCCTCAAAATGCAGTATACTGATATTGAAGACATGACTTTATTTAACCAAGAGATCGAATGGGAGAACAATATGAGGAAGCCCTGCACTCAAGGTATAGAATGCGGACAGCCAGGTATCAGTCTGAAGAACAATGCCCCTGTGAAGGCAATTATACATCCCCAAAAACATATTGCCCACATTTCCAGTGGGCATTATTCAGTAAGCATTAATACAAATCAGTCAATAATCATCCTGTCATTAACTCCAGCCAATAATAATACACATCATGACCTAATGGGATTTTATTTGTTATTAAATTCACAGAATCCCTACAGTACAGAAAGAGGCCATTCGGGCAAACAAGTCTGCACCAACCACAATCCTACCCAGGCCCTATCCCCGTATCCCAACCACTAATCTCTCTAACCTACGCATCTCAGGACACTAAGAGGCAATTTTAGTATGCCAATCAACCTAACCCACACATCTTTGGACTGTGGGAGGAAACCGGAGCACCTGGAGGAAACCTTGCAGACACAAGGAGAATGTGCAAACTCCACATAGCCAGTGATCCAAGCCAGGAATTGAACCCAGATCCCTGGAGCTGTGAAGCAGCAGAACTAACCGTTGTGCTACCGTGCCACTGCAGATGTTACTTCCTTTCTGTTGCCCAGCAATATGGGACGCTGAACAGCGAAATGGGAGAATGATTTCCACCAAATTGAACCCACGTAATTCTCATCTGACCCTAAGAAACTCTTCATGTCTGTTCGCCACTTGCATTATCTCTCGGAATTGTTCTATTCATACAGCTAGCATTGGTAGCCATCTTATTCCCAACCACTGCTGATAACATTACTGCTTTCAGTGAATCTACTGTTTCTTCCCTGTCCCTGTATTTTGTCACTGACTGAAGTTTCACAAAATGTAACCAAAAGCAAAACACATCCATCTTGTAAATTCAAAATATATGTTTTAAATGAGAAACATTTGTTAACCATACAGCATCGTCTTCTGTGGCAACAGCTCTGGCTGGCTTATGTTCCTACAGTCCAAGATCATTCATTCTGAAGTTAGTATCATGTTAGTGTTCCTAAATCTATGGTTATGTGTTTATTAACTTAATTAACCCTGCTACCTCAGTCCCCCATTTTAGCCATTGGCCAAGGACCAACTAAGGCCACTTAATTTGATGTATCTAAGTAACTAATCTTAGTCCTTACTAAGTATTTCGACTTTCAGAATCTCATCTTCCATGCCCCACCTGCCGTCACTGATGCTGTTCCTCCTGTGGACTTAGAAAATTGTGCACTTCCATTTTTGATCAGGGATACAATTACTACTAACTCTAGGATCACAATGAAAATGATATAATTCCTTCCAGGGCCAATGCTCTCAGAAAGCCTATCCAGCCCGAAAGCCACCCACCCAAGGTAAATGGTTCAGAGTCTTGAATTTCTTCACCTCCTTCTTGATGTGTATAACCAGATTAGTTATGTTTACTGAACTGTCTGGTATGTAAATGCAACATGCTGATCCAATTACTGCATATTGCTGCCAAGATGCAATCCAGTGCCATTATAGTCCCTCCATATGCATGGTAACCATGTCACCATTGATCTTCGTGAGGGCAGCTTCTGTATTAGCAACTTGTTCCGAATGGAGTGCACAATTATCTCTCACGTTATTCTAACCACTCCATATCAGGTAAATATTATGCTGAGAACCATTCTCCTTCTGTCATAGTTTGCCGGTGTCTTGGCGGACGAGAGAGTTTATACATGTACGGAAGTTTCTTTAGGATAACAAAATCCCTTCCAGCCAACAGAAAGCCAAGTGTAGGCTCTATCTTGATTAATCCATTTTTAAGTTGGATATTATGGTTCAACGAAGCAATACAATGTATTACATGACTGGTCATTACTGGGTGGATTCAGGTATAGCATACTCCTTTTGCTTACTGTACAGTCATTTTCGCTTACCCCTAAGTTTTCCAAGAACCTCCAAACTTCTCTGCGCAATAGATTTCTCTTGGTGTAGATGCTGCTTTAAATCTAGACTAGAAGCTGATCCTACTAAATTACATATAGTTAACCTTCCTGCATAGGCCTTACTGTTGTGAAACTACTCCCTTACCTCCTAACCTCAAAATCCTAATAAGTAATGTCCTCATGTGTGTGCCAAATATAAATATTAACCTGCGTTTCCCAAGGAAGGTGTTGAATGATCTTAGATGCTGATCCTGTTTGAGCCAATGAGTGCATATTCAGTACCAGAAAACATGGAAGCACATACATTAATTATGACAATTGCCATAATTCTCCTTTACACAAGTTTCGACTGTTAATCAATATTAAACGAGCAAAACTCAATTATACCTCGCATTACATCAAGGTATACTTGATGTGGTCTTCTTGTCATCAACATTGGGTGCGGTCCCGTTGTCCTGCTGCTGGGATGTGGGCCTGGGCTTGGTTTGTCTTCTTTCTTCAAGAGCTCTCACAGCTCTGTAAAACATAAATCTGATGTCTTGCAGCATTAATTTAGTTCCTTATCAATTCAATCATTCCTATCTCTTTCCCTCTAATGCCCCCCTGATTATTTTGCACTATTATCCGACATAATTGCTAATCTACAAATTCAAATTATTTCAGTGAAGTTCTCAAGCTATTACGTGAACCATTATTCAATATTATTATTATTATTATTATTATTCAAAAGCCTCTGTTCATTAGGATTGTAAATCCACTGGGGCGATCTACTGATACTTACCATTTCAGGAATACTCATTGAGATACGACTTTAACTGAGTCCAGTGCCACCATCACGGGCTGGGCTTCTTATCAATGAGGGCACATATTTGTCCTGCAATGATTACATTATGAGGGCCTCCCCACCTGACCTCAACCCTTTTCTGTCTGTCATGAGTTTCATTTTTACCTTATCCCATGGTGTAAGTAACGTAGGAGTGTTCTCCTATGCTGGTTTCGACCAGTCTCTGTGCTCCTGTAGGGTAATCACCTGGCCTTTAAGAGAATGTAAATGATTAATTAAATCCCTCGTGTGCTGAAACACTACACTTCGGCTGATTTCAAATTCTCCCCCACCCGACATTGCATCTTCTAGGAGATGCATTGCTCTTCACATCATCAGTTCAAAAGGAGTTAATCCTGTTCCTCAAGAAGAAGCTCGTTGTTGTAACAATATTGCAGGCAAAACTCACACCCAATTGTTTCCTCCCTATAAAATAGCCTTGGCTAAACTGCTCTTTAATATCCTGTTCATCCACTCCTGAGGTCTGGGGAAATATTTGCTTTATTCCCAATATTTTATAGGCTTCTCTTTCCCTGTGAACTGGGTTTTCCGATCTGAATCTAACTGAAGAGGAATATCCCACCTGGGTATTACCTCATTTACTAATATCAAAGCCACTGCTTTGACTGTAACATCACTGCATTGGAATGCCTCTATCCATCAAGTAAACTGATCAATAATAATCAGATACTTGTACTCTGGGTAAAGGTCCAGTAAAATCCATCTTTTCCCTTGGTCCTTTAGGCTGTGGTTAATTACCCCTCTTGACCTTACAGGAATAACCTAGTTCCACTCAGGTGCACTGCATGCACCTTTGACAAGATGGTACATACAGTCCCTGCCCATGTGTGCTAATCCATGATATGCCTCCAATACTGTTGCCTTACTTCTGGGGCTATTCCACTTCCCTTCTCCATACACCGTCCTAACCTCTCTGTCCTCCATGTTTTTCCCATTCCAGTTTCTCTTCCTCTGACACCTGTTCCTTATCTGTTAAACATCAATGTCTGTGACTGCTCTGGCTTGTGCTGCTGCCATATTTGCTGTTTGGATTCTGTCCAAATTCTGTTGTAACAGGTTTTTAGCTGCCTTATCTGCTCTATTGTTTTCTTCTTGGGCCTGGAGAGACATCCTCTTATGGGCCTGTAGTTTTATTACTCCAGCTCCTAAGGGACTGTGAGCTGCCTAAAGTAAATTCCTAATTTAATGTTCATGTTGGGTATATCCTCGCTAGATGTGACAAATCACCTTCTTCCCCAAGCTGTCACTTAGTCATGGACCACTCCAAAGACATATCGACTGTCTGTGAACTCATTTCGTCATTTTCCTTCACCCCATTCTAAAGCATTGGTCAAAGCTAACAACTCTGCTACTTGTGCTGAATTGCTTCCTGGGATTTATTCTCCTACAATCGTTGTTCCTTTGTTATTCACCAGTGCCCATGCTGTGCAGACTTGGCCATTGACATACTTCCTGGCTCCATCTACATACAGATTAATTACTCCCTCCCCGGTAAGTGGTTCCTTTGCTAACCCTTCACTTGTTCTTTCTGTCACTTTCACTATACATTCATGCTCTGTTAACCCTTCTGCAGGATTTCCTCTTACATCTCTGCTGATCTCTACATGTTTGTCTCCTGGCAAAAGATTTGTCTCCCATTTTGAACACCTTCCATCAGAAACTCTTTTTAACCTTACTGCTTCTGAAAGCTGAACAATTATGTGTGGGCTGTAGAGAATGATTTTTCCCATCAAGGTAAGTAGCTTGGACACTGTCATGGCCCAGGAGGCACATGCTAAAGCCCTTACACATCGATGGATTCCCCTGGCTACTAAATCTATCTATCCCCATGCCGCTGGATTACTGCAGTTTGCACTCCGTCACTCTCCTGACAAAAAATGTGATTAGTTTGGTAAGATCCAGTAGACCCAGGGCTGCGGCTCTTGCCATGGCTTGTTTTAAATCTGGAAAAGCTTGTGCTTCCATGTCTCCCCATATTACTTCCTCACTACTAGCCTTGCCTCCCTTAATCAGGTTTGGCAAGTACAGCATAATCCTCCACAAAATTCCTGTAATAGTTAGAAGGCTCCAATATTTGTCTCACCACTTCCTGATGAGAAGTCTTTGCACATAAAATATAACCTTCTTGCCATCCTCTGGAATTCCTCTTTTCCTTACTGATTTCTACAACATAATAACATCTTTGAAACAGAAGCCATACCATTCAATTTGATTCTAGGCAGTAACCTATTTTGGTAGCTCGATCATCGTCTTAAATAAAACATAATTTATTAAGAATTATCCCAAGCTCAGAAAACAGTGTTGTGAGCTTTCAACTGTCCTTAAGTGTGTATTTTATCTCTTTTTTTAAAAGCTTGTTCCTTCATCTATAGCTATCACCTAAACTGTGTTTTACTTCTTAGAATCCCTTTAAATGTTTCTTTTTATTACTATTGTTGTTCTCTGTATTCATCAAATGAATCTCACCTTTAATCCTGTCCAACTCTATCTACTGTCATCCTTTCCATAATGCCTCTTTTATTACCCTGTTCATTTCCCACATTTCATCTGTACCTTGCTTACCTGTTCCTTTCCTTTAAGTGTTCATTTATTCCACTGGATCATTTCTCCCACCTCTTTCTTGTTACCAATCTACCAATCATTAAACTCACACCCCCATTCTACCTTATGTAACTCTACACTAAATGCCTGAATGCCCTCTCTCCCCTCTGCTATGTTCTTAATTAAGCTAATGATTTTACTATTTAAAAGTACCACAAAAATCTTAAAACACAAAGATTAATTCTGTGTGGGACAAGATGGGTTAACTCTCTACTTGTTTCAGAATGGGGGGTAGTACATTTTCTGAAATGAATGTCATCACGCCAAAACCCCATACTCCTGAATCAAAGATTAATCCCTATCTTCCCATTAATAAGATTAATCCAAAACAATATTTATCATCATTTTTAAATATCCCGATTCTCAACCATACCTGCTAAAGACTATCGCAATCTCTTCACCTTCTTACAACTTTTCAGATGCAACATGTTGCCATTTTTAGATCAATGCAGACACAAAGAGCCCAAATCTCTGTCAAATTCTTTGGTAACAGCCCTGGGTTGGCTTATGTTCCCATAGTCCAAGATCATTCATTCTAAGGTTAGTATCATGTCAGTGTTCCTAAATTTATGGTTATATGTTTATTAGCTTAATTAGCCCTCCTACATAAGGGACATACTTTGGAAGGGGGCATGAGGGACCTTGGGGGCTGTGTGGAGGCATGGGGGAGACATAAGGAGGACCTTTTGAAGTTTTGAACCATGGTCTGCATAAGGGGACTTTCAAAAGGTTCCCTTATGCAGACCATGGTTCATACCACCTCTGAGGTGTTGTGAACCACACATCTTTGAAAAGCTGACCGGACTCCATGAATATTGTAGAGGACTAAGACATGCTTATTCCCACGGTGGAGCCAGGCAGGCCAAGAATGCAGGGTGAGGGCTAATCCAGCTTGCACATTTAAAAGGCACCCATAAAAATCAGAAACTCCAGGAATGGGATTGCAAATCTCAGAATCTGGACACGCCACCATTTTTAAAGGTCTCCCAGGTGATTTCAATTGGGCAAAAATGTAGCCCATTGACTCCTTGCTGAGGTGTCCTTCCAGAAGGCACTAACTGACCTTTGTTGGTTTATCAAATTTATGTTTGAGGATTGACAATAAAGAACTGGAAGTAAAGAAAGCTTTATGCTATAAGCCATTTCTCCCTCCTTCCTCTATCTCACCCCCAACTTGGTTAAGTACTCTGTTGTCACTCACTCTTTAGCTTCCCATATGGTGAATTGTCACTTAGGTTTAGGGCTGCTGGGATGTGTGAAATTGTTCATTCCTTTTAAATGAGAGAACACAAAAAAAATGAAAGGATGTAAAGAAAGGATGTAAAGAATATTTGTAGTCCAGTTCCTGCTGCCTAAAGCAGAACAATATAGATGTAGGAACTTCTGTCTATAGACAAGGAGATTATGACATTAAATTTTCAGTTGGGAAAATTGGATAGCTTAATATTCAATGTATAATTGTATCCTCTCCTTGAGTCTTATTCATTGTGTTGTGGCCATTTGCTGATTTCCAATCTGAGTGAATTTACAGAACACAAAAGTTTTTGATATATCTATAGCTTTATTGACAATAAGTAAAAAGCTACAAGAACAGAAAGAAAAACTGAATATAAACATGTAGTAATGTTCACATGACATTACGCACAAGACCAATCTGCTACCTGTGTTAATGCTGAAGATAAACCAATTATGTTAGAATCTCCTGCCTAGTAATTTTTTAAACATTCAAGAAATTCTTAAAAAGGATTGGCAAGTTTTTTTTCCCTTTCTGTGTTTTATTATGATTTGTTTTGTCTATATTAAATCGATAAAACCTGAAGATAAACTCAGGAAGAACAGTTATTGTGATATGTGTTATATAAAAAATCAGGAATACAGAAATAAATCAAATTTCTTGAAATTGGAGTTGTATGTTTGTGCTAACAGAGAAAGGGGATGGTCTTGCCTAAATAAACCCCTCCCCTTCAGTTTATTGAGCTCCACGGGCATAGAAAATATACAGCAATGACCTAGAGGTTTCCAAGTCAGAAAATCATACCAATCAGCTTTTCTTAAAGAACTGTTGCTCACCTTTCAATTGGTCCTGGAAGTGCTACAATTGGTAAAGGTGGAGATGCAGCAGGATATTTATGTGTCGGATCCTTTCTGCCGGTCAGGCTCCAGTATCTTTCTTAAGTTTAAGGTCTTCCACTGCCTCCCTGAGTTTTCCCCAATTCTGAACCACCACTGGGATTAATACAGTGCTCAAGTGCTCTTCAAATGTGAGCCTCAACATTGAGACAAGCTTGTTCCCTGGTGGGTTTTTAGGCAATTTACTGAAGCAGTAGACCTTGCTGCTGCTTTGCAAAAGGCCACTTTACATTGTGACATTATTCAAATGAAGTCCAGCTGCAAAATCTTCTATGTTTCACATCACATTTCTTGAAACTGTCCGTACCTGCTTAAGAACCGGAGATAGCAAAGGCAGGTCTCCTCTAGCACACTCAAATTAATGTATCTTGGATTGAATAATTGGTTCTCCAGTAAATTCCAATTTAGTATAAGATGCCTAAGGTGCAAATGCAACTGCCTTTTACCCCTCTTCCTGAATTGCTTTCCCACTCAGATAAAGATTGCTGCTGCCCGAATTGGCTTATGCTCATTGTGGTAGTTTGGATACATCATGTAGGATAAAAAAGTAATGGTGTTATTGCTCCTGTAACCACAGGCAGCCATTCCAGTTGCCACTGGTTTCACAGTTTTTTGTTTAATCATTATTTGAGCAGCAAGCATCACTGGAAAGGGCCAGCATTTATTGTCCATCCTTCATCACCCTAAGAAGGTGTTGGTTGGCTTTCTTCTTTACCAGTACAGTCTACACACTTTGTTAGTGTTTTTTCAGTGAACCAAAGGTACTATAGCGATAGATTCCCTTTGCCATGCCCAGGTATGACTATTGCGATTTGTCAAGTTGGACCTGAAGGAATTACCAAGAGTGCGCAAAACCCATATTATTTTGGCTGAACTTTGTTCTGTGGCAGGAGTAATGGAGTCTTCCACAAATGTGGAAGGTAATACAGTACTCAGCACCGTTCAAAAAGCCATCGCTCGCTATCTGTTGGCAATCTCATTTCAGGAACATGCATTAAGCAGGTCTGGACAGTTTCAAGAAGTGTGGTGTGACACATAGAGAATTTTGCAGCTGGTCTTCATTTAAATAATGTCACAATGTAAAGTGACCTTTTGCAAAGCTGCAACAAGGTCGACTGCTTCAGTAAGTTGCCTAAAAACTGGCCAGGGAACAAATTTATCTCACTGTTGATGTTCACATTTGAAGAGCACTAGACCACTGTACTAATGCCTGTGGAACAATATCCCAGTGGTGGTTCAGAATTGGGGAAAATTCAGGGAGGCAGTGGAAGATCTTAAACATAAGAATAAAAAAAGCTACCTATTACTTAGCTGGACTAGTTTGCTTACATAGCAACATTAATCCACTGTATGTGAAATGCTTGGGGCATTTCTGAGTATTGTGATGGCGTGCTTTTAAATGTTTTTTTTGATTTTATCTTTGTGTTATTCATTCCTGCTCTAATTTTCTTTCTTTCTTTCCATGGTAAATAATTAGAATATTGGACAAGAAAAGTAACCCATCATGAATCACCTTCTTGAAGAAAGTAAAAATGTGTGGAGAGAAGAAAAACATTTACTGGAAGACTATAGCATTTTAAAGAATTAAAACACATGTCTGATAGTTGGAGTGAATCCCATGCAGCATCATAATGTGACTAGTTCATCAAAGCGAACACATCACTAACAAGATACTTAAAAGGTTTTGATAAAAAATACAATGATTAATAAGATCATAGAAAATGCTACCAGTTTAACTGATAGGGTCTGATTCTGAGGTAGAAGTGCTTCCTGCTGGTATTCCTTAGGAGATGCAAATGCTGGAATTTGATTTGCTTTTTGCTCCTTTAGGATCTTCAACAGGAATTTTAAATTCTTTGGTGCAAAATGTGTGGAGTCAAATAAATTGCAGGTAGCCACGAAGAAGTGTTTTAGCTCTGCCTTTTCTACGTGTTCAATGAAATCATTGAGGAAATTGAGAAAGCATATGTCCACCTTGGAGGCAGGCCATTGGTCATCTTTGGGTCTTCGGACCATTGAATGGAAATAAGCAGTCTTTACACAATAGGAGTTGAGTTTAGACAGCTCCTTTGGGTACTGTTCTTTCAGGACATGAACAAGATACTTCATCAGTCTGAGACAGTTTTTCCTGGAGGAAAGAAATAGGACAGACAAAAAATAATAAATTCAGCATTTCCACATCTACATTGTTGAAAAATATCGCACAACAGATAGAGAAAATAATGAAAATAAATTGGTAATCTAAAATGAAGCATAGTTAAAGTTAGCAAGTAAGAGCTGAGCATAACTTGGGAAACCTGACATTAAATATTACTTTACAATCTTTTATTTTTCTATATGCACCAGAAAAGCATACCAAAAATAAAAGCATGGACCATATCATGGTCAAACACATCTTACATTGTTCTCTTTGTTACCAATAAATTTGAAAAATAACTGGGAAATGCTAGTAAACTGCAATTAATTTTGATGTTCAGCTATACAAGGAAAGGTTTGACCAGAGCATAAGAGTGCTCTAAAATATATGCAGCAACGATGGATCATTGGTTGGCATTACAATGACACACACACACAGGCATGCACACGCACAAACAGGTTACATTATTATATCTAAAACGCAAGTCTTTTCTCATTCATTTTTATTACACCAAATATTGTTTCTGGTGCAACAGGAAAACAAAAATGGAAGAAAATGATTACATCAGTAGATATTTATGACCTCTGCTCTTGCTTACGATAGTTTCAGATTCAGTTGTCCCAGTACTTTCCTGGAAGGCTTCATATCTTCCACCCACTGCATACTTCACTCATCTCAAGTTCTGCTGCTCATATTGTAATTTGAACAATGTCCTTTTAATCCATTGCCCCTGTGCTTGCTGACTTGTGCAACATCCCAAATTTAAAATGCCCATTCTTATGTTGAAATTCTTAACCCTCCCTTCTCTTTCTGTGTAAGCTGCTCCAGCCCTAAATCCACCAAGAATTGCCTACTGCTACTTAGTGTCCTAAAATGTGTAGATTAGATGGATTAGCCATGGTAAAAGTGTGAGTGACAGGGATGGGTGGGGGAGAGGACCTGGGTGCAATCCTTCTGTCAGAGACAGTCAGTGCAGACTTGATGGACTGAATGGCCTACTTCTATACTGTAGGGAGTCTATGATTCTATTCTCCAATTCTGGCTCTCTAGTTTACCCTGGCTCCCTTTATCCCATCATTGCAACTATGCTGTCTACATTCTAAACTCTGGAATTTCTTTCTTGAGTACCTAAACCCTTCTTTCCTCCTTTACAACTCCTCTTTGACCAGGCTATTCATCACCTGTCCTAATACGGGCTCCATGAACAAAGCTAATAGAATGTTATTGTTTATTGTGGGAGCTGAATATAGGACCAGTGAAATTATGCTTCAGTTTTGCAGGGCATTAGTGAGACCACATACGGGGTGCTGTGTACATCATTGGTCTCCTTATTTAAGTAAAGACGGAAATCCATTGGAAGTAGTTCAGAAGGCTTACGAGATGAATACCTGGAATGTCTTATTCCAGAGTTGGTCAGATGAGGAAAAGCTGGATAGGCTAGGCTTTTTTCCTTTGGAATTTAAATGAGTAGGAAATGACTTGATTGAAATATGTAACACCCTGAGGAGACTTGACAGGATGAATGTGGAAAGGATGTTTTCCCTTGTGAGAGAATCTAGAAGTAGGGGCCAATATTTAAAATGGTGTCACCCATTTAAGACAGTAATGAGAATTTTGTTTTTTTCTGAGGGTTGTGAGACTGTGGAATTCTCTTCCTCAAAAGGCAAAGGGTGGGACCTTGAGCATCCTCTTACCATCTATGAGATTGCCACCAAGAGCTCAAGATGCAATGAAACCCAGAAGTCGCCGATCTTGCCGGCAAGATCACGACTTCCAATTTTCGCCATCCTTTGCTGGCAACGTAATCAGCTTCACATTTATTGTGAATATGAACCTGATTTAAATATATTTTTATGGATTTACATTTCATTAACCTGCCCCCATGCCGTATATTGAGCACCCCCCCGCTGTATTTCCGAACCTCGCCGATGTGAGGTTTACAACAAGTTTACGCAGATAGGAACCTGTTGTGGGGACCCCATGGAAGGGCATAAAGGTAAGTATAACCTCTGGGGGAGAGGGACATGACCAGGCTGTGGCCTGTCAAAGGCCCTGAGCGCTGAATGACTCTGCTGAGTTGCTTGTCAGAGCCAACCTGTGCTGGGGGTAGTGCCAGGAGTGGACCCCAGTGGGACTCTTATGTGTAAGGAAGAGAAGGGGTTGCCAGCATTGACTGTGTGGGTTGGGGGAATCCAATGTTCGAGGGTGTGTGTGTGTGTGTGTGTGTGTGTGTGTGTGGGGGGGGGGGGGGGGGGGTGCTGGCACTGATTGATGGGGGAGGGGGGAGATATCAACTCTGATCGGGGGGTGAGGAGGAGGTGCCAAGTCTGATCAGTGGGGTGGCGGATTGAATGCTGACTCTGATCATTGGGATTGGGGAAGAGGTGCTGAGCACAATCAGGGGTTTGGAGGGAAGCCCCGAGGCATCCATACTGGTAGGACCATTCATGTTCCTTTAAACATGTTGTCCTTTAAACATGGCACCCCAATCTCAATGCAACTGGGCTTGTCCAGTGTGTTTAGGTCCCACCTCTTTACATGATGGCATTAAACTTGCCCACCTGTTTTTTCTGACAGGGTGTGCTAAGATTGCGAGAGAAAAACAACATGTTTCTCTGGGGGGAAACATGCCGTTTTTCTTGCCAGAACCAAATTCTGGTAAGATCATCCAAAGTGTCTAAATATCTCCAAGGCAGAAGTAGAAAGATCTTTGATAAGCAAGGCAGTGAAGGATTGGCAGGAATGTAGGATTGAGGTTACAGTCAGATCAGCGATGATCTTATTGAATCGCAGAGCAGGGTTGAGCGGTTGAGTGGCTCCTGCTTTATATGTTTGCATGTCAATTTTTGTTTGATAACAGTCCTAGGACATTCAACTATGTTAGAGCTGCTGTATAAATGTAGTTTGTTGCCGTTGTTCACCTGCAGCAGCGAACTGCTCCCTTCTCACAGCAGTTCTTCATGGCACCATGGTTCATCAATAAACTCTTTTCAACATGAGAGAAGGAAATACGCCAGGTCTCTGCAACAACACAACATTGATCAGGAAGAGAAAAGCATACAGGTTGTGATTGAATTGTCTCTTAAAGATTTGATTTTGTGGGGATTTTCTTGTTTTATGCCTTAAGTTATGCACAGAAGTAAAACTGAATGTATAACACAAGCTACACCTGATATTAGGAACTTTATAATATTTGAATGGTTGCAGTACTTTCATCTCAAGCATTGACCATCAACATACCTTTAAACTCTCCTGTCAATGCCCTCCTGCGTGGGTGCTTTGGCACAAAGTAAAATGGCTGATGTTTCAAATCTCCCTTTGTTTTTTTACTGAGCCACTCCTCAATATTCATGCCATCGTCAGTACAATTTGGCCACTTCTGAAAAACCTCCAAAGCAAGAACAATGTCAATGGAAATATTCTGCTTTCTTTCACTGTTCCACAACAGCAGGGTGACAGCAGGGCTTCCCTGGGTTTTCCTCTGTAATTTCACACTCCAGTTCTCATGGCAACCTATTCAACCAGAGGTACACACAGAATAAACGGATATAATGACATAACTAGAGCAAACTGTTCATTTTGATTAATTTTGCCCACTCTTTTCTCCTCCTCCTTTTCCTGATTCATAGTCTCCAATGTTTTGTTAAACAGACCATTCCCCTTACATGACCAAGGAATATCCTTGTCAACAACCAATTTTATCCTCACCTGGTGTCTTAGTACATGATGTGGTGATGCCAGCATTGGACTGGGGTAGGCACAGTAAGAAGTCTCACAACACCAGGTTAAAGTCCAACAGGTTTATTTGGTAGCACAAACTTTTGGAGTGCTGTTCCTTCATCAGGTAAGTGGAGAGTTGGGTTCACGAACAGGGCATATATAGACACAGACTCAATTGCAAGATAATTTTGGAATGCAAGTCTTAACAGGTAATCAAGTCATTACAGGTATAGACAATGCAAGTGGAGAGAGGGTTAAGCGCAGGTTAAAGTGTGAATTGTCTCAAACAAGGACAGTTAGTAAGATTTTGCAAGCCTAGGCAAGTTGTGGGGGTTACAAGTGGTGTGACATGAACCCAAAATCCTGGTTGAGGCCATCTCATGTGTGCAGAACTTGGATATCAGTTTCTGCCTGGCGATTCTGTGTTGTTGTGTGTCTTGAAGGCCGCCTTGGAGAATGCTTACCTGAAGATCAGAGGCTGAATGTCCTCAACTGCTGAAGACAGGAAGGGAACACTCCTGCCTGGTGATTGTCGAGGGTTCCATTCATCCGTTGTCATAGTGTCTGCATGGTCTCACCAATACCTTGGGACATCCTTTCCTGCAGCGTATCAAGTAGACAACATTGGCCAAGTTGCAAAAGTATGTCCCGTGTACCTGATGGATGGTGTTCTCATGTGAGATGATGGCATCCATGTCAATGATCTTGCATGTCTTGCGGAGGTTGCTGTGGCAGGGTTGTTTGGTGTTGTGGTCGCTGTTCTCCTGAAGGCTAGGTAGTTTGCTGCAAACAATAGTCTGTTTCAGATTGTGCGGTTGTTTGAATGCAAATAGTGGGGATGGCCTTGGCGAAATGTTCATCTTCATTGATGATATGTTGAAGGCTCCGAAGAAGCCTCTCTGCTCCAGGGAAGACTGGACAATGAAGGGCACTCTGTTCACTGTGTCCCATGTTTGTCTTCTGAGGAACTCGGTGCAGTTTTTCGCTGTGGCGCATCGGAACTGTCGTTCGATAAGTCGAGCACTATATCCTGTTCTTACAAGGGCATCTTTCAGCATCTGTAGGTATCTGTTGTGTTCCTCCTCATTTGAGCAGGTTCTGTGTATACGGAGGGCTTGTCCATAGAGGGTGGCTTCTTTAATGTGTTTAGGATGGAAACTGGAGAACTACCACTGCAAGAAAGTCCATTGTTAACTTGTCAAATTATACCCTTCAACCAGATAAAAGTGAAGTTCTCAGCTGAGGGTTCAATTTCTGCCGCACCACCAAAATAGATCCCATCAGTCTCGCAGTGGACACAGAGGAATTCATCAGTGGAACAAGGCTCCGGGTGTTCTTCCACAAACCCCAAGAGGCCAACAGCGGACCCAATGAGACAGCCAATGAACTGAAACAGCTGACAGATTGGTGCAGCAACCAAAGAAGAAAGAGTGGAATTGGACCCCTCCATAAAGCTGCTACCCTCAACTCAACATGTTTGCCCAAACCGTCAGGAGATGCGTCAATTACATGACAGCCCTGAATGTCACCTAAGCACAATGCAACGCCATCTGTGCTCTCAAGACCAACCGCAGCGTTGTCATCAAACCAGCAGACAAAAGAAGGGGTCACTGTCACACTGAGCAGAATGGATTACTTCAAAGAGTACCGACAACTGAACAATGAGGAAAACTACAGACAGTTACCCGCAGATCTGACCAAAGAACATACCCACCAACTCAACAGACAGATTAAGACTTTTGATCCAGACGTTCAGAGCACTCTCCATACTCTAATCCCACTTATTCCCCACGTTGGAGATCTCTACTGCCTCCCGAAGGTACACAAGGCCAACACACCCAGCCATCCTACTGTATTAGACATTGGGACTCGGTGTAAGAACCTCTCCGGCTATGTCGAGAGCATCATGAAACCCATCATACAAGGAACCCCCAGCTTCTGTCACGACACTACAGACTTCCTACAGAAACTCAGCACCCATGAGGCAGTTGAACCAGGAACACTCCTTGTACAATGAATGTCTTGGCACTCTACACCAGCATCCTCCATGACGATGGCATTGCTGCAGCTGCCTCAGTACTCAACGCTGACAACTGCCAATCTCCAGATGCAATTCTACAATTTATCCGCTTCATCCTGGACCACAACATATTTACCTTCAACAACCAGTTCTTCATCCAGATGCACAGAACAGTCATGGGGATCAAGTTCGCACCTCAATGTGCCAACATCTTCATGCACAGGTTCGAACAAGGCTTTTTCACCACACAGGACCTTCAACCGACGTTATGCACTAGATATATCGATGACATTTTCTTCCTTTGGCCTAATGGCGAAGAAACTCTGAAACAACTACATGATGATATCAACAAGTTCCACCTCACTATGAACTACTCTCCAGAATCAGTTGCATTCTTGGACACATGAATCTTCATCAAGGATGGTCAGCTCAGCACTTCACTGTACCACAAGCCCATGGATAACCTAATGATGCTCCTTTCCTCCAGCTTCCAACTTAAACACGTTAAGGAAGCCATCCCCTATGGACAAGCCATCTGTATACATAGGATCTGCTCAGACGAGGAGGAACACAACAGACACCTACAGACGCTGAAAGATGCCCTTGTAAGAACAGGATATGGCACTTGACACATCAATCAACAGTTCCGGCGCGCCACAGGAAAAAAACCGCACCAACCTCCTCAGAAGACAAACAAGGGATACGGCCAACAGATTACCCTTCATCGTCCAGTACTTCCCCGGAAAGAGGAAGCTATGACATCTTCTTCGGAGCCTTCAACATATCATTGATGAAGACGAACATCTTGCCAAGGCCATCCCCACAACCCCACTACTTGCCTTCAAACAACCATGCTACCTCAAGCAGAACATTGTTCTCAGCTAACTACCCAGCCTTCAGGACCATGACACTAGACAATCCTGCCACAGGAACCTCTGCAAGGCATGCCAGATCATTGACATGGATGCCATCATCTCACATGAGAACACCATCCATCAGATACAAAGTATATACTCTTGTGACTTGGCCAACATTGTCTATCTGATACGCTGGAGGAAAGGATATCCCGAGGTGTGGTACATTAGCAAGACCATGCAGACGCTATGTCAATGCCTGGTGACTGCTCGGCAATCACCAGGCAGGTGTGTTCCCATCTTGTTGGGGAACACTTCAGCAGTCGAGGGCATTCAGCCTCTGATCTTTGGGTAAGTTTTCTCCAAAGCAGCCTTCAAGACACAGGACAATGCAGAATCACCAAGCAGAAACTGATAGCCAAGTTCCGCACACAGTGGATGGCCTCAACCGGGATCTTGTGCTCATGTCGCACCACCGTAACTCCCATGACTTGCCTGGGCTTGCAAAATCTTACCAGCTATCCTAGCTTGAGACAATTCACATCTCTTAACCCTCTTTCCTCTCACATTGTCTAGACCTGTGAAGACTTGATTACCTGTTAAGACTCACATTTCAACCATTAACTTGCAATTGAGTCTCTGTCTATATATGCCATGTTTATGAACCCAACTTTCCACTCAACAACAGAGCAACACTCTGAAAACTCCTGCTGCCAAGTCCTGTTGGACTTCAACCTGGTGCTGTGAGACTGATGTCTTAGTACGGGCAGTTTCCATGAAAAATCATTGAACAGTGATCGTTTTATTGGTGGGGAATATTGCTGATCGCGTATTCCCTAGTCTGGTCATTTTATAATATATTCATGGGATCTGCGCATTGCTGGCTAGACCAACATTTTTTGTCCATCTCTAATTACCATTGAGATGTTGGTGGTAATCTGCCTTCTTGAAGTGCTGAGGTCCATGTAGTGGAGGTAGACCCACAATGTTATAAGGAGGGAAGTTCAAGGATTTTGACCCAGCAACAGTGAAGGAATGGCAATATATTTCCAAATCAGGGTGGGGTATGGCTTGGAGGGGAACGTCCAGGTGGTGGTGTTCCCGTGTGTCTACTGCCTTTTTCCTTCTAGATAGTAGCGTTGTGAGTTTGGCAGCGGCTGTCTGAGGAGCCTTGGTGAGTTCCAGCAGTGCATTTTATAGATGGTACACACTGTCGCCACTGTGCACCAGTGGTGGACAGAGTGAATGATTGTGGATGGGGTTGCAATCAAGCAAACTGGGGTTATAGGGATAAGTCCTGGGTGGGATTGTGGTCGGTACAGACTCGATGGACAGTATGGCCTCCTTCTGCACTGTTTGATTCCATGATAAAAAACACACTATATCTATATTTGCAGACTTTCATTACACCTCCCCCTTTTAAAAAATGAATGAATGTGAAAAAATTTCCAAAGCCTTTAATTTTCTCCCCATAAAGCCATAGTTTTTTTCTCTATAAGATATATATATATTCTGTATATATATTATTACATCTAAGCATGGAAAGTTAAACAGTAGTATAGTCCAGTTAAGCCTTCCTTTTGAAATGTTGAACATTCTATCTTTTTATGTCAAAGTCATAATAAAACATCTGTAATCACATTCTCTCTTCCTGTCACATGTATAATCTTCAAATTAAATGGTTGTAATAATAAGCTCCATCGAAACAGATTTGGATTTATACCCTTAAACATATTCCAGAAATTTCAATGGATTATTCTCAGTGTAAATAATTGCCTACTATAGGCTGGAGTTTGACTCTGCCCCTCACTGTCTGCATGCCTCCAATTTACCTGGAACCGCTGTGAAGTTGTATGAATGAAATAATGGCATGATGGAAAAATTGGTCAAGTATTTGGTACAAAGTAAGGAAAACTGACCCTGCATAACGTAAGACATGAATAAGACCAGAGAAGGCCAAGTTATGCCTGATCTCTGTAAGACCTGATAAGGCTGACTCCACATAACTTAGGGCTGGAGGAGTGAGGCGAGATAAGGTCAGAAATGATGAAGTCATCGGCCTTCTTCTATTGATGAGACAAAGTTTTAGAAGGTCAGCAGGCTGTACCATGATTCATTGCTGATGACGCTTTAATTGTTCAAAATTCTGAATAGTTGATAATGATTATGTATAAATACTGAACTGATTCTTTATGTTAGGGCGGACTTGAAAGCAGAATTAGCAAGTCGTAACGATGGCTCTCTGAACTCAAGTTTTTGCCAATACTGCATGCAGTGTTTTGTAAATAAAGACAAGTTATTTTGTTGGAACAAACTTTGTTGAGTCTCTCTATCACAGTCAAGAAGCACGAAAATTTCCAGTTCAACACCTCATGATATGAAACTTGTCTGTGGGACAGCCATGCATACCAATTGTGCCCTTGCCCTTCCCTGCAGCAGGTGTACACCATGCTTCCAATGATTACCCCTGCTCCAGGTTTAATGCTCTTCTGCGCGGTCTAATTTCACTAACCTCAGACTGTAAGGTCCACATAGTCCCTGGACTGCCTGTCATCTGTGTTCCCATTTTGCAGCAGGAATGTCTGCACTCTCTGACTCCTGTCTGCCAGCTCCTTAACCTTGAGTCTTGAGATTGGTTCTCATTTCCAAAGAGGATTAAGGACAAGAGTGACCCTCCTAAACCATACCACCCCAAATTCTAAGTCCTAGTGCGAACCTTCCCTAATGTGACACATTAACAAGCTCCCATCCCATATCCTGGAGTTCTGCGTGCAACCCCTTCCAGTAAATAATGTGTTATCCCTTTGATCCTCTTCTTTGGCAACATTTCATGCAGCCTTGTCAGGTTCTAACTTCCCATCCCTCAGTCTTCCTTCTGCGTTCCATTATATGTCATCCTTATCCACCTCCTTGACCTTCTGCTTGCCACCCTTGCACAGTCCACATTGCCCTCCCCTTGTGTTTGCCCTCCACCCTACTTCTTTTGCACAGTCTTCCTTCTACATTGCGTCCCTTGTTTTCAAAATGACACCCACCCCCCTCCCTGACACCTCGCACCTCACCCTGATTATGCTTTGGTCTGTTGAAGCAGTGGTTGCATAAATCCCACAGCACAATGCTGTCCAGGCAGGCAGGTGTGTGGTACTGGGAGCAGAAGGCCCCTGCACACCCAACTCCAGGCACAGTACTGACGTGAATCAGTGAAACTGGAGGTCCCATGAGTCTAGCAGCACAGTGTTGTCCAGACAGTCCAGCTGAGCATGGAGAGCACAATCAGTTTGCCTCAGTAGAGTGGTGTTCAATGCAGCAGGAATGGTGCCACGCTATGGCAGGTAGACTGTGGATGTTGCATTCAACTTGAAGTCTCAAGTGAACTGAGGCCTGCCTTTTGTGCATCACACCTTATCAAAATGGGTTTGAAGCTGATATGATATCCTACTGGCATGATGCTGTTTTAAAGTGTATTCATGAGATGCAAATGGCCATTATGTCACCAAGCAAGTGGAGAACAAACTGCCATTTGGAGAATTTCAAACTGTTGCTAATTCGGTGGGTTTCTGACTTTTCAATGGCCACTGCATTCCCCACTCCTGCCCACTATCAGACCATCCACTGGCTGAATGGGAAAATTCCACCCTGTGTGTGATGGGGACCTCCTGAAGTGTCACAAGGTTGAATCCAAATGCTGCTTATCACTTGAATTTTACACGCTTGGCTTGCATTTCTTAAGCAACTGATGTATCATGTACAAGTGAGCTATTCCATTTCCAGCATGAATTATGCTTTCTTGTTGGTATAGTGCAGCACAAATGACAGCAATCAGATGATTGTACATTTCTGGTTAGAGGAATGGTGACCTACCAACATGGAGTCAGATGGAAAATAACTTTTAAAGTTTATTTATTAGTCACAAGAAATGCTTACATTAACACTGCAATGAAGTTAATGTGAAACTCCCCCAGTTGCCACACTCCAGCATCTGTTTGGGTCAATGCACCTAACCAGCACGTCTTTCAGACTATGGGAGGGAACTGGAGCGTCTGGAACAAACCCACGCAGACACGGGGGGAACGCACAAACTCCACACAGACAGTGACCCAAGCAGGGGGCCCTGGCGCTGTGAGGCAGCAGTGCTAACCACTATGCTGCTCCTTCTTTGAGTGTAAAAATCTCAGTTTTTGCCGATTATTTTTTCTTATCTTGTCTGATCGCTGAGATCTAAGTTTTGATAGCAGATAGGAGAAACACATCTGTTTCTATGCCTCTGCCAAGGCTAGACTGAGCCAACCACTACAACATACACAAGAAAGAGTCTTAGGGCTACTTTCCTTCTGTTTCTCCAGTGAACATACCCTCTGTTCTGAAGGACACCACTATGTGCACAAGCACACTCCTCACTACTCATCAACACTTTGCATTCATACTCTAAAAAACTGAAGTATTGCAACACCCCAGGAATAAAAAATAAGTAATTGAATTGTGTTGCATTGTAAGGCTTGCAGAAAGAAATTGACTTGGTGTTAAAAGGAACTGATTATAATCCTTTCTTTGTTTCAAATACACTTTGATAAAATGTTATTTAAAGAGAAATCTTTTATATATTTTCTATTTTGTAAACTAACCTTTGTACGAAGTCCTGAGAAACTGTTTTATCAGTGTTCGCAGTTCTTCAATCATTTTCGATGGTGATATTGTTTCACAATCATCAAGTAAGAACACTTTCAGGTCATTCCTTGGCATTCTACTAACAGACAGCTTGTAGAAGAGCCCAGAAAAGCCGTCCACTTCTGCCCACTTGATTCTAGGTAGTGGTATGGTCAGCATGACATCAAATTCATCAGGGGAAGATATCTGGGAACAACCAAACAGAAAAGTGGAACAAAAAATATTTTCCTCTTCTCATGGTGACTAGGATCTTTGATGAGTATTTTCAGCCATGCTCAAATTAGTTTCTGATCAATGAAATTGGCCATAATTCAGCATTGAACTTTGTTGAGATTGAATGATGTTTAAGATTGCATTAATTTACAACAGGGTGCTTTTTGATGTAGTGAAACAAGTTGGTGGAACAGTGCAGAAAGACTCAAACTTCATCTGGAACTTTTAAATATCAATGGATGCAAATGGGGAAAAATAAAAGTTACTTGCCCCACCCTGTCTCATTGCACACAAACCACAATGGTTCAATTTTGATAAAAAGATAATGAGGGGAAATGGCACCTTAATGGTATTGCCACTGATCTAGTAACACACTAGGATCAGGGTTCAAATCCCACCATGACAGATGGTGACATTTGCATTCAATAAATATCTGGAATTAATGATGACCACGAAACCATTGTCAATTTTTGTAAAAGTCCACCTGATTCACTCATTTCCTTTAGGTAAGGAAATCTGCCATCCTTACCTGGTCTGACACACATGTGACTCCAGACCCATTGCGATTGGTTAGCAAATCTTTCAAGAGCAATTAGAGATGGGCAGTAAATGCTGACCCAGTCAGTAATGCCCACATCTCATGAATGAATTTAAAAAATTATCTCCTTGAATAGCTCAGTTCATGAAGGCAGCATGTACTTGGGCCAAATAGACCATTAGACTCCATCACAATAAGAACAGAGAATACAACAAAATCTCAGCAGGTCTGGCAGCATCTATAAGGATGTCCAATTCCTTTTCTTTGTTGTACATTCTGATCTCAGTGACAATAGAGATACCACAATTGGAAAAGGAAAAAATCTGCCAGAATTCTCTGTCCTGGTGCCAGTGTACACATTTGGGGATATTAGGTAAGGTCACGATCAGAAATTGGATGTGATTCCTCAACAGTTGAATAACACACTACTTTTAACCGTTTAGGATCAATGTAAAGAATGGCTGCTTGGGTGATATTTGAAGATGCTTGCAGACTTCAGCCATGATGGAAGTATCATCTTTGAGGAGAAGGGTATTTAAAGTTGTTAAAAGTAATTGCTCCGTTTGATAGAATCTCAAGACATTGACAGATCAAAGGTTTTTCATTAAAGTTATTTTTTCAGCTTCATTAGCATCTGCTCACATCCGCCTTTCCCAGCAACCAGAGTAAATAAATAACATGTTGTACGTGTTACTCTATCGGTGTAAGGGCTTCCTCAATGTTTGAGTGGATAAATATGTCACATGGCCAAACACTAGGATATCCCAGGTTCAGTCACAGGTCTGAAGGTATTAATCAATCTCACCCAGAGCGGTGATCTGATGCTACAATTTGTCTCAATGTCAGGCAGAGAAAATAATTTAGTCAGGGTTTCTGCTCCTGATTGGTATCTAGTGAATATTATTAGAAAGGACACATATGTTTTAACATCAGGTTAGGCTTGGCTATGATTAAGGAACGATACAGCACAGAAAAAGCCCATTTGGGCTTTTATGCCTTTTCCAGCCCTTTGAAAAAGCTATCCACTTATTTCCAGTCCCCTGTTCTTTTTCCCTTTGGCCTGCTAATTTTCCTTTTCAAGTGTATATTCAATTCCATTTTGAAAGATATCATTGAAATTGCTTTCACCAGTTTTTCAGGCAGTGCAATCATTTGTAACCATAACAATTTCTGCACAATTTTTCTTTCCTCATCTACCTTCCGTTCTTTTAATCTCAATGTTTTCCAGCTACCAACACTCCTTACTTATCCTATCAAAACGTTTCACCATTTTGAACAGCCCTATTATCTTTCTCTGCTTCATAAAGAGAAAAGTCCCAGCTTCTCTCATCTTTTCATACAACCAAAATCCTGTGACATTAGACACTGCTGAATATGCAGTTTGTGTTCTCACCTATCTGCTATTCTTGTCCTTTTAGATGTGGGTTTGGAAGGTGCTTCCTAAGGAACCTTGGTGAGTTCCATCTACAAGATGCACTGTTTGCTATTTTTAGACATGTAGGTTTGCAATGGTTTAATTGAGATTTTTATGAATAAAGTATATTTTTGAAATAAAAAAAAGAATTTGTTTTCCCAGCCTCTCCTGACAGGGCAGACAAGGAACTACAGCAAGGAGCTGATCCGCCATTAGCCTGGCCTCTGCCATTATTTCCAAAATTTACCATTAACACAAGATACTGTTTTCAGCTGTCAGCTTGCTTATTTCACACCTGTAAAATGGGCATCTATTCATTGAAAATTGGAGCAAGGTGGTCATCTCAGTCATTGCATTAACACTGGAGGTCAATCTGAGGCACAGTCCAGTCCAGCCAGAAATTGACTCTTTAAACATGGAAATGTTGGCTCTACACAAATTGGAAGCCTCCAATTACAGTTGTCAGGTACAAATAGACAAAGCATGCACCTGCACAGTCTGATCACTTGTATTCAGCAGCCCTATCAGCAGTTGGTGAAGGATGTAGTGTGAGGCCACTCAAGAAAAAAATCATGCCAAAAGACTCTTAATTTTTTGATGGGTGCCAAGAGAAATGAAATGCCCCTCCTTGGATCTCTGTCAGAATTCTGATGGGTTGTCAGCCAGTCTGAAGCCCTCTGATCAAACCTGGAATTGCCCCACCTCTCAGGCTTGGGCCAGCTAGCTGCCTCCTCTTGGGAACCGGTTGATTTTTCATTCCCAGCACTGCGTAGTCAGCTCTCAACTTGGAAATGATATTTCAATAATCTTGAAATGTCTTGGGCCTTACAGTGGATGCCAGGGCAGGTGGCAATCATACTCCACAAAATTCGAGCCAATTAGCAGTGAAAGTCAAAGGGCAAGCCCACCCCCCACCTCACCTTTTCTATGCATTCCTGGATACATTCCTGACATCCAGCATCGTGAAGGCTATAGAGGGTCATTTAAAATTGAAAATGATTTACATTTTATAATCCAATTTACCATGAATTCAACCAGGGTCCATGAACATATTTTAGAAAACAAGGGAAAATGTTTCTTGCCACAAGCAAATCCATTGGCTACTCCACAATGCAACAAAATCACCGTGATTCCCCACTTGCACCCTACCTATAATGACTTCAGTGGGACACATGAGGTTGAACCCTCCTCTCGGTTCTTGGCCTGCTGGACATAGTTGGCTCCAGGACAAACTGTGATTTTGAACCCCACAAATAGTCCCACATGGTTACCTAATACGGTTTAGTCTAGGATGGGGCCTGTATCCTATAGAATACGCATGGGTGAGGTCATCTTGAAAAACATCTAGACCAAGTGAGGTCTTCGAAATCACAGTTCATCCCGAAGCCAACTATGCTCAGCGGGCTGAGAACTGAGGGAGTTCCAACTTCATGTGCCTCGCTGAAGTCATTCCATCATCCTACTCCTGTTCACCCCTGCACCACCCTGCCTCTGAGGTGAGCCACCTGGTATGACCAGAGACATTGCTGGGGTCTCAACCAACAAATAGCCTCACCCCAAAAGAGTGGAGTGAGATGGGGTGAATAATAACCCAGTCCCATCACCAATCCAGTGTTTTTTTTCCAATTCAATCAAATCATGTCCAATTCAGAGTCTCAACAAGCTGAGACATTCCCAATCCAAGCTGACAAGACAGGGCTCTCACCTCCTGTCTTGGCCTTGATCTACATGATCTAAGCTGATTGGAGTAGGCATTGCACCTCCTCCAAGGCTTGATCTCTTTTAAAAATTGCTTCAAATGAAGCTAAAATGTAACCTAATGACTTCAACAAAGTACAGCATGTCAATACTATGCTTGATCTTAGCCAAAAGGCCGAGAAGTGATAGCCAATCCAGTAGGATTATTGATACATCAGAAAATCCAGGCCTCTGTTCTTTAAATTATTTTTCTCCCTTCCCCAACCCTTCCTCCCACCTCCCCCACTCTTGCTGATATTAGTATTAATTTTTAAGGAACAAATCTGTGAGGATAATCTAGGGATTGCTCTCAGATTTTTCTTCTTACCTTTTTTGTCACCTGTCCCCATTAAAATATAGGCAATTGCAGATCTGAACTTGAAATTCACCAATCTTTAAGTACAATATAAAGATTTGCATTTACATAATGCCTTTCATGACTTCAGCACATCCCAAAACACTTTACAGGCAGTTCATAGAATCATAGAAACCCTACAGTATAGAAAGAGGCTATTTGGCCCATCGAGTCTGCACTGACCACAATCCCATCCAGCCCTACCCCAACACCCCCCCATCCCTACATATTTGCCCACTAATCTCTCTAACCTACACATCTCAGTACACTAAGGGG
The DNA here is from genome assembly GCF_965287045.1 of Carcharhinus amblyrhynchos. NCBI lineage: Eukaryota > Metazoa > Chordata > Chondrichthyes > Carcharhiniformes > Carcharhinidae > Carcharhinus > Carcharhinus amblyrhynchos. The sequence continues at coordinate 20,611,686 of NC_137347.1, forward strand.
CAATTTTAGCATGGCTAATCAACCTAACCCGCACATCTTTGGACTGTGTTACTATTGCATTGTGAGAAACACAATAACAAATTTGCACACAGCAAGCACCCAAAAGCAATAATGTGACAGTAACCTGATTGATGTTGTACTAACCTTAACAAACTCATAGTAGCTTCCAGTAGTCAGTTTCGTAACATCTTTGAAACATGCATACTTCTCATTATTCCGAAGAAAGTCAATAAGCTGGTCAATCAAGCCATTGATAATTTCTGCAGCCAAAGATCTTTCATCGCGTTTGATGGTGAGCTTCTTTACAATCATTCGAATCCTTTTACTCATCTCTTTATTTTGTAATATTGGAGCAGGAGTTGTCTCTGCTGCTTTTTCTGTTGGCCCATGGAATCGTTGTCTTGGTGGAGGTTCAGTCTGGGAATGACTAACCTTGCCATTACTGTCCAGAACCTGCTCACTCATCATTTTCAGATTAGAGTTAGCTGAACAGCTGGAAAACTACAAGCAGCACAAAATATAATTTATAATTAATTGGTGAAGAAGGGATCTTTGATTGGTCACTTGGTAAAATTAGTATCTAATAGAAACATAACAGGTTTAATCCCCAGATAGTGCTGAGTTAGAACACAATTGGCTTCAGAAAACCAAATAAAGGAATATTCTCGGTTAGCTTTTCAATATAACATTACAATTTTATATACCTCTGTAAGATCTGCTCTCAGCCACAATCCAAGCCGAGAAACTCAAGTCTGTATGATATTTCCTCATAACTCAGATCCTAACATTGCGGGGGGGGGGGCAGTCATGTGATTCTTCTATGCACTGAGGTTTGAATGTCTCTCTTAAACAAGATGCAATATTCAAAGTGTGGTCTGATCATAGAATTATTAACTCCTCTGGTTGATATTTTATATATTTTGGATATATTATTAGAAATCTTTTAGCTTTTTTGAAGGCTGTTCTATAATGGTTGGACCTATTTAGAATTAATTTGACAAAGGCTTCTGGATCTTTTTAAACTTAATTTCTAGCTAGTTCAACAAGATTCGTGACATGTTTTTCCTCCTACGTGCACTTGTAAATTAAATTTCATTCGACAATTTTCTGCATATTTTGTCCATCTCATTCTGTAAGTTCTGAGTTACATCTTCCAATTTGACAATCCATCCTAAGGTGAAATCATCCTAAAATTGCCTGCTTTGTATTCAAGTTTTAGGAGCTATGACCACAGCGGGTCTACAGCAAGTCTTCTAAGAGCTAATAACCTAGAGCAAGGTAAGCCAGGGCCAGGCTGGCAGACCTTAGTGAAGGGAGTGATAGCTGGGGTGGGCAGGTAGCGGTGACAAGGGAACAGCTTGGGTGGGGACCTAATGAACCTTAACTGATCCATATGTGAGTAGGCTGCCAGGCACCTCCACAGGTAAATGACCCACAGGAATGGATGGGCAACACACAAGGCGCTTCTGCCATTATGCCCAATTTCAAATCTTCCATTTGCCATCCCACCTGAGTAGCCAAATAATTCAGCCTACGGTTCTGAATTATCTAATTGCCTTCACAAAACAGCTGTCCAGTGCCAGATAAGTAGGCTGCTTTTACAAATACATTTTAAGTATCATCAGTTGTGTTTTTGGGGCTGAATCTTTTTTTGTGTGTGTTTCTATTCCTTTTCATTTAGTTGGTCAGAAGGCTTTTTGCCCAGTGTCCTTTAGTATGTGCACAATTAAAATAATAAGTTTCCTAAATGCATTTTGGAGGAAGAGCAGGGATAGTGGAGGGATACCAGGCAAGTCAGCCAGAACCAGAGGAAAGCTGTGGCCACTTGTTGATGTCTTCTCTCTCACATTTACAGGCAGGGTACGTCTATCTAGCTACACAAAACTCTGGTTCGCAGGAAGCTAAACACCAAGATCAGTTATCTGATGTGGATAACATGTTGCAGAATTATATAAGCACAATAGCCAAAAACTGCTGTCAAAGTTTTTCTGTGCAAATAGCTCAGCAACCTCAGGCGAGAACAAATGCAAGATTAAACATGGAAATTATAAAGTTGTGATGAGAAATGCACCAATTCGCTGTTTGCTTAGCAAAATAAAATCCATGCAGCGGGTGAAGTTATTGTACTTGCACAACAGACATGAAGTAAGCTTGCCACAATAAGTTGAATTAGTTCATATCAAATTCAAACATCTTTTTAATGACGCATTAATTCTGGCACTGAAATGAATTATTATAGGTGTGAAGTCTCATTTGTTCAGGTTTTAATTGCTGTTGGAGATTTATTACTAGTTAATTACAAATTAGACGCTTTCTCCTGTTCTCTCTCTCTAATTCATTCATTCCCTCCCTTGTCAGACATGGCTCAGTTAGTAGCACTTTCATCTCTGAGCCATGAGGTTCTGGGTACAAGTCTAGCTTCAGGATTTCAGCTGTAGAATGCTTTGAGACATCTAGTGGTTGTAAAAAAGCACTATGTCATTGTCAGCCTTTATTTGCACTTCTCACCTAATTTGAATTCCATATCAAATCAGAAAGATAAATTCACCATTCTAACTCACAATTCCACATCAGTGCTTACACTATTAATCTCAATACTTCAATGACAGGTTGAGGACACAGTTGATTGCCTTGCTCAGTCAGATCCCAGGTGCCCTGTAGAGGGTTTTGTGCCATTTCCATCTCTCACAAACAGAAACTTGCAACTCAAAATATCACCAATATTCATTGAACAAGATCAAGTCTAATGGCAGAGATTGTTTGTTGACCAGTTGCAGCAAATTCTGAGCCATTAATGTAGCCTCCAGTGAAAAGTAGTTGACTTTGAGCTTTCCTTTAGGTAATGTCTTTGCAAATCTATCTATTCATGTTCTTTCTGTTTCCACCCTCCTGAACAAAGAATTGTACTTTGACACCTTCCATCATTGTATTCCAGGTGAGGTGATCTCATTACTTTGCTAAAACTACTTATTCAAAGAGAAAATGAAACTGACTAAAGTACCAAAGGCTTTCCTGATGTTTTCACAATCCCCTACCCACCTCATTCTTCTAGTATTAAGTTCATCTTGCCTTACAGTTGCAGTATTGGTCCCCCTTGTATCGCACAAGTGACCATAATTCAGAACTTAGCCTAATTAACTTGGTAGAATAATGATTATTTAATTTATCGATGCCAGTTTAAGTGTTAGAGCAATGAGGCACACCTGGAGATCCGGTGGGTTCATATCACCAATTACAGTGCTGATGTGAAATTTGGTTGTGTCATTACAGAGATGTTGAGTGGAGCAGACACTTCTCTAAAGTGGGAAAGGGAGCGAGGATTCTGTTTATTATTAGCAACTTGTTCAGAGCAGTGCAGGAATAGTTTGCTCATCTGTCCTTAGTCTAGAGTGTGGAGATCAAAGGAATGGAGATAAAAACATAAGAAATAGGAGCAGGAGTAGGCCATCTAGCCTGCCCTGCCATTCAATAAGATCATGGCTGATCTGAAGTGGATCAGTTCCACTTACCCACCTGCTCCCCATAACCCTTAATTCCCTTATCAATCAGAAATCTATCTACCCGTTACTTAAACATATTCAATGAGGTAGCCTCCATCACTTCACTGGGCAGAGAATTCCAGAGATTCATCACCCTCTGAGAGAAGAAGTTCCTCCCCAAATCTGTTCTAAACTGCCGCCCCCTTATTTTGAGGCTGTGCCCTCTAGTTCTGGTTTCCTTTCTAAGTGGAAAGAATCTCTCTACCTCTACCCTATCCAGCCCCTTCATTATCTTATATGTCTCTATAAGATCCCCCCTCAGCCTTCTAAACTCCAACGAGTACAGGCCCAATCTACTCAATCTCTCCTCATAAGCTAACCCCCTCATTTCCTGTATCAGCCTGGTGAACCTTCTCTGTACTCCCTCCAAGGCCAATATATCCTTTCGCAAATAAGGGGACCAAAATTGCACACAGTACTCCAGTTGTGGCCTCACCAGTGCCTTGTACAGTTGCAGCAAGACCTCCCTGCTTTTATATTTTATCCCCTTTGCTATAAAGGCCAACATTCCATTCGCCTTCTTGATCACCTGCTGCACCTGCAGACTGAGTTTTTGCTATTCGTCCCTCTGCACAGTAGCATGCTGTAACTTTTCACCATTTAAATAATATTCCATCCTACTATTATTTTTTCCAAAGTGGATAACCTCACATTTGCAAATGTTGTACTCCATCTGCCAGGTCCTCGCCCGCTCACTTAGCCTATCCAGATCTCTCTGCAGACTTTCCGTGTCCTCCACGCAATTCGCTTTTCCACTCATCTTTGTGTCATCAGCAAACTTTGTTACCCTACACTCAGCCCCCTCCTCCAGATCGTCTCTGCATATGGTAAACAGTTGAGGCCCCAGCTCCGATCCCTGCAGCTAGTCACCAACTGCCAACCAGAAAAGCACCCATTTATTCCAACTCTTTGCTTCCTGTTAGATAGCCAATCCTCAATCCACGCTAACTCTTTACCCCCAACTCCATGTACCCTAACCCTCTGTAGCAACCTTTTGTGAGGCACCTTATCGAACGTCTTCTGGAAATCTAAAAACACCACATTCACCAGTTCCTCTCTGTCTACCGCACTAGTCACATCTTCATAAAAATCCAGTAAATTTGTCAAACACGACTTCCCCTTCATGAATCCATGCTGCGTCTGCTTGATCGAACCATTCTTTTCTAGGTGTCCTGCTATTTCTTCTTTAATGATGGATTCTAGCATTTTTCCAACTACGGACGTTAAGCTAACCGGCCTGTAGTTACCCGCCTTTTGTCTGCTACCTTTTTTAAACAGCAGCGTAACAGTAGCTGTTTTCCAATCTGCCGGCACTTCCCCAGAGTCCAGCGGATTTTGATAAATAACTACTAATGCATCTCCTATTACTTCTGCCATTTCTTTCAGTACCCTGGGATGCATTCCATCCGGTCCCAGGGACTTGTCTACTTTCAGTCCCATTAGTCTACCAAGCACTACCTCTTTAGTAACAGTAATTGTATTAAGGACCTCATCTCCTACCAACCTTCTATTTTTAAAATTTGGTAAGCTATTTGTGTCCTCCAACGTGAAGACTGACACAAAAAACTTATTTAAAGTCTCAGCCATTTCCTCCTCTTCCACCATTAAATCCCCCCCTCTCGTCTTCCAAGAGCCCAACATTCACTCTAGCCACTCTCTTCTTCTTTATATATTTGTAAAAACTTTTACTATCATTTTTTATATTTAGAGCTGGTTTAATTTTATATTCTATCTTTCCTTTCTTTATCCCTTTCTTAGTCATTCTTTGTTGTTTTTAAATCTTTCCCAATCTTCTAATTCCCCACTATTTTTAGCCGCTCCGTACACATCAGTTTTTAATTTAATACTCTCTTTTATTTCGTTCGATATCCATGGCTGGTTATCCCTTTTCTTACAGTCCTTCTCTATCACTGGAATATATTTTACCTGAGTACTTAAAAAGATCTCCTTAAAAATCCTCCACTGTTCTTCAGCTGTCCTACCAACTAGTCTGTGCCCCCAGTCTACATTAGCCAATTCCGTCCTCATCTTATCATACTCCCCTCTGTTCAAGCAGAGGACACTGGTTTGGAACCTTACTCTCTCACCCTCCAACTGTATCAGAAATTCAACCATTTTGTGATCACTCGCCCCAAGAGGATCCCTCACAAGAAGATCGCTAATTCTACCTGCCCCTTTACACAGTACCAGATCCAAGATAACTTGCTCCCTTGTAGGTTCTATAAAATACTGTTCAAGGAAACCATCCTGACAGCATTCCAAGAACTCCTCCTCAAGTCCACCCACGTCCGACTTGAGTCAACCAGTCAATATGCAGGTTAAAATCCCCCATGATTATTGCCATTCCATTTTTGCATGCATCAATGATTTGCCTGTTTATATCCCACCCCACCTCAAAGTTATTATTTGGGGTCCTATAGATCACACCCACCAGTGACTTTCTCTCCTTACTATTCCTTATATCCACCCACAACAATTCCACGTTTTGCTCTTTGGAGCCTACATCGTCTCTCACTACCTGATATTATCCTTTATTAACAGAGCTACCCCACCTCCTTTTTCTTCCTGTCTATCCTTCTGAAATGTCTGATACCCCTGGATATTCAATTCCCAGTCCCAGTCACCCTGCAACCACGTTTCTGTAATGTAAAGAGGGGATTCTTACCCTTTAGAAATGCATCAACTTTTAAAACATTTTGACTCCACTGACAGCAACAAATATTTACCTAGTACAGGTAAAGGCAAGCGAAAAATAAACCTTATTAGAATATTAATAATAAACCCTTACTGTACAGCTTTGCTTCTTTCTGTTGACGGTAATCTACAACCTTATGCCAGCACAAGTAGTTTTATCAAATTCCTTCCTGTTTCCTCCTACTGCAGTTTCTGACGTCAATGATTACAGGATACACCTCACTGCCTTCGAGATGGTAACCACCAACAAAATTCAGGGTGACAAGTTGAGGGAGTGAAATGCTCTCCACCTCTTCAGCAAACATAACATGTATTCTTATGCAAAGTAATTATGCCAGTCTTATCAGGCTTCTTACTTTCTATTGAAATTCTTTAAGAGCAGTAGGTAACAGTACCCAAATGGCTTTGTGGTATAGCATAGTTTTGTGAATGCAATTTCATAGCACAGTGACACATTGCTTAGCACTGCTAACTCACAGTGCCAGGGTTCTGGATTTGAATGCTGGCTTGGGTCACTGAATGTGGAGTTTGTACATTCTCCCTTTGTATGCATGGGTTTCCTCCACGTCCTCCGGTTTCCTCCCGCATTCCAAAGATATGCAGGTTAGATCGATTGGCTATGCTAAATTGTTATTGTCAGGGCAGGGGTGGGGGAGAGGGGTGGTGGTTGCTAGCGAGGGTAAATGAATGGGATTATGGGGATAGGTCCTCGGTGGGATTCTGGTTGGTGCAGAATTGATGGGCCGAATGCATGATTCTATGTTAACCTCTATATCTAAATTGCTAACTGTGGATTTGTTTATGGAGACACCATTTTTAACTTTGTGTGTTAATTTTAATAGAAAGCACTTACAGGAGCAGGTGGGAGGCAGGGGAAGTTGGAGGGATAAGGGGGGAGGAGATGAAATGAGAAGAGGGTTGGAATTTTGGAGGTAAAAGATGGAGGATGTTGAAACAGGAGAGCAGATTTTGGAGACTGATAGGTGGTGGGGGGCAATGAACGTAGAGAAAGATAATGGAGAGAGTAGGATGCACTCAAAAATCAACCACCCTCCAGTCTATTTCTAGAAATTGATTTGTGCAGAATTTGCATAGGTGATTGGTTTAATATTTGTTTCTGGACAGATACTTGGTGAATCATCCATTGTGCGGACCTCTCAAACTCCATACATATGCCATATAGAGTTCTGATGTTTTTGAAGGTTCACAATGAATGATGGTGCATCTTCTGCTAGTTTCTTGACCAAAATAATGAAGTATCCATTCACAGCAGGTCAAGAAGTTAACATGCAAAAAAAAGCAACTGAAGACACAGGTGCCAAGATGAAGTATGGTTAATGTTTCAAAATAAAATTGGAGTCAGGATTAAAAAGCAACAGTAGAAGCAATATTTGCAGAGGGAAACACCATCTACATTGTAACAAAAACAGCTCCACTTTGGGTGGAACTAGAAAATTTATACATTTTAGCTTCATTTGAAGCAATTTTTAAAAGTGACATCTCAACCTTTTTACTAAGATGCAAATAAAATCAAGCCTTGCAGGAGTTATACCTACTCCAATCAGCTTGGAGCATGTACATCAAACCCCAGACAGGTGAGAGCCCCGTCTTGTCAGCCTGGATCAGGAATTATCAACTTGTTTGAATTTGACTGAATTGGAATAAAAACTAAACAGTTAGTGTTGACATAAAAACCTTGGACTGGCAGAGACCATGGATTCTGCAATACAGAGCCAGCCTACTAGGTGGGTGACATGGCCAACTGCCTGGTAGTTCCATGGGATTGCATCAAGATCTAACAGTACAATTCTCCACATGCAATGAGATCCAAAGACTGTTCAGGAGATGGACAAGAATAACTGCCTATAATGTTTGATTAAACCACCTGTATCTCAAATTGGAATAAATATATATGATCAAAACTTCAGAACTTAAAATGTTTAGAAATAGTGCTGGGCAGCCATCAGGTCTAAACTGAAAATTTGTTAAAATAAAGCAAAGCTAATGGAAAGCCTTCAAATATGGTACAAATATAATGCGTATGCAGTTTGTGGTCCTAAGGGACAAAATCTGTAGATGCCAAAAAAATACAAACAACTAATCCAAACCATCTCCCACTTTGAGAAGTGGGGATCAATGATGGAAGCAATCCCTGGTCTTGAGGGTCTTTAACACCACACCTTACCGTTTTTTCACCTGTGGTAGGGAAATGTCCACACCAAGCAGATTGTCCAGTGGATTTAGGGTTTGCCACTTGAATCCTCTCAAACTTACCCCCCAGCCCTTAAGCTTTAGTTTGACTTCCAGCTAATCTCTGGGGACTGCACTTGGTGCTGCTGGCATCAATTGCCAGTTTCAGACCTCCCCTCCCTTCTCTACCAATTAGCACCCAAAAATCAAACATGTTCCTTAACTCTTCAGCTGGAGAAATGTTACCTGCTTTCTGACCAGTGACGTTTATTTGAGGGATGAAGACAAAATGTTTTGAGAACCATGCTTACACACATCTGACCAGGCCAGCTACACAATCATCTCTCAAATATTGGTTTTTTAAAAAACCTATTTAGCCCAAAAAAAATTCCCAGACATATCCAAGGGACATTTGCCCAGGTCATACAGCTGGTTACATTAAGCCAAGAAATTTACAAACTGAACAGCAATAAGGATTAAAAAATTAGGTTAGATGCATTGACCCAAAAAAGGCATCAGACTGTAGTGACTAGGGGAATTTCATGGTAACTTCATTGCAGTGTTAACATAAGCCTTACTTGTGACTAATAAAACTTTAAATTGTAATTTTGGCAGACTAAACATGAAGAAACCTCCCAAGGCATGAACCATTATCTTTAAAATTGGTTTAAGGTAGTGTACATATTTGGAATGCAATATCAAAAGAATGCACATTCCATAGCAATGGTAGGAACCTAGAAAGAACCGTGACACATATCTGCATCCCCGAGAGTGGAAGGATGAATGTATAACCATAACTCCATTGTAGTGTTAATGCAAGCCTACTTGTGGGTAATACTTAATCTTTGTTGGACAAAGCAGTTCAGTTTACACTCAGCCAGGTTGCAAAGCAATTCAGTCCAAGTCTGCAACTGGTACAGATCTCAGATGACTGTCTAATCCACTAATCCTACAAACCAAGTCATGGTGAAAATGTGCGAATGGCACGCTGGGCTATTAGGTAAAGTGCTGGAAAATGGGATTAATATAGCCTCATTTAGGATATTAGCAGGACATGGGCATGTTGAAGAGAGAATTAGAAATGAACAAGGATAAGAGGCAGAAGACTGAATATGGTCTGACTGTTCACTCTTTTGCCTGACACTGCAGCCACATTCCACTCCAGCCAGTTTTTCCTTCTGGGAACCAACAATTGGTGATAAAGAAACTAACTTTCCCTTTGTATAACCTCCTCCCCACATTTTCAATGAAAATAGCAAGTCACGTGTTTGGAGCTGAAGCTACATGTGACTATTTGTTGGAAAAAGAAAGTTAGTCAACAAGTTTTGTATATTTATTAGTTTTAAGTTGTTACACAACCAAAGCAGTTTATCACCTAAAGGGCATTTACAAATACATCGATTCCTCATCCTTTCCTTCTGAACTTCTTTCGATGCATTTTAATCAATATCCAGTCCCTCATCAATACACATATTTGGCTGGTAACAAACAAGCGTTTTGGTGGTGTCAGTCTCAACTGGGCTTGCTGAATCAGAGTGGCCAGTGATGATATTCACTTCTTTAATATTTTACTTGCAGCCTTGGTCGTTTTGACAGCAGATTCCTTCTTAGTTACACCCTTGATCACGCCAACAGCCACAGTTTGTCTCATGTCACGGACAGCAAAACGGCCTAAATAAACAAACATAGGTTAGTCCTCTGTATTAGGTCTTGTGCCCAATGTGAAAAAAAAAAATCCAATTCCAATTCACAACCCCGTTGACAGAAAATGACCTACCAAGAGGTGGATATTCTGAGAAGCTCTCCACACACATGGGTTTGGATGGGGTCATATCTACGATGGCCGCATCTCCAGACTTCACAAATTTTGGACAATCCTCCAACTTCTTGCCAGAACGACGATCAATCTTCTCCTTCAATTCACTAAACTTGCAGGCAATGTGAGCAGTATGGCAATCAAGCACTGGGGAATAGCCAGGAGAAATTTGTCCAGGGTGGTTCAGGATAATAACCTAAAAAAAATACAGAAACATGTTGAATTATATAGTCTTCATAATCATTCAATATCCCATGACCACAAAAGAAACCATTGTTATTACAATTGGAACATCTAACTGGGGACAAGGGTAGCATTCCTATTCAATAATAGTCTGCTTTGTTTAGCATAAATATAAGCAGTCTCGCACCTGCCATTTGAAACCAGGCATGCAACATCTGCTTGTTAAGCTCTCTGCACATGTGGACAAATACACCCATGGCAAGTATGCATTGGTAAGACACAGATAGGGTATTTACAACAGGTATTTCAAGTGTTTGATTCATTATCATGCAAAAGTCAAATCTAGCCTGGCAATTGTTTTTTTAAAAAACTGTTCAACTCAAACATACAGCCAAATTGAGAAAAATATGAATATTTCCAATCAAGACATATTTAACATATGCTCATTCTCACCTGTGCAACAAAGGATGAAGCTTCCATTGGTGGATCTACCTTACTGTCACCAGTAACATTACCCCGACGGATATCTTTAACAGAAACGTTCTTCACATTGAAGCCAACGTTGTCACCAGGAAGGGCTTCCTGAAGGGCCTCGTGATGCATTTCCACAGATTTCACTTCAGTGATAATATTAGCAGGAGCAAATTGCACCACCATACCAGGTTTCATAACACCAGTCTCAACACGACCCACTGGTACTGTACCAATACCTTCAGATAAGACAGGGAGAAACCACAATTGGTCATCAGACATCTTGGGTTGCCTTCCATAAAAAGGAAAATCTACTACAAATCTATGAATGAAACGTTGCACATCCTAAGACTTACCACCAATCTTGTAGACGTCCTGCAAGGGAAGACGAAGTGGCTTGCTTATAGGGCGTTCTGGGGGTAGAATGCTGTCCAGGGCCTCCAGCAGAGTGTGTCCTGTGACCTTACCGTCTTTCCTAGTAATTTCCCAACCTTTGAACCAGGACATCTGTTTTTTTTTTAAAAACAAAAGAGGATTAGCTATACAAGAAACCTTGCATGAGACACCCAGAACTAAATATTCCAGCCCCCCCCCCCCCCCCCCCCACAGCAAAAAGTCTAACTTGCAAGCAGTCAAATAATGCTACCGAAAATGTGTCAAGAAACTGCCCAAATGTATGTTGAAGCTAAAATTACATAAATTTAAATTACAATTACTTACATTTGCACTGGTTTCCAGCATATTGTCACCATTCCAACCAGAGATGGGAACAAAAGCTACAGTGGCTGGATTGTAGCCTATCTTCTTGATATATGTCGTGACTTCCTTTGTGATTTCGTCGTATCGTTTTGAGCTGTATGGTGGCTCAGTAGAGTCCATCTTGTTGATACCAATAATGAGTTGCTTGACACCCAGAGTGTAGGCCAGCAGAGCATGCTCTCTCGTTTGTCCATTCTTTGATATACCAGCTTCAAACTCACCCACACCAGCAGCAACAATCAGCACAGCACAGTCAGCCTAGAAGCAAACAGATTTGTTCAGGACAATTGCAGAAGGAATCATGGTGAACATGATCACCCACACGAGCAGTTTATGCTCTGTCACTAATGGATTATGCAATTGCAAGGATGTGGATATTGATTTCAGAAAGAAGCAACCAGTGTTTCCATACAAGATATTGGGTCATTTTCAAGTTTGCTAGCTGTAACTAGTGGAATAGTACAGGGATCAGGGCTGGGTCAACTATTTTACAATCTTTAAGTTACCTGAAGGGCCAAGTTGCACTACAACTGCAAAAGGGAAAACATGTGGTAAAACCATACACAGTGTAATTTCCATCTCCTTACTTAAGATTTGCATCTTAGGCACTCAATGCTCACTAGGTTGAAGGGGCTGTCTTAGGAACAATGTTTGAGCTTTGACTCACTGGAGTTCAGCAATCCAAAGGAATGATTTTATTGAAACAGATTTCTGGGGGCATGCATGATAAGGTAGATGTTGATGACCCAATGCAGATCAGAATGTTCAGCAAAGACACAAAACAACCAAGATCCCAAAACAGTGCTGGACTGATTATGTACCTGTGATGTTCCAGTAATCATATTCTTGATAAAGTCCCTGTGTCCAGGGGCATCAATGATGGTGATGTAGTACTTTGAAGTTTCAAATTTCCAGAGAGAGATGTCAATGGTAATACCACGTTCACGTTCAGCCTTCAGCTTATCCAAGACCCAGGCATATTTGAAGGAGCCTTTGCCCATCTACAGGAACAATCATCAGGTGATATTAGCTACAAAACCCAGGTGTATTAGTTAACAATTCAATATGCATTGTGCAAGCTTATTTCAGTTAGATGTTAAATCAGATTTTTTTTAAAAACACAGCCATGGCCAATATAGGTATTCTATTACAGCAATCATTCCCATGTAACGGTAGCCCATCATGCAGAAGAATGGCAATATTTGAAAAACAAACCTCAGCTGCTTCCTTTTCAAATTTCTCAATGGTTCTCTTATCAATTCCACCACACTTGTAAATGAGATGGCCAGTGGTTGTAGATTTACCAGAGTCGACATGTCCAATGACAACAATGTTGATGTGTGTTTTTTCCTTGCCCATTTTGAAGTTGGTGCGACTGCTATGAAAAAAACCAAAATGTTACCTTGATGAAAGGAAATAAGCACAGAAAATTCAGCAAGCTGATGGTAACTTGGGAGCCTACTGAATTATGGATAGCTGCACACCATACAACTCCACAAAGATGTGCAGATTAGGCTGATCTGCCATGCTGAATTGTCCCTCAGGTTCGGGGGGGGGGGGGGGGGATGAACTGGGGTTTTGGGAATAGGGCCTAAAGATTGCATAGATGTCAGTGCAGGCTAGAATAAAACAAGGAATATGGGGATGTGGATTTGAGACCAGAGAAATATCAGCCATGATCTGATTGAATGGCAAAGTCTTGTCAGGAGCTGAATTTGCCTACTCCTGCACCCAATTTCGATCTTCGTTGGGCCAAACGGCTTCCTTTTACACCGTAGACATTCTATGACTTAAATTAAAATAGGACAAAATATTTTTCCCAGAGAAACAGTGTTGCTGAAAGCAAAAAGGAGTGATTTAAAAAATCCTAGTCGTTAGCACGCCGGGTCAATGTTGAAAAAAAGTGAACGCTGGCCAAAAACGAGATCACATCCTGCCGGTGAGTCAATGGGGACGTGGCAATGAGTCAGGGAGAGCGAGTTGGTGAATCGATGACACTGGAAATACAGCCAACACCAGATGGCTCCCTACCAGAGACACAGGTTAAAAGCGCCAGGCGGGGGAGATAGATGGGTTCGCCTCTACAGCAGGAACGCATGTGGCGTGTAGTAGAATGGCTGAGGCTTAATGCGATCAGCCCAGGAACAATTTTGGCGTAAAATCCTAACAGGATTCCGAAGATCACTGATGAAGAAAATTGCAGGTGTATGAAAAAAATCGCAGGGAGACAATGACTCTCGCCACCAAAAAACCCGAAAATACTCCACCTTCGGTGGGTTGAAAAAAAAAACGAATTTTTTCATTCCCCCCCCGAAAAAAGGAATTCTCCAGTTGATAAAAAAAGGGCGGGAGGGAGGCGGCGCTTGGAACGAGCGGCTCCCGAGGCCATGATTGCATCAGACCGGGAACAATGGAGGCTCCCCGCACCTCCTCATACAAGGACCTCGGGAAAAAAAACACTACCACCGAAGCAACATTGTGGAAAATACACCACCAGGAAGGTGGTAGACATCGAGCAGCAGCAAAAAATCCGTTCGATGGTGCCGGATGGCCACGTTTAAAACTCGGATTAAAACCGATTGTTCCTTCCCCCCCCCCCCCCAAACCAATTCACGGTCTCATAAAAAGGCCTCGAAAATCTACCGAGGCCCCGGGCCAAGCAGGAGGCCCAAAACCACCCCAGCTCAGCAACAGCATCAGTTTTTTTTTGTATTTTAGAATTATTTTTCTTCTTCCTCGTTTAAAAGTGTATCCGATATCAACTCCAGGCGGTTGATGAGTCTTGACCGAAATTCAAGCAGTTCGGCCCCAAAGGAAAATGGCGGTGGGTCAGGGTAACTCACCACACCTGAAGCCCAAAAATATTCACATCGACCGCTGGAGAATTAGGATCAGCTACAGGAGACCGAAAACCGAACAGGTGGCACTTTTAAAAAGTCGGATTAAATCGGATACACATGGGAGGAAAAGAAAAACAAAATTAAGCGACGCGTTTAAAAGAAACCGAATGCGCTTGCATCGAGAGATGCAATTTAACCGACAGCCGGCATATTTCCTTGGCCTACATTCTGGTGAGTTTTTTTTTTAAAAAACCCCCTTAACCTCGTTTTTAATAGTTACCGTTCAACGATGGAACTGCAAACCTCCCTTCGGTTGACTCGGAGACTAAAGGACCGAAGAGATGGCGTCGCTGTAATTTATAGGCCGGAGAGAAGGCGGGCGGGCCGCTGACGACAAAGGCGCATTCCTGCTGCCCGCCCCCTTCCTGCTTCTCTCAATGGCGGAAAAAAATTACACCGTATCTATTTCTGATTTCCACCCCCCCCCCCGCCTTTCCTATTTCATTTGATCTTGCCCATAGTATGAAGCAGAGAAAAGCACACAACTTTGAAACACCGCATTCCTGATCCACCTGCTTTTTCTTTGTTAGGAGGAGGCCTTCCACAGAAATCCTTTGCCCAGATCTACTCAGGGTTGCCACCCATCCGGTTTTGACGTATTTTTCTCTCTGTGTGCCTCTAGAAGTTTCTAAAGTATAAACCAGATGCCAGAAACCGGATTAACTTCTTCCACCGACCTTTATTCGTCACTGAGATTTCAAACGTTTAAGAGAAGCAAACATCAGAACTGGTACTATAACTTCCACTTACTTTCTTGTGTGCTTTTTTGAAAAATCATTTACGAGTTAGCCCACAAGTGTAAAAAAAGCTGCGTTTATTCCACCTCAAAGCAATGATTCGTATTTCATGATATAATCCAGAATTGTCATGCAATCCATGAAGCATTGGAAACACTCAGGAATCGTTCCCACAATTCACTTGACGGTTGAAGCTGAGAATAAAAAAGTTTTAGGTTTCTATATTTTAAATATGTACAAACACACGAATGAGCCGGTGAACAAAAACCAGAAACAGTTGTGCTTTTATTTCAAAATAAATTAAAAATAATGCTGGCAATCAAAAATTCACCGATTGCACAATTTCACCGTTACTGATCAAAAGCCTAATTTATTTCTCATGGTTATATGTTAATTTTATAGTTAAGGCTCCAAGTGTAAAATGTCAACTGTGTTCTATTTTGAAATCAAATACAGGTAGCGCTACACAATCAACTTTGAAAACATTTATGAAATAATCTGTAGTCTAAATGTCTCAGTCCATTCATGGAAATGAGAGAAATTGCAGTCTTTGTCATCATTGGACTGCCACTTGTCCTCATAAAGACTGTCTAAATAAATTTATCTACGGTGAAAAGCCATTTAAAGAAAAATGCTGACAAGCTATGATCAAATCCTGCTTTTGGGTTTGAACTGAATGATTGACCTCAGCAATAGCAGCAATACCAGCTATGCCAAGCTGACACAGTGGTACAACATATGCACCACATAATTATAATTAGGGAAAATACATTGCTAAAGGCAAAACAAACACCTGGGGTTTCCATGAACATACTATTTCTGCATTTGATGCTTTGGATCAATGTTAAATCATTAATACAGTGAAAGTTGGTAGCGGTCTTGAATCCTGCCGCATTTTAACACGAGAAGGAAACCATCTGCAGTATTAATTTTCACATACCACTGGCATTGCATAATTATTGCAAAACTGCTTCAGCAAAGCCTCCACATCTAGACACTTCACAAATTATTACACAAAGTTGTTTAATGTGGAGAGAATTGTTATGATTGCAAGTTTAACTCCCCTTTACATTCATTTTTAAATGTGACTTTGTGAACTTAAGTATCTCAAGCTTTGTGTAGGCAATTAATTTTTTTTACATTAGTGACAGAAAGCAGACTAATCTAGTTTTCAGACACAATAGATCTACCAGTTTCAGAGTGTTGAGTACAGTATTTTGATACTCAATGATAAATAGATACTCAGCAGGAATGTCACAGCTTAAATAAAACTAGGCCAGAACATTTCAGGCATGAGAAACATGCAAATTTGGCTGTGTCGCTTTGATAATCATTTGATGATATATTATCACTTGTTGCTTTGCGAGGTAGAACCTGGCACAGTACATTTGGGACACAGTGAACTTTAATCTTTAGCTCCAATTACCAGGACAGTGATTAACTTGATTGACTGTCATCACCTCAACATGAGATAGGCATGTGTATTAAATTTACTTCCGCAACCCTATTCCCTTACGTACAGAGCTCTGAGGCCTCATTTCTGAACACTTATTCTGGAAGAACAAATTCTACCAGAAAGCACAGCAAATTTGTATAGGTCTTTAAAAAAAACACTTTTCTGGTGGGGATATGTGGAAGGAGGGCACCTCCTAGTTTGTGTTTTCGCAAGCTGATGCCAATAATTCAGTGTATCACATTTTTCGGCCCACCAGTCCATTAAGCTAAGAAGTTAGATATGTATAGCAAGAGCATCGAAGAGAAGAATGAAAAGAAATGAATACATAAGACATTAACAATTACAAACAATGACATGAACTGATTGTAAACATTTCTTTAGTAAATAGATACAAGTTTGCAGCAACATACTTAATATAGTTAAAAGGTTATAAGTTAAAGCCCCACTCGAGGATTCAATTACAAAACTTAAACAGACACTAGAGCAGTATTGGGGAATGTTATTCAGGTAAACCTTTGTTTCATCCACAGTTCAGAAAATATGTTGATGGTGTGAAAGAGTGATGTAGAATCCGACTTGATCGTACAAGGCTGGACTCTAAGCAGTTTTTAGGATACCAAGATCACTACAGGACACCAATTTGGATCTCTCAACTTGAGGTAATAAAGGGATGAAAGTGGAGTGTTAAAGAATTACTAAAATTGTACCAGATTGAGAGATTATGCCTGTCAGGAAAGTTTGAACAGACAGAGAAAAGACCAAGGGGAAAAGAGGTCTTTAAAGATGATAAAGTTTGAAAGGGTAAATGTGGGGAAGATGTTTCCACCCTTAGGCCTGGAACTACAGGCCATAAATAAGAGTTAATAAATGCAATGGGCCATTCAGGAAAAATATCGTTAGCCAGACAGTGGTGAGAATGTGGAACTTGCTACTGCAATTTGTTGAGGTGATTAGCATACATGCATTTAAGGGGATACTAGATAAATGTGTGGGAGAAAATTAATGGAAATGTTAATTGGGTTAGAAGGAGAAAGGTAAGAAGGCTTGTGCAGCACATAAACACTAACATGGATGGAACAAATAGTCTGTTTCAAAGCTGTAAATATTTTGTAGTATTGTACATTCTTATAAGATGATTAACACCGTGTGCTTTAATAAATTCATTGGTTAAAAATAAATACATAAAGTGCTTCAAGATGAATTATACTGATGTAGGTTTTGAGAAGCTTTTGATGCTGCAGAGGGAGTTGGCAAGACAGAAATTAGGGCCAGCCTATTCGAAAGCTTATTGCTGACAGTGCGGTGAAAAGATTGAAGGTTACATGTAGCCAGAGAAGGTTGGTTGAAGCTGTGGTTGGCTTTTTAATTGAAAACAAGACTTTTGATTTTATTCTACTGAACAACAAATGTGGTTTGGTGGGGACAGAGGTGATGAGTATTGTGAGATAGAATTTCCAAGATATGATCATATGACATTATGTAGATACAAGTTGTTCTTTTTCAGTTCTTTAACAACATCAAATGGCCACAAAATGTTGGCAATTGAGTCACAAATGAGATGCTTCAACCCTCAGGTTATACATTGTGGAACCAGGAGACATTTTGCAAAAAGATTACTCTTTTGACTTTTCTCTTTAACATATACTTTCCTTCACAATGCTACAGAATATCAAATGAACAAATTAATATTTGATTTCAAAAGTTGAACAAGCTTATTTGCATAATTGTAACAAATCATTTGAATCAATGTCTTCAATTTCTTGCTTCTAAATTAATACAGCTAGAGTATCCTTCAATGATGCCAAAAAGTTACATATTTTCTTTCAAATCTTAAATTTCACTATTTATCTAAATTGCTCCTGTTTTGCTTAATGATCACCAAAACATTAAATAATTTATTTTTAAAAATAAAGACTTAGTAATTTTCTCCAGGAAAAAGAGTGGCTTTTCCTAGATTAGAATACAGGTACTAACTGCTTACCAGTCAGCAAAGAAATAGATTCATCCAGATCACAGTTGATCTTCTTCCTTTACTCCACCTTCCTGATTCCATTATTATTTGAAGATTTATCAATCTCTCAATTCTAAAGGCATCAAGGAAATGGGAGGGGGAGGGGGAGTGCAGGAGCATTGAGATGGAGGATCATCCATGATCAGACTGAATGGCAGCGAAGGGTTGAATGACCTGCTCCTATTTTCTGTTTTTCTATGTAATCTCTCCTGAATGCACTGAAGCAGCTCATCTGCAACAAATTTGTTGAAAGTGGTTGACTGTGACATCAACATCCAAAATGTTTAAAATATGATTGAGAAATTTTTGATTTATAAGCAAATCAGCAGAAAAAAATTCTATGTATATGCCGTATCTCAGCTGGTTTTTGATTTGAAAAGATGGACTCCTACTCACTTTATTGCAGCAGGGGAGGCAGTATGGATGGGGGCTACAATGGACCTAATACTAACCTGGAAAGTGGATTTGAGCAGGGAATTTGGACACAGTCAGCCTGGACAATCTCACCTCTATTTAAAAGGTCTTGGAGATGTGGCACATCTGCATCCTTCTCCGTCTGAGACTGCCTAGTTCTACAATAATCGCCCAATTCCATGCCTATCACAGCTCATTTGCTAAAACTCTCATCCCTGGCCAGCCATTCACTTTCTATCCTCCATAAATTTAGCATCCAAAACTCTGCTCCTTTGGCCTAACTTACACCAAATTTCATTCATCCATCACCTCGTGTTCACTGATCAACATTGGCTCATGTTGAGAAACACCATTTTTAAAACCCTCATGCTTGTTTTCAAATCATTCCATGGCTTAACACTTTTATAGCTTTGTTATCTATTCAGAGAATGCCTTCAATTTTCCTTCTTTAAAACAGTCTTTATTATCTACCTTTTGTAGGTTGGTGTCAAATTTTGTTTGATAATGCTCCAGTGAGATGTTTTGCCATGTTAAGGGTGCTAAATAACCACAATAAACTTCTTTAATGATTGAACGATTGATATGTTGAATGTTAAGATTGTGGCTTTACTAAATCATATCCTTTTTGCCTTTTAGAGTCATGTACAGTGTCACAAGACATCCATGAGAATGATTCCTCAGAGAACATTCCTTATGGACCCACCATTGCAAAACGTACAGCTATTCACCAAAGTAAATATTCACTTGACTGGTGGGTCCACTAAAACAGTTAGTTAAGGTTTCGCCTGATGATTCATAATAAGCACAAACAGCCATTCTTGGCAGGAACAGCTGGTGAGTCCAATCACAGGTGCAATTCTGTCTAGTTCTGCTTATTCTGGACAAGCTTTCGGAAGGATGAATATCAACAACTTAGTCAGGTATTGACCAACTTGCTATGTAATCTCTCTACAACAATGGAGGGGGTGGTGCTATATAACTCAGTAGATTTACAAGAATGGCTACCTCCATAAAGTTTTAAGCTCAGTTTTCATATGGGTCTGTGCAGGCCATGATCATGGCAGTGCAGATTTTTAACAACTTAAATAAGAGGACAGATACTATATCCATGGCCTTGCAACGTGTCACTGATCTCCACCAAATTGGTCAATAGTGATGTAATGCTAGTTCAGAAGACAGATATTTGGGAAAGGGTACATGGAAGTGGGAATTCCACTCAAAGTACTCCCACTTTTCACTGATAGCATTGTCCATCTCCAATTCCCCTCCACACCCACTACAACTTGCCTCGTCTCCTGATGACCAAGTCTGCCCGCACAGATGAACATGCAACAATCTTCAATAAGATCCTTCTGGCTCAAACCCACAGGGAATGGGCCAAAAAATAATTCAGCAGTCAGATTAGGGATCTGAGCAGCTTGCCCCTACCTCTCCTGAAGCGACACATGATATAATTCTTGAATTTCTATGTTGTGTGATTCATCATGATTATGCACATTAGTGTTTGACAAAGAGTTTTGTTTCCTTTTTAATAATGCCACATAAAATGTATTGGTGATCAGAACCTCTACGTTTTATCCATAATTGCATTCTGAATGCCAACTCATCCTTTTCCAACTTTCATAGTGAATGACAATGTGACAAAATCAATTACACAGATATGTTATAAGTTAGAGTGGTTACAGTACTGTTTACTGCAAACAGATGTAGTGGGACAGACTGTTTCTTACGTTTTAGGTCAGGTAGTGCACCCTATAAACGGCGCATCTGGCAACAGGTTCCCTATTTTCATCCTGCTCCTTCTGTATGTTCTCAGCTGAAGACAATGATGAGCCCTTTTGATCTGATTTATTGTCACATGTATTGGTATGGTTTCTTGTGTGCTATATAAATCGTTCTATTAATAAAGAAGGAAAAGACTGCAGAATCTAGTGATCTGTCATAGCTAGGGTGTAGATAAAGATCAACTTAATATAAAGTAGGACCATTCAAAAATCTGATGGTAGCAGGGAAGAAGCTGTTCTCAAGTTGGTTGGAACATAAACTCAGACTTTTGTATTTTTTTCCCCAATTGAAGAGAGCATGTCCAAGGTGTATGGTGGATTTGATTAGTTAGCTGCTTTTCCAAGGCAGTGGAAAGTGTAGACAGAGTCAGTGGATGGGAGGCTGGTTTGCATGATGATCTGGGCGATGTTCACAACCCTTTGTAGTTTCTTGTGGTCTTGGTCAGAGCAGGAGCTATACCAAGCTGTTAAACATCCAGAAACAATGCTTTCTATGGTGCATCTATAAAAGTTGACGGGAGTGGTAGTGGACATGCCAAATTTCTTTAGCATCCTGAGAAAGTAGAGGCATTGGGGATTTATTAACTATAGTGTTGGTGTGGAGAGACCAGGACAGGTTGGTGGTGATCTGGACACCTCGAAACTTGAAGCTTGCAACCATTTCCACTTCATCCCCAATGACGTGTAGTGCCCCTGCCCACTATCTCCTTTGTTTTACTAACACTGAGGGAGAGATTAATGTCGCTGCACAAATTCTCCAGATTCTCTCTTTCCTGTAATCTGTCTTATCATTGTTTCTAAGATGCTGTCATTAACAAACTTGAAAATCGAATTGGAGGGAATTTGTCAGTCATAAGGGTATAAGGAGTATATTTTGTCGTCCTCCACCTGCATTCCTAACTTCATCACATCCTTGGTCCAAACAAAAGAGCTGAATCTCAAAGATAACTGCCCTTGATGTGAAGGCAAAATTAAATTCCATAGGAATTAGGGGAAAACACCACAAGTTGGAATCATACTTACAGGAGGGCCAGAATGACTTAGAGGGACAGAAGGGGGCTGGCAATGTGATAGTGGTAGGGGATGGGAGGGTCAAAGGAATTGACAGGAGGTTCTGTGGGCAGAAGCGTGACTCCAGGATGGTGGTCTGCCTCCCTGGAGCAGGGGTACAGGACATAACGGAAAGGATAGAGGGAATTTTGAAAGGGGAGGGGACCCAGGCAGAGGTAATAATACACGCAGGGGAGAGGGACGTAGGAAGGCGGAATAGGGCAGATGTACGTAGGCAATTTAGGGAGTTGGGGTCCAAACTGAAGAGCAGGACCTCCAGGGTGGCATTCTCTGGGCTGCTGCCTAGTACCAGCAGGGCTAGGAATAACGAGATCATGCAGCTGAATGCATGGTTGAGAGATTGGTGCAAGGTAGAGGCCTTTACTTTTGTAGACCACTGGGAAGTATTTGTGAGAGAAGGGCAACTGTATAGGAGGGATGGGGAAAATTTGAATGGGAGAGGGACAAATGTCTTAGCAGGGAGGTTAGCTGGAGTCTTTATGTAGGGTTTAAACTAATGGGGGGGGTGGTGGGGATGCGACTGATAGCTCATTAGATACTGGGGTCAGGAGTGAGTTGGGTGATAGAGTAGATTTGGGTGAAAGGAAAATTATCAGGGAGAAGGAGGTTCTGAGTGGCCCTGGTGGGTTGGACTGCGTCTGTTTCAATGCGAGGAGTGTGACGGGTAAGACAGATGAGCTTAGGGCCTTGATGTTTGTGAGGAAGTTAGATGTGGTGGCAGTAACGGAGACGTGGTTACGTGAAGGTCAGGATTGGCAGCTGAATGTTCCTGGGTATAAGTGTTTTAGGTGTGACAGAGGAGGGTTGAAGAGAGGTGGTGGGGTGGCGTTGTTAGTAAAGGAACACATCACAGCAGTGCAGAGGGAGGACAATATGGAGGAGTTAGGGATTGAGTCACTGTGGGTGGAGTTGAGGAATAAAAAGGGAGAGATTACGATGCTAGGGGTTTACTATAGGCCACCCAACAGCCCGAGGTCAGTGGAGGAAGGTATTTGCAGAGGCATTTTAGATAGGTGCAGAAAGAATAAGGTGGTTGTAGTGGGTGACTTTAATCTTCCTGGAGTGGATTGGAAGGTGCCTAGAGCTGGGGGTACGGATGGAGAGAAGTTTGTAAAATGTGTGTTGGAAGGGTCCCTGGAGCAGTACGTAACTAGCCCGACTAGGGAGGGGGCTATACTGGATTTAGTGTTGGGAAATGAGCCGGGGCAGGTGGTTGAGGTTGAGGTAGGCGAACATGTGGCTAACAGTGACCACAAGTCCATCTACTTTAGGATAAAAGTGGAAAGGGATGAGTGCCGTCCGAAGGGGAGGGTGCTGAACTGGGGGAAGGCGAGCTATAGCGGGATTAGGAGGGAGCTGAAGGACACTGATTGGGAGGGGTTGTTAGCTGGCAAGTCCACGGTTGGTAAGTGGGAGGCTTTCAAGGGCAAATTGATAATGTTGCAGGAAAGGCATGTGCCGGCAAAGAGGAAGGATGGGAAAGGCAGGATTAGAGAGCCGTGGATTACAGGGGGTATCGAAGACTTGGTCAGGAAGAAGAGGGAGGCATATGTTAGGTCG
The DNA here is from genome assembly GCF_965287045.1 of Carcharhinus amblyrhynchos. Lineage (NCBI taxonomy): Eukaryota > Metazoa > Chordata > Chondrichthyes > Carcharhiniformes > Carcharhinidae > Carcharhinus > Carcharhinus amblyrhynchos. The sequence goes on from NC_137347.1 coordinate 20,635,271, forward strand.
AAACAACTGGGAACGGAGAGTGCACTGGAGGAATATAGAGAGAGTAGGAGGGAACTAAAAAGGGGAGTTAGAATGGCGAAAAGAGGGCATGAAATGGCTTTGGCTGATAGAATTAAGGAAAATCCAAAAGCATTTTACTCTTATATTAGGAGCAAGAGAGTGGTTAGAGGGAAAATTGGTCCTCTTAGGGACAGAGGAGGGGAGCTATGTATCGAGTCTGAGGGAATGGGGGAGATCCTGAATGAATACTTTGTGTCGGTATTCATGAAGGAGAGGGTTTTGGTGTCGAGTAATGTCTTGGAGGGAGTTGTAGATCAGTGGAAGGAAATATCCATTACGAGGGAGGAAGTCCTAAGGTTTTTAGGTAGCATAAAAACGGATAAAGCTCCGGGGCCTGATGGTATTTATCCCAGGCTGCTTAGGGAGGTGAAAGATGAAATTGCTGGGCCTCTGACGCAAATCTTTGTCTCTTCTTTGGACACAGGTGAGGTCCCAGAAGACTGGAGGGTAGCTAATGTGGTACCGCTGTTTGAAAAGGGTAGTAGGGATAACCTTGGTAATTATAGACCAGTGAATTTGACATCGGTGGTAGGAAAATTATTGGAAAAAATTCTTAGGGATAGGATGTATGAGCATTTGGAGCGTTGTGATCTGATTAGGGATACGCAACATGGCTTTGTTCGGGGGAGGTCTTGCCTTACGAATCTGGTAAAATTCTTTGAGGAGGTGACAAAAACGGTTGACGATGGGCGAGCCGTTTATGTCATCTATATGGATTTCAGTAAGGCGTTTGACAAAGTCCCTCACGGTAGGCTGGTAGAAAAGGTTAAGGCACATGGGATACAAGGACAGGTAGCAAGGTGGATCGAAAACTGGCTGGGCAACAGGAGACAGAGAGTAGTAGTGGAAGGGTCCTTTTCTGGCTGGAGGTCAGTCACCAGTGGTGTGCCGCAGGGCTCAGTACTGGGACCTCTCCTCTTTGTAGTATATATAAATGACTTGGAAGAGGGCATACGTGGTGTGATCAGCAAGTTTGCGGATGACACCAAGATGGCAGGATTGGCAGATACTGAGGAGGACTGTCAGGTGACACAGCAGGATATAGATAGATTGGTATATTGGGCAGATAGATGGCAGATGGAATTTAATCCTGACAAATGTGAGGTGATGCATTTTGGAAGGAATAATGCAGGGAGGAGTTATGTGATAAAAGGTAGACTGATTAGGAGTATAGAAATACAGAGGGACCTGGGAGTGCAGGTGCACAAGTCTCTGAAGGTGTCAACACAAGTAGAGAAGGTTGTGAAGAAAGCTTATGGAATGCTAGCCTTTATAGGAAGGGGTGTAGAGTACAAGAGCTGCCGTCTAATGCTTCAGTTGTACAGAACATTGGTTAGACCGCATTTGGAGTACTGCGTCCAGTTCTGGTCACCTTACTACCGGAAGGACGTGGAGACCCTGGAGAGGGTGCAGAGGAGGTTTACCAGGATGTTGCCTGGCATGGAAGGACTGAGTTACGAGGAAAGGTTGGAGAAACTGGGGTGCTTCTCCTTAGAAAGACGGAGATTAAGGGGAGATATGATAGAGGTGTATAAAATAATGAAGGGAATAGATAGAGTCAACAGTGGTAGGCTTTTCCCTAGATTGGGGACAATTATGAGAGGTCACGATCGAAGGGTGAGGGGGGAGAAGTATAATTTGGATACGAGAGGAAGGTTTTTCACGCAGAGGGTTGTGGGGGTATGGAACGCACTACCGAGTAGGGTGGTGGAGGCAGGCACGTTGGACTTGTTTAAGGTTTACTTAGATAGACACATGAGCGAAACAAGGATGGAGGGTTATTAGTAGAGGGTATTAAATAGGGTCAGAGCCTTGGGACGACACCAGAAATGTAGTATTACATGTTAACGTTTTGTCTTTTTATTCCACAGGTGTCGGTCCACCTTGTTGTCAAACGAGGGGCATACACAAGGTGGGTCGTGCGTGGGCTGCTCTTGGAGGTTCCGGGAGTGGCCTAGTACTTCGTGTCGTTGTGTATGCTTAATCCTGGACCAGCAGATGGGCACCACAACAGCTCAGTGACTATCACTGCTAGCTGTGCAGATACATGGATTTGGGCCTGTGCCTGTGGGAGTTTGCGCATTCTCCCTGTGGTTGCGTGGGTTTCCTCCGGGCGCTCTGGTTTCCTCCCACACCCCAAAGATGTGCTCTTAGGCTGATTGGTGTACCAAATTGACACTATTCTCCCCTGAATCTGGCTACTTTAGGGGTTCCACTCACATACACACAGGGCAGGGTAGGTGTAGGAAGATGCGGTGGCGCGGGCTCGTTGGGCCGAAGGGCCTGTTTCCTGTGCTGGGTTGTTCTTTGTTCTTTGTTTATCACAAAAGGAAGATGATTGTGATCGCTGTTTGAGATCAATCATCTCAGTTCCAGTACATTGCTGCAGGAGTTCAAAGGCCTAACTATTTTCAGCTGTTTCATCAATGACCACTCTTCATCATATATGCAGAATGGGGAATGCTCAATACTATTTACAAGTTCTCAGATACTGAAGCAGTCTTTGTCCATATGCAGCAAGACCTGAACAAGGGGTTGCCCATTTAAGGCAGAGATTAGAAGAATTTTTTTTCTGAGGATTTGGAATTCCCTTCCTGAAGATGTAGTAGAAGTAGAGTCTTTGATTACTTTCAATGCATAGATAGAAAGGTCCTTGATAAACAAGGGGGTGAAAGATTTGAGTGGTGGAACAGGCTCAAATGTTGATTTGAAAGTGTTGTCTAAAGTTCTGGTGACATGCCTGCATCCTCCCATGATATGGCATTACTATCACTGTATCCTGCACTATCAAAATCCTGCAGGTCACCTTTGACCAGAAACTGAACTGGAGCAGCCATATAAATATTGTGGTTTCAAGAGCAGGACAACGGCTGGGAACTTTGAGGTGAGTAACTCATTTACTGACTGCATAGAGTCTATGCACTACATTGGCCTGGATGAGTACAATTCCAACAACACTCAAGAAATTCAACAACATCCAGGGAATAGCAGCTCATTTGATCAGCATCCCAACCGTCAATCTAAACATTCACTTCCTCCACCACTGACAGTACGCGCTGCTGCCACTACGTACAAGATGCACTGGAGCAACTCACCATGGCCTTTTGACAACACCTTCCAAACATGTGACCTTTTCCACCTAGAAGAACAAGGGCAGCTGGCATTTGAGATTACCTCTATCTGTAAATTTCCCTTCAAGCCATCTTGACTTTGACTTATATGGTCATTCCTTCTCTGCCACTGGGCCAATACTGTCACCCTTCTTAATAGCATCATGGGTGTATCTACATTACATGGACTACACTGATATAACAATTAAGGATGGTCAGTAACTCCATATATGGTGAAAGAGTATACGACAAATGTACTACCAGTGGGTATGGTTCCTCACTCATTGCAAACTTCATGTGAATGATCCTATATAGTGGAAATCTGTTAGGTTTGTTGATCTACATATAACATGCACTATTTGTACTAACAGACCATGGTTAACTGTGTTTGTGAAAGTGAAATAGTGTTTGACAAAGTTCTGCAAGGATGTAAAAGCAGGGTGGCTAAAAGGGAACCACTAGGTAGAGTGCATTTGGATTTTAGAAGATATGTTATAAAAGGTGCCACATAAAGGTTACCATGATAAATAAGGGATCATAGTCCAAAAGCAGAAAATGTTGGAAAATCTCAATAGGTCTGACAGTATCTGTGGTGAGATAGAACAGAGCTAATGTTTCAAAGAACGAAGTGCAGCACAGGAACAGGCCCTTCGGCCCTCCAAGCCTATGCCGACCATGATGTCCCAACTAAAATAAAACCTTCTGCCCTTACTCGATCCGTATCCTTCTATTCCCTCCCTATTCATGTACCCATCCAGATGTCTCTTAAATGTTGCTAATGTGCCTGCTTCCACCACCTCCTCGGACTGTGTATTCCAGGCACCCACCACTTTGTGAAAAACTTCCCCTGCACATCTTCCTTAAACTTTCCCCCTCTCACCTTTAACCTGTGCCCCCTTGTAATTGACATTTCCACCCTTGGAAAAAGCCTCTGACTATCCACCCTGTCTATGCCTCAATTTTGTAGACTTCTTTCAGGTCTCCCCTCAGCCTTTTACCTTTCTAGTGAAAACAATCCTGGTTTATTCAACCTCTCATAGCCAACACCCGAGACCAGGCAATATCCTGATGAACCAAAACAGAAAACGCTGGAAAATCTCAACAGGTCTGGCAGTATCTGTAAGGAGAGAAAAGAGCTGATGTTTCAAGTTCAGATGACCCTGTTTCTCTTTTGGTTTCAGATTCCAGCATCTGCAGTAATTTGCTTTTATCCTGGTGAACCATCTTTGCACTCTCTCCAAAGCTTTCATGTCCTTCTGATAATGTGGTGACCAAAACTGCACATATTACTCCAAATGCAGCCTAACCAAGGTTTTATATAGTTGCAGCATGATTTCCCAACTCCTGTACTCAGTGCCCCAGCTGATGAAGGCAAGCATATCATACGCCTTTTTAATCACCTTGCCCACCTGTGTTGCCACTTCTTTAAAGTTTATTAGTATCACATGTAGGCTTACAATAACACTGTAATGAAGTTGCTGTGAAAATCCCAAATATGAATGATCTTCATCAGACCTGCTGAGATTTTCCAGCATCTCAATCATTTGCTTTTATTTAAGAGAACATTGAATTGGAGGTAACATGTTAGCATGGGTAGAAGATTGGTTAACCAACAGAAAATAGTCTGGCTATTTACAATATATATTAATTACCTGGATGAAGGGACAAATTGCATTGTGACCATATTTACTGACAATACAAAGATGGGTAGCGAATTAAAATGTGAGGCGGACACAGTCTAAAAAGGGATATACAAAAAGTGAGAGTAGCCATTTGGCAGATGGAGTACAAAGTGGGAAAACAAGAGGTTATCCACTTTGATAGGATAAACAGAAAAACAAAATATGTAAGTGGAGAGAGACTACATAATGCTGAGGTGAATCTGGGTGTACCTCAATCACAAAGTTAACATGGAGGTATAGCAAGTAATTTGGAATGTAAATGGGATGTTAGCTTTTATTGTAAGGATGTGGAGTATAAATTAGTAATGAAGTTTTGCCAGTATTGGATATTGTATGCAGTACTCTAGGTGTTGTCTCAACAATCTCAATCTCCTTATTTAAGGGGCGATAATAACTGCATTGTAGGCAGATCAGAAAAAGTTCACTAAATTGATTCCAAGGATGAAGTGGTTGTCATATGAGGAACAACTGAGCTAGTTGGGTCTATAATTATAAGGATTTAGTAAAATGAGAGGTGATCGTGTTGAAAATAAAAAAATCTGAGGTGGCTTGACAAGGTGGATGCTGTTTGGATGTTTTACCTCATTGGGGAATCCAAAACCAGGGGCACAGTTTCAGAATAAGGGATCTCCTATTTAAAATGGAGATGAGGAGGAATTGTCTGAGGTTTATTAATCTTTGAAATTCTCCACACCAGACAGTGTTGGAGACGAGGTCTTTCAGAATATTTAAGGTTGATTAAGATCAACAAGGGTTACAGGAGCAGGAAAGGAAAGTACAGTTAATGGCTACAATCAGATCAGCCATGACTTCACTGAAAGGCAGAGCAGGGGTCAAATGGCCTTCTCCTGCTCCTAATTCTTATGTCTAATTTCATCCAACAATGACGCAATAACATTAAAAATAACCTTTTTTTAAACTAGACATATAATGTTCAGAGCAAACCAGCTAAGGGACAGAAACCTCAGTCTTCAGGGCCAGGTTTCAGGAATTTCCTAACGTGTAGCAAGTGGGAAAAACTCCCTAGTTGGGGCAAACAAGCATAAAAATAGCCCTAAGGATTTATAGAACATACCCCTATGCCTTAAATTTCCCTTGCTATATCACATTTCAAAAGTACAGTTGCATTTCCTAGATAATGTGTGGCAACACAAGACAAAGTAGGGTCAAAGGGACATCCAGATTTGAAAGGTTGGATCTATTCTCTCTCCACAGATCCTGTCAGATCTGTTGAAATTTTCCATTTTTTTTCCCCCAGATTCCATCATTGCAGTATTTTGCTTTTATTATAGACAGAAATAGGATCTTACTTTTAAACAGATTGCACTTCTGTTTAGCTGCAGTGACCAAGGTGTGAAATGCACAAGTTTTCATAAGTTTCTGATAACCTCATTTCATCAAAAATAAGATCTTCCATTGACCAGTGTCATTTGGCAGTGTTTGAGAGAATAACCCTTTTAAAATTGCATTAAAATATTCATTTATGTATTTAAGAGTAGCAACAGGTACCATTTTATTAATATAAAAGGATCTTTTCACAGCAGTTTGTTTTAAAGCACTTTACAGTCTATTAACTACTTTTGCATTGTAATCAAATCACTTGTAACTGGAGAAATGCTACCAATAGGTTTCTCACAAAAATGCATTTTTAATCAGCTTCTGGTGAGTAACTTGATTTTGAATAACTTAATGATTTAGTTGTTGGTTTCTTTGAAAAGCATTTAAAAGTTTCCAAAGCATGCCCATTCATGTCCTTGCACTCGAAACAAGTTTAATCATAAGAGCCTCCCTGAAGACCTGCAAACGAGTGCAATTAGCAGAGATTCACAATAGCAAATAATTCAGTTTGGGCTGTTAAATATATGGGTGGAAACTCAAATTGCACTCAAAATTCCCCAATCTTTTGCACTGATTTGTCCAATTTGACCAAATTGCATTGAGAAAAAAAAATTAGTGCAAATGGCAAAAGCTCCAAACTGCAAAATCTAATTCTGCATCAATTAAATTTTTATGATCAAATAAAGCTGGAACAGGATGTTCTCATAAAAAGATCAGTCTCTTCAGTTGAAAAAGCCTCAAGTTTTCACTTGGGTGGGATTTTCCAATCATCCTCACCCCAAAACTGGGGAATCTTGCATGTCCCCCCAACAATTCCATATGTGGGTGGGGTGGGAAAATTCCCCCCAAAAGTACCCAAGTATTATTCAAAAATGATAAATTAATTTAAAATTCCGGGCTCCAGGCTGGCAGGTTTCAATAGTGACAGTGACAAAGTCAAAGATAAAAGAAAAATGCTGGATGAGTGTAGCAAACTGCAGACAGTAAAAAATTCTGAAACAGTTGATTAGATTAATGCTCTGTAATGCACACTGAGGACATCTAATAATCTCTATGCAACTCACATGGAAGGCTGCAAGTCACTTCTTACATCCACTAAAAATTGTCCATGTTCAAATAAAACTTAAATGTGTCTTTTCCTTTAGAGATGGTGACTGACTTTTCAGTTAGAGCAAAGAAGAACATAGAAACCCTACAGTACAGAAAGAGGCCATTCAGCCCATCGTATCTGCACCGACCACAATCCCACCCAGGCTCTACCCTCATGTCCCTACATATTTACCCATTAATCCCTCTAACCTACGCATTTCAGGACACTAAGGGCAATTTTTAGCACAGCCAATCAACCTAACCCACACATTTTTGGACTGAGGGAGGAAACCCATGCAAGCACGAGGAGAATGTGTAAACTCCACACAGACAGTGACCCAAGCCGAGAATCGAATCCAGGTCCCTGGAGCTGTGAAGCAGTAGTGCTAACCACTGTGCTACCATGCTGCCCACATATTTTATGTTTTACTGCTTGACTAATTATTTCTCAAGTTTATGTATGCTAACGGCATATATTGACTTAAGTCTCATATTGTTCTAAGGCAGTTTTAGCTTACATCAGCTCTTAACTACTGGCTGATAAGATCTGTACTATCTGAAGTGAACTTAAGTGCTTTGAAAGGTTAGTCATTGCATGAATCAATTCCAGCTTCCCAGATACCTGGATCTACTACAGTTTGCCTACCGCCACAAAAAGTCCACAGCAGACACCATTTCCCTGGCCCTGCACTCCATTCTAGAACATCTAGATAACAAGGACACTTATCTCAGACTCCTATTTATTGACTATAGCTCAGCTTTCAACACTATTATTCCCACGAAACTCATCTCCAAACTCTGTTGCCTGGGCCTTGGCACCTCCCTCTGCGACTGGATCTTGAACTTCCTAACACTCAGACCACAATCAGTAAGGACAGGCAACAACACCACCTTCACAATCATCCTCAACACCAGTGCCTCAAAGGCTGTGTTCTCAGCCCCCTACTATACACCTTATACACCTACTACTGTGCGGCCAAATTCTCCTGCAATTTGATTTTACGACACCACTGTAGTGGGGCAGAACTTAAATGATGATGAGACAGGGTACAGGAATGCGATAGAGAACCTTGTGAACTGGTGAACAATCTGTGTGGATGAAAGTAGAGCAGTAGATGTCGTGTACATGGATTTTAGTAAGGCGTTTGGTAAGGTTCCTCATGGTAGGCTTGTGAAGAAGATAAGGAGGTGTGGGATAGAAGGAAATTTTGCCAATTGGATAAGTAACTGGTTATCCAATTGGGAGAGATTATTGCCATACCAGTTAAGAACATAGAACATTACAGCACAGTACAGGCCCTTCGGCCCTCAATGTTGAGCCAAGCTATGTCCAATCCCAAGATCAAGCTATCCCCTCCCTATAATTCTGGAGTGCTCCATGTGCCTGTCCAATAATCATTTGAAAGTTCCTAAAGTGCCTAAGGTAGTCTATTCCACACCCCAACCACTCTCTGGGTAAAGAATCTACCATGGACATCCCTCCTATATCTCCCACCATGAACCTTATAGTTATGCCCCCTAGAAGACAGAGCGTGGTGGTGGAGGGAAAATTTTCAGACTGGAGGCCAGTTACCAGCGGTGTACCACAGGGGTCAGTGCTGGGTCCTCTGCTTTTTGTGATTTTTATCAATGACGTGGAAGAAGGGGCTGAAGGGTGGGTTAGTAAATTTGCTGACGACACCAAGATTGGTGGAGTAGTGGATGAGGTGGATGGCTCTTGCAGGCTGCAAAGAGACATTGATAGGATACAGAGCTGAGCCAAAAAGTGGCAGATGGAGTTTAACCCTGATAAGTGTGAAGTGATTCACTTTGGTAAGACAAACTTGAATGCAGATTACAGTGTCAACGGCAGGGTTCTAAGGAATGTGGAGGAACAGAGAGATCTTGGGGTTCATATCCACAGATCTCTGAAGGTTGCCACTCAAGTGGATAGAGCCGTGAAGAAGGCTTATAGTATGTTAGCATTTACTAACAGGGGATGTGAGTTTAAGAGCTGTGGGGTTATGCTGCAACTATACCAGACGTTGATCAGACCACATTTGGAATATTGTGTTCAGTTCTGGTCACCTCATTATCAGGATGTGGAAGCATTGGAGAGAGTGCAGAGGAGATTTACCAGGATGTTGCCTGGTTTGGAGGGTAGGTCTTATGAGGAAACATAAGAACATAAGAAATAGGAGCAGGAGTAGGCCAACTAGCCCTTCGAGCCTGCCCCGCCATTCAATAAGATCATGGCTGATCTGTCATGGCTCAGTTCCACATTCCCGCCCTCTCCCCATAACCCTTAATCCCCTCTCTTATCAAAAACCCATCAACCCGCTTCTTAAAAATATTTAGCGAGGTAGCCTCCACCACTTCAACTGGCAGAGAATTCCAGAGATTCACCACCCTTTGAGTGAAGAAGTTCCTCCTCAACTCTGTTCTAAACTGCCCCCCCTTTATCTTGAGGCTGTGCCCCCTAGTCCTACTGTCCTTTCTGAGCGGGAAGAGTCTCTCCACCTCTATCCTATCCATCCCATTCATCATCTTATACGTCTCAATGAGATCTCCCCTCATTCTTCTAAACTCTAACCAGTACAAGCCTAATTTATTCAGCCTCTCCTCATAGCTCAACCCCCTCAACTCCGGCATCAGCCTAGTAAACCTCCTCTGCACTCCCTCCAAGGCCAAAATATCCTTGCGTAAGTACGGCGCCCAAAACTGCACACAGTACTCCAGCTGCGGCCTCACCAATGCCCTATACAGCCGCAGCAAGACCTCCCTACTTTTATATTCAATCCCCCTCGCTATGAAGGCCAGCATCCCATTCGCCTTCCTGACCACCTGCTGCACCTGCAAGCTGGGTTTTTGCGACTCATGCATAAGGACCCCGAGGTCCCTCTGCACCGTCGCCTGCTGCAGTTTTTCTCCACGTAAGTAATAATCCTTCCTACCATTATTCCTACCAAAGTGGACCACCTCGCACTTGCCAACATTAAATTCCATTTGGCATTTCCTGGCCCATTCGCCCAGCCTATCTAGATCCTTCTGTAGACTCTCCCCACCCTCCGCACAATTTGCCTTTCCACCAATTTTGGTGTCATCAGCAAATTTCGACACCCTACACTCGGTTCCCTCCTCCAGATCATCTACATAAATGGTAAATAGCTGAAGCCCCAGCACCGACCCCTGGGGCACTCCACTAGTCACCATCCGCCAATCCGAATAGCACCCATTGACCCCCACTCTCTGCCTCCTATTTGACAACCAGTCCTCTATCCACGCTAACACCCTACCCCCAACTCCATGCCCCCTGACCTTCTGCAATAACCTCTTGTGAGGTACCTTGTCAAACGCCTTCTGAAAATCAAGAAAGACCACATCCACCGGCTGAAAGGTTGAAGGAGCTGGGGCTTTTCTGTTTGGAGTGGAGGAGGATGAGAGGCGACTTAGAGGTTTATAAGATGATGAGAGGGATTGATAGTGTGGACGTGCAGAGACTATTTCCTCGGGTGGATGTAGCTGTTACGAGGGGGCATAACTATAAGGTTCATGGTGGGAGATATAGGAGGGATGTCCATGGTAGATTCTTTACCCAGAGAGTGGTTGGGGTGTGGAATAGACTACCTGCTGTGATAGTGGAGTCAGACACTTTAGGAACTTTCAAACGATTATTGGACAGGCACATGGAGCACTGCAGAATTATAGGGAGGGGATAGCTTGATCTTGGGATTGGACATAGCTTGGCTCAACATTGAGGGCCGAAGGGCCTGTACTGTGCTGTAATGTTCTATGTTCTTAACTGGTATGGCAATAATCTCTCCCTCAATGTCAACGAAACGAAGGAGATTGTCATCAACTTCAGGAAGCATAAAGGAAAGCATGCCCCTGTTTACATCAATGGAGACAAAGTAGAAAGCTTTGAGAGCTTTACGTTTTTAGGTGTCAGCAGTCAGAGGGATGGAGGCTGGAGCAGTGAGTGACAGATTTTTTTTCCAAGAATATACTTTATTCATAAAAATCTCAAATAAACTCTTGCAAATGTACATGGCTTTGAATTGCAAACAGTGCAGAATCAAAACATTTTTTACAGATTTATGCAAATTACAGTCATTACATACTCCCAGTGCACTGTGTATGCTTTCAATAGCGCCCCTACCGCTCAGCAGCGAGCTCCCTAGTGGGAAAAGGTTCTGCCCATTCCCCTACTGGTGAGTATTGCATTTTTGCTTTGTTTTTATCTTCTAAGTGCCATAAGATAGCACCCTAGGAGCTCACCCAAAAAATGTGAGCAATTCTCTCCTGTTTTTACACTTAAAATTTTTTTGGTAAGATCACCTCCCAAGAAATTTGGGGGAATTAAAAGGAATGTTACAAGCTCAACGTGCATGCAAAATTTCAAGAAGATTTCCCTTCAAACAGTGCCATTCAGATTAAGACATTTGGGGGAGTTAATGGGAATGTTGCAAGCCCCGCAGTTGCTCTTTTCAAAGCCTGTGGCTAAAGGCAAGGCTTTTCAAAAAAAAATTACAAAACATTTCAACTTGACATAACAAGTGTGCAATAATATTCACATTTTCTCTAGAGATCAAGATATACTCTGAGGTGCTTCAATAAATGAGATTACAAACATTTCAATAGTTTTGTCCCATAGAGCGCAATTCTGTTCAAACTATATACATCAGTCATGTTGCACTCTAAAGTGCTGTTGTACAGTTACATATAAATTAGGATTAAGCACACAGTCTGAGGAGATTTTATGGTTACCAGTTTCTCAATCTACATTGGCTGAAAGGCCTTCCCCATTGTGCTGTGACAGCAGCTGCCTCAAGCTTGAGCGCGTCCTTCAGCATGTAGTCCGGGACCTTGGAAAGTGCCAGTCTGCAACACTCGGTCAAAGACAATTCTTTGCACTGGAAGATCAACAAGTTTTGGGCAGGCTAAAGAGTGTCTTTCACAAAGTTGATGATCCTCCAGCAGCAAATATCTCTTAGCAAAGATATTTGTATCATCGACAGCCACAGGTGAGGTGATGGAAGACTGGAGGGAGGCAAATGCTGTGCCATTATTTATGAAAGGTGGTAGGTAAAAGCCAGGGAACTACAGACAAGTGAGTCTAACATCACAGGTGATTAAGTTGTTGGAGAGGATTCTGAGAGACAGAATCTACATGTGTTTGGAAAGGCAAGATTTGATTAGGGATAATCAGCATGGCTTTGTGTGTGGGAAATCATGTCTGACAAATTTGAGAGTTGTTTTTGAAGGAGCAAAGAAAGTAGATAAAGGCAGTAGTGTAAACATTATCTACATGGACTTTAGCAAGGCCTTTGACAAAGTTCCACATGATAGACTGGTCAGCAAGATTAGATCACATGGGCTCCAGGGAGAACTAGCCAAATGGATATAAAATTGGCTTGCTGGTAGAGACAGAGGGTGACAGTAGAGGGTTCATTTTCAGACCAGAGGCCTGTGACCAGCGATGTGCTGTGTCCACTGTTGTTTGTCATTTATATAAATAATTTCGATGAGAATAAAGGAAGCATGGTTGGCAAGTTTGCGGATGACACCAAAATCGGTAGTGCAATGGGCGGTGAAGAAGGTTATCGAAGACTACCACAGGATCTTGATCAATTTGATCAGCAGGCCAAGGAATGGCAGATGGAGTTTAATTCAGATAAATGCAACGTGTTTCATTTAGGTAAAACAAACCAAGGCAGGACTTACACTGTTAATGGTAGGGCCCTGGGAAGTGTTTTTGAACAGAGACCTAGGGGTGCAGGTACATAGTTCTTTGAAAGTGGCATCACTGCTAAATAGAGTGGTGAAAAAGGCATTTGGCACGGTTTCCCTTCATCAGTCAGAGCATTGGGTACAGGCGTTGGGACGAAATGTTACTGCTGTACAAGGTATTGGGAAGCCGCATTTGAAGTACTAAACATAGAAACAAGAAGCAGGAGTAGCATTTGGCCCTTTTGATCATGGCTGATCAAATTCAATATCCTAATCCCCGTTTTTCCCATTTCCCTTCAGCCCCAAGAGTTATATCTAATTTATTCTTGAAATCAGAACATTTTGGCCTCAACTACATCCTGTGGTTGTGAATTCCATACATTCATCACCCTCTGGATGAAGAAATTTCTCCTCACCTCAGTTCTAAAAGGTTTACCCGTTATCCTCAAACTATGATCCCTAGTTCTGGACACCATTAGAAACATTCTTTCTGAAGCTACCCTGTCTAATGCTGGTAGAATTTTATGAGATCCCCTCTCATTCTTCTAAACTCCAGTGAATATAATCCTAACTGACTTATGACAGAACTGCCATCCCAGGAATCAGCCTGATAAACCTTTGCTGTACTCATTCTAGCAAGGACATCCTTCCTCTGATAAAGATACCAAAACTGCACAATCCTCTAGGTGTGCCTCACCAATACCCTATACAATTGAAGCAAAACACCCCTATCCATATACTCAAATCCTCTTGCCATGAAGGTCAACATTTGCTTTCTTTACTGCCTGCTGTACCTGGCAGTTACTTTCAGTGACTGATGCACAAGGACTCCAAGGTCTCATTGAGTATCCACCCCTCTCAATTTACACCATTCAATTAATAATCTGTCTTTCTATTATTGCTGCCAAAGTGGATAACCTCACATTTATCCACATTATACTACATCTGCCATGCACATGCCAGCACACTCTGCCTGTCCAAATCACGCTGCAGCATCTCTGCAACTCCTCACAGCTCACCCTCCCACCTAACTTTGTATCACCTGCAAATTTGGAGATAATACATTCAGTTCCGGCTTCCAAATCATTAATATATGATGTGAACAGTTGAGTCCTAGCACAGATCCTTGTGAAACCCCACTAGTCACTGACTGCCAATCAGAAAAATGCCAACTTTATGCTTCTGATCTGCTAGCCAGCTTTCTATCTATCTCAACACATTACCTGCAATCCCATGTGCTTCAACTTTACATAGTAGTCTGTTATACAAGATTTTGTTGAATGCCTTTGATTATACCAATGCCTTCTAAATACTGAGTTATGAAATCCTTGATAATAGACTCCAGAAACTTGCCCAATACTGAAGTTAGACTCACTGGTCTATAGTTCCTTGTTTTCTCTCTACCTTTTTGAAAAGCAGGCTTACATTAGCTTCCCTCCAATCTGTGGAAACTATTACAGAGTCCAAAGAATTTTGGAAAATAACCACCAATGGGTCTACTATTTCTAGAGCCACTTCCTTAAGTGCCCTAAGATGAAGATTATCAGGACCTGGAGATTTATCCACCTTCAATCCCATCAATTTCTCCAAAAACATTTCTCTATTAATGCTGATTTCCTTCAACTCCTCACTAAAACATGTTTCCCTTAGCACTTCTAGTACAATTCTAGTTGTCCAGCTATAGGATGTTATTAAACTGGAAAGGGACCAAAAAGATCTACAAGGATATTACTGAGACTGAAAAGTTTTAATTATAAAAGGAAAAGCTAGAACATTTTTCCCTGGAGTGTAGGATGATAACGGGTGACCTTACAGAGGTTTACAAAATTATGAAGGGCATATATAAGGTGAATATAGGTCTTTTTCCCCAAGATAATGGAGTTCAAAAACTAGAGGGCACATGTTTAAGGTGAAAGGGGAAAGGTTTAAAAGGGACTCAAGGGACAACCTTTTCACACAAAGGGTGGTGTGTATATGGAATGAGCTGCCAAAGGAAATGGTAAAGGTGGATACAATTACAATATTCAGACAGTTACATGGATAGGAAAGGTTTAGAAGGATATGGGCCAAATGCTGACAAATGGGACTAGTTCACTTTAGGAAACCTAGTTGACATGGATGAGTTAGAGCGAAAAGCCTGTTCCCAAGCTGTATATCTCTATGACTCAGTTATCTTTGTCTCAGTGTGTCTCCCTGGGAACAGCGTACAGCATAAAGTCCTGTGTTACAGAATTGCTTGGGATGAACCTTGACAAATACCATTGTATTGCTAGCCAGACTGTCTTTACAAAGACACATTCCACATGGAGGTGTGCGACTGTCTGTTCACCCCCACAAAGGCAGCGTGCAGTGGCACAGAGGCTTTGGACATGCAATAAGGATCTGACAAGATGCACCCTTCTCACCAGCAGGCAAGCCTGGTCTTGGTGGTTGCCTGAAAGTTTTGGCAGTGAGGCATTCTGCCAAATGACTTTGACAATCTGTTCAGGGAACCATCCAATATGATCCACCATTCCTTTTCCCTTAGGGCCTCAAGGATGTTACATGCAGACCATTGTTTGATGGACTTGTGGTCAAAAACTTTTCTCTCAGCAATTTTTTCCACAAGAGACAGGTGATACAGCATCGTCCAACTGCAGGGTGGAGCTTAAGGAAGCAATTAGGAAAGCGAAGAGGAGATATGAGAAAGCTCTGGACGGTCAAAATAAGGAAAATCCCAAGGTATTCAATAAGCACATCAATAGGAAGAGGATAACCAGGGAAAGAGTAGGGTCCATTAGCACCAAAGGGGCAAGCTGCGGGTGAACTCAGAGGACATTGGTAGATTGTTGAATGAATACTTCACATCCATCTTTACTGGAGAATGAGGACGAAGGCATGGAATTTAGGGAGAGAGACTGTGTGGTTCTTGAGCAAATTGACATAGGGAAGGACAAAGTATTGAAGGTGTTGGCAGGCTTACAAGTGGTCAGATCTCCATTGTGTTGCAGGCTGCTGTGGGAGGCAAGGGAAGAAATTGCAGGGCCTCTAATCCAAAATTTGTGATTCCCTATGGCCACTGGAGAGGTGCCAGCAGACTGATGAACTACTAATACGATTCTACTATTTAAGGAGGGTTGTAGAGATAAGCCAGAGAACTATAACCAGTGAGTCTGACATCAATGGTGAGGAAACTATTGAAGAAAACTCTGAAGGAGTACATCTATCTCCACTTGAGAAGTATTTGTCTCCACTGGGTAGTCAGCATGGCTTTGCCAGAGGGAGGTCATGCCTAACAAATTTGGTTGAATTTTTTGAAGTGGTGACCGGATGTGTACTTTAGGGTAGTGCAGGTGATGTAGTTGATATGGATTTCAGCAAAGCCTTTGACAAGGTTCCACATGGGAGACCTAAAAAGCTAATACATGGGATACAGGATAACTTGATAAAGTGGATCAAAATTGGCTCAGTTGTAGGAGACCGAGGGTGATGACAAAAGATTGTTTCAGTGACTAGAAGAAGTCTCACAACACCAGGTTAAAGTCCAACAGATTTATTTGGTAGTAAACACCACTAGCTTTGGGGGCTCTGCCCCTTTGTCAAGTGAGTGGGGAGTTCTGTTCACAAACGGGGCATATAAAGGCACACACTCAGTTTACAAAATACTGATTAGAATGCGAGTCTTAAAGGTGCAGACAATGTGAGTGGAGATAGAGAGACAGGACAGAAAGTGAGATGTTGCAAGACCAGGCAAGTCACGGGGGTTACAAATCGTGTGACATGAACCCAAGATCCTGGTTGAGGCCATCCTAATGTGTACGGAACTTGGCTATCAGTCTCTGCTCAGCAACTTCATGCTGTCTGAATCATGAAGGCCACCGTGGAGAACGCTTACCCCGAAGATCAGAGGCTGAACACCCAGAGGTTTGCTAACAGGAACAGAACAGTCTTGCCTGGTGATCATCGAGCGGTGTTCATTCATACATTGTCGTAGCTTCTGCATGGTCTTCCCAATGTACCATGCCTTGGGACATCCTTTCTTGCAGTGTATCAGGTAGACAACGTTGGCCGAGTTGCAAGAGTACGTACCATGTACCTGGTGGATGGTGTTCTTATGTGAGATGATGGCATTAGTGACTGGAAACCAGTGTCCAGTTATATACCACAGGCATCTGTGCTGGGTCCCCTATTATTCATTTGTAAAAACAACATAAATGACTACACAGGGCTAGGGTTAGTAAGTTTGAGGATGACACAAAGATTAGCTGGGTGGTTGACAGTGAGGTTGAGCATCTTGGGCTACAAGAAGATATGGATGAGAAGGTCAAATGGATAGATAGGTGGCAGATGGTGAGGGCACTGCTAGAGGACGGCATGCAGTTCTAGTTGCCACATTATAGGAAGGATGTGATCGCAATGGAGGGGGTGCTGTGGAGATTCACCAGGACACTGCCTGGGATGGAACATTTAAGTTATGAAGGGAGATTGGATAGGCTTGGGTTGTTTGCATTGGAGAAGACTGAGGAGCGACCTATCGAGGTGCACAATATTATGAGGGGCATGGACAGAGTGGATAAACAGCAGCTTTTCCATTTAGTTCAAAGATCAGTCATGAGGGGATAAGCTGAAGGTGAGGGGCAGGGGGCAGGGGTTGAGGGGGGGGAATGTTAGGAAAACTTTCTCCCCCCCACCCCCAGAAGGTGGTGACGGCCTGTAATGCGCTGCCTGGGAAGGTGATCAAGTCAGGTTGCCGCACATTCTAGATGAGCATTTGGCACTTCATAACATTCAAGATATGAGCCAAATGATAGTAAATGGGATTAGATGGGAGGTAAGGTGTTTCTTGTCAGTGCAGACTCTCGGTGGGCTGACGGGCCTCTTCTGTACTGTGTGATTCTAACTACTTAGAGAGTATTCTGTGACAACGTGGCCAGATCCATCCTTCACAATACCAGGGCCAGTAGAACCTCTTTACGAATTCACATTTGGTATTTGTGTTCCAAGGATCTACGTACAGCTTGATGCGGCTGCACACAAAGGTGGCCACTCAATTTTCGACTGTCCTGCATCACAAAACAGAAAATTACTACAAGCGCCTTCATGATTATGAATCAGGGGGCTGCAAGAGTGTGCGATGCTACACTGGAGTTTCTTTTTAAACGACCTTCACCGCAAATAATCACAATTTTGAAAGCCTATGTGAGTAAAAAATGTTTATGAATAATAAAATATTCTAAGTGTAAAAATTCACGACGCGAATTTTGAGTTTAATTGAGGTGCATCTGGATGCAGAGTGACCTAATGTGAACCTTAAATTAGTGCAAGGCAGGTACTCACCGCAGTAATTGATGTCTCTATGAGGTGGTAAACTAGTTTTTTTCTCTTTGAATTTTACTTAGATTTCAATTCAACGTCTCCAGTACGGGTTTCCCTGTTGCGGAAGTGAATCGAGAAGGGCTGGATCCAGCAGCAAGTGCTATTCCTCCACTGTTTCTGAACCAGGAGGAATCCTGCCCAACCCAACCTCCCTCTGACCAGCAAATTACACTCCTCTCAATCTGGCTGGCTGGCTGGAAAACTCCGTGTGGCAGGAATTCTCTATTACCCACGTTTGCAGGTTTTCCACTCGCTCTGACCTCCCCACCCAAAAAATAACGGTCATGAAGTCTAAACATGATCGTTTAAGAAATACACTGCGTCAGGTGAAATCACATTTCAACTACAGGTTCTGATTCTGAAGGGGATGGTGTGAGGTGCTGCATTGAGTCTACTGATACAGACTTATTCACATGATGTTCCCTGAATCCCAGCCAGCACATTC
This sequence comes from Carcharhinus amblyrhynchos, assembly GCF_965287045.1. Taxonomy (NCBI): domain Eukaryota; kingdom Metazoa; phylum Chordata; class Chondrichthyes; order Carcharhiniformes; family Carcharhinidae; genus Carcharhinus; species Carcharhinus amblyrhynchos. Next base: position 20,654,059 of record NC_137347.1, read on the forward strand.
TATTCTCGGCCGCATTCCCCTTGTTTTGAAATCACTGAGCTATGACCTTTGAATATTAAGAAATCTTTGTCTGCCTGCAACAGGAATATCAGCCGACTTGATTGTCCGCAATTAAGATGTTGCCAGGAGCGACCTCCAACAGGTGGATCAGTTCATCTTAATTCTATCCCTTGCCATGCACCATTCTCGGCCCAAGGGCGATTGAAATCTGGACCTTGTGGTGTAAAGTGATAACGAATAAAAAGCAGCCCTACTGTGGACATCGTGTAAATGCAGCCTGAATCTCGAATCAGCCCAATCTGAGACCCGAAGAACCGAGAAATGAAGTTTACCCCACACTATAGTTGATGAGGTTGGACCTTAACATTGGAGTTGCACAACAAAATGTTTATCACTAGTATCAAGCCAAATTAGATGCTGGCACAGTGGTATTGTCACAAGACTAGTAATCCAGCGACCTAGAATAATAGTCTGGGGATCCATGTTTCAATCCCACTAGGGTCAATGGTGAAATTTGAATTTCAATAAATAAAAATCTGGAATCAAATGTCTAATGATGACCATGATAATGATGCCCTTTAGGGAAGGAAATCTGCTGTCCTTACCTGGTCCGGCCTACATGTGATTCCAGACCCTCAATGTGGTTGACTCTTCAAAATGCTCTCTGAAATGGTCTAATATTCAGTTCAAGGGCAATTAGGGATGGGCAAGAACAGATATCATGAATGAATAAAAAAAACTGACACTAAATTTGCACAAGAACACGAATGACCCTTAGAAATATGCATTGACCCTGGTTTCACTATTCTCTGGGGATTTTTAAATGTGATGGAGCCTTTCCAGAATCTAGGGAATTTTGGAAAATTAAAATCAATGCATCTACTATCTCAGCAATCACTTCGAGGTGGAAGTCCATCAGGTGCTGGGGACTTGTCAGCTTTCATTTCCAATAATTCTCTCAGTACTCTTTTTCTGGCAAGTATAATTGTTTTAAGTTCCTTCTACATTTAACATTCTGATTCACACTCATTTCTGAGGTGTTATTTGTACTCTCTGTCATGAAGACAGATGCAAAATATCTGTTCAATTCATCTGCCATTTCCTTACTTTGCCGGACTCTCTCTCTAGAGGACCAATGCTCGCTGGACTTATTCTTTTCTATTTTAAATACCTATAGAAACACTTACTGTCTGTTTTGATATTTCTAGCTAGTGTTCCCTTGTATTCTTTCTTCTTCCCCATTAATCTTTTAGTTGCTCTTTGTTATTCTTTATATTCTGTCCAATTTTCTGATGTGCCACTTGTCTTTGCAGAATTTTACATTTTTCTATCAGTTTGATACTATCTTTAACTATCATAGTTAGACACAAATGGTGTGTTCTTCCCTGAGAGTCTTTGTTTCTCACTGGAATGTATTTTTACAGAATATTCTGAAATAATTCCCCAAATGTCTGCTACTGCATCTCTATGGAGGTCTTGTGGCACAATGGTTAGCACTGGCCAGGGACCTGGGTTTGATTCCGGCCTTGGGTGACTGTCACTGTGGAGTTTGCTTGTTCTCCCTGTGTTTGCATGGGTTTCCTCTGGGTGCTCTGCTTTCTTCCCACAGTTCAAAGATGTGAAGGTTAGGTGGGTTGGCCATGCTAAATTGCACTTTAGTGTCCCAAGATGTGTAGGTTAGGAGGATTAGGAGAGTAAATATGTGGGGTTATGCGGGATAGGGTAGTGGGTGGGCCTGGGTGGGATGCTCTATCAGAAAGACAGTGCAGACCCAAGTGGCACCCCTGGACTTGATGGCCAAGGAAGTGTATTCATAATGCGGCCAAACAGGTTGAATGTCATCCAGCAAATCCGTTGAACACGCCAGCGATTTGTGGTAAGAGTGGGAGAGACTTCTGATCAGCCTTGTTTGATGTGGAGCAGCGCCCCCTTAAGCTATTAGCCTCTGGCGACAGACTATTTTGTGCCATGGGAGTGGGAAATCACATTGGCATCAAAAATCATTGCAAACAAGTGGTGTATATAAGATGACCCTCAGTTCGTTTGAGACTTTAGGGTGAGCGCAATAACTTTCTGCCATAATGAAGTGCTGCTCCTGATACACTGCATTTAACACTGTTGGGGAAGACCAGTTCCTGCCTTCATCTCCATGTCGAGCTGTTCTTTATCAACAGCCTTGTGTTTCTGGACCCCTGGACTCTCCTGTGTCACTGCGTTGGGTCATACCCACATCGATCTTGACAGCATTGTGCTGTGGAACTCATGCAGCCACTCCAGCAACGACCCGAAGTTCAACCAAGGGTGGAGTGCAAATTGAAGCTAGGGAATGAGGGGGTATGGCCTAATGTGGAAAGAGGGCTGTGCGAGGGAGGGGGTGGGAGAAAGGGTGAAAGCTCATGATGGCATGCAGAGGGACAAGGAGTGGATAAACAAGATGAATAATGGAAGGTAGAGAGAAGACCAAGAGGAGGAAAGCTGGACCCCATTAAGGCTGCATGGAATACTCATAAAAAAGGGAGTCAAAGGGATACCATATTGTTTACTGGAAAGGGATGGATGAAGCCTCTAGATGTGGTAGGTAGAGGTCCATGGGATATGGACACCTCGCAGGTGATGGCCACAGGTGGAGGAGTAAAGCATATCTTCTTGAGGCTGCTAGCCTTTTTCCTCAGCTTTGCTGATGTTCTGCATAGTTTGGTAAAGATCGTTGGGCTGGAGAGAGCAATATAAATGTGTTGGACTGGTATATAAATGTGGTAGTGGGAGCTTCAAACCTATCAGCTGAAGGTGGGTGGAAAAATTAGCTGCCGACCCAACAGGAGAGTCGGAGATGAACTTACCTGTGCATAATTAATGAGGCTCAAAGTATTGAATCTGGTGCAGGATCCGTCTTTCTGGCCAGCAGGACACACATCGCTAGAGCTGCCTATCACTTCATTTAGACTCAAAATGATAAACATCTCCACACTGTCTCTGCAGTTCTTTTAGAGCCATAGCATATAGACCATCAGGCCCCAGGAATTTGTGACGTTTTAGTTTCTTCTGATCCAATATCTTTTCTCTGCTGATATTAATTACTTTAATTTCCTCACTTGTTTTAGCACCCAGTTTATCCTTTATTTCTGATAATGCAACCTGTCTCTTCTACTCTGATAACAGACCCCAAATATTTATTGACTATCTCTATCATGACCTCATTCCCATAATAATTTCTCTTGCCTCTGCTTCTAATGGACCAATGTTTACTTTAGCTACTGTCTTTCATTTTATAAATTTGTAAAAGCTTTTACAACCTGTTTATATATTCATGGCTAGTTACTCTTCTATTTTTCCATATTTATCAATTTTTTGGTGGCCTTTTGTTCGTTTGTAAAACACTCCTGATCTTCAGGTTTGATACTATTTGTTGTAATATAAAAGCTTCTTCTTTTAATCTAATAGTATCCTTAACTTATTGAGCGAACCACAGATCAATCTTTCTTGCTGAGTTTTTAGTTTTCAATGGAATGTATTTTTATTGAACATTTTAAATTGTTTCTTTAAATGCCTCCTCCCACTGTTCATTAACCTCCAGATCTTTTCGTCTATTTCATCAATCAGCCTTAAGCAATTCTCTCTCATACCAATGTAATTGGCTTTATTTAAGTTTAAGATTCTTGCTTGTATTGGAATTTATCACTTTCAAACTTAACATGAAATTCAATTGCATTATCACTAGTTCCAAGTGGATCTTCTTCTATGAGATTACTAATACTAAATTTAAAATAGCTTCATATTTAGTTGGTTCCATCTTGTATTGTTCCAGAAAACCACCACAAAATTATTCTATAAACTCATCTTCTGGTCTGCCGTCATCAATTTGAATTTGAATGGGGGTTTTGTCTATATGAAGGTTAAAGTCCTCCACAATTATTACACTGCCTGTGTTAAATGCTCCAATAATTTATTATTTATTTGTCCAACAGCATAACTACTAGTCGGCAGCCTATAAACTACTCCCACTTGTATTTTCTGACATTTGCTATGATCCCCTTGCCAGGGCGTTCCCAATGACAGGGTAGTCAAGAACCAAGGATACAGGTAAACCATTTAGGATTGTAATAAGAAATTTCTTCACCCAGAGAGTTGTGAGCCTAAGGTATTAGCTAAACTGAAGGCAGTTGAGGTCAAAATGTATGTTTTCAAGAAGGAATTAGAATTAGCTCGTGGGGCTAAAAGGATCAAAGGATATGAGGGAAAAGTGGGGACAGGCTATTGAGTTGGATAATCAGCCATAATTGTAATGAATGGCGGAGGAGGCTTGAATGACTGAATGGCCGACTCCTGCTCTTATTTTCTATGTTTCTATTAAGAACATTAGAACATAAGAAATAGGAGCAGAAGTAGGCCATCTAGTCCTTCGAGCCTGCCCCGCCATTCAATAAGATCATGGCTGATCTGAAGTGGATCAATTCCACTTTCCTGCTTTCTCCCCATTACCCTTAATTCCCTTGTCTATCAAAAACCCATCTACCCGTGACTTAAATATATTTAGCGAGGTAGCCTCCACCACTTCAACGGGCAGGGAATTCCAGAGATTCACCACCCTTTGAGTGAAGAAATTCCTCAACTCTGATCTAAACTGCAGCCCCCCCCCACCCCCCCATCTTGAGGCCGTGCCCTCTAGCCCTGCTATCCTTTCTAAGCGGGAAGAATCTCTCTACCTCTACCCTATCCATCCCCTTTGTTATCTTATACGTCTCTATAAGATCCCCCCTCATCCTTCTAAACTCCAACGAGTACAGACTATATGATTGTCTGAGCCAAAATCCTTCCCCATTAATGTCCTTGTGCCATCCTTTACTATCAGGGCTAACCCTCATCCTTTGCCATTCTATCTGTCATTTCAAAATATAGTGTACCCTGGAATATTTCCCCTCCTTGGTCACCTGTAACCATGTCTCTGTAATGGCAATTAGATCTAAAACACTTATCTCTATGTTGTATTTTGTTGTTGTTCAAGTTTATAGAATCAGAACTGCAATATCTGTGCAAGATTCAGCAAATTAGAATGTTGAAGTAAAACTTTAATAATAAGTTTAACACACTATTTAAAAATAAGCCCATGGACAAACTGACGATATAACATTAATTTTATGACAAGTTTAAGTGGTAGGCCAGTGCTACACCAAAAACAAATGTATCTCCAAGGTGTCATGGGTGTCTGAATTTGAAGGTTAGCCCAAAAGTATCTGGTGAACTGTTTTCAAGTAGTTACCTGTGCCAGTTCATTAAACCAAGCATGTGGCAGCTTTAATTGTAGTGATTGCATTACACTAAGTATATTTACCCATAGGAAACTTTAACTTGGGATACTATTTAGGTAATCATCTCACTTAAATCCCACAAAAACTAAACATTGACAATAACTGCAGAGTTTTATGGCCCTGCAGGCTGTTGGATTCCTGGTTGCGCTTTAATCACTGGATATTTGAATGGCTCACCGCATCTGCCGTGGTGGGGCCAGAAGATTCTAGCTCCAGTTTCTACTGATCTAGAAATGCCATGAGACTCGTAAAGCTTTATAATCTGAACTTTACTACATTTCCAGCAGAGTAATGCAGCACAGAAGGAGGCCATTTGTCCACTGACTCTGGCTTTTTGAAAGGGCTTTCCAATTATTTTCAAACCCCAGCTCTTGCCCCTTAGTCCTTCATTTTTTTTTCCTTTTTAAACATTTATTCAATTTTCTTTCAGAAGTCACTATTGAATCAGCCTCCAACACCCTGAGAGACAAGGCATTCTAGATCATAACTTGTGATATTAAAAATCTCTTATCTGGTTCTATTTTCAGAAATGAGGGAGTTATTGAAATCTTATTGGATACAATTTTTTGGATATTTTCTCCTCCTGAAAGCACATTCCTCCTAATATAAGGTTCCACCAACAATATGGCCTGCAAATACCATTATCACAAGCACACATGCAAAGGGTGGGTTGCAATCTTCCTGCCCAGTTAGTATCAATGCAGGCAACCCAGCCTACAATTTCCATACTGCTTTCTGAGTAGAAGGATTTGTTGTGCAGTCAGTATCGCTCGTACTATTCACTGACTGCATACTTATTGGGTAAGCTTATAGCAAAAGGCAACCAGCTCCTCTGAAAGTGAAGTTCTTTCTGGCTCCAAAACCTGTGCTACAAGTTCAGGATGAAATGGCCGAGGAAGGAATGTTTGAAGATTCTCTGATGTGCTCTGGAGGCTTTGGTTCAGAAAGTGGAGGGGAAGGGGAATATCCTTTTCTCCTGTAGGTGGAGGTAAACCCTTGAGGCATCTACTGAGGAAGCAGCGGGGAGAGTTCACTAATCATCAATGCCAGGGGCACTGACTCAAGATGGCTGCAATGAAGGGACAAATTCAGTGATGCAACTAGATTTGTTAAGGCAGGAAGACAAAAAAAGTAAGGCTGGCATATAAAAGCACAGGCACTAAGCAGAAACCATTCTATTTTATAAATGGAGTTGGTGGGGATACATGGTGAGGGTGGGGGAGGGAACAAAAATCCTAAAGCTCTTTCAGTGCTTTCTTACGAGTCACATGAGAGTATTGGCATGAGTTTGCACTGGGCCTCATGGGGAACAGTCTCCATTCAGGAGTTCTCAACCACAGCCTGGCAGGAGAGTTGTAGTCATTATATCCAACACAAGGAGCTGTAGTGGCTGCTGCAGGGGCAAAAGTGGAGCCACCTGGGAGTTTGGTCCTGGGTTGAATGTTGGAATAGGCTTGAGGGACCAAGTAGCCTATTCCTGCTTCTCATTCAAACGTAAGTTTGGTTGCATGTCATTGTTTGGACCATTAAGGTTTTTTTTCAGCTTCCTTATGAAAGGTGGCTAATTGGTCATGTGACACAGTTTCCCCAGGATTCTCAGCATCTGGAATCTTCCATATAAAACACTTGACAGAATACTTAAAAACTCATTGTGCATTCAGAAACAAATGACAACCCTAACAGATAGCAAAGATTAGCTAGTGCTGCACAGAGCAATTCAACCACTGCATTTTCCACCAGTAAACTGAATGCTTTGATAGAACCCGACAGTGCAGAAAGAGGCCCTTCAGTCCATCGAGTCTGCAGACAGTGACCCAAGCCAGGAATTGAACCCAGGACCCTGGAGCTGTGAAGCGATCAAGTGATCAAGGACTTCTAGCTGTGTGTGACTTTTATGATTGCAGTTCTCATGAAGAGGCACTGCCATGTAAAACTGAATGATCTGCTAGTTCAATTTTCACAACTAGATGAATTTTGTGTTATTTGATAAATTGTTTAACAAGAGCACACATGATAGAAGGAATGAAGAATACATAACCAAATTTCCAATGCTATGAACTCATATAGATGAAACCAAATGGAAAATAAGTACTTGTCAATCATTGGTTAGAATTAGCTAACACTGTATTCTTAAATCACAATGATATATTACTTAATTTATAGAATCCCTACTTTGCTTTTGGATAACTCTACAGCAGACAGACCAGAGAGAAGAACAGCCTTAGTTGCCAGAGAGCTTGCAAGATACAACATTGACATCGCAGCCCTGAGTAAAACTTGTCTTGCCAACATAGGTCAGTTGACTGAAACTGGAGGTGGATATACTTTTTTCTGGAGCGGTCACTGCAGCGATGAGCGTCGTGATGTTGGAGTTGGATTTGCCATCAGGAGTCACCTTGTTCGGAAACTTGCTAGTCTATCCCAGGGTGTGAACGACCAACTTATGACATTACAGCTTCCACTACAGAACAGAAGTCAAGTCACCCTGATTAGCACTTATGCCCCCACAATGAACAACTCAGATGACATGAAAGACAAGTTCTACGAACAACTAAACACCCTACTATCATCAGTGAGCAGTACCGACAAAATAATCTTGCTTGGCGATTTCAATGCAATAGTAGGGTATGTCTCTGCAATCTGGGAGGCATGGAATGGGCAAGCCTAACAGTAACAACCTACTCTTAATGAAGACCTGTTCAGCATACGACCTCCTGATCACCAATGCAACCTTCTGTCTGTCTACCTGTAACAAGACCTCCTGGATGCACCCCCGCTCTAAGCATTGGTATCCTATCAACTATGTCATTGTCAGGAGAAAAGACAGGCAGGATGTCAGAGTAACCAAGGCCATGTGTGGTGCTGACTGCTGGACAGATCACAGGCTTATTGTCTCCAAAATGAGGTCCCACATAAGACCCCAGAGGCAACCACAAGGAAGCAAGGTTGTGAAAAGAATCAATGTGGCCAAGCTAAAGGACGTCAGCATAGCTTCAGCACTGGCTGAAGACTTAGAAATCAAGCTTGCTGACCTACACCTCGCAGACAGCGCTGAGTACGACTGGGAATGTTTCAGGGATGCTGCCCATTCATCTGCACTGAAGATGCTCGGGCCCTCTGCCCACAACAGCATAACTGGCTCGATGAGAATGATGAAGAGATACAGGCTGTACTTGTTGAAAAGCACTGTCTTCACCAGGCCTGTCAGAACGACCCATCATCAGCTGCCAAGAAAAATGCTTTTACCAGTGCTCGCAGGACAGTCCAGAATAAACTGTGTAAAATGCAGGATGCCTGGCTGAATGCAAAGGCAGATGAAATATAGGGATACACTGACAGAAACGGTTCTATGAAGTCCTTAACACTCTCTACGGACCTCAGTATCTTGGGAGCTTCCCCCTCTTGGGTACAGGTGGTACAACTGTCATTACAGAGAAGGTTCAAATCCTGCCGAGATGGGCTGACCACTTTGAGGACGTCCTCAACCAACCGTCATCTATTAATGATGAGCTAATAGACAGGATTCCCCAGGTCAATACCAACATAAGAACATAAGAAATAGGAGCAGGAGTAGGCCAACTAGCCCTTCGAGCCTGCCCCGCCATTCAATAAGATCATGGCTGATCTGTCGTGGCTCAGTTCCACATTCCTGCCCTCTCCCCATAACCCTTAATCCCCTCTCTCATCAAAAACCCATCAACCCGCGTCTTAAAAATATTTAGCGAGGCAGCCTCCACCACTTCAACGGGCAGAGAATTCCAGAGATTCACCACCCTTTGAGTGAAGAAGTACCTCCTCAACTCTGTTCTAAACCGCCCCCCCTTTATCTTGAGGCTATGCCCCCTAGTCCTACTGTCCTTTCTGAGCGGGAAGAGTCTCTCCACCTCTATCCTATCCATCCCATTCATCATATTATACGTCTCAATGAGATCTCCCCTCATTCTTCTAAACTCTAACGAGTACAAGCCTAATCTATTCAGCCTCTCCTCATAGCTCAACCCCCTCAACTCCGGCATCAGCCTAGTAAACCTCCTCTGCACTCCCTCCAAGGCTAAAATATCCTTCCGTAAGTACGGCGCCCAAAACTGCACACAGTACTCCAGCTGCGGCCTCACCAATGCCCTATACAGCCGCAGCAAGACCTCCCTACTTTTATATTCAATCCCCCTCGCTATGAAGGCCAGCATCCCATTCGCCTTCCTGACCACCTGCTGCACCTGCAAGCTGGGTTTTTGCAACTCATGCACAAGGACCCCGAGGTCCCTCTGCACCGTCGCCTGCTGCAGTTTTCTTCCACGTAAGTAATAATCCTTCCTACCATTATTCCTACCAAAGTGGACCACCTCGCACTTACCAACATTAAATTCCATTTGCCATTTCCTGGCCCATTCGCCCAGCCTATCTAGATCCTTCTGTAGACTCTCCCCACCCTCCGCACAATTTGCCTTTCCACCAATTTTGGTGTCATCAGCAAATTTCGACACCCTACACTCGGTTCCCTCCTCCAGATCATCTATATAAATGGTAAATAGCTGAGGCCCCAGCACCGACCCCTGGGGCACTCCACTAGTCACCATCCGCCAATCCGAATAGCACCCATTGACCCCCACTCTCTGCCTCCTATTTGACATGATGTGGGTATGCCGGCGTTGGACTGGCGTAAACACAGTAAAAAGTCTGACAACACCCCGTTTTAGTCCAACCTATTTATTTGATAATATACTCACAAGCTTTCGGGGTTAGCCCCTTCATCAGGTGAATGGAGAGTTCTGGCCTCAGACAGAGCATATAAAGCACAGACAGTTTAGAGATTACTGATGAATCAGTAATCTCTAAACTGTCTGTGCTTTATATGCTCTGTCTGAGGCCAGAACTCTCCATTCACCTGATGAAGGGGCTAACCCCGAAAGCTTGTGAGTATATTATCAAATAAATAGGTTATCCTATTTGACAACCAGTCCTCTATCCACGCTAACACCCTACCCCCAACTCCATGCCCCCTGACCTCCTGTAATAACCTCTTGTGAGGTACCTTGTCAAATGCCTTCTGAAAATCCAGAAAGACCACATCCACCGGCTCTCCTCTATCCACCGCCCTAGATACATCCTCATAGAACTCCAGTAAATTTGTCAGACACGACTTCCCTTTAAGGAAACCGTGCTGCGTCTGCTCTATTAAGCAGTTCCCCTCAAGATGCCTCGCTATTTCCTCCTTGATGACGGATTCTAACATTTTACCTACAACATACGTTAAACTAACAGGCCTATAATTCCCTGCCTTTTGCCTGGCACCCTTCTTAAACAACGGCGCAACATTAGCCATTTTCCAATCTTCCGGCACTTCCCCGGAATCCAGCGACGTCTGGAAAATAACCACCAAGGCATCCACTATCACCTCCGCCATTTCTTTCAGGACCCTCGGATGCATTCCATCCGGTCCTGGGGACTTGTCCACAATCAGCCCCTCCAGTCTGTCGAGCACCACCTCTCTAGTAACAGTAATGTCATCGAGACCCTCCAGTCCTACCACCTTTCCATCTCTAACATCCGGCAAATTATTCACGTCCTCCTCCGTGAAGACAGAAACAAAAAAGTTATTCAAGACCTCCGCCATATCCCCATCCCCTACCACTAAGTCCCCCTTCTCATCCTCTAAGGGACCAACGTTCACCCTAGCCAGCCTCTTCCTTTTTATATATTTATAAAAACTCTTGCTATCCTTTTTTATATTAAGTGCTAGCCCAGCTTCATAGTTTCTCCTACCCTTCTTTATCAACTTCTTTGTCAATCTTTGTTGACATTTAAACCTCTCCCAATCCTCTTCTCGCCCAGTACTCTTAGCTACTCTAAACGCCTCCGCTTTTAATTTAACACTTTCCTTCACCTCCTTCGTTATCCACGGCTTATTACCTCTCCTCCTACGATCCTTTTTGACCATCGGAATAAATTTCCGCTGAGCACCAAGAAAGATCTCCTTAAAGATCCTCCACTGCTCCTCAGCAGACCTACCTTCCAATGCGCTCCCCCAGTCCACATTCGCCAATTCTTCTCTCATCCTACCGTACTCCCCTCTGTTCAAACAAAGGACGCGTGTCCGGGAACTCACTTTCTCCTCCTTTCTGCACCAGAAACTCCACCATACAATGATCACTCTCCCCAAGAGGATCCTTCACCGCAAGTTTCCTAATTCTACCCACCTCATTACATAGCACCAGATCCAAGATAGCTCGCTCCCTCGTCGGCTCCAACACACACTGTTCGAGGAAACTATCCCGGCAGCATTCCAATAACTCCTCCTCGAGCCCACCGCGTCCAACATGGGTCGACCAATCAATATGCAGATTGAAATCCCCCATAACTACGGCCGTCCCATTCCTGCACGCCGCACTTATTTGTGCGTTAACAGCCCGCCCCACCTCCAGATCATTATTGGGGGGCCTATAGACGACACCCACCAGCGTCTTCCTCCCTTTGCTGTTCCTAATCTCTACCCACAACGATTCCACCTTCTGCTCCTTGGCTCCAATATCATCCCTCGCTACCACCCTGATGCTATCCTTAATCAGCAGAGCTACGCACCCCCCTTTTCCCTCCTGCCTATCCTTCCTAAAAGCGTCGTCGATGACCCACCAGTCATAGCCGAAGTCACAAAAGCTGTCAGCCAGCTATCCAGTGGCAAAGCCCAAGGGGCAGATGCCATACCCACAGAGATCTACAAAGCTACTGGTCCTGTACTTATCAAGAAGCTCACCGAGTTGTTCCAGTCCTTTTGGAAGCAAGGATCCATTCCTCAGGAACTTAAAGATGCTTCCATTGTACACCTCACAAAAGGAAGGGCAATCGGCAAGTATGTGACAACTACTGAGGAATCTCGCTGCTCTCCATCACAGGAAAAATCCTCGCAAGAGTCTTGCTAAATCGTCTGGTCACTCATCTGGAGCTGTGCCTGCTTCCAGAGTCACAATGTGGCTTCTGCAAAGGTTGCAGGAGTATTGACATTAATTTTGCTGCGCGCCAACTCCAGGAGAAGTGTCAGGAGCAGAATCATGAGCTCTACACAACCTTCGTTGACCTTGCAAAAGCTTTCAACACTGTCAGACGACAAGGCCTGTGGAGGATCATTGTCAAAGTTCGGCTGCCCACCCAAATTCATTCAGATCATGCACCAGTTCCATGATGGCCAGAGTACTGGATGGGGGAGAATCCTCTGAGGCATTCCCAGTCACCAACAGGGTTGTGTGCTTGCACCCACACTGTTCAGCATGATGTTTACTGCCACGCTGAATGATGCCTTCCAGGACATTGTTGCTGGAATCAGCTTCAAGTACAGAGTGAATGGGAAGCTGTTCAACCTGAGGAGACTGCAAACTATAACCAAAGTGAAGGAGACTGTTCTGAGAGACTTTCCCTTTGCCGATGACTGCACCCTGTATACTGGGTCAGGTGTGGAGATGCCGACATTGGACTGGGGTAAACACAGTAAGAAGTCTCACAACACCAGGTTAAAGGCCAACCAGTTTATTTGATAGTAAACACACAAGCTTTCGGGGTTTGCCCCTTCGTCAGGTGAGTGGAGAATTCTGAACAGCGTTCTGAAAGCTTGTGGCGTTTACTATCAAATAAACTGGTTGGACTTTAATCTGGTGTTGTGAGAGTTCTTACTGTACTAGCTTAGAGCCGAGATGCAAGTCAGTATGGACAAATTTTCCATGGCATGTGACAACTTTGGACTCACCATCAACATTAAAAAGACCGAAGTCATGCACCGTCCTGCTCCTCATGCACCGTACACAGAACCCATAATCACAATCAAAGGGCAGAAACTACAGGCAGTGGACCAGCTCACTTATCTTGGCAGCACCCTCTCCCAAGTAGTGACCATTGATATTGAAGTTAACTGCAGAATAGCAAAGGCAAGTTCTGCTTTCGATAGACTGCGCTCCACTGTATGGAAATATCGAGGAATCAGCCCAGCAAAAAAATTCAAAGTCTACAGTGCTGTGGTACTCACTACCCTTCTGTATGCCTGTGAAACGTGGACTGTGTATCGAAGGCATGCAGGACAGCTCAGTCATTTCCACATGATTTGTCTTCACAGAATATTACACATGGGATGGCAAAACAAAGAACCAGACACTGAAGTTCTCTCTAGAGCAAGTCCACCATCAGTCCACACACTGCTGATGAGAGCGCAGACCCGGTGGGCAGATCATGTCATCTGTATGCCAGACGAGTGCATACCCAAGCAGTTCCTTTTTGGGGAACTCTGCTGGCAGACGCTAGCATGGAGGGCAAAAGAAACGTTACAAAGATACACTCAAGGCCTCCCTGAAGTCACTTGACATAGACACAACCACCTGGGAAATGCTGGCACAAAACCGCCCTACCTGGCGCTGCCTCATCCACAAGGACTGTCAAGCTTACGAAGCAAAGTGCATTGCTGAAGCACAACTTAAGTGCGAGCCACCAGCGCAACAACTATAGTGCCTACACATGTCTGTCCAATATGTGCCAGGACATTCCGTGCCCGAATTGGCCTGATCAGTCATCTTTGGACACACCGCATCCAGCCTCAAAATGACTAATGGTGTCAAGCTCCTCATCGATGAAGATGGACAAACAATAATAGTGCAGAAGGGGGCCATTCAGCCTATCGAGTCTGCAGAGCATCTTATCCAGCACCCCCCCACCTTATTCCCACTTATTTACCCTGCTAATGCCCCTAATCTGGGACACTGAGGGATAATTTAGTATAACCAGTCTACCTAACCTGTACATCTTTGGATATCTAAAAGAACATCTAATTATAACCAGCAGATCTAGTTATCCATCACTTCGTGGCTATTTTAGTCATTGTTTTAAAGGACCAAATACCAATCCTGAAAAACTGCATTCTTAAGATGCAAAAGGAAACCTTTCAACTTAAAAGGGAGTGTTATGAAGAACGTCCCATATTGTAGATACAATGGAAAAGTAGAGCAAATATTACCAAGGCTTATTGTAGTAATCACCATTTTCAATCCACATTTTTCTCGCGTAAAACAAGCAGGATAATATAGAATGAAAAAGCAAAGAATAAAGAGAAGTACAGCACCAGAAAAGGCCTTTGGCCCTCCAAGCCTGTGCCGATCATGATGCCCTAACTAAACAAAAGTTTAGTTTTGCCCTTACTCAGTCCATATTTCTCTATTTCCTCCCTATTCATTATCTATCCAGATGCCTCTTAGATGTTGCTAATGTGCCTACTTCCACTACTTTCTTTGGCAGCATGTTCCAGGCACCCACCACTCTTTGCGTGGAAAACTTTCTTCCTCTCACCTTGAATCTGTGCCCCCTCTGCACCCTTGGAAAAAGCCTCTGACTATCCATCCTGTCTATGCCTTTCATAATTTTGTAGACCTCTATGAGATTCCCCCTCAGCCCCTGTCTTTCTAGTAAAAACAATCCTAGTTTATTCAACCTCTCCTCATAGTCAACATCCTTGAGACCAGGCAATATCCTGGTGAACCTTCTTTGCACTTTCTCCAAGCTTCCACGCCCTTCTGGTACTGTGGTAACGGAACTGTACACAATACTCCAAATGCAGCCTAATTAAGGTTTTATATAGCTGCAACATGATTTCCCAACTCTTGTTCTTAGTGCCCCAGCTGATGAAGGCAAGCATGCCATTTGTCTTCTTAATCACCTTGGCCACTTGTGTTGCCACTTTTAGGGAACTGTGGACTTGGATGCTCAGATGCCTTTGTATCTTAATGTTCCTAAGGGTTCTGCCAATCACACCTAAATTTGATCCTCCAAAGTGCATCACCTCACATTTGTCCGGATTAGACTCCACCTGCCATTTGTGTGCCCAAGTCTCCAATCTGTCAGTATCCTGTTGTCTCCTCTGATTATCCCCCGCACTGTCAGCAACTCCACCAATCTGCAAATTTACTAATCAGATCACCCAGATTTTCCTCCAGATCATTTATATATACTACAAACATGAGAGATTCCAGCACTGATCTAGCTACAGATCTCCATTCTGAAAAACATAATTCCACTGTTACTCTCTGAAGTGGTAAGTTTTTTACACGGAGGATGGTGGGTGCCTGGAACTCACTGCCGGGGGAGATAGTGGAAGCAGCTACAATCGTGACATTTAAGGGGTGTCTTGATAAATACATGAGTAGGATGAGAATAGAGGGATACGGTCCCCAAAAGGGTAGGGGGTTTTAGTACAGTTAGGCAGTATGACCGATGCAGACTTGACGGCCGAAGGGCCAGTTCCTATGCTGTAATTTTCTTTGCTCTTTGTCTTCTATGGCAAGTTTTGGGAACCTTGGATAACAAGAGATGTTGTGAGCCTAGTCAGAGAAAAAAAATGCACTTATCAAGGCTAGGAGGCTGGGAATATACAAAGCAAGTGTGGAATACAAGGAAAGTAGAAAGAAACTTAAGCAAGGAGTAAGGAAGGCTAAAAGGGTCACGAACAGTCATTGGCCAGCAGGTTTATGGAAAATCCCAAGGCTTTTTATACATATATAAAGAGCTAGAGGGTCGCCAGGAAGAGGGTTGGCTCATTCAAAGACAGGGGAGGGAATCCATGCATGAAGCCAGAGGAAATGGGCGAGGTAGTAAGTGAGCACTTTGTGACAGTATTCATCAAAGAGAAGGGTTTGGTGGATGATGAGTCTGGAAAAGGGTGTGTAGATAGTTTGAGTCATGTTGCGATCAAAAAGGAGGAGGTACTGGGGGTCTTGAGAAACGTTAAGGTGGACATGTCCCCAGGGCCTGAAGGGATATAGCCCAGAATACTGAGAGAAGTAAGGGAGGAAATTTCTGGGGCCTTGAGAGAAATCTTTGTATCCTCACTGGCTACAGAGGAGGTCCCAGAGGATTGGAGAATAGCCAATGTTGTTCCTTTGTTTAAGAAGGGTAGCAAGGATTATCCAGATAATTGCAGATCAGTAAGCCTTATGTCAGTGGTAGGGAAATTATTGGAGAGGATTCTTCGAGACAGGATTTACTCTCACTTGGAAATAAGTGGACGTATTAGCGAGAGACAACATGGTTTTGTGAAGGGAAGGTTGTGTCTCACTAACTTGATTGAGTTTTTTGAGCAAGTGACGAAGATGATTGATGAGGGTAGGGCAGTGGATGTTGTCTACATGGACTTCAGAGAGGCCTTTGATGAGGTCTGTCATGGCAGACTGGTACAGAAGGTGAAGTCTTTGGGATTACAGATGAGCTGGCAAGATGGATACAGAACTGGCTCGTTCATAGAAGACAGAGGGTACCAATGAAAAGGTGTGTTTCAGAATGGATGGCTGTGACAAGTGGCGTTCCTCAGGGATCAGTGTTGGGACCTTTGCTGTTTGTAATATATATAAATGAGTTGGAGGAAAATGTAACTGGTTTGATTAGTAAGTTTGCGGATGACACAAAAATTGGTGGATAGTGATGGGGACCGTCATAGGATACAACTGGATGTAGATTGGTTGGAGACTTGGGCAGAGAGATGGCAGGTGGAGTTTAATCTGGACAAATATGAGGTAATGCATTTTGAAAGGTCTAATGCATGTCGGAATTGTACAGTAAATGGCGGAACCCTTAAGAGTATTGATAGGCAGAGGGATCTGGGTGTACAGGTATACAGGTCACTGAAAGTGGCAATGCAGGTAGAGAAGGTAATCAAGAAGGCATATGGCATGCTTGCCTTCATTGGCTGGGACATTGAGTTTAAAAATTGTCAAGTCATGTTACTGCTTTATAGAACCTTTTAGCTGCACTTGGAATATAGTGTTCAATTCTAGTCGCCGCATTACCAGAAGGATGTGGAGGCTTTGAAGAGTGTACAGAGAAGACTTACCAGGATGGTGCTTGGTATGGAGGGCATTAGCTATAAGGAAGGTTGGAGAAACTTGGTTTGTTCTCATGATTTGTCAGAGGTTGAGGGCTGATCTGATCAAAATCTACAAGACTTTGAGGGGTGTGGACAGAGTGGATAGCCAGAAGCTTTTCCCATGGTGTAAGGTTCAATTATTAGGGGGCATAAGTTTAAGATGCAAAGGGCAAGTTTTAAAGGAGATGTGCAAGGCAAGTTTTTTAGACAGAGGGTGGTGGGTACCTGGAATTCGTGCTGGGGAGGTAATGGAAGCACATAGGATTGTGACTTTCTTAGAGGATGTCTGAACAAATAAATGAATAGGATGGGAATAGAGGAATATGGTCCCCAGAAGGATAAAGGGTTTTAGTTCAGTCGGGAAGCATGGTTGGCGCAGGCTAGGAGGGATGAAATGCCTGTTCCTGGGCTGTAATTTTCTTTGTTCTTTGTTCTATAACCAAGCCAGTTCTTTATCCATCTAGCCAGCCCACCACAAATCCCATGTGACTTTAGTTTTTGTACCAGTCTGCCATGTGGGACCTTGTGAAACACCTTACTAAAGTCCATATAAACTGCAAGAGCTGCGTTGTATCCAAAATTACATTCAATAGCAGAGACAGGACAGGACAACTGTTAATTTTGTTCTCAGCATTATTCTGTTTAACCATATTACCATCTGAGAATTTCATTAATCACACAAGAATTTGTATCTATATTGTTGCTTTTAATGTAGAAAAGGACACTTCAAAGAGGTAGGATCAGACAAAAGTAAATATTGAATCTAAAAGGGAGACATTAGGAGGCTGACTAAAAGCTTGGTCAAAGAGGTTTACAAATGAACTTAAAAAAGAAGAGGATGAGAATATTTATGATGGAAATTCCACAGCATAGGGCTGAGAGACAGCAGCAGACACTGATGCTAATGGTGAGGAGAAGAGTTTTCAAGAAGTATAAGACATCATAATTGGTGGAAAGCACAGGTCTTAGACATTGTAGTGCTGGAGAAGCTCACCAAGATAGTGGGGGGTTGGGAGGATGACAATTTAAAATTTGAAATAATGTGGCCTCTGTTCCTCAGCACATTGACTTCAAATTTCTCACTTATATCAATAAATCTCAATGTCCTGACTTCTCCCTACCTTTACAACCTTTGACTCTCTGCTTGCAGTCTTCTTCTGTCATCATCAGAAATTTTAGCTAAACACAAACTTTCTATCCTGCTACATCCTTCTATTTTTCTAAACTCTCCTTAACACCTGCCTTTGCAACAGGCTTTCAGCCACTTCCTTGGACTGGAAAGATAAAACTGAAAAGCAGTCAGACCTTTGATCACTATTTAATAATATCTGCTGGAAAATACATATGGATGTTAGATGAAGGAAGGGTTAGATGATCACCTTCCACAGTTAAATAGCAGTTGATGAACACTTTTGAGGCTCATTTGGGTCCTGTAGGTTGTTGCAATCTGCAGAACATTCCAGGATATGCCCACTGGTGAAATGGTGAGAAAAACTGGTGGTAAAAGTGAATATCAGATATGGATATATGTCAACAATTAAAACTGACCTAGAGATGCCAATACGCTAACTGGGTGGGTGGACTGGAAAAAAGGCATTTAAACCTTTGATCTTGTTAGGGTGTACTCCAAGTGATTAGTGCTCATTCCAGATGAGCTGAAGTCTCTGAAAGTGGACGAAAGAGCCAGAAGCACAACAAAAGCTATTTAATTGGACCTCAAATAATACACCACAACAAAGAATGCTGCTATTATCATCACGTCTAAATAGGAACACTTAGGGGACAATCTTAGTATTGTGTCCTGCCGGCCGATGGGGGCAGCAAGTTAATAAGATTACACAAGAGCCGAGAAATCAGGTTCGCGCCCAATTTTTCATCTCTCACGATCTTACTGGCAAGGGATGTCTGATTAGGTCAGCCTCGGGGCCTATTTTTGGCAGGAGGCTGAATAATTTATTTAAATTCAATTGAGATGTACTTAGAATTGAATTAATGAACCCAGGATATTATTGTCCGGGTTCATTTGCCTCTGTGCCCTCACCAGGAGAGGTTCTCTCCAGCGAGAATCACGACTGGTCTCCAGTAATGGACATCAGTTGTGATGGCCCTGTCAGAAGAACTGGAGGCCATTGAGGTTGGGGCCAGGGGGCATCCCCCTTAGACAGTGCCAACCTGGCCCCCTGGCACTGCACACTAGGCACCTGACAGTGCCAAGAGACAGGCCAGAAGGCATGAGACCTACTGGAGTGGGGCCAGATTGGAGGTGGCTGGTCAGGGGAGGAAGCTGGGAGGTGGGGGGGGGGCGCTGGGGAGGAGGGTGGGAAAAAAAATTAGTCTAGGCCGGTAGGGAGCTTACAGGGGCAAACCGGTCCTGGTGGGTGGGTGAGGGGAGTTCACAATATGCTGTGGGTCCCTGTGGTAGTTAGGGGGGATTGCTATGTTTGAGGTAGACTAAAAGTAGCAGAGGCTGAGTGACAGGCCTCTGCTGCCAGAGACCTGCACATGCACAATCGTGCCTTTTGCTGCTCTCAGCCAGTGGTCAAGCAATTTAAGCCCCGCTCACTCCCCCTACAGGCGAGAAACTGTTTTTGATTTTTATTTGTCAAAGTGGATAAGATAAGACATTTGAACTTGCCCAAAAAAAAGGATCAGAAACTCTCCAGTTTTCACGCTCATCCTGGACTTTGACTTTTTTTTGTTAGATCGCCCCCTTAGACTTAGACTTAATTCCTCTTGCGGGATAATAAACAATTAGATTCCACAGTGGCTCTTCCATCACAATATATTTTGCTCCAGCCAAGGTGGTGTCCACTCTTGAAGATTCTCCTCAAGATTAATCTCTGGCCAGCCTGGTCTTTTTCCATCTCGTGGTTTCCAGTCTACTGCCACTCCGGGAGGTGAAATACATGTTCAGCCAGTCTTAGTTGTCCCACCATCATATTGTCCTGTATGTGCCCCTGACCAGTTCTCTGCAGTACTTCTTCATTGGTGACATCGTCTTTTCATGTGACACCCAGGATCTTAGATAGGTAATGCCAGTTAGGATATCCAATTAACGTGGCATCTTTGCTGTTCTCTTCCATGTCTCCTTGTCATAGATTGCAGTCAGAGCTGCTATGGACATGTAGTGTCACAGTTTCATGGCTGTACTAATGGTGTCGGATGTGGCACTTTTGAAACATCTAAGCTGCTTTGCCAATTCTTGCATGGATTTCAATCTCTCCATGGATATATTGCTTCCTAGGTAAGCAAAGTTGTCATTGCCCTTAATGTTCTGTTGCCCAATATTGATGAGAGGACCTTGTTGCCATCCAGTCATCACTGTCTTGGTCTTCTCATAGCTGATGCATTGGTTAACCTTGGTATCAAGACTAGTGAGCATGTCCTGGACCATGCACTACTCTTCAGCCAGCAGGGCAGTGTTGTCCTTGAAATCCAAGTCTATCAACTGGTGGTGTTGCCACATGCCCAAATCTGCACCATTGCTTTCCTCTTGATGAAATTGATTAGCAAAAGCAAAAGGAATAGGAAGAATGTGCAACCTTGCTGTATTCCTGTGATGATGTTGAAAGGATCTGTGATGGTTTTGATGCAGCAGCTGGAATCACAGTATAAAGTTATGAACAAGTTAATATACTACTCTAGGACGCCATCCTGTCTTGTAATGTACCAGAGTGACTGTCGTTGGATGGGCTTTGAAAACCTTTTTGAAATCAAAGTTGACAACAAGTAGCTTCTATAATGTCCTGAGTGTAAAGATCTGTTTGTTGCATGATCTGCCAGCCCAGAAACCTGCCTTTTTCATATGAACATGTATACGAACGTACAATCAAGGAACATTTGGCTCCTCTAGCCTGCTCTGCTCCTGATCTGATAAAGTTTAAAGTATTTTCATTAGTCACAAGTACGCTTTCATTAACACTGCAGTGAAGTTACTGTGAAAATCCCCCAGTTGCCACACTCTGACGTCTATTCAGGTACACTGAGGGAGAATTTAACACTGTCAATCCAGCTAACCAGCACATCTTTGGACTATGGAAGGAAACCAGAGCACCTGGAGGAAATCCACGCAGACACAGGGAGGATGTGCAAACTCCATACAAACAGTGACCCAAGCTGGGAATCAAACCTGGGTCCCTGGCATTGTGAGGCAGAAGTGCTAACTACTGTGCCACCGCGCTGCCCACATGGAAACTAACCTCAAACCTACATCCTGCCTATCCCCCGATAGCCTATCACCCGCTTGCTTACTACGAATCTATTCACCTCTGCTTCTCCTGCTTCAGTAAGAGTTCTAAAAACTCATGAACCTCAGAGAAAAAATTTGCGTAATCTCTGTTTTAAATGGGTGACTCTTATTTTTAAACAGTGATCCTGAGTTCTAGATTCTCCCACAAGAGGAAACATCGGGCCCTGTTTACCATTTTGATTCTAAGCGTTGGGCAGACTTAAAACTGGGAGTGTTTCAGATCTGACTTTTAGACGTGTTCTCAGGCATCCCATACGCACTCTGCCTGAAAAACTGTCAACAATTCCAAAATCGCGCTGCAAGCCTGTGGAAAGGGCTTAACACACCTGAAATCCTGCAGCTCTGATAGATGCCTCCAACTGCGCATGCGCAGAATAAAAATGATAGAATGCGTCTCCCCGCCATATCCCTCTCAGGCCGGAAAATGCGCCACTGGCCCCCATAGGCATATCCTCATCCCCCAAAATTACTGACTCCCTTATCTTCCCCCAGACTGATCGCAGGTCCCTCTCCCCCCACTTTCCCCTCACTGATCTCAGGCAAGTTGGCAGCAGAGCCCCTTTCCCCCTGAATGATCTTAGGCAGAGTGGCAGCAGAACCCCCTCCCCCCTCATTGATTTCAGGCAGAGTGGCAGCAGATACCTCCCACCACCACTCTCAAGCAGAGAGCCATTGAACTCTCCCCCACGCCCCATTGATCTCATGCAGAGAGCCATTGGACACTTGGCACTTACCTCCTCACTAACTGGAGCGCCCAAATCAGACTTTTGTGAGCATGTCTGTTTTGTACCAATTCTGAATGGGCAAACGTAGTGGTAAAGGGGGAAATGCTGGTAAGGTTGGGCATGCAGTCCGTTAAGTCAATTAAAATGCATGCAAATGCGTTTAAATGCCCGTCATGCCCATTTTGGGCATGGTCCTGATCGTGGCCATTTTTGGGCCTTGGTAAAGGGGGAACCGACACGGAGGCGGGCGCAGATCACACTACTCATCTCACACTCAAATTCACCATGTTTTCATGCCCATCCTCTTCATATTCACCGTTTCAAGACCACTTAGGACCTTATATGTTTCAATCAATGCTGCTGTTTGCAAAGGTTACCATCTACTTCTGTTTTCAGTGTTGAAGACTTTTCCAGGTACTGACAGCAATGTTATGCCCCTCCAGTTGTTGTAATCTCTGAGGTTCTCTTTCTTTAGCGGCTTGTCAATTACTCCTCATCTCCTGTCCTCCAGGACATCCTCCACAGTCCAGATCTTGTTGAACACATCTTTGAGTTCCACTGTGATGATATTCTTGCCATATTTCAATAGCTCTGCTGATACATCATCAATCCCAGATCCATAGTAGTTCTTCAGTTTCTTGATGGCTCTTTAGACTTTTGATCTGACAATTTCTCCCAGGTTCATGTTCAGCTGTTGCAGTTTGGTGTTGTCATCGACCTTGAATGTAGAGCTGACAGAAAAAGCAACAACAACTTTTTTATTTAAGGCTGTTGTTTGGAGACTAAGACCTTATTCTGCATATTTTTAATATAATGGATATCCTCCTGGCTATTTCTAAAATTTTAAAAAAATTGAGCAAAGATTTTTTTAAATGGCTGAAGCTATGTCTCTCTGTGACTGTCAAACAATAGGAGCTGCCATGGCAGTATTAAAGAAACTAACATCCTGTTCTGTCTGAAGAGATAATAATGACATCCCCGTGGGCTGCAAAGATCAAATTGAAAAAGAGCTATAAAAAGGCCATTTGCGTTTTATAACCCAGGGTGGCCAACTCAAGTTTATGTGTCTGCAACCTTCTTTTCAAATCTTGTGGTTGGGACATTTCACTATCTTGGGGACTCTCTCACATTTGTGTGTGCAAATAAACCAACCCTTTGAGCTCATTCTATCTTGAGTTCTTGGAAGATCATTATTAGAAACTGGATCACACCTAAACCAAGGGATTAGGAAATATACCGCAACTTATAAAGGGAGAATAAAATCAAAAACACTCTAATGAAAGCAAAATACTGCAGATGCTGGAAATCTGAAATAAAAAATAGAAAATGCTGGTAAAACCCAGTAGGTCTGGCAGCATCAGTGGAGAGAGGAACAAAGTTAACGTCTTGAGTCCATATGACTCTTCTTCAAATCATCTTTCTGTTTATGGGCAGGTGGTAAGATAAAAAATTAGTACTGACCAGGATGGTCGCATGATATGAGTACGGAATTGGTTGTGTTTTTGCGAGCTCTAGTGTTGCTCACTTTTTAATCCTTTCATCCTATGCATAGCTCATAATTGCCTTATCCTAGAGTGTATACTCCATGTTATGTCCTTGAAACATTTTTGGTGGAGTTTTCGTGACAAAATGTGGAGGAGTGTCAAGAAAATCCTCAGTAAGAAGGAGAAGTCAGAGGTACCTGGGATGGAGCTGGACCTTCAAAATGATGACCTAGTTAGGGAGAAGACTCTGAGTCCAGTGCTGTTGAAGACATTGCAGGAGATGACTGCAAACGTTATCAAAGTTATAGATGATAAACTTGGTCTTTTGACACAGAATATTAATGCTCACTCAGGTGAACTGTAGAATACAGGCAAGAGGCTCAGTGAGGGGGAAGATTGAGTCCTTAGTGTCAAAAATGCTCATTCTTTGGGTGAGGCTCAATTGCAATCCTTGGAGTATGAGCTGCATGGTATGTCAGATCCTTGCAGATCTGGAAAACTGGACCAAAAATATCCATGTAATCAGTTTTCCAGAAGGACCTGAGGATAAGCTCCAGGTTAAATTTTATGAAAGCTGGCTACCACTTTTTCTTAACCTTGACTCAAAGTTGTATCCCGACTTTGAGGCCCAGGGATAACCAATGTCCATGGCCCATTGTCATGTGTTTTCATAACTTCAAGAACCACCAGAGTTTGAGGTTGCTGGGCGTGGTGGGACTTGGCTCTATGATGGAGGAAATGTATTGCACTTCCAGGACCTCTTGGCAGCAGTGCAGCAGAGGCCCAGCAGCTTCAATAAGGTTAGAAAATGTCTGAAAGTTTTTGAAATTCAGTATGTCTTGCATTATCCTACTGTCCTGAAGGCTACCCTCAAAGGGTTCATTCAACAACCTTTACTTAAAGGCCAATTTGATGCTTTTTATATGGTTAATTCTCTTTCTGATGTGAGCCCCTCTATACTTTGGGGGACCTGCAGTTTCTTTGCTAGAGATTTAATCATCAAAAAAGGTGTATGGTGATAGAGTAGCAGTGCCAGTTGGAAGTCTGGCTACCTGAACTGGAGAAGGACTATGGTAGGAATTCTTGTCATGTGGATGTTGAAGGGAATTGGTGTATTTAGAGTGGCATTGGACTCTTAGTTGACACAGAGTGCTGAGAAGAGTTTGAAGTTTGCTTAGCAGCAGTTGCATCAATTAGGAAGTAAACCAAGTAGATATTTGACTTTTCTTACTAGGAAGAAATTGGACTCTAGGACGATTTATTTCCGTGGTGGACTCTAAGGGAAGTAGAAGGATTAGGACAGAAGATATTAACAGGGCTTTTGAGAGCTTTTATGCCAATTTATATCAATCAGGACAAGCTGAGGACCTCTTGTATTTTTCTCTTCCCTTGAGTTTCCTTCTATCTCAGAGGATCAAAGAACAGCTCTGAATGGTGGTCTTAGCCATAAAGGAGCTGCAGCTTGATAAAGCTGAAACCTCAGCCTGAGGATTTTGGGTGTGAATAAGAACACAAGAACATAAGAAATAGGAGCAGGAGTAGGCCATCCAGCCCTTCGAGCCTGCCCCGCCATTCAATAAGATCATGGCTGATCTGTCGCTGCTCAGTTCCACTTTCCCGCCCTCTCCCCATAACCCTTAATCCCCTCTCCTATCAAAAACCCATCAACCCGTGTCTTAAAAATATTTAGCGAGGCAGCCTCCACCACTTCAACGGGCAGAGAATTCCAGAGATTCACCACCCTTTGAGTGAAGAAGTACTTCCTCAACTCCGTTCTAAACTGCCCCCCTTTTATCTTGAGGCTGTGCCCCCTAGTCCTACTGTCTTTTTTGAGCGGGAAGAGTCTTTCCACCTCTATCCTATCCATCCCATTCATCATCTTATACGTCTCAATGAGATCTCCCCTCATTCTTCTAAACTCTAACGAGTACAAGCCCAGTTTATTCAGCCTCTCCTCATAGCTCAACCCCCTCAACTCCGGTATCAGCCTAGTAAACCTCCTCTGCACTCCCTCCAAGGCCAAAATATCTTTGCGCAGGTGTGGCGCCCAAAACTGCACACAGTACTCCAGCTGCGGCCTCACCAATGCCCTATACAGCTGCAGCAAGACCTCTCTACTTTTATATTCAATCCCCTTCGCTATGAAGGCCAGCATCCCATTCGCCTTCCTGACCACCTGCTGCACCTGCAAGCCGGGTTTTTGCGACTCATGCACAAGGACCCCGAGGTCCCTCTGCACCATCGCCTGTTGCAGTTTTTTGCCCTGTAAGTAATAGTCCTTCCTACCATTCTTCCTACCAAAGTGGATTTCTATTAGTGAATTCTATTAGGATTCAAAGACTTGGTATTAAATCCACTGATTGGTATGTTTAATTATTCATTTAGCATAGGTTTGCTACCGCAGTTGCTTTGGGAGATGAATATTTCCTTAATCCTGAAATCTGGTGAGAGTCCACAGCAGTATACTTCTTATAGATCCATTTCTTTATTGAATGTTGATTTGAAAGTGTTGTCTAAAGTTCTGGTGAGCTGCCTGCAGAAAATCCTTTTTACGATTATCCAGGGTGACCAGACTGGATTTATTAGGGTTGAAACACATATAATAATATTAGGAGATTGCTGAATTTATTCAAGTCTTCCAAAGTCTGCTTTGGATGGGTTAGTGAACTATTTGGATGCTGAAAAGATTGTGAATAGGGTGGAATAGAATCATTTGTTCTATAAAGTTGGATTGGGAGGGGACAATGTGAAGTGGTTTCAGATACTCTATTGGAACTCAGTGGTGGCGGTGCTTACAAATGGTTATAGATCTGAGAATTTTGGCCTTTAGAGAGGGACTAGGCAGGATGTTCCTTGTCTCCCCTTTTTGTTCTAGCTATTGAACCTTTGGCAGAAGATATTAGACATGACCCCAAAATTTATGGGTTGTCTTATGGAGATAAGCAGCATATTATTTTGTGTTATGTGGATGATGTGTTGCTGTTTGTTTCTGAGCCAAATGCCTCTGTCCCTATTGTTATTGATGTGGTAACGAGATATAGTTTTTTTTGGGTTATAATCCTGGGCAGGTTAAGGGGTAGATCCCTCACTCTTCTCATTTTTCCTTTAGATGCTTCCTGTTGAGGCTTACTTATCTGGGTATTTGTATGACCCCTTATTTTCGGCAGCTGTATAAGGCTAACTTTCCTCCATTATTGGCCTCTATTAAGTGGTAAAATTGCTTTGATTAAGGTGAGTGTGTTGCCAAGGCTATTTTATCCTCTGCAAATGCTTCCTAGTCTGTGCTGCCAGCATCGCCCAAGGGGCAAAGTGCCCATGCCCAGAGGCATCTTGGCACTAGTGCCAGAAGGGTGCGGTCTATTGTGGGTGGGGCCTAGGGACAATCAGTGGGGCTTTCACGATGACCCTTTGAGCTTTGCAAAGGGTCATCGTGACTCGAAATATCAGCTCTTTTGTCTCGTTACAAATGCTGTCAGACCTGCTGAGATTTTCCAGCATTTTCTGTTTTGCTCATAAACAACTATTTTCTTCAATGTAAGTGTCATTTCTTTTATTCAGATATAATTTAAAAATCAAGCAATTATTTAACACAAAAACAATCTTTCCTTTGCCTTTCTGGTGGTACAACTTGTAATATAGAGCAACAATGAATGTTAGCAGATCATCCAACCAGAGAAGCCTTTCCAATGTTTGCACACTGAAGTAGCAGGTAACATGCCCACTTCTCCTTTCTCAGTCTTCCAAGGTACCAAAAATGTACCTTGTAATGTAAAGTAATGCAGCATGTCATAGTCGTTCCAGCTGAGATTATGTTTACCTCAGTTACTACAAATAAATTGTTCTACTTTAGTTTATTTGGATATGACCCAATGTCAGTCTTGTATGTGCAACACACATGGGAAACCATTCTCAAAGCTGTCCATCGCTGGTAAGATGTTACATAAAAGTTCTGTCAGCCTTCTTAGGTGAATGTAAAAGATCCGTGGCACTATTTGAAAAACTGAGGAGTTCTGTATATCAACTTTCCCTGTAATGAGAATGAGTGGGGTTGGGGCATCACTGAGTGTACGTCTGTGGCAATTAAAGCACTCGTAGATCTCCCACCTGTGTTCATCAATGACAAGGGCTTCCAATACAAAGAAAACTGGAGATCAAAATTGAAGAATTGAGGGAAAAGTGAAAAGGGGAAAATGGTTGAAAAAAAGAGTATGCGTGCAGAAAGAGCAGAAGAGGGAAAGAGAAGAGGGATTTCTTCTCCTCTTCCTGCCCACCCAAGCTCAGAAAGATTGAGAAGTCATTATGTGGGCAATCATTGATATGAACTTGTGCACAATACCTCATTTAATATTCATTGAAGAAACCCAAACATAATCATAAAGCTAAACATAAGTTCCTTACAGTATCAGGTATAAAACATGTGTATACTATTTTTAGAGTCAATCAACATGTGTTGATCTTTGGGTCAGTGACAATGGACATCAACTCACAAATAGGGTCCCCAAAAATAATTTGGGAAATACTGCACAGATCTAGAAATCCGTTCTCCTGTCACTCATCACCAAGTTTCAGACATTTTTTATTTTCTAAACACACAGACTAGGCTGACACTAACTCTTTTAGACGAGAAGTTAAACTGAAGTCCCAATCTATTCTCTCAAATGGGTGTAAAATATCTTCTGGAACCATTCAGATAGGAACTTTATGATCTAAGCAAACATCACTAAAATAGATTATCTGGTCATTTATCTCATGGTGTTTATGGAACCTTATTGTGTGTAAATTGACTCCATGTTGGACCATTTTCATTACAACAATGCATATCATGGGACAATATGACAGCATTTTAAATTATGACAAGGCAAGTCAAGGTAGGTTGAAGAGGACTGTTTCCAGTGGTCAATAAGTCTTAGAAACAAGATTAGATGCAAGGTATTTAGAACAGAAAACAAGAGAAATCTCTTCATGGAAAGAATATGTGGTTTTTTAATTCACTTCCAGGGCTGGTGATGAGGCTGAAACTGTGATTCTGTTCAAGATTAGTTTGGGTAAACAGATGATGGAAAAGGGATAAGGAAAAAGGGTGGACATACATAATTAGTGCTATTTGTTGATATAGAGGTAAATGCTATCACAAACTGGTTGGGCAAATTAGCTTGTTTCACTGCTGAAACTTCCATGTTCAGTCATTTCTATGTATAACAGTGAAAATACTTTAAAAGCACTGAGACATTCTGATGTCATGAAAGACACTATATAAATGCCTGTTTCTTCCCTTTTCCTTGCAGATGTATTTCCATATTAACAACTGAAATGTCTAATAGTTTCATTTGTAAATTCAAACAATAAAGGTTAACACCATGTTTGACCATGGAATGCATCATAGGAGAGTCTGATTCTCTTCTCCCTCAATGTCCAGCGAAATTTGGGCTCACCAGTGGGATTTTCCGCTCCTGCCAAAGTCAATGGACTTTTGAATGGCTTGCTGCGTTTTCCAGCCCCACCCTCTCCATGACAGGACCATAAAATTAACCCTATGGCTGATGGATCCAGTGGTACTATTTTTGTAAATGTAATGACTTTAATGAGGTCCACGAGGTGAATGTTAGAATATGAGCTCCTTGACTGAGGCTGTTCATGCTGCCCAATCCAGGAACCCTGCAGAAGTATATAATGTAGTGTGTCATAGTTACTGGGACTTAGGGTGTATAGTCAGTACAGAGAAGTACCTGTCTTGAGTATTATTAACTATTGTAAATAAATCTAACTCTGATGAAGGGACAGCAGCCTTGGTAGAGTTACTTCAGTCAACATTTTAGAATTACATTGAAGGGAAAAGGGCACCAGGAAGATAGGTAATAATATGGATGGGTGAGATTCAAGACTGGCTTCTAGGCCTGGATTGTGCCCAATTGGAACAGACTGCTAGAGATGTGTGGAGAGCCTGATTAGCAACATATGGACAATCGGGGATGCTATAAAGAGAAAGGAAGCTTAGGTAAACTTAGGTACTCAGAGTTTCCAATTGCTCCTGCAGTTGAAATCAGCCAACTCATCAAAACCTGGAATTGGTTTGCCCCACAAATGGTTTATATGGCACAAAACCTTTTTAAAGCTTGTTTGGTTAGCCCAGAGCTGCCGCCATTTTTCCCATTTGAAAGTCATCTACTGATGATCATGAAACCATTGTTGATTGTCAAAAAACCTCATTTGGTTCACTAGTGTCCTTTTACGGAAGGAAACCTGCCATCCTTACCTGGTCTGGCCAACACGTCCAGAGCCACAGCAATGTGGTTGACTCTCAACTAGTCTCCAAGGGCAGCTAGGGATGGACAATTAATTCTGGCCATCCAGCAACACCCATGTTGCACAAATGAATAAAAAATAAACGGGAAGTAAATAGTGTAGCGTACTTGACTGCTGTGCATTATTGTTAAACAATCTGGGATAATCATACAAAGTGGCAGAACTCTACTTTCATGAAAGATTATGCCACTTTGTGGATCATAATCATCATCACACTCTTTCAGCATAGGTTTCTTGTCAAATACATGAAACACGGTGAAAATTGCTTGTAGGTAGTCACACAGTACAAGTTGAAGGTGGACTCAAATGTAATGTTGGGATTATCAGATGGTCACTAAAACATGGTGTCTTTATCTATTTGTACTATACACCATTTCTAGACCAAACGTTAAGCAATAAACTTCCACCCAAGCTCCAAAATTTTTCTTGAATGCTCACTAGAGGATGCACAAGATTAACTACTATTTATTTGCATTCTGAATTTCTCACTCATATCTGTAAAAATGCTTGGCATATGGGCGGCATAGTAGCATAGTGGTTAACGCTGCTGCTTCACAGCTCCAGGGACCTGGGTTCGATTCCCGGCTCAGGTCACTGTCTGTGTGGAGTTTACATGTTCTCGTGTCTGCGAGGGTTTCCTCTGGGTGATCCGGTTTCCTCCCACAATCCAAAGATGTGCGGGTTAGTTTGATTGGCTATGCTAAAAAAAATGCCCCATAGTGTCCTGAGAGCGTGGGTTAGCGGGTAAAATATGTAGGAATATGGGGGTAGGGCCTGGGAGAGATTGTGGTCATTGCAGACTTGATGGGCCGAATGGCCTCCTTCTGCACTGTAGGGATTCTATGATTGATTTAGCAACTACCTTTACTGTATTACTAAAACTGACAACTAACTGAGAGGAAATGGTAGGCAGGAACAGACTTCCTACAATATTGTGATATAAAATTTAGTGCTTTGGCCCAATTGAAGTATTTTGCAGAGCCTATCTAGTGTAATTTAAGAAAACTGTTTGGAGAGCCATGATTAGCAACGTTCAGACAATCGGGGATCCTGTAAAGAGAAAGAAAGCTTAGGAAAATTTAAGTAATTAGAGTTTCCGATTGCTTCTGCGGTTAAAATCAGCCAACTCATCAAAACGAATTGGTCTGGCCCACATATGGCTTATGTTACACAAGACCTTTTTAAAGTTTGTTTGAGCAGCCCAAAGCTGACACCCTTTTCCCATTTGAAAGTCATCTAGTGATGACCATGAAACCATTGTCAAATGTCAGAAAACCCCATCTAGTACACTAATGTCCTTTTAGGGAAGGAAATTCTAGGATGATTTGTGTATAAAAATGTGGCAATATGATGCTTTCCAGTTTAAATGAAAAGTAAATAAACAAACCACATACTGAAGTTCTTTATAACTCTTTTCATAGCTCAGTTAATAGTAAAGAAGCTAGCATAAAGGCATGCCAGCTAAAATGGTTCCTGATTTGATTCCAGTCTCTGTCAAGTTAGTTGATCTCAACTGGTACGAGTGTGACCATTGCACCAAGTCTTAGATTATTATTTGGAAAGGATTTCTAATCCTCATTACTGGCTAGTGCTCAAATGGGAAATAGGTAAGTCGCAGTTAAGCATGGAATCAAACAGAAAATGCTATTAAAACACAAAGTCAACATCTGCAGAGAGAAAATAAATATTCATGTTTTGGTGAGTAACTTTTCATCAAAGCCTGTCTTTTCTTTTTCTAGATGCTGACAGAATATTTATTTCCTGGATCTTCTGTTTTTATTTCAGATTTCTACCTGCAGCCTTTTGTTTCATCACAGAATTAGGATGAGTTGTGACGGTCCTTATACACTTGCATAGTCAGCTAACTGTAACATTCATCACGCATAAGAAAGGGCACTTTACCGATGGGTTGGACATTAACTGGATGCCTGGGCCTGAAGTGACAGAAACAATAACTGTGTGATGAATTTGAACAACTTATTTTTAACTAGCTCTCAGCTACTGATCATGATTAATTTTAGTAGTAAACTTCAAGTATTTTTCTTGGTAATACTGTGCCCTCCCCCATCCCCCATCCCTCCCCTGCTACTTCCTCCTTCAACCCCTCACCTTTGCTCAACTAATTGGTCATTTTTATGAATTTTGTTGACAAATGTTGACTAAGGCAGCTGACTGTGGGAAACATCAAAGCCAAACTTGGTTTTGTCCCCAACTGACTGTGAATTCTAAAGCCTTCAGAGAAATGAACTTTTATCTATTTCCTTCTCCCAACCTAAGGATGGAGACAACTGCAACTCCCATATTACTGTCCCATTGAGATCATACAACATACACAGGACTCTGAACCCAGGTATATCTGGCATTTTGTTTTGTGGCGTCCTGAGTGACTGCCATTGAGGAGTCATTCAACATAATTTTGCTACTGGCAGGTTAGAAAGTAAGTGGGAAGAGGGATGAGATGTTTGAACATTTCTATAAACACAGAGTGGAAGAGAAGATAATCAAATTCAGAAAAACAAGCAGACAAGGAAACAAATTAATCAATATTAATCCCCCTCGTGAGATAAGGTTTACGTCTTACAGTTTGGGGAAAATTAATCATCGAATTTGCAAGTCCTGATTGTGACTCACCAC
This sequence comes from Carcharhinus amblyrhynchos, assembly GCF_965287045.1. Classification (NCBI taxonomy): domain Eukaryota; kingdom Metazoa; phylum Chordata; class Chondrichthyes; order Carcharhiniformes; family Carcharhinidae; genus Carcharhinus; species Carcharhinus amblyrhynchos. The sequence goes on from NC_137347.1 coordinate 20,686,644, forward strand.
ACATGGGCACATGGCAATTTAGAAAACATTTCCATGACCATCAAATGTCTTAAAGTGATGTAAGCAGAAAATATGGCAGCTAATTTCTGCACAGTAAGCGCCCACAAACAGCAATGTGATAATGACCTGATAATCAAATTTTGATATTTTTTGAGGGATAAATTTTGGCCAGGACACAGGAGATAAGTTCCCTTCTCTTCTTCGAGATAGCACAATGGGATCTTTCATAGCCACCTGAGAAGACAAATGGAGCCTTGGTTTTACATTTCATCTGAAACATGCACCTCTGATTTAGTGCAGTACTGAAAGACTGCTGCACATTATGCTTGATTTTTAGCGTGCAAAAGTCCTGGGACAAAATCTGGGGCTTGCTGCTGGTGAGCTTGGTGGAGGTAATTAGATTCGAGATTACCTTGCCACCTCTGCCAGAATTATGTTTCGTGGGGGAAGACCCCAGGTTGACCTTCCATCCTGTCACCTGTTGGGGTGGCATGTGGTGTGGTGGTTAGCATTGCTGCCTCACAGTGCCAGGGATCCAGGTTCAATTCCAGTCTTAGGTCACTGTCTGTGTAGAGTCTGTATGTTCCCCTCATGTCAGCGTGGGTTTCCTCCAGGTGCTCTGGTTTCTTCCCACAGTCCAAAAGATGTGCTGTTTAAATGCATTGGCCATGCTAAATTCTCCCTCAGTGTACCTGAACAGGTGCCAGAGGGTGGTGACTAGGGGATTTTCACAGTAACTTCATTGTAAGCCTGTCTGTGGCACTAATAAATAAACTTAAACTTAAATTGTTGAGGTTCTTAAGTAGCAAATTAAAGACCATAAAAGAGCCATATTCTGCTACTACTGATATTAAAAGCTGTCGATATGTGGTGTGCACAGCAGCTAAAACTGTGCCTCTAGCTTCTCACTGCTGGGAGAGGGGATTTCAATCAAAGTAAATCTGTGCCTGAGACTCAACAGATTCAACATCGGGAAGGGAGGCTACCTGCAGCCATCTCCCAGTGACCCCCATGAAACCTGCCCATCCCCACATTACTTACCTGTTGCCTGAGTAGCTCTGTGATCCTGGAACTCCAATAAGTCTTCATCCTGCAGCAGCCACAGTTTCCCCTGTGGTTTGAGCACAAGTGTTGCCAACTTTGGTCAGTAGTTTTCAAAAGGCCAGACTTCTACCCTGGAGGTTAATGTTGTAGGTAAAATAATACCTCGAAGACTGTTAGTGAGTCAAAATACAGTGGTTTTTATTCCAAAGCTTTGGGGAGAAACTGGCTCCAATTAAGGCTTACCAGACTTCTCATAGAACACAAACACAAGTGGGTATTTATACATTATGAGCTCCAACAGGAATCACGATTCAAAGTTCCAATTCCTGCCAGACCTCCAGTTCTTCCTTCCTGGGTCGTGATGCAGCCCCAGAGTTAATCAGGAATTACAGTCCTGCAGTCAGGACAGAGGAATCTCTTCTGCAGCAGTACTGGCATCCCTGTCTTTGAAGTTACTTGTGCAATCGCGGCTGTCCCAGCAGGACTCTTCCTGTTAAAAGCCAGTATCGTGATAAGAACATAAAAACATAAGAAATAGGAGCAGGAGTAGGCCATCTAGCCCTCCGAGCCTGCCCCGCCATTCAGTAAGATCATAGCTGATCTGAAGTGGATCAGTTCCACTTTCCCGCTTTCTCCCCATAACCCTTAATTCCCTTGTCTATCAAAAACCTATCTACCCGTGACTTAAATATATTTAGCGAGATAGCCTCCACCACTTCGACGGGCAGAGAATTCCAGAGATTTGCCATCAGCAGCTGTTAAAAGCCAGTATCGTAAACTACCATCTGTGTAACGATTCCCACTAATACAAACAGGTAGGATTTGCAGAGTCGACAAAATAACAGTCACATTTAACCATCAGCTGTTATAAAAGTTTCACATACTTTAACATGAACAAATAACTTATATTACTGCCAGGAACAGTATAAGCTTAAGGAGATCAGTCATGAGGAAGGGTTATACTTGTGACATATTCTAAGTACAAAATCCATTAACCCTTTCCCTTCAGGCACAAAATGCATTCAGCTTTTCCCTACTTCAAGGTTTTGATTCTGGTGGCAAGCCCACTGCTGGCCTTGCCACTGTCTGAGTGACTTGTGGTTTGGCTGGCCTTCCTGAAAAGTGGAAGCACAAGTCTGCAGTTGGCAGCAATGGCCCTCAATGCATCAACAAGGCTCCATCACTGGAGTGGAACTTGAACCTAAACCTTTAAAGCTCTTAGGTCACATATTTTACCCTAACTGTTAGGACCAAATACCAGGCTTATTTAACACTTCTGTATTTATATTAGTAAAGGTCAGTTTCCATCCAAGGCTTGTCCATGAGAGTAGTCACCATTTCACAAATTTTCAGATAATCCATCACAGTGAACTATTGTTTCCTATTTTGTTTGCAGGGGACAGATTAAAATCTCTTACAGCACCCTTGTCCTGGAAACAATCAACACTATCAAAACAAAATATGTTTAAATGAGTTTAAATCTATTCCAATACAAAATCAAAATGAATAGATAGAGCAAAACCAAAAGCAGAACACAATTGTCCTTCCCTGTAATGACCTCAACAAGGCCCAGGAGGTGGGTCTCTTGAAGTATGAACCCCCCAGTTGAGGTAATGATTGCCACCATTAACACCTTCCGTGCCCGCTGGGCACTGCAGGGCCTGGGGTGCATTATTGACCCCTTTAATCACAATTTGATTTAATGTTTTAAGTTTCCTTTCCACTTTGTCCTTTGTTTCGAGTGGTTCACCTCCTTTTGGCAGCTGCCCTTTTTAATTTGTCCACTTGTTAATTTGAGTTAGTTTATTTGGTTGGCCAAAAAGATTTGTAATGATTGCTTGCCCAATCAGGGAGTCTCACCTGTGTATATAATGAGGAGTTTCGTGTCTACTGCCTCTCTGGATTCTGACTTTGTACTTGAAGCACTTTTAGGAATGGAGATAAGATTGTAAATAAAGGGAATCTGGTGAAGAGACATTGGCCTCTGAGGAGTTATTTTACTACCCTTTCCCTGAGGTTCATCTCTTATGTATTCTGCAGGTCAACCTCTTTATAGATGCTATGAATATTGCTCTTCGGTCCTCCCAAATGACACAGCGGGGAAAGATACATGCAATGGGTTATATAAAGCTGTAAATTGATCCGTATAATATATTTAAAAAGTAAGTAAACTGATGTAAAAAGTGTAAATTTAATGCTAAACGTTTAGTTATGACAATTTGAATGAATGAATGAATGGTAAAATGTACGATTTACTCCTTTAATATTTAAATTCAGAGTAGACAACCAAAGTTTTCCTTTAACAATTCCCCGCTCCAAAAAAGTCTGAAAGTAGCTCCATAAATGAAACTTTAAGTGCCTTGATTGAAAGTTTCCCAAATAACTAATCAAAGAGATGGTAAAATTTGCAATGTCTGTAAGCAGTAAAGCCATGGCCCAGATTTCAGCTTTTAATTTAAATGTGAAAGCTCTATGAATCATGACACTCAGTGGTAGATGCAATGTGTGTTCATGCAGAGGTCAGGAAGATAGTAGTCAATAACAAGTTGCACCATTTACTAAACTGGGATTTTTTTGCTCTTGTTGGACGGGTTTGGCAACAGGAACAGAAAAGATTGTGAGAAGTCCAAAGTTACATTTTACGTGAAAACATGACACGATTGTCCCCACCCCTGTCAGTGGTGGACTGCATGTCCCACTGTTCAATGTTTGGAATCTTGTGATATATTTGCATCTCATTATTGGGATCATATATCAGAATCATATCCATACCCATCCCCATCAAAAAATCCATCCATGACAATATGGTGTTAGGCCAATTGAAAAACACGTCAGTCATCAAAACCCCGTTGCAGCTGAGACTGTTCAGCTGTAACTCAATTGACATGCTTGGAGTCAAACTAGTCATGTAATTATGCCCACTCAAGCACCACTTATGTGTGTGAATGCCATTGATTATTACTCAGAATTTAACCTTTAGTGTACTGATGTCAAAAATAGATGACTGCCATGGTGTGCCTGTACCATAGTCCGGTTAGGCAAATAAGCAGACCACTTTTGAAAGCTGTCAATGTTATGTTGTCCAAGGAGAGCATTCCTCATCTTTGGCAGTGTGCTGAGGTGCGTATTGATAAGTGCCCCCATAAATCAGGTTGAGTGCAAGGCCTTGGAGTGAAGCTTTGGACAATGCCTGTACCTGAGGTAAGAGTTCAGGATGCAGCAGAATGGCTAAAGCTTGGGCCGTTTGGTCATTGATGTGAAGCAAGGGTGATGTGGGGTCTTGCCAAAACAGCATGCAAAGTAAGGATTGGGCATCAATGTCGTGGCCAGGACATGAATCACTGTGGGCTTTGAGACGCAGCTTCAGATGATACATGGACAAAGAGTGATCTTTAGGAGAGAAATGCTAATCAACAAGTCTGTCTCTTTGATACTGCAGAGAGGAGGCCATCAGGAACATTAAGCCTGGTGATCTCACTGTATTCTCACAGGAAGGAGAGAAGAAGAAGACATCAACAGTAATGCCTAGCTCACCAAAAGTAGAGGCAGGAGCAGAACTATCAAGAGGAAAGGGTGGCAGAGCCTACTCTGCCCGAGAAACACCGGTCACAGACACCTCACTAGACCTAGGGTCTACAGATGGCAATTAACACACCTGCAGATATCCGAAAACCAGAGTCATTAAAAATTACACGTCTGGAAAACTGGTTAGTCGTGTGTTTTATTTGATCATCAGATGCGGATGTCATTGGCAAGGCCTGCATTTATTGCCCATCCATAATTGACCTTATTCAGAAGACATTTAAGAGTCAACCATGTTGCTGTGGGTCTGGAGTCACTGGTAGGCCAGACCAGTTAAGGATGGCAGATTCCTTTCCTAAAGGACATTTGTGAACCAGATGGGTTAAAATTCTCCATTATAAAAATCCCCATCTTAAAATATTTTTTGTTCATAAAATTTAACTTCTATCTTAATCCAATCATAAACATTAATTTTTCCATGCAAGTGAAAAGTGAACCACTTTCCAGTTTGCTATCAATGAGAATATTTTATTGCAATTGGCTGTTTGCCCACCTTGCTGGTGTCACTGCTGCTGTTTGTCGATCCTCTTGATTTGTTGCCAGATTTAAACTGCCATCAGGAGAGAAGAAAGCCACATTACTGGGATTGCTAGATATTTGTGAACAGCTTTCTACAAGACCAGCAAAACACTAAGGTTCCTCCTACAACACTTTCCAAGTGCACAACCTCTTCCACCTTAAAGAAGAAGGGGCAACAGATGCATGGTACACCTTCTCCTGTAAACACCCTTCCAAGTCACATACCATCTTGTTGCAGTGAACCTTCACTACTGCAGCGTCAAACTCCTGGAACTCTCTCCCTGGACGTACCCAGGCCATTTGGAACAGTTCAAGACAGCAGTTCATCGCCATTTGAGATGGGTAAGAAACGCTGGTGATGCTCTTACCCCAAGAAGAGATTTTCCAAAATCCAGCACATTATTTCACTGCACTGCAAACCTAACAATGTAACAACTCCAACACAAAACCAAAACACTGGGAGTGCTGGACATCTGAAATAAAACAGAAATTGCTCAGATCTGGCAGTATCTGTGGAGATAGAAACAGAGTTAACATTTCAGCAGGCAACATGGTGGTATTGTCATTCAACAAGTAATCCAGAAGCCTAGGCTAATGATCTACATACCTGGGCTTGAATCCCACCATAACCAACAGTGAAATTTGAATTCACTAAATATCTGGAATTAAAAATCTAATGATTGTCAATTGACATAAAAACCCATTTGGAAATCTGCCATCCTTATCTGGTCTGGCCTACATCTGACTCCAAGCAACGTTCAGAGATGGGCAATAAATAAATGCTGGCGCAGCCAGTGACGCCCATACCCATGAATGAATTTTTTAAAAGCTGGATGAACTTTCATTAGAATGTATGCAACAACTCATTGTCCAGAAATAATTGTACAGGATCAAATTAAATCGTTCATTCACAGACTAATATAAATCAAAATGAATATTTCACTGTATAACGAGCAATGTAGGAACTTTAGGTCCATTGGCTAAGGTCAATTCTCAATCAATGACGAGCTGCAAGATCACATGACAGTACTCGGGTTACATGACTCAGTGAGATGGCTGTGCTGGAGAGAACATGTGTATTGTTGTTCCTCTGTTTCGCCTTCGTCTGGGAAACCGTCTCGTGGAACCGGAATGGCTCGGAGCCAACACCGGTTGTCATTTGGCACGGCATGGGTAAAGTATCAAATGAAATCTACTTACAAACGCAATTAACTAGTAACCAGCCGGTTACGGAAGCGCGGCGACTGTTTCTGTTGCGCTCCCGATCACTGATCGCGATCGTTGTTTGAACTAAATGTTTATATTTCACTTCTCGTTTTGTGTTTTGGATACATCTTCCACATCTGGCATAAATCGTCGATTCGAAATGCTAAAAGTGCAATTATTTTCCATTTAGAAACATTATCAATCTTGTACGGCTCACCTAAATTGAGCTTCACAGTTAAAAAAGATGAATGTGTGTTTCTGAAACCACTTCTGAGCTGTCTTGTGAGATAAAGTCAGGCAATTCCTATTTATTGCAGTGTAATTCAGCGGTGAGGCGACCAAATGTAGAAGTGAAAGCGGACTTTGTTTAAGGCAGGGCAATTAAAAATTATTTTTTTATTGAAATTATGCAAGTAATTTTGCATATCCACTTGGAAGTAACTGCAGTATTTATAACATCAAAGCCTTTTGGCCTATTGATATGATACACTTGGTATAACTGTTCAAAACATTAGCTTTAGGATTTGTGTTTGATTGGACAAACGGATGCTTTTCCTCAAACAAGAAAACCCAATGAAAACATCAATGACCTCAAATAATTATGGGGGAAAGTGTAGTGGCACAGTAGCTAGTACTTCTGCCTCAGTGTCAGGGACCGGGTTCAATTCTGGCCCTGGGTGACTGTGTGGAGTTTGCATGTTCTCCCAGTGTCTGCATGGGTTTCCTCCCACACTCCAATGATTTGTGGATTAGGTTGATTGGCAATGCTAAATTGCCCCTCAGGATTAGTAGAGTAAATATGTGGGGTTCTGGGGATAGGGCCTAGGTGGGATTATTTTTGGTGCAGGCTCCATTGGCTGAATGGCCTCCTCTGCATTTGTAGGGATTTATGAATGCCTCCATCTCCTTTTGAATTCTGTGCAATTAATTGATTCATTTTAGGTGATAGCTGCTGTGAAGGATTTACCCTGAAGTTTATTCAATTGGTGGAAGAAACTGTTCCAGGAAGTTATGTCTTATCTTTGAAAATCGGAAACAGTGTCGCAGAGGTAGGTCTTAATGAGGAAAAATGAGCTGGAATTAATCAAAATAGGAAGGACCAATACCAGAGTTTAAATACTATTAAAATGTTATTGCTCCTAATAGCACCTTTTGTTTTAAACAATTCATTGATGTGAAGCTGTAGAATTTAGCTCACAATTCACTTTGGAGTGGTGTATAGAACAGTATTGCCTAGTTAGGATGTTCAACATAGAACATAGAAAAACTACAGGACAAACAGGCCCTTTGGCCCACAAGTTGCACTGATGATATCCCTACCTACCAGGCTTACCTACAACCCTCAATTCTATAAAGTCCCATGTACTCATCCAGAAGTCTGTTAAAAGACCCTATCGAATTTGCCGCCTCTACCACCACCGACGGCAGCCAATTCCACTCATCTACTACTCTGAGTGGAAAAACTTACCCTTGATATAGATGTGTGTGTGTGTGTGTATATGCTATATCACAAAAGACTTGATTATTGGTTATAACAAGGAACAACTATTTGTAGTGTCTTATTCAGCAGAATTCCTGCTCCCCATTCAGTCCAGTTATTTGCAATGGAAGTGTTAGAAAGATGGAACATTAACCTAACCTTTCCTCTCCTCTCTTCCTCTGACCCCCTTTTTTTTTCAGGTACTAGGCCCTACGCGGATGTTGGTGACTGTGAATCTATTGGATTAGTCCATTTTTATGCTTGACAAAATATTGCAGTGGCTTGACATTGCCTTCAGCAATATGGCTGACCAAGAAACTTGCCTATCTTTCCACCTGCCGTTGGTCATGTTGGAAGGATTTACAGGCCAATAATAAACTTGTTTGGCCACATTATGAACACACCTCCTGTGGTCATCAGCTCCCGAAGTGGGACTGAAATTTGCAGCTTCTAGCCCAGTGGTAGGGACATCACCCACTGTGCCACAAACTCACCCCCATCAATGAATAATGTGATTGCACTTGGGTCATGTGTAGGAGAATGCATACTTATCAGGGACCACACTTGCGATGCTTTCAGGGAAAAGAAAAGTTTTAGGAAAGATCATTTTAATATATTTTCTTAAATTCACATCCTAATTCCTGTTTCGTAGTCTCTGAAATCAAGCAAAATCCAGCTTAATGTTGGATTTCTGCACCCATAACTTTTCCCCTCCTAAAGGATGTGGTTCCTTGTTACCAACAATTGTATGTAATTACCAAATGACTATTTCTGATTTTCAAATATAAGGAACTTTGTGATCTAGACTAATCCACTGCTAACGGTACAATGCTGTACAAAAATGTGTATTTTCTTTCAGGAAATTCAGAACAGTTACTTCATGAATGTAAATGACCAAGTTGAGCTGGCGTGTAACATATTGTCCAAGGACAAGAAGCTACAGAATGGATACAGTGCAATGGGCTTCTCACAAGGAGGCCAGTTTATGTAAGTGTGGCCACATTAGGCCTTGCCTAATGAGAGTTTGTAGAGCACTTTCATGTCCTTGCGAGTCAAAACCCTTCACTGTCTGAGGTTTTTTAAACTACAGTCAGAGGGTGTTTCGTTATGATTTGGCTACTTGTTTTGCACACAGAACTTTTACACTTGTTGTTTTCTGTTTGTTATAGGAGAGCTGTGGCGCAGAGATGTCCTTTTCCTGCAATGATAAATCTCATCACATTTGGAGCCCAACATCAAGGTAATATTTACTGGTCCAGCTTGGTCCATTTAAGCACGTATGTGTTATTTTCAGAGGCGAAAAAGTTTTTTTGTTGTTTTATGACAAGCCTATTATAATGGTGAGTGGCTGTAATATTCCAGGCATGGATATTGTCAGTGAAGGTAGCATTATTGAAGTCATGTGGCTAAGTACACTGGAGCTCCAAAAACATAATGCAATAGCCTCATTGAACTTAGGCTGTTCTAATAGGAATCTCAATATATCGCTTTCCTGAAACTTCTGCCATTGTAAACCATCCCACCACAAAATTGAAAATTAGCACAGGGATTTAATAAATAGAATTGAAAGCTTTGCTCCTTTGTAATAGGTTAAGGTAATGAGAAATGCTTTCAAAGATCAGCCTGATAACACTATCCTAGCAATGGCTGCTTCAAGCAGTTCAGATCTAAATGGGGTGCATGAAAATTAGACTGAAATAACATGCATTCTTATCAAGCACGTACTTGCCCCCATTCATCTATGGGTTTCTCCTATCACTACTTAACATAAGATATATAGGAGTAGAATTAGGCCAATTGGCCCATCGAGTTCGCTCTGCCATTCAGTCATGGCTAATATGCTCCTTATCCCCATTTTCCTGCCTTCTCTCCAAAACCCTTCAACCCATTAACAATGAAAAATCTGTCTAACTCCTCAAATTTACTCACTGTCCCAAAATCCACTGCAATTTGGGGTAGTGAATTCCACAAATTCACAACCCTTTGGGAGAAGTAATTTCTCCTCAACTCTGTTTTAAGTTTGCTACTCCTTGTCCTAGAATGCCCCACAAGAGGAAGCATCTGCTCCATGTCTACTTTATCCATACCTTTTTATCATCTTGTATACCTCAATTTGATCTCCCCTCATTCTTCTAGGACTTTACTCTCTAGAATTTAAACTGTTCAATTTCTCTTCATATGACAAACCTCTCATCCCTAAAATCAATGTAGCAAACCTCCTCTGAACTGCCTCCAATGCCCCCACATCTCTCCTTAAATAAGTGGACACAATACTCCAGGTGTGGCCTCACGAATGCCTTATATAGCACTTCCTTACCTTTTATATTCTGTTCCTTTAGGTATAAATGCCAACATTCCATTCACTTTCTTTATTATCTACTGTACCTGCATGCTAGTTTCTGTGACCCCGTGAACAAGGACACCCAGATCCCTCTGCAACAGAACACCCCAAAGTCGCTTCCCGTTTTTCTGACCAAAATACATAACTCCACGGTAAACTCCGTCTGCCACATTTTGGTCCATTCTCCTAACCTATCTATATCCATTTGTAAGGTTCTTGTTTCCTCATTGCAACTTACTAACCTGCCTATTTTTGTGTCATCTGCAAATTTGGCTATCGAGCTTTCTGTCCCTATATCCAAGTTGTTTGATATACATTGTAAATAATAAACTACTTGCGTCCTTGTCATCTCTCTCAGATCATTCAAACAAAATGTCACTCAGAATGCTTCCCCTTGCCTAAGCATTGAAATCAGCCCAGCAATTAGTCCTTTGCACCCTGTGACCATGAAATGCAGGCAGCATTCTGAAATAACAACTGGTGAATTTGGTCATATCAGCCAGAACTTTAAACATTGAAGTATTGCTACCTGAGCCATGTACCCCATCTTGCACCTAGCCCATGAGGAAGATATCAGCCACTTTTCTCACCCCCTCCCTTCCCCACTTCCCAAACAAAGTTTGCAATAAACTATATAAATCCCACTGACTAAAGCATGTTACTTCTTGCAGACTTGTCCACTATTCTAGGTTTTTAATGCATTATTCCAGATCTTTCCTTCAGACTAAGTTCTGATTCTGTTTGTCTTCCCACTAGGAGTGTATGGGTTACCCCATTGCCCTGGGGAGAGTTCCCACATCTGCAACTGGATAAGAAAAATGCTAAATGTGGGTGCTTACAGTAGTCTAATTCAAGAGCAGTAAGTATTTGGAGAATTTAATATAGTCCTGATTCTTGTTCATTGTGTTCATGCCACACAAGTGTCAGGCAGTGGCCATCTCCAACAACAAAGCATCTAACCATCTCTCCATGAAATGCAATCACATTGCCATTGCAGAATCCCCCACTATCAACATCCTGGGGGTTACCATTGCCCAGAAACTAAACTAGATAAGCCATTTAAATAATGTGGCTACAAGAGCAAGTTACAGGCTCGGAATTCTGCAATAACTCACATTCTGACACCCCAAAGCCTGCCTGCCATCTACAAGGTTTAAGTCCGGAGTGTGATGGGATACTCTCCTTTTGCCTGGGAAAGTGCTGTTTCAACAACATGCCTGAAGCTTCACACTATGCAGGAGAAAGCAACCCATGATTGCACCTCATTCACCAGCTTAAACATTCACTCCCTCCACCACCAACTCTTTGTGCACCATCCAGATGATGCATTGCAGCAACTCACAAAGGCTCCTTGACAGCACCTTTAGAAATCCATGACCCCTGACATCCCGAAAGACAAAGGCTGTGGAATATCCACTACCTGCAAGTTCGTCTGCAAACCACACTTCTTGGAATTATATCATCACTCCTTCACTATTGCTGGGTTAAAATCCTGGAACTTCCTCCCTAATAGCACTGTGCATACATTTACACCACAGGAGCTGTAATGATGCAAGGATGTAGATAACCACCAACACCTTGAGAGGCATTTGGGCATGAGCAGTAAATGCTGGTCTAGCCAGTGATGCCCACATCCTGTGAAAGAATAAATTAATAAATGTCTCTACTGGGTATCCCATTTACTATGTGCAATTTATTTTTCCCCAATGTGTTGTGTCCATTTCTATCTATGAAGATGGAACAATAAAAAGCACATGCTGAACAATTTATAAGGGGAACAATTAAAGTAAATGACATAACAGTTGCCCTTTCCCAATATTGCTTCAGTTAATATGTAATAGATTTCAGGAAGGAAAATTGTGCTTCAAGTGGTTCTGAGCTAACAGATGGTGGATGGGGAAATGCTATGAAGTTGGCATGATGTACATAGACTCAGACAAATGGGAGCAAGAGGTATGATTTTTGGAAGTGGAGAGAGGCACGGGAGTTGGAGCAGGAAACCTGTCTTTAAAAAAAAATTCAGAAAGGGAGAAACAGATGATGGTAGTTTCTCAAGTTAATGAAGTAAAGAGTGGCACCCCACAGGCTGTTCTAGAAGTACACCAGTTTGCAGTGCAGCACTAATGGGGCTAGTTTAAACTTGGAAGAAAATTTTATTAAAATATGAAGTATAATAAGCAGAAATGACCAAAAATTGCAGATGTGTAAGTGGTACTTTTATTTGAAGTGAAATTTTTGGGGGGGTGGGTTTCATTGCGTTTATTTTTACCGTAGGATCTTTTATGGCTCTACGTTGTTAGGTGAAAAACTGGTTGGCAGGTCAGGTGACAGCAGTGCTTTCATTTTCAGTTCTGAGCTGCATGTTTTAGTTTTGGAAGGGACAGCAAACTGAAAAGAAGTGTTTCTCTCCCTGGTTTTGGAAATTCTGCTGGCTAGCTGAAAGCCTGCCTGGAGTAGAAAATCTGCTGTTGGTAGCTTGGCTAGAGTCTACCTGGGGTTCTGGGAAACTGTTCTGACTTTAAACTGTTCTATCAAGAGAAATGCAGAATTCATCCAAAGGACTCAATTCTGGTATCACCTGAGCATTAGACTTTGCTGTTTTGAGCTTGTTTAAAGGATTTTGTTTATGGGATTGGTTTGATTGGAACATCTTGGATATGTTTGTTAAGGATTATACATCATATTGGTTGTTTTGCTTTCGTTTGTAATTGATACGTTATTGCTAATTTTCCCTCCATACATGTTAACCATATTCTTAAACTTTGATTAAAGCGCCTTATTAGATCATTTGAGTCATACCTGAAGTGAAACGTGTCATGCTTACCCTAGCCAAATTCAAATTGCAAAACTTATGATCCAGGCAGTCGTCATAGAAAACTTTGGAGTTTCTGAAATGAACTATAACAAGAACAATTAATTTCATTTATTTACACTTGTTTTCCTGTCAGCTTGGTGCAGGCAGAATATTGGCATGATCCCTTGAATGAAGGTCTATACAAGAACAAAAGTATTTTCTTGGCAGAAATTAATCAAGAAAGGGTACGTACTCCATTCTACTTAGTGGCTTTAATTTGTGTGGGAAATTGTAGGCTAGAAAGTACACCCTTCAAATGCCAGTGCTAAATTAGGAATCCAATCAGCTATGCCACAATCACTCCCAAATGTCATTTGCTTCCAAAAATGTTATGTCTGTCTTTTTCTATATTCACCTCTGTAGTCTAGGTTGGCACTTGTTGTTTTCTAAATTTTTATGGATTAGGCTTGCCCTGAGGTGTAATGTTGAAACTCTGTTGCTACATGTACAGAAGGAAGTGAACATAAAATGATATTTAAGATTAGGAAGAGTAGTCCAGACTCAATGCCAGCTCTGCTCTCTCGCTCTGCCTGCCCCCCCCCCCCCGTGTTGTGCTGACATTTTCTCGCATTTTTGGTTTTTGTTTGTTTCATATTCCAGCATCGGCAGTAATTTGCTTTTAGTTGAGTCTGGTTTTTAAATGCTAGCTTTGCGTGAGAATCAATTACTGTGTTTACTTCTGTTGCAGGGCATTAATGAAAGTTATAAGGAGAATCTGATGAAATTGAAAAAATTTGTAATGGTGAAATTCTTGAAGGATTCCATAGTTGACCCAGTTGATTCAGAGGTGAGAATGGATGCTTTTGACTCTTCACCCAAGTATTGAGCTACTGCTGCAAAGATGGTTGCAGTTGTACCTGAAATTTTTGTTTTATAAATATCAACCGTCAGAACACATTGGTTTTTGTATCACTTTTCCTGCATTTTTTTTATTTTAGCTGGTTGGAGGCAGCTGTTAAATCTGATTAGAGGAAAGGGAATTGACTGAGTAGACAGAAATTATTTGGAGTATTCCCATTAGTCTCTCCCTTAACATATTTCCTGAAGATTTGGACAGAGAGAATTACAGCGCAGGAACAGGCCCTCCAAGCCTGCACCAACTATTCTGTCCGACTGAACTAAAACACTCTACCCTTCTGGGGACCATATCCTTCTGTTCCCATTCTATTCATGTATTTGTCCAGATGCCCCAAAAGTCACTATCGCTTCCAGGCAGTGAGTTCTAGGCATCCACCACCCTCCGTAAGAAAAAATACCTGCTTCATAAAGTCTCCTTTAAACCTTGCCCTTTGCACCTTTAAATCTATGCCCCCTAGTAATTGACTCTTCCACTCTGGGGGAAAAAAGCTTCTGACTATTCATTCTGTCCATGTCCCTCATACGTAATCTTGTAGTCTTCTATCAAGTCGTTCTTCAACCTCCATCATTCCAATGAGAACAAACCAAGTTTCTCCAACCTCTTCTCATAGCTAATGCCCTCCATATCAGGCAACGTCCTAAGAAATCTTCTCTTGTACCCTCTCCAAAACCCCCCAATTCTTATAGTGTAGCAACCAGAATTAAACACTATTCCAAAAAATTACAATATGAAAATAAGCAGTGATCTGTTTTTCATTTCTCCACAACTATCTTTCAATCTTTCCTCTGCTGCCGTTGCCCCCCACCCTGCAACAAGTGTGTGGAGCTCATGGACTTTGTCACTAAGTGGAGACCATTCCTCCCTTTGATCACTTAGCTCTATTACATTTTTCTCTTCACTCCCCTTTCATGATTTATTAGATTAATCAAATCCATCAAACCCACTTCCTGCTCCCTTGACTGTCTTCTGATTAAACTTTGAAACATCCAACTTTCTTCTCCTTCCTTTTGTGTGGCTGATATTATAAATGATTTTCTTTCAAGTACTGTCTTCCTCTGTTTTAAAAGTGTCAGCCTCTCCATTAAAAATAAAAACCCTTCTGGCCTCTTCTTTCAAACTACCACAACATCTCCAGTCTCCCCTTTCCCAGATCATTGAACATGTTTGAATCTCTTTCAGCACCAAGAGATACCAATAAAATGGCCTGAACCAAAATTGCAAATGTCCTTGCTTCATTCCACTATTAGCTTGATAGAGTATCTGTACTCTGCTTTTCTCCCACCACTGCGTACTTAGCTTCTGAGTGCCCTAGAGAGCTATCATTGGCTCCCTCCTCTTACTCATCAATCTGCTACATTTTGGTAACATCCTATTCTCCAAACCTACATTAGCTCACAATCTCTCAATATCTCAAATTTAATATTGTCATCCTTGTACTTAATCCCTTTGTGACCTTGTCCAACCTAGTTCTGTAACCAACTCAGATCTCCATTCCACTGATTCTGGCTTCTTCTGCATCACAGTATTCATCACAGCACTGGTGGCTCTTTTATGACTAGACCCCCAAACTTTGGATATCCCTTCTGAAACTGCATCACGTTGCTCCCCTCTGTTATGACCCCTGATTGAAATCCACGAACTTTTATTTGGCCGAGTGTTTTTTTTTACATGTACCTCTGTGGCTGCCTTGTGACTTCTTTTCCAAAATTAAAGATGCTGTATAAAGTTGAAAGAGTGAAAACACTGGAAAATCTCAGCAGGTCTGGCAGCGTTTGTAAGGAGAGAAAAGAGCTGATCTTTTGAGATGACCCTGGACTCAAACGTCAGCTCTTTTCTCTCCTTACAGACACTGCTAGACCTGCTGAGATCTTCCAGTGTTTTCTCTTTGGTTTCAGATTCCAACATCTGTAGTAATTTGCTTTTATCCAGGACTATATAAAATTATTGTCCTAATCCCATGTGCCCACCCTGCTGTCATATCCCTTGGTTCACATTACATCTTTTGAGTTATTTACTAATTGGGTACTCCTAATCAGACATGCAGGCAAAGCATACTTGTGATCAGTTTGCGATTACACCAGCATGTAATTGGTTGTCCCTTGGCCTTTGCCAACCTGCTCATAAACCATGGTCACGAGTAGGATAGGATGTATCCCTATCAGGAGAGTGTTTTTTGCATTGTACTGAAACGGTAAACCTATAGTCAAGTGATCCTTTATAAATAACTTGATTTGGAAGCTCAGTTTTGTTTTTTATCCATCCAAGGAATGTGATCTTCACTGCTGACCAGCATTCATTGCCCATCCCAAAAATTAAATTGACCAAAATATCACAAAGCATGAAATTTTCATTTGTTGTAGCCTCTTAAGAAAAATCTTTTTATCTGCTTTTCTCAAATTAAAGCTGAACGATTTTAAAGTCCTCATTAAAACCAAAGCTACAACTTGAGCAGTGCAGTGACCATAGAGCTTAATTTATATGCAGTCCTATTTTGACAAACTCAATAGTGAATTATCACTCTTCCCTCTTCCAGTGGTTTGGTTTCTACAAAGCTGGCCAGGCCAAGGATACTTACAGTTTGAATGAGAGTGTTCTTTATCAAGAGGTAAGATTTATTCTGTTATGTTTATTTGTCTCTCTGTACTGTAGAGAAGGGCAGTGTTCCTGGGATTAGATGATATTGTGGACTCAGACTGTTCCTCTTTCAGCTGCCTGTTTTTGAATCTGATTAAAGGGTCCTATGTGAAATGAGTCAGAGCTGTGTCAAACAAGTTCTAAAAAGACCTACCGCAGGGCAAGGCAAGAGGATTACCCCACGTAAAATAGAAATGTAGGTCAGCAACAAGGAATAAATTTTTGTTAGAAAAGTTGCAGATCAGATTTGAACCTATAAATGGAAATATTTGAAGTCTGCAATAATAATGATCTGAGTATGCTGTGAAAAAGCCCAGTTATGCCTCATTGAACAGCATATAAGGCCAAGTTTGTGAAAATTAAATTGATTTTTAATTGTAGGATCATAGAATGATTACAGCACAGAAGGAGGCCATTTGCTAGTTTTTCAAGAGCTACTTGGTTCATCCCTATCCCTGTAGCCTTTTCTCTTAAATCTTTTATCTTCAGATAATTATCCAATTCTCTTTTGAAACCCACAATTGAATCTATCCATGACGCTTTCAAGCTGTGCATTCCAGATGCAAGTTACATTTTTAAAAAAGCTTTGACTTTGCGTCACCTTAAATCGATTGTCCTCTCGACTCCATCATTGGGAATAATTTAATAGCAGACAAGGCAGGGGAACTTAAATAGTCCAGCCTATGAAGAAGTGTAAACAACAACTTCTAGATTTCCACATTTAAATATGTATCTGCAAGTATCTTAGTGTGTATTTTAATGACTTTATTAAAAAGGAGACAGTACAAGGAAATAAGTCCATAATGAAACTGTCCATAACTGAAATCCTTGGGTTTGTAAATAGAAACATAGAACTTAAAAAAAGTCATTTTTAAGTTGGTGCAAGCTGCAGTTAGAATGTAAAATGCTCCCAGAATTGTACATTGAGGGATTCACTGCAGTGAGGGGGTTATTTGGAAATAATTAAATTGGTGTATTTTATTAGTTGACTAGGGATGGTTTACTGCGTGCCCTGATATCATCACCATCACCATCACCATCATCATCAGCAAGGTTATGAAGATGTGAAGAACAATGACTGGTTTCATTGGCCACAAAATCACAAGGGTGCAAATTCTGATAAGGATATTGATGTTATCAGGCTCCTTTTGGTTTTAAGTAAATATTTTTGCTACACAGTATTAGAAATATTGGCAGTTAGCCTTGGAAAAATAACACAGACATATGGAAGTACTAGTTTTAGGTGTTGCATTTAAGTCTTAGCTTTGGAAAATATTTTGATCCACTGACTCCGAAAAGCACTCCCCCGTAATGACTGTGCCATGTAAGGTCGCAAGTTGAATTTTTGATTCTGTATCAAATTTCTTGTTCTCTGCCAAAGTTTGATGCTGTGATAGGCAAGGATGTCTAGTTTGATCTGCTGCAAACGCAGTTCATGCAAGGTCAGGATCTGATTTGGCTGGGATAGGGCCTGACCGATGTTGGTGAGGCTCAGACATTAATAATGACCCAGTTGAACAAGATACCAGAGGATGACCTGCACCTGGCAGGAGTGAAAAATCCTTTCAGGAAGGGAGAGACTTGATAGAAAATTCATGGAAAACAATGAACATTTCTTTTATTAATAGGATCGATTGGGATTGAAGGCAATGGACAAAGCAAACAAATTGGAATTTCTAGCTGTGGATGGGGACCACCTTGAATTCTCAAAGGAATGGTTCATCAACGTCATAGTTCCTTACCTGAAGTAACCCTTTTTCTGAGCCAGTAGCTGTGAACTAATTGCTTCATCCCAACATTGACGCATCTAACGTTGCTGCAGGTTTTGTAATAACTGACTTACTAGCAAAGTTTGAAATCATTTCATTTTCAAAGTACTGAAACTTACATTGCTCTTCTGCAATGCAATCTACTCTGAATTCAGAGCACTAATATTGTCTTAAATTTTAGCACTAAATCCATACTTTGTTGCTTAATTCAAATTACTAGACAATTTGCAAACATTCTTTTTCAGCAATAGTTAGTACCTTTCATCAAAGCTGATGTAAAAGGATGAGTTGAAAGCAACTGTGGAAAGACTTGTTCGAGAATTAATCATACAGAACAGTCAGGTATTACTCATCTGACTTAGTGTTCGGCATTTGCCTTTCAACAGTTGAATACCTTGCTGATACCTAGGCTCATATAAGCAAGTTGAGACTAGAGGAGTCTCTGCAAAAACTTGTTTAAAGGTGGACCATGCCTATTTGCAGCATAAAACCAATGAAGTAAATTAGATTTTGCGTTGGGGCTGGAATTCTCCCTGAAAAAATTAAGTGTTGAATTTACCTGAAAACTTGACATTTTTTTCCAGTGGAAGTTCAGAGAAGAATCTCCCACATTTTGCACTGAAGAGGTTCTTATTGTTCACATTGTTAAAAATCAGTGGGTGGGGTCTTTTCCCGCTGAAGTGCACAGCACCATAGCGCCCGCTGCACTTGCGCTGATCTGTCAGTGCAGAGATAGGCAGATGCGCAGTAGCCCTGCACTGCTGGCCTCCCGATTTGCTGGCCAGCTGAATCACTAGCCTCCCTCCTTCCCTACCGATCCTGGTAGCAAAATGATCCACCAGGCCCTGCCCTGTGCCTGATGGGCAGTGCCAAGATGACAATGCCCAGGGGGCACCCCTACCACCCAACTCTTGGGCAGAACCTGATTGCCCCCATTTCATTTCAGCGGGTTTGGACACTTAGGTCTCCGTTAGTAGGGAGCTACTGTAATCCCTGCTGGAGTGAACCACACTGGCAGAGATGGGGGGATGCTAGCGGGCCCAGGTCTGCTAATTACATTGAAATTATATATTAAAATGACCATTTAAATGGTCTTTGCATCTCCTCACCAATTTCAAGTGTGGAGCTGATGCTGCTGGAACTCCAGCACTGGGAGATGTTATCAGAGTGGGAACGCATGAAAAAAAATTAGTGCATTGGGATGGGAGAATCACTCCCTAGGAATCTGAGCAGTAATTTTGACTCTTGCACGTATGGAAAATTCTGTTTGCCCCATTGGCATGTTTAAGCATAATCTTGTGGGATTGGCCTCTTCCAGGTTTGCACAGATCAGGTGTTAGTGTGGATAGAGGATTGGCTGCCTAATAGGAAGCAGAGAGTTGGTATCAATGGGTGCTATTCTGATTGGTTGGTGACTAGTGGAGTGCCGTAGGAATCAGTGCTGGGGCCTCAGCCATTTACCGTTTATATAGATGATCTGGAGGAGGGGGCTGAGTGTAGGGTGACAAAATTTGCTCATGACACGAAGATGAGAGGAAAAGCAAATTGCGTGGAGGGTATGGAAAGTCTGCAGAGGGATCGGGATAGGCTGAGTGAGTGGGCGAGGACCTGGCAGTTGGAGTATAATGTTAGCAAGTGTGAGGTTATCCACTTTGGCAGAAATAATAGTAGGAGGGATAATTATTTAAAAGGTGAAAAGCTGCAGCATGCTACAGTGCAGAGGGACCTAGGGGTCCTTGTGCACGAGTCGCAAAAGCCCAGTCTGCAGGTGCAGCAGATGATCAAGAAGGCGAATGGAATGTTGGTCTTTTATAGCAAAGGGGTTAGAATATAAAAGTAGGGAGGTCTTGATGCAACTGTACAGGGTACTGGTGAGGCTGCAGCTGGAGTACTGTGTGCAGTTTTGGTTGCCGCACTTGCGGAAGGATATATTGGCCTTGGAGGGAGTGCAGAGAAGGTTCACTAGGCTGATACCAGAGATGAGGGGGTTGGACTATGAGGAGAGACTAAATTGACTGGGTCTGTACTCGGAGTTTAGAAGGATGAGGGGGGAATCTTAGAGACATATAAAATAATGAAGGGGATGGATAGGGTAGAAGTAGAGAGATTCTTCCCACTTAGAAAGGATAGCAGGACTAGAGGGCATAGCCTCAAAATAAGGAGGGGGGGGGGTGGGCAGTTTAGAACAGAGTTGAGGAGGAACTTCTTCACTCAAAGGGTGGTGAATCTCTGGAATTCTCTGCCTGTTGAAAGTGGTGGAGGCTACCTCGCTAAATTTATTTAAGTCACAGGTAGATAGGTTTTTGATAGACAAGGGAATTAAGGATTATGGGGAGAAAGCAGGAAAGTGGAACTGATCCACTTCAAATGAGCCATGATCTTATTGAATGGCGGGGCAGGCTCAAAGGGCTAGATGGCCTACTCCTGCTCCTATTTCTTGCGTTCTTATGTTTATTAGGTGTGAGACACTTCTATAAGCAAGGTAAATGCCATTTTTAAACATGTCTGGTTTGAAGGAACTCCTTAAATGTTAGTTGACATTATACACAGGTATAATAACTCAAACACTTTACCTTAAATTTCCTTTTCATTAATAATGCTGAAATGGCACTTAAACATTTTGAGAAGAAGCAACTTATATTGACCTCATAGTTTGAGATGGCAAAATGAATTTTTTGGCTGGGTGTTTAGCATTAGCATTACTTTTAGCTTTTAACAATGATTCTTTTCATTTGGCCAAATCACACACCAGTGTCCAAGGAGAGACATTACTTTTATTATTTACATATTGCGAAATCTCAAATAGGCCAACAGTTTTGTTGCACTGTTCCATCCCATGGCAATTCCATAGAATCCATACAGTGCAGAAGGAGGCTATTTAAATCTGCACTGACTCTCTGAAAAAGCATCTTACCAATGCTAACTACTGTGCCATTGTACTGCACTCCTTAAACTCACCACTCAGCATAAATTTTGTATTATAACTTTTCAAATGTCAAAACGATAACAGGAAAATAGTGTCAATTTTGCATGTAGGATGTCATGATCCATCTCGTTGACCACTTAAAACAGATGCCAAAACTTAGTGAAGGTGTGGCATTGCAAGTTCTGAAATGACTTTGATTCGATCGCAAAAAGTTACTAACTTTTTAATGTTTTAAAATGCAGTACAAAGTAATCATATTTTGCATATGCACTTTGAAGATGTACATCTTCAATCATTTGCTTCTTTCTGATGAGATTGCAGTTTTTCATTCTCATCTTTGCTCATTTGAAGAATAATGTTTTGAATAAAATTTCCACTGTTTCATGTTGGATTTTGCTGTCCTTTTTTGTTCCACAGTGGGGATATACTCAGGACTTCCTGATCCACACAAGTCTATAGGTGCAGCCCTAAGGAGGAGGGAGACTGGCTATCATTGTTAGAATGTCTGAGCCTCCTGGGGTCTTGCCTTCATTGAGCAGGAGAATGGGACAGCAGGAATGATCTGCCAGGTCCACTGACATCAGATATGGAAAGTTAAGGATCAATGTTTTCCTACATTTGACAGTAAGAACTGTCAGAAATATCAAAATTCCATGTGAGCACATTGAATTACTAAGGAATTGCACTATCTTGTCATAACTCTGAAGATAATTATTTGGGCTGACAGTATAGAATTTTGGGTTTCCAAAAGATTTGGGTTCATGTTTCAAGCTTTTTGTGGATCTGAGGTATAGCTGACACTCTAGCCATCTATGGAAGGAGAAAAGTGACTTCAGAACCTTTAAAAATGATAGTTTGGGATTTTATCTACTGTATTTTATTTGACTGACATAGAAAAACATGACCAGTATGTTTCTGTGATGCAGCAATTTAAATGTGTCTTTTCACATATGGGATCTATAGGTAAACCCAAACCACTCTAATGGTTTTGAAGACCAACCAAAGCTATTCCATTTACTATGAATTTAGGAGAAAATGGAAACTAGTTCCTAAAGTCCTCAATTCATTTCAAATATCAGCAAGTATCTCCAAGGAAACAGTGGTTTTATTAACTCATTAGAAATTGAGGAGCTCTACTTTCAGTGCGGCAGCCAATTTCAGTTAGCAGATTTGATGTATTTTTGTTTTATCCGTGGCTGCAGGTGGACATTTTCAATCATCATAGCTAAGCTGTAGCTTTGCTAAAGAAATGCATCTGGTAAATTCCCACCATCTACTTCAATTGCACAGAGCTCAGTGACCTATTCATCTACCATAAAATGCACCATGTGCAGCCCACTACTAGTCTACCTGAGTACAGTATAAAATTGAAATGCACTTTTTAATGCACTTTAGCTGTTGCTTTATAATATAAATTTAAAATTAGGATGTAACAAAATGGAAGCACTAAAAATGGAGTTCCCTAGTGAAGTACTTATTGAATAATTCAGAGGCCCAGGCTAATGCTTGGGACTTGAATTCAAATCTCTGGTGGAATTTAAATTAAATATGGAATTGAAAACTACTCCCATTAATGGTGACTACAAAATTATCATCAATTGTTGTAAAAACCTGTATTGTTCACCAATTTCCTTTTAGAGAAAGAAATCTGGCCTCGTGATACCCAACCCCCAGCAATATGGCTGACTCAAACTGGCTTCTCAAATGAATTAGCAAGCCCTTCAGTACAAGGGCAAATGGTGTTGAGCAACAAATGCTGGCCCAACCAGAGATGCCCATCACCCATGAAAGACAAAAAGTACCTACTGCTGTTCTAGAACTTTACCAGATAGAAGGCAAACAAAATATCCCATCTTAAATCTATACAAATACATCATTAACGTGCATCATCTGGACAATAAGCACTGCAATGTCTCAACCATAATGACCTTGTCTATAATGCTAGTCTAGCTTTAGCCGTCTCCTATGGTGGGTCATATAGATGTTCTGGTAAGATTGAGATGAGGTCAGATGGTCATAAAGTACATTAGTAACTGCAATAATCTTAGCTGTTTTTTAGTCAAGAAAAATAAATTTCCAAGGAGATGTGGTAGATAACAAAATAATAAGTGGAAGATAAACTGTTAGTGTGTAAAGATTATTGGAATTAAATTGAGGTGATTCTGGGAACATGAAAATATATTATCTAAGCATAGAAATAAGACAGTTGTTTTATTTTCCTGTTGGAGATGGTCATTCTCCTCTTTGCCAACATAGTAATTCAGACACACACCAATTTCCTGTCACCAACATCATTTACTGTGCACTAAAGGAAAAGTCTTCTTCCACGGCCTACAGTCAGGTAGTCTTCACCTCAGGACCTACAACTCTGGTCCAGATAAAGTTACAAGTTTAAGAACCTCTGCTGGCTGCTTCCTATAAGACAGCTTGTATTCCACAAAGCCCATGGGTAGATCTATTAATGATTTCCCCCATGACTGTCATAATAGGCTGATACCACAGTGTACGTGTGTCGTGTGATCACAACTCATTTTGATCAACTTTAGGGAGTCAGTGACCAATTTCCCAGATTTCACTTCAGCTCTTGAACTGGCTTTTAGGACAGACTATTACCTGGTTACTGATGATTGGGGTGTTGAGGGTCATGATGGCACTGCACTGTGACCGTACGGGACAAGAACAACTGGTATTCCCAAACAATTTTGTAAGAGTGTTTGGTGTATGCTTCTCAAACCTTGATAAACCCAAATAGTTTACTTAAATGTAAAATAAAAAATAAATTTACAGTTGCAAACTTTAAGAGGAACCTAGTTTGCTGATGACTAAATTCAAAAGCAACAACTTCCACCTCTTTGAGAAAATATGTTAATGACTACTCAACTGTGTAAACCACATTTGAACTACTTGTAAAATGAATGTGACCTATTGTATTTGGAAAGGGAAATTATTTGGAAAAACAATAATTAATCTCCACTTGGAGAGGTTAGGATTAATCAAGGATAGTCAATATGGCTTTGTCAGGAGGAGATCACATCTAACAAAGTTCATTGAATTTTTTGAGTGGGTGAGTAGATGCATAGAGGAGGGCAGTACGCTTGAGGCAATCTATATAGGCTTCAGTAAAGCTTTTGACAGGGTTCCACATTGGAGACTGATCAAGAAGGTAACAGCCCACAGATCCAGGACAATTGGATCCAAAAATGACTTAGTAGCAGGAGGCAGAGGGTGATGGTCAAAGATTGTTTTTGTGACTGTAAGTCTGTGTCCAATGGTGTACCATAGGAATCGGTGTTGGGTCCCTTGCTATTTGCAGTATACATTGATGATCTAAACAGGAATATGTGTGTGTGGGGGGGCAGGGGAGTATTATCAGTAAGTAGCAAGGAGAAAAACCTTAGATTAGAGGATGATATAGATGGGCTGATCAGATGTGCAGAAAAGTAGTGTTTCTACAAATAAGGTCCAGATAAAGGCTGATATAAAGACACTTTACCTGAATGCACGAAGCATTTGGAACAAAGTGAATGAGCTCATGGTGCAAATCAGCACAAATGGGTATGATCTAGTGGCCATTATGGAAACGTGGTTGCAGGGTGACAGGGACTGGGAACTGAATATCCAGGGGTATCAGGCATTTAGGAAGGATAGACAGGAGAAAAAAGGAGTGGGGAAGCTCTGTTAATGAAGGATAATATCAGGGTGATAGTAAGAGAAGATATAGGCTCCAAAGAGCAAAACGTGGAATCGTTGTGAGTGGAGATAAGAAATGGTAAGGGGAGAAAGATACTGGTGGGTGTGGTCTATAGGCCCCCAAATAATAACTTTGAGGTGCGGCAGGCTATAAACAAACAAATAATTGATGCATGCAGAAATGGAACGGCGACAATTAGGGGGGATTTTAATCTGCATATTGATTGGATGACCCAAGTTGGACGTGGTGGGCTTGAGGAAGAGTTCTTGGAATGCTGTTGGGATAGTTTCCTTGAACAGTATGTAACGGAACCTACGAGGGAGCGAGCTATCTTAGATCTGGTACTGTGTAACGAGGCAGGTAGAATTAGGGATCTTCTTGTGAGGGATCCTCTTGGGATGAGTGATCATACTATGGTTGAATTTCTGATGCAGATGGAGGATGAGAAAGTAGAGTCCCGAACCTGTGTCCTCTGTTTGAACAGAGGGGAGTATGATGAGGGTGGAATTGGCAAATGTAGATTGGGGGTGCAGAGGAACAGTGGAGGATTTTTAAGGAGATCTTTTTCAGTACTCAGCAGAAATATATTCCCATGGTAAAGAAGGACTGTGGGAGAAGAGATAACCAGCCATGGTTATCGATGGAAATAAAGGAGAGTATTAAATTTAAAAGCTGATGTGTTCAGAGTGGCTAAAAATAGTGGGCGATTAGAAGATTGGGAAAGATTTAAAAAAACAACAAAGAATGACTAAGCGATAAAGAAAGGAAAGAGTATGAAGCTAAACTAGTTCTAAATATAAAAAATGATAGTAAAAGTTTTTACAAATATATAAAGAAGAGACTGGCTAGAGTGAATATTGGACCCTTGGAGGACGAGAGGGGGGATTTAGCAGTGGGTGATGAGGAAATGGCTGAGGCTTTAAATAAGTTTTTTGTGTCGGTCTTCACAGAGGACGATACAAATAGCTTGCCGAATATTAAAGATAGAAGGATGGTAGGAGATGAGGTCCTTAATGCAATTACTGTCACTAGAGAGGTAGTGCTTGATAGACTAACGGGACTGAAGGTAGACAAGTCCCTGGGACCGGATGGAATGCGGGCTCTGAAAGAAATGGCTGAGGTGATAGCGGATGCTTTAGTACTTATTTATCAAAACTCACTGGACTCTGGGGAAGTGCCGGAAGATTGGAAAACGGCTAATGTTACGCCACTGTTTAAAAAAGGTAGCAGACAGAAGGCAGGGAATTATAAGCTGGTTAGTTTAGCGTCTGTAGTTGGAAAAATGCTAGAATCCGTCATCAAAGAAGAAATAGCGAGACACCTAGAAAAGAATGGTTTGATCACGCAGCACAGGTTCGTGAAGGGGAAGTCGTGTTTAACAAATTTATTGGATTTCTATGAGGATGTGACTAGTGCGGTAGACAGAGGGGAACTGGTGGATGTGGTGTTTTTAGATTTCCAGAAGGCATTTGATAAGGTGCCTCACAAAAGGTTGCTGCAAAAGGTTAGGGTGCACGGAGTTGGGGGTAAGGTGTTAGCGTGGATAGAGGATTGGTTGTCTAATAGGAAGCAGAGAGTTGGTATCAATGGGTGCTATTCTGGTTGGCAGTTGGTGACTAGTGGAGTGCCGCAGGGATCGGTGCTGGGGCCTCAACTGTTTACCATTTACATCGATGATCTGGAGGAGGGGGCTGAGTGTAGGGTGACGAAATTTGCTGATGACGTGAAGTTGAGTGGAAAAGCGAATTGCGTGGAAGGTGTGGAAAGTCTGCAGAGAGATCTGGATAGGCTGAGTGAGTGGGTGAGGATCTGGCAGATGGAGTATAATGTTAGCAAGTGTGACGTTATCCACTTTGGTAGAAATAATAGTAGGAGGGATTATTATTTAAAGGGCGAAAAGCTGCAGCATGCTATGGTGTAGAGGGACCTGGGCGTCCTTGTGCACGAATCACAAAAACCCAGTCTGCAGGTGCAGCGGGTGGTCAAAAAGGCGAATGGAATGTTGGCCTTTTTAGCGAGGGGGGATAGAATATAAAAGCAAGGAGGTCTTGCTGCAACTGTACAGGGCACTGGTGAGGCCGCAACTGGAATACTGTGTGCAGTTTTGGTTGCTGCATTTGTGAAAGGATATGGCCTTGGAGGGAGTGCAGAGAAGGTTCACTAAGCTGATACTGGAGATGAAGGGGTTAGCCTACGAGGAGAGATTGAATAGACTGGGTCTGTGCTCGTTGGAGCTTAGGCTGAGGGGGGATCTTATAGAGACATATAAGATAATGAAGGGGATAGGGTAGAGGTAGAGAGATTCTTCCTGCTTAGAAAGGATAGCAGATCTAGAGAGCACAGACTCAAAATAGAGGGGGGGGGGGAGCAGTTTAGATGGGAGTTGAGGAGAAATGTCTTCACTCAAAGGGTGGTGAATCTCTGGAATTCTCTGCCCATTGAAGAGGTGGAAGCTACCTCACTGAATATATTTAAGTCATGGTTAGATAGGTTTCTAATTGTCAAGGGAATTAAGGGTTATGGGGAGAAAGCAGCAAAGTGGAACTGATCCACTTCAGATCAGCCACGATCTTACTGAATGGCAGGGCAGGTTCGGGGGGCTAGGTGGCCTACTCCTGCTCCTATTTCTTATGTTCTTAAAAGTGAAAAATGGAATGAAACTTTTAAATGTATGTTGACAGGACCAATAATGTAAGGGAATAAAACAATGAATAGCAGAACGCTAGCAAGTACAGAAGGATCTTGGTGTGCATGTCCAAAGATCCCTGAAGGCAGCAGGACAAGTAAATATAATGTTTAAGAAGGTGAATGGATTACTTTATTAGCCAAGACATAAAATATGAGAGCAGTATAAAACTCTCGTTAGGCCACAGTTAGAGTATTGTGTGAATTTCTGGTTGCCACACTTTAGGAAGGATATGATTGCACTGGAAATAGTGCAAGGGAGATTCACTGGGACTGGAGCGTTTCAGCCTAGAAGAGACTGGTTAGGCTGGGGTGGTTTTCCGTGGAGCAGAGAAGGCTGAGAGGGGACCTGATTGAGGTGTACACAATTATGGGGAACATAGATGGGAATAAACTTTTTTCCTTACTAGAGGGATCAATAACCAGGAGCATAGATTTTAGGTAAAGGGCATGAAATTTAGAGGGGATTTGGGGAAAAATTTTTTCACCCAGGAAGTGGTGGGAATCTAGCACTCACTACCTGAAAGGGTGATAGAAGAGACAACCTTCACAACATTTAAGAAACATTTAAATGTGCAGCAGTACACAAGGTAACGGATCAAATGCTGGAAAATGGGATTAGGTGCTTGATGGCCGCGCAGACACGATGGGCCGAAGGGTCTCTGTGCTGTTAAACTAAAAATTTGCGAAATTTCCAATTGTACAGTATTTGAAATGAAATCCTACAGCCCTCTAGCCTCTCCTAAATAAAATTGAATAGTGTATTTCACTGCAATGTATCAACTTAATTCCCTTAAGTAGCAATTTATTAACATCCATTCTCAACCAATGACAAGCTGCAAGATCACATGACAGCACACGGGTCACATGACTCAGTGAGATGGCTGTGCTGATGTTAAGACGTGTTTTGCTGCTTCTCTGTTTCGTCCGGGAAACCATCTCATGGAACCGGAATGGCTCGGAACCAACACCGCTTGTCATTTGGCACGGCATGGGTAAGACAGCGGCAAAATAACGTAACATTAAGTCGACTTATAAACGCAATTTAACTGGGAACCAGCCGGTCACGGAAGCGCCGTGACTGTTTCCATCGCTCTCCCGTTCACTGACCGCGATCGCTTTTTGAATTAAATGTTTGTATATTTCATTTCTCGTTTTCCACATTTGGTGTAAATCGTTGATTCAAAATTCTCGAAAGAGAAGTGTACTTTTTTTAAAAAACCTACTTTGAAGTTTAGAAGATAACTGCTTTAAAAAGCTCTTCATAAAAGGTATAGTGTTAAAACTGCCTCGTGGGATCAAGTCAGGCAAATCCTATTACTGTATAATGAAGCGACGCAGTAAAAGTGAAAGCGAACTTTGTTTAAAACACGACAATAAAAAATCCCAATTTTTTTTGGGCTACACAGTGGTTAAAACTGCTGCCTGTGCGCCAGAGACCCGAGTTCAATTCTGGCCTCGGGTGACTTTGCGTGTTCTCCCCACTGTGTGCGATTTTCTCTGGGTGTTCCGGTTTCCTCCCACAGCCTAAAGATGCGCAGGTTAGGTTGCTTAGCCATGCTAAATTGTCCCTTGGTGTCAGGGGTAAATACATGGGATTACAGAGCTAAACCGTGGGTGGGGTTTGATTGTTGGTGCAGGCTCGATGGGCCAAATGGCCTCCTGCACCGTCGGGATTCTATGAATGTTTATTGAAAGAACGCACTATTTGCATTACAGTTTGGAAAGTATGTGCAGCATTTCTTGCCATAAAAGCAAACATGAAGTACATAAAATTTTAAAAGGGATTGATGAAGTAAATGTAGACCAAAGTTTCCTCTTATGGGGCAACCTAGAACAAGAGGTCACAGGTATATTTTTAAATCTACCACCTCTCAACCTGAGGTGAGGAACTACTTCTCGCAGAGGGTGGTAAATTTGTGAAACTTGCTGTCCTGTAGCGCGTTGGAATCCGAATCATTGGTTTTGAGAAGGAGATAGATATATTCCAAACAAAATAAAGGGATATGGGGACCTGTTGGGGAAGTGGATTTGAGACCAGGGAGAGATCAGGCATGATCTAATTGAATAATAGAGCAAGCTCGAAAGGCTGAATTTGCCTACTTCTGCTTCTAATTCCCATGTTCCTATGTAAAAGCAGTACTTTGCTGTTTGTTTTTCCAAATGTGATGCACTGACAGCTCAAAATGCACCTTTATTATTGGCATTTGATTCTACCCTGACCAACTGGTAAACTTGCTCAAACAAAAAAAGCCCACTCTCCATTACGCAGAGAGTGGCTAGAATGGGGAACCGGCTACCACGTGCAGTGATTGAAGCAAATGGTACTGATGGTTTCAAGGGGAAGTCAGAAAGTACACGTAGGCATGTAGTACACAAATGGGTTTAGAGATGGAGTAGGACGGAGGAGGTTCATGCCAAGTGTGACCATCGACGTAAATCACTTGGGCCAGATTCTCTGTTAAATTCTATTTAATGTATTGGATTAGCTCTATTCTACTTGCACAAATTGTTTACATTTTAGGTGATAGCTGCTGTAATCCTCTCAGTATGGGATTTGTCAAGAAACTAGTGGAACAAGAAATTCCAGGAATTTACGTTTTATCATTGGAAATTGGAAATACCATCACTGAGGTGTGTCTGAATGAAGGATAATGAGATGAAATGGATAATAATTGTGATGTAATATTTTGAACACAGAATTATTTTGTAAAAACACCAGTGGAACATTATTGAATTATTTAATATATGATTTGGTACTGCAGTGATCTTAACAGTAGCCCTGCTTTACAGCATTGCATGGATTTGATAAATACTTTCCTAAAGAATAGATTCACCCTCATCTCCAATCCATTTGAATAGTGTGATTAAATTGGGTTCTTTGTGAATGCATACTTCAGCTAAGTACAGTAAGAGTATACATTGAGATACCTTCAGAAAGAAAAAATGGAGACAAAATAAATTTAATGTGATCTCTTTCTAGCCAATGGTTGTTGTTTATGTTTGAACCTATAGTTTGTGTGGGCTGGGTTTTGACACTGGAGAGTATTACATAACATAGCCTGATGCTGTCCTCATCTTTCATCCATACTTGCATAAAAATAGAGTGGCACACTGGTTAGCATTGCTACCTCACAGCGTCAGGTCTCAGCTTCGATTCCCGGCTTGGGTCGCCGTCTGTGTGGAGTTTGTACATTCTCCCCATCTCTGAGTGGGTTTCCTCTAGGTTCTCCGGTTTTCTCCCACAATCTGAAAGACGTGCTGGTTAGGTGCATTGACCTGAACAAGCATTGTGTGGCAACTAGGGGAATTTCACCATAACTTCATTGCGATGTTGATGTAAGCCTTACTTGTGACAAATAAAGAACAACAAAGAAAATTACAGCATAGGAGCAGGCCCTTTGGCCCTCCAAGCCTGCACCGACCAGGCTGCCCAACTGAACTAAAGTCCACTACCATTCCGGGGACCATATCTCTCTCTCCCCATCCTATTCGTGTATTTGTCAAGACATCCCTTAAAAGTCAATAAAGAACAATCAAACTTTTACTTTAAATCTGATACAAGGTACTTCATGCAATTAGGAGTAAGATCTTCAGATGATCTGAGCATTCATAAAGATTGTGATGTTAAATCACAATTATATGGCCTAATAACACCAAGGCCATAGTAATCTGACTGAGAATAGCTAACAGTACAAACAGGAACGTGAATCTCTGACCTCCTATCCATATGGTTCAACATCATACGATAATCAAAACATGGTTTAAGTATCAGATCAGTCATGATCTCATTGAATGGC
Source organism: Carcharhinus amblyrhynchos (assembly GCF_965287045.1). Lineage (NCBI taxonomy): Eukaryota > Metazoa > Chordata > Chondrichthyes > Carcharhiniformes > Carcharhinidae > Carcharhinus > Carcharhinus amblyrhynchos. Next base: position 20,718,034 of record NC_137347.1, read on the forward strand.
AGAGGAGACTGGATGGTCTACTTCTGCTACTGCATCTCATGTTCTTATGGACAAACCAGGAATGAAGTTATTAGACCCAAAAAGTTAAGACAAAAATTCAATGCTAAATATCATGAAAAATGTTGATTTTTTTTTCAAAAATAAAGAACTTGCCTAGAATTAAGTGCAATCTCTCACAAAAATCTCTGTACATTCAAAACTTTTCTTAGGACATGGAGAACAGTTTCTTCATGAATGTAAATGACCAGGTTGCGCTAGTGTGTAATATATTGTCCAAAGACAAGAAACTACAGAATGGATACAATGCAATGGGTTTCTCTCAAGGTGGTCAATTTCTGTAAGTATAACCAAATGGACCTACAGGTAATTAATTATATATTTTTTGAAATGCAGTTGAAGGGTGGTTTGGCCAATTTTTTGACACTGTTTTCTCACTGCTGGTTTGCTATTTGTTATAGGAGGGCTGTGGCACAAAGATGTCCTTCTCCTGCCATGGTAAATCTAATCACATTTGGAGGCCAACATCAAGGTAATATTTATTGGTGCAGTGTACTCAATCCAAGTTTACATTTGTTCAAATGTATAATCTTCAAATGTTGAAATTCTTATATTGTTTTAAGGGTTCAAAATCAAACCATTGGAGATTTTAAAAAATATTTATACACTGATATTGGGATCAGAGCTTTGAATAAATTACATCAATCTTACTGAATACTTCATATTCTCCAAAGGACTTCCCTTCAATCCAGATTGATTTCAAAATGTGGAAAGAAAAATCATTTTGTCTTTGTTTCAGACTAAGCTTGGACTTTGTTTCTCTTTCTCCCCCATTAGGAGTGTATGGTTTACCCCACTGTCCTGGAGTGAGTTCCCATATCTGTAACTGGATAAGAAAAATGCTGAACTTGGGTGCTTATAGTAGCCCAATTCAAGAGCAGTAAGTATAATAGCATTAAGAGCTGTTATGATAACCCTGCCTTGCACATTGTTTACCACGGGGATCTGTAATGGACCTCCCATTATTTGTCATTTATATAAATGCATTGACTCTCTGGGGGTAGGATTGGTAAGTTTGCAGATGACACAAAGATTGGACGGATGGTTAACAGTGAGGCGGAGTGTCTTGGGCTACAAGAAGATCTCAACAGAATGGTGAAATGGGCAGAAAAGTGGCAGATGGAATTTATCCCAAAGACTGAGGTGATACACTTTGGAAGGAGTAATTTGACAAGAAAGTACACAATAAATGACAGGATATTAGTAAGTTCTGTGGAACAAAGGGACCTAGGCGTGTTTGTCAAGGGAAGGGCATGTTTTTAGGGTGGTGAAAAGCATAAGGGACACTTGCCTTTATTGATTGAGGCATAGATTACAAAAGCAGGGAAGTCATGTTGGAGTTGTGTAAAACTTTAGTGAGGCCACAGCTAGAGCACTGTACACGGTTCTGGTTGCCAAATTATTGAAAGAATATGATTGCAGTGAAGTGGGTGCAGAGGAGATTCACTAGGACACTGCCTGGGATGGAACATTTAAGTTATGAAGAGACGCTGCGCAAGCTTGGGTTGTTTTATTGGAACAAAGAAGACTTGAGGGGTGGCCTGATCAAGGTGTACAGGATTATGAGAGACATGGACAGTGTGGACAAGGAGCAGCTATTCCCGTTAGTTGAAGGGTCAGTCATGAGGGGACAAAGGTTCAAGATGAGGGGGTTTGGGGCATGTGAAGGGAAAACCTTTTTTGCCCAGAGGGTGGTGACAGTCTGGAACGCACTGCTTGGGAGGGTGGTAGAGGCAGATTGCCTCACATCCTTTAAAAGGATGAGTACTTGGCAAATCATAACATTCAAGACTATTGGCTAAATGCTGGCAGATGCGATTAGGCGAGAGTTCAGGTGGTTGGAATGTGTTGGTGCAGACTCAATGGACCAACGGGCCTCTTCTGTGCTATACGATTCTATGAATGAGCAGCTCCGTTTAAGAGGAAATGTTGGGCAGGCCCAGATTATTTCCACTGGAATTTAGAGTTAGGTGTGACTTGATGGAAGTATATAAGATCCTGGACAAGGCAGATGTGAAGAGGATGTTTCATCTTGAGTGAGCCTAAAACCAGGGGGCACTGTTTTAGAGCAGAAATTTCTTCTGAGGGTTCTGTGACTTTAGAACTCTGCCTTAGAAGGTGGCGGAAGTAGTGGTCATTGAATATTTTTGAGGTGGGGTAGGTAGATTCTTATTTCAGATTTCCAAGAGTGTTTTCCGTTTTAGATTTTTGTTAGCCAATGAAAGCAAAAGTTGTGGAATTCAAAGCCATCATCTTATTGAATATTGGAGCAAGCTTGAGAGGCCGAATGGCTTACTTCTCTTCCTGTTTTACACGTTCATTAAATACCCATAATACGAAAGCAAATATGCCGTTCCCTGTCCTGAGCTGATTTGTGGATGAAACAATAAGAACCACACTCTGGAAGCTAACAAAAGTACATTTACCATGTTTTATAAAAACAGGTTTGAGTCAGGGAAATCAAGCCAGTGGGAACACTTTGAGGTGACTGATATGGGGGGAATGCGAGTTGATAACAAATCACACTGTAAGGAGTTTGAAATTCAGGGGGAGCTGAGGACAGCAAACTTGATTTAAAATTTGGTTACCAGGAGGGAAACATTTGGAGTCGAGGTCAGTTTCTCAGAGTGGTTGCCATTTGTTTATGGAAATAGGCTCACTCTCAGTAATGGGTTTAGAGGAGGTGTAGCAAATAAGTGAGGGCCAAAAGAAACAGAGGAGAATGATGGAATGGGTCTTTTTAAAAAATGATTGAATTCAATGTCAGTGGATGCAAGGTTTATTTGAAAACGACTCTAATGGGGGAGTGAGAGAAAAGAGGAATTTTTGGATTTCATGCATAAAGTGTTTATATAAAGAAATATATCAAATCAGGAAGGATTTATGAATTTACTAACCTCAGACATCAATGAGTACCATAATGGGTTTTGGGAAAACCCTACAAGAAGGATGCCGAGGCAGAGATGGTACAACGCTGCAGTGCCGAGCTATGTCCAATCCCAAGATCAAGCTATCCCCTCCCTATAATTCTGGAGTGCTCCATGTGCCTATCCAATAACCGTTTGAAAGTTCCTAAATTGTCTGACTCCACTATCACAGCAGGCAGCCTATTCCACACCCCAACCACTCTCTGGGTGAAGAGTCTACCTCGGACATCCCTCCTTTATCTCCCACCGTGAATCTTATAGTTATGCCCCCAGTAACAGCTACGTATTACTGTAGCTGTTACTGCTACAGTAGCAGGAGGAAATAGTCTCTGCACGTCAACTCTATCGATCCCTCTGATCATCTTATAAACCTCTATTAAGTCACCTCTCATCCTCCTCTGCTCCAAAGAGCAAAGTCCCAGCTCCCTCAACCTTTCCTCATAAGACCTACCCTCAAACCAGGCAGCATCCTGGTAAATCTCCTCTGCACTCTTTCCAATGCTTCCACATCCTTCCTACAATGAGGTGACCAGAACTGAACACAATATTCCAAATGTGGTCTCGCCAATGTCCGGTATAGTTGCAGCATAACCCCACGGCTCTTAAACTCAAACCCCCTGTTAATAAACGCCAACATACTATAAGCCTTCTTCACGGGATCTTTATAAGCCTTCTCCACTTGAGTGGCAACCTTCAGAGATCTGTGGATGCGAACCCCAAGATCTCTCTGTTCCTCCACATTCCTTAGAATCCTGCCGCTGACTCTGTAGTCCGCATTCAAGTTTGTCCTACCAAAATTAATCACCTCACTTATCAGGGTTAAACTCCATCTGCACTTTTTGGCCCAGCTCTGCATCCTATCAATGTCTTTTGCAGCCTGCAAGAGCCCTCCACCTCATCCACTACTCCACGAATCTTGGTGTCGTCAGCAAATTCACTAACCCCCCCCTTCAACCCCTTCTTCAAGTCATTGATAAAAAGCAGAGGGCCCAGCACTGACCCCTGTGGTACACCATTGGACCAAAGTGCCAATCTGTGCGTGGAGCTGCAAAATGTAGGTGAGGAATTAAATGAGTATTTTGCATTTGTATTTCCTATGAAGAAGGACGATGTAGATATAGAAAGCAGGAAGGGGATCTAAGCTATAACTGAACAGATTAGCTTTGAAAAGGTTGAAGTGTTAACTGTTTTAGCAGGCTTAAAAGTGGATAACTCCCCAGACTCAGATGAGATGTATACTAGACTACTGTGTGAAGCCAGGGCGGAGTTTGCAGGGGCTCTGATGCTAATTTTCAAATCCTGTCTGGCCAAAGGAGAGATGCCAGAGAACTGGAGGACAACTAATGTGGTACCTTTATTCAAGGATGCAAGTAGTGTCTAACAAGCCAGCATGTCCCAACGTCAATGGTATAGAAATTATTGGAAGAAATCCCGAGGGACAGAATTAACCTCCGCTTGGAGAGGCAAGGATTAATCAAGGATAGTCAACATGGCTTTGTCAGAGGAGATATGGCTGAAATTTTCCTGTCTCACCCACCACAAGAATCATAGTGGACGAGACCAATGACTAAATGTGTAGGTGAGGACAGTGCAGTTGATGTAGTCTACATGGACTTCAGTAAGGCTTTTGACAAGGTCCCTCATTGGACACTGATTTAAGAAGATCCCATGGGATCCAGGACAGTGTGGCACATTGAATCTAAAATTAGCTTAGTGGCAAGAGGCAGACAGTGTTGGTCAAAGCTTTTTTCTGTGACTGAAATTTGTGTCTGCAGAGCTCAGTTACTAAGTCCCTTGTTGTTTGTAGTTGTACATTATTGCTCTAGATGTGTGTGAGAAGTATGATCAGTAAGTTTGCAGGTAACATGAAAATTGGTGATGTGGTAAATAGTGAGGAGGAAAGCCTTAGATTTCAGATGATATACACGAACTGTCAGATGGGCAGAACAGTGGGAAATGGAATCTAACCCTGAAAAGTGTAAGGTGATGCATTTTGGGAGAACTAGCAACACAAGGACATACATGATGAATGGTCGGACGCTGGAAAGGACAGAGGACCAGAGGGACTTTGGGTGCATGTCCAAAGATCCCTGAAGGCAGCAGGACAGGTAGATAAGGTGGTCAAAAACACATTTGGGTTTCTTGCCTTTATTAGCCAAGGTATAGAGTATGAGAGTAGGGAGGTTATGGAGAAGTCCAAAACATTCATTAAGCCACACCTAGATTTACTGTGTGCACTTCTGGTCACCACGCTGTAGGAAGGATGTGAAAGGGCAAAGAGGAGATTCAGTCAGGATGTTGCCTGGGCTGGAGCGTTCCAGCTATGAAGAGAGGGTGGTTAGGCTGGGATTAGAGCAGAGAGGGCTGAGACAGGGACCTGATTGAGGTGCACAAAAATGAGTCTTAAGTTTATTTATTAGTGTCACAAATAGATTTGTATTAACATTGCAACAAAGTTACTGTGAAAATCCCCTAGTCACCATACTCCGGCACTTGTTTGGGCACACTGAGGGAGAATTTAGCATGGCCAAGACATCTAACCGCGTCTTACGAACTGTGGGAGGAAACCGGAGCATCCGGAGGAAATCCACACAGACATGGGGAGAATGTGCAGACTCCTCACAGACAGTGACCTAAACTGGGAATCAAACCCAGGGCGATGGGCACTGAGGCAGCAGTGCTTGCCACCATGCCATGAGGGACATAGGGTAGATGGGAAGAAATGTTTCCCTCAGTAGAGGGGTTAATAAACAGGGGGCATAAATATAAAGTTTAGATTGGATAGAGAAGTTTTTCCTCAAATCCTGAGAGGGTGATGAGAATTTGGAACTCACTCCCTGAAAGGGTGATAAAGGCGGGAATCCTCATAATATTTAAGAAGCATTTAGGTGAACACTTGAAAAGCATAAAAGGCTGCAGAACAAGTGCTGGAAAATGTGATTAAAATAAATAGGTGCTTAAAGGCCAAAGGGCCTCTTTCTGTGCTGCAAGACTCCATAGATTGAGGGGCTTTCCATGTTTTTTCCACTTGGGTATTCTCAAAGATCCCTAAACATACGTGCACTTAATTCTGTTCATTTCAGTCATCGTTCTCATTTTGAATCTCTTCAGTCTTTCCATCCTGTTGGTAGGTCGGTTATCCACAAGTTCAGTAAATGTGACACTATCCCACTCGTCATTGCCAATCTCTTTATCTTACTCGAACGTAGTTGATTGGAGAAAGGATCTGACAATGATGCCTCCTTCCCTGGATTTTCCCCTCACCAGTTTAACATAACCATGAAGGATATGGTGAATTTGAAATTAATTTGTCATTGTTTAAAAATGTCAGTTAATTCTGTTTACTTTCAATTGTTTTCCTGTTAGCTTGGTACAGGCAGAGTACTGGCATGATCCCTTGAATGAAGACCTATACAGGAACAAAAGTGTTTTCTTGGCAGATATTAATCAAGAAAGGGTATGTACTTAATGTTACTTAGTGATCAGCATTATTTTTGTCTTTCACTATTTATTTCTGAGCCTTGGGTTAACACTTTTGCTGTTCCTCATTTAATGAAATAGGTATGCCTGGGTCATACTGTAGCAGCTAAGTTTCAAAACAAGCAAAGCAGCCATCAGATGACATTTTAAGCCTGGGATTTGAATGAGATTCGAGCAGTAACTGTCCCTATTTCTGTTACAGGGCATTAATGCAAGTTACAAGGAGAACCTGATGAAACTAAAGAAGTTTGTAATGGTGAAATTCTTAAGAGATACCATGGTTGACCCAGTTGATTCAGAGGTGAGAATGCTTGCTCTTGACACTAACTTATTGCTGCTAGATTACTAGGCATGAACTAAAATTAATCAAAACACTAATTTCAATTGTTCTTGTTCTGTTTCACATTTTACAACTCTTGCAAAGAGTTATCAATGCAAGTAAGAAAACTGCAAATTGATTCCAGTATGCAGTCATGCAGTGTATATCTCCAACCGCAACCCTTCCTCCCACCAATTGTGTGTCTTGGACAATTGTGCAGTGTCCACACAAGCAGTATTCTGTCTCCATCTCTCCACAACCAACCACCTGGAAATTCCTTCTCCTGACCTCTTCAATAAGCTGTGAAGCTCATGAACATTCATTTTATCACTAAATTGAGACCATCTGTTCAGCTGCTCCTGCTGAAGTTCCCCTTCCTCTTGCTCATTTAGCTCCTTATGCACTATTTCTCATCCAACTCCTATCGAGCCTTCTGGTAAAACACAAGACCCATTTATTAATCCCTTAACTCCATCCTCACTAAATTCATCACTACACATCTATCCTTGACTGGCTTCCATGCTGGCTAATCTTGAAAATAGTGTCCTCTGAAGTGTTGTTTCTCTTTCTCCCGTCTTCCTTTTCTCTCTTCCAAAATTGGTTTCCATCTTTTCCATAACTCCTTGTTTGCATCTCTTGTGCTTGGAGACAGAGGATGTGGGTGAGATCCTAAACCAATACTTTGTGCCAGTATTCACTAATGAGAAGGACATGGAGGATAGTGAGATTAGTGTGGAGTATGGTAATATGCTAGGGCATTTTAAGATCAAGAAAGAAGTGTGTTGTAATTCTTGAAGAGCGTTAAGATGGATAAATCCCCAGGGCCCAATGGAATCTACCCCAGGTTATTGAGAGGGGCAAGAGAGAAGATCGCAGGGGCCCTGACACAGATCTTTGTACCCTCGCTAGCCATCGGAGAAGTACTGAAGGACTGGCAAGTAGCTGATGTTGTTCCTCTGTTCAAGAAAGGAAAAAGGGATAATCCAGAAAATTATAGACTGGTGAGTCTCACATCAGTTGGGAAGCTATTGGAGTGGATTCTTAGGATTTACGTGCATTTGGAAAAGTGTGGCCTAAGTAGGAAAAATCTGTATGGCTTTGTGTGGGGCAGGTCATGTCTTACTAACCTGATTGATTTTTTTTTCCGAGGAGGCAATGAAGATGATTGAGGGTAGAGCAGTGGATGTTTACATGGATTTTAGTAAGGCCTTTGACAAGGTCCTTCATGGTTGGCTTATCCAGAAGATTAAGATGCATGGATTCCACAGTGATGTGGTTCCTTGGATTCAGAATTGGCTTGATCATAGAAGTCAGATAGCAGTGGAAGGATGTTTCTCTGGTTGGAGGTCTGTGACTAGTGTGTGCAGCAGAGATCCTTACTGGGACCTCTGCTGTTTGTTATACAAAGAACAAAGAAAAGTACAGCACAGGAACAGGCCATTTGGTCCTCCAAGCCCTTACCAATCATGATGCCTGCTTAAACTGTATGCACTTAGAGTACATATCCTTCCATTCCCATCCTATTCATCTATTTGGCCTTTAAATGTCGCTATTGTACCTGCTCCCACCACCACCCCAGGCAACATGTTCCAGACATTCGCCACCACCTGTGTAAAACAAAAAACTTGCCTAGCACATCTCCCCTAAACTTTTTCCCATGCACATTAAACCTATGTCCCCTACTACCTGATTTTTCTATCCTAGGAAAGACCATCTGACTATCCAATGGATGAAAATGTAAAGGGTGGGGTAGTAAGTTTGCAGGTGACTCAAAGGTAGATGCAATTGTGGATAGCGTAGAAGATTGTCAAAGGATACAGTGGGATGTGGATCAGTTGCAGATTTGGGTGGAGAAATGACAGATGGAGTTTAATCTGGGCACGTGTGAAGTGCTGCACTTTGGGAGACCAAATGTTAAAGTAAGGTAAGACCCTGAACAACACTGATGTACAGAGGGATCTTGGGGTTCAAGTGCATGGCTCCCTCAAAGTGGCCATTCAAGTAGATAGGGTAGTAAAGAAGGCATATGGCATACTTGCCCTTATTGATTAGGGATTGAGTAAAAGAGTCATGTTGCAACTTTATAAAACTTAGATTGTGGAAGGATGTGGAGGTGGTGCAGAAGAGGTTTACTAGGATGCTGCCTGGATTGGAGGGTATGAATTATAAGGAGAGGCTGGACAAAGTAGGGTTGTTTTCTCTGGAGCAGTGGAGGCTGAGAGGAGACCTGAGAAAAGTCTGGGGGGAAAAAAAAAATGACTGTCAACTATGCCTCTCCTAATTTGAGTTGAAGTATCTAATACTAGGGAGCATGCACTGAAGGTGAGAAGGGATGTGAGGGGCAAATTTTTTTTAGTGGTAGGTGTCTGGAACACACTGCCAGGGGTGGCGATGCAGGCAGATATGATAGGGGCTTTTAGATATGTACATGAATATGCAAGGAACAGAAGAATATGGACCAAGGGCAGGCAGAAGGGATTAAATTTGGTGTCATGTTCAGCACAACATTGTGGGCTGAAAGTCTGTTCCTGTGCTGTACTGTTCTGTTTTATGTTCTCAAATGAGGGATCCATCTTTGCTGCAACATGGCCAGATCCTCCAGGTTCTGAATATCCTTCCCTATTCAATTCTCTATGGTGAGCTTGGTAATCAAATGCATAAGTCAGGCAGTTCCACAATACTTCCAAACAAATGATTGACGTTCCAGCTTAGGATGCTTCCCACTTGATAACAGAACATCAAGGATGCCAAAGTCCTAATTGGACAAAAATAAAGAAAGCTTACACATGATCAGTTAGCTGTTTTCTGGCATGCAAGTTGGGTGCACGTATTTTCCATTTATACCCACAGAACATATTTATCTCAAGTTTGGATGTTTTTTTTTAAGTATAGCTAAATGTGTAATTTTTATCCACAGCAACCTCTGAGCAAGCTATTATACTGCTCTTAAAATTATAGCAGAACAATTTTAAACTACAACTTCCAAGAAGCCAAGACACACTGCACTCCCTATAGTGCCTTCTTTATAAACAGTCTAATTTTAACAAATCCAACATTAAAGCATTGCTTCTCATCTATTCCAGTGGTTTGGTTTCTACAAGGCTGGCCAGGCCAAGGACACTTATACCTTGAAAGAGAGTGTTCTTTATCAAGAGGTAAGATATTTGTTATGTTATGTGATTTATCTCTTCTAATGTAGAAAGACACTTCCCTAGAGGATCAAGTGTCACTTAATTGAATCTGACTGGAAGTTTCAAAAAGACCCATCAAGATAAAATAGAATTGCAGATGAGCAGTGGGAAATAACTGGAGTTGGAAAGGTTATAAATCAAGTTTTAATCAAACATTATAAAAGGGATCAAATCAAAATGTGAAATTAAACATTTGGCACCTATGAAAACATAATTTCTCTTTAGCGTTTATCATTTTTAGTTATCACAAAGATCAAGGCCATTAAAGCATTCTTCAAGCCAGAGTTGAGGTTCAGATGTGGCTAAGATGAAGGTGGCAAACTTTTAATCAAGTGTCTTGATAAGTGGTGAGTAGAAGGTGGGGGAGCAAGTTGAATTATCAAACTGTTACATGATTGCTATAGCCACAACTCTGGTAATTTCGTTGTCAAGCATTGCTATAGGGATCCTAAAGGGAATTTGGGAAAGAAAACAATGTAGACTAGAAACTAAAATTCTCTGGCAAGGAGGTTGAGGAAGTGGATGTTGTCCAAATGGATTCTGTGTTCAAAGAATTTGCTTTAGTTATTGCTAAGTAACAGTGAAGAAGGTTTAATGAGTAATTCAATTTTATCTTGATTATCATCATGAGGGTAATAGTTTCTGTTGGCCACTGAGTCATGAGTGCAAATCCTGATGAGATTAGTATACAAGGCAGCTTGGGAATTGAAGCAAAATGCAATAGTTTGAAATGAACAGCTTCACCACAGTATTAGAAATAGTTCAGCCATGTCTGCAAATCACACTCTAATGTTGTAAAAGTGAGGGTCCAATTTTGAAGACTACATTTTCTTTTTTATTGGAAAAATATTTTGATTACGCAAATTCCACTGAAAACTTTGCTTATAATGGAGATTTGCCCACCAATGCCATTGTGGTGACCTTATGCTGGAGGGATCTGGAGCAAATGGAATAGAACCTGTCAGTTGTGGCTCAATGTTAATAGCCAGATGACTAAAGTGATAGACTATGCCTGTATCTGTACTTGGCAGGAGTCAAACAAATGAGTGGCTTGATACAAAATTCAGATGAACAATTGTTTTACTCACAGGATCGACTGGGATTGAAGGCAATGGATAAGGTGAAAAAACTGGAATTTCTAACTGTGAATGGGGATCACCTTCAGTTTTCAGAGGAATGGTTCATCAAGAACATAGTTCCTTACCTAAAGTGACCTTTTTATTGAAGATTAAATGATTATTCAACACATATCATATTGTAACACTGTCTATTATCTAACATAGTGCATAGATTGAGGTAAAAGGAGAATTACTTTAATTTTGCAAAAGCATGTGAGTTTTGGTTTTACAATCAAGTTACTTAGCAACTGTTCTAATGCACTGAATTCAAGTAATTAATAACTTCAAAATTTTGCTTAGCTTTACTAATACTTTTATGTACTGAGAATGTCTAATATACATACAATGTGATTCAGATTTTTTCCCTTCCCAGCTATAGTTTTTTGAATGAGAAATTACTGGTGGTTTACATTTTTTCTTCAGCATAATCAAAACTAGGTCCTACCTTTAACTGGAATGAGTTTATCCAGCCACTGGCACAAATGATAATGCAATATTACCCAAAAGCAGTTATGAGCATATTTTCTGGCAAGCCAATTTCCTTTTAAGGTATTACAAGTGCCAGGACACATTTTCCCTACAGCTGTTCATTCAAATCAAGGTTAAATAATGACAATCAGAATATTGCTGGTGGTTGTGATTGTGCATTGCTCACCATGAACAGCAGTGATTGAGTTGAGTTAATGTTGTGCCAAAACAATTGGGGAAGAAATTGTTCTGTAATGACCAATTTGGAGTTTTGGAATTTCACACTGAAGAATAAAGCTGAATGTATGTGATTGTACTGAGGTCTCATATTGACTACTGTTTCTCCAGGATTTATGTATGGGTTTGCTTTTCTAATAAAAATTCCTAACAGTTTTGTACAAGTATTATCATTTCCTGCATAATCCAACTTTGAAATTCACCCCAGGTTCAGCTCTAAACAGCTGTAGTTTAAGTATCGAATCCAGAGTTATACCTAGCCCATGAAGTTTGAGAGAAAGAGTTCCTCAAAAAATGTTCTTAACAGAACAGAATTTTTAAAAACCACTTCAGTTAACTGGGTCCATAGCACCCAGTTTTACTTGTGGTTAATAATCAGCAACCTTGAAAGTTGAAAGAGCAACTGAAGAAAAAACAAGACTCTGGATAAGCAAGTTGGCAAATTTTATTTTGCAGTTTAATTTCTGACATATACAAGATTGAATAGTAACCACAAGTAGCAAGAACTGAGTTTCCCCTCTTTGTATAGTTATGCAGATCGAAGTTGTTTAGAACATACAGTATCAGGTAGTTGACCCACTATATTTGTACAATTGATATCCTGTACAATGTGTAACTTGGTCAAAAGCACAAGAACCATTGTCCAAGTACGTGTTAAAAGCTTACTATTTCATACAAAATGAGAACTCAAGTTCAAGGCAATTTCATTATAAATTGAAGATTGAAATAGTGAAGTTAATTTGAAAGATTTTGCTGTGGCAGCCTTGTGACCCAATGTTAGCATATAAATCATGGATATTTATTGCCTTTGATAAATTCCCACCACCATTAGCAAACTTAAGGACTGCATGTATTTCCCAAAACCACCATACAGGACTCACACATGTAATTACACTGTAATCAGAGCTCAATGACCCATTCAGAAATAATATAATTTGTTAGTCCATAAGTCCCACTTGTTAGTACAATTCAATATTGATAATTTCAAAATTAAAACTAGCAAAAATGTACCTTAAATGTAGATAAATGAAAACTGAAGCATAAAATGAATGTGATATAATGATGCTTTCACTGTGGATGGAATTTATTATAAATTGAAACAAATCTTAAAAAGTACTCAAGTGCAACCTGTGCTGAAATGTTAATACCCAGTTACAAAATAGCCATATTTACTGAAACACTGAAGTAAATTAATGTTACAGAGAGGGGTCAAAAGTAATTAAACCATTTAGGATATGGAATGATTTCTAGACAGAAATTTATAGGGAAAGAACCCTCTCTGAAAGCAGGCACCAAAACTCAGGGAATGTATTGTATGAGCAATATTCTCAAAAGATGCTGCAAGAACTAGACCCTGAGAAAAGGGGGAGCAAATTATTTTAAGCCACAATGGAGAACAAAACATTGAGGGCCCCAAATTCAACTCTCAACTGTTATGCTCAGAACAAAATTCAGGCCAAGCAAACTGTAGCAGTACAATTCATAATGCCACATGGGTAAGGTACAAGATGGAACAAGACTGTGAGAAACAACGTTGGGTGATGCATTTTCACTAGAAATGCCCATCTAAGTTTGGATGGTAGGAATGCTTTAAAGACAGTTCATAATCTATCACTGCCTACATCCAAGTTCTGCAGGAAATTAGACTGATGCACTTTAAATCAGTTTTCATTATTCAAAACCAGGTCCACAAGATTCAGCAGCTAACTCCCTTAAAACTAAAATTCAGGATCTCATCCTTCCAATCACAATTTTTGGTCTGGTTCATAATCAAAGTTCCTAACCATGGATGTGTTACATTGATTGATCTATAAAAGGCTACATGGTTTCAAGGATTAAAACAATCCCAGCAGTGCAGTGAATAGCTGTTCCAACTATAATTTAAAACTAAAAGCAGTGACTGTTCCACAGAGTAGTCCCCAAAGCCGAAGTGATCGAAAGGAAGAGGGCAAGTAAATGAAACTAAAAAGACAATTGCATATCAGAACTACCTTATGCACTGATGGCAGACCTTCAAGGTTAGAATAATATCAATGCATTTTAAATTTTAGAAATAATTTATTTAAGCAAGGGCAGGAAAAAGAAAAAAGTCTCTCCTCATCCACCCAAAGAGCTCAGCAATATTAGTCTTTAATAAAATTGCATTTTGGTTCACTATACTCACTCAAGAGTTCTCTCCAATTGTTTCCATCTCTTAAGTCTGTACTACTCCCAGAGACTCATGAATATTACCAGAATCTTAGGCCAGCCATTATGCTCTAATCCAGCTACTTTAGGCCATTTTATACTGGAATTGCCCTTTCCAGTACATCTGAGGTATATGCTGTAGCAGATTAATTACCTCTCATGAGGAGTGATAGGACAAGTTTAAGAGTAGAATGTGCAGAAAGTTAGCTTGTTGCTTCTACAAATTAATCAGGCTCATCATTACTAGCGACAACATTAATATTAAGCCTGTAGATAAACGTTCTCAGTAGCTACACTTAACCGGATATTTCTGTTATTGTCGTCTCCAGTTTCTTCCCATTCCAGACAGTCTTGAATTGTTCTGGGATGGGATGCTCAACCTGGCAAAGAAAATCAAACAAGTTACCAACTGCTATAAATTTTTTTAAACTTGATGAATTTTCATAACAGTAATCTGAGGACCTTTACTTCATTAGCAGTAACAGCATCAAGAAATTTGTCAGATGTGGGCATTGGTGTTTATCTATCCCTAATTACCCTGAGATAGTAGCACTGAGCTGCCTTCTCGAACCATTGCAATCCCTGTGATGTAGGGACCCATAGCACTTTAAGAGTCCCAGGTTTTTTTTACCCAGTGACACTGAAGGAATGGCGATATATTTCCAAGTCAGGATGGTGAGGGAGGCATCCAGATGGCAGTAGTGTTCCCCCGTGTCTGCTGCCCTTGCCCTAGATGATGGCGGTTATGGGTTTGAAAGGTGCTGTCTGAGGAGCCTCGAGTTCTTGCAGTGCATCTTGTAGGTAGTACACACTATTGCAACTGTGCTTTGGTGGTGGAGGGAGTGAAAGGGGAGCCAATCAAGCAGGCTGCTATGCCCTGGAGAGCACTGAACTGCACTCATCCAGGCAAGAGGACAGTATTCCATCACAGTCGTGATTTGTGCCTTGTAGATGATGGACAGACTTTGGAGGAGTCAGAAGTTACTCAATGCAGGATTCCTGGTTTCAGACCTGCTTTTGGAGCCACAGCATTTATATGGCTCATTCAGTTTAATTCATGTTCATTGGCAATCTCCAGGATGTTGATAGTGGGGGAATTCAATGATGGTAATACCACTGGACGTCAAAGGGTAATGGTTAGATTCTCTCTTGGCATTGCCTACCACTACGTCACTCGCCACCTGTCAGCCCAAGCCCGGATACTGTCTAGGTTTTGCTGCATTTGGACACAGACTGCATCAGTATCTAAAGAGTCAGAAATGGTGCTGAACATCAAACATCCTCACTTCTGATGTTATGATGCCAGGAAAGTCACTGATGAAACAGCTGAAAAGGTTGGGCCTAGAACACTGCCCTGAGGAATTCCTGCACTGATGACCTGGAACTGAGATCATTTATTTCCAACAACTACAAGCATTTTCCTTGGTGCCTGGTATGACTCCAAGCAGACAATATTTTCAAGATGTCTCTTCGAGTGCTTTATTCAGAACAGACTCAATAACCCTATGTTCTTTTTAAGGCCAAGTGTGTTAACCAACTTCTCATGCAAAGTACATTCCAGGAAATGCCCTCCTGGTGGATATTGTAAGTTCGTCATTCATCACTATGGGTCAAGTACGATGCCCCACTTTGAAGTTTTGTTTCATTATTGAAGTTAAAAATGCAATGATCTTTTTGAACAGGCTTGAAGGATCACGTTGGCTACTTCAGCTCCCACATGCTTTTATTCAACACTTCCCGCACAAAATTGGTCATTTAGGAGGCAAGCATACGAACCACTTACCATGTCTCAATTCACTGGTGCTCCAGAATTTACTGTATCCCTAACCAAGCAGTAAACCTACTGTGTGTTGTTCTACATCAAACTGTGGATGTGTGAGCTCCTGCCATCAGACATTTTGGTGATTGAAGTGGTGGTGACAACCGTACCTGGTTAGTTCTATTTGAACTTTTAGAAAATGGCTCTAGCCTTTAGTGGGCGAGCCTCATCAGACTGTCAAGATCTGTTTGACTCAGTAAATGGTGGTATAGGCAAATCAAAAGAGAACACAGATTAAAACTTGGATCTGTAGCATCCAACACTTTGGCCAGAATCTGTGCAAAATCCAGAAGGTTTCTACTTTGGCAATTTCTAAAACAGGTTTGGAGTACATGTGACAGCAATGGAAAGAAAAAAAGATGACAAGTAATTGGATTACTGTTGTATACTCAGTGGCTCACTGGAGTTCACTGGTTCACTCTCTAATCCCTACAGAATTGCAAGAACTAAAACAGGTGACAGGATTGTACTTACAAAATCATCATTGTTTGGAATCAAGACATTCATCTCAGAGGACTTGGCACTGACAATCTCACAACTGAGGGAATCCTTACTAAGGTAGATATGGCAGCCATCAGTCTTATTAATGGATATAGTTGGCACTTTACCCAACACCTGCAAGAGGGAAAAAAAACAAAAAGAACCAGTTTGGATATTTGCAGAGAGAAAACATCTGAATGAACAACTTGGAGAGGGGTCCACTTATTAAAATGTTAAACAAATCAAAACAGATTAGTCAATTTATGCAATGCATATACAAAGATTAGTGGTATAACATAGGAAAACTAAATTAAAGAAACATGGAAAAGTACAACCCCCACCCTCAATTTGAAGGAGACAACGTCACTTGAATTTTCATATTGGATTCTTAAAAGAAACAGATCCTGATATACTGTATGTTGACCTAATTGGTTTGATGCACATGTACTGTATGCGCCAAATGTGATGTTCAATACAAAAGTATTTTAAAAGGAGCAGCATAGTAAGAATTGCTGCTTCACAGCTCCAGGGACCTGGGTTCGATTCCAAGCTTGGGTCACTTTGTGTGGAGTTTGCACATTCTTCTCGTGTCTGCGTGGGTTTCCTCTGGGTGGTCCAGTTTCCTCCCACAGTCCAAAGATGTGCAGGTTAGGTTCATTGACCATGCTAAAATTGCCCATTAGTATCCTAAGATGCGTAGGTTAGAGGGATTAGTGGGTAAATATGTAGGGATATGGGGGTATGGCCTGGGTGGGATTGTGGTTGGTGCAGACTCGATGGGCCAGATGGCCTCTTTCTGCGCTGTAGGGTTTCTATGATTCTATGAGCTAGATCATATCTAGACATTTCTGAACATTCTTTGAAAACATCATTCTTCCATTCCTAGGTATGGAGCAAATTAGCACTACAATATCAGTCATCAGGAACAGCTTTGTTAAAACCAAGAACAAAGACTGACATGTCAGAAAAGGCATAGCTTGAAAGGTTATAACTATTTCCCACAATTGTGCACAATCCCCCTTTGTGTAATCGCATTTTTCCCCCATATCAGATTCAGCAATTAACACATTCCTTTATTTTACTACTAAAAGTTAAATTAATGGGTTGTGTAAATCTGACAGTCAGCTCCTTAAAAATTCTCTGTGATTTGTGTGAAAAACGGTTATCATTCTCTCCACTATCCCTCATGTCGTCAATGCTTCCTTTGAGTTTTATTGTTCAAAAGTATGGCACACTTAATCCAGCTACATTTTTTCAAAGTTTGGCAGGGGTGAAAAAAGCAAAAAACCTCAAGTTTTACATTTACTTTTAATGATATTTTCTAAAAAAAACAAACTATTGTACAAAATGAAAATTACATTAGGGATAACAGATTTCAATATTTAGTGTGCTTGTACTACACTTGAAATCAACCAAAACTACATTTTCCTATCAGATGTCAGCTGTGGTATAACTGGCAGCACTTTTGCCTCAGTAAGATGGTTGAGAGTTCAAGTACCACTTGAAACGCAAGCATAGAAATCTAGGCTGACACCCAGGTCCTTAGTATCAGAGATGCCATTTTTCAGCTGAAATCTTAAACTAAGGCCCCATCTCCTCTCAGGCAGGCACAGAAGTCCCGATGGCATTATCCAGAAGGAAACAGAAGTCAACCATGATGCCCTGGTCGATGTTACTCATAAATCAATACCACACACAAAAAAAAGTCATTATCACATAACCACTAGTGGGCCTTTATTGTGCATGAATTGGCCACCATGTTTCCCACCTTGCAACTACACAAGGACTAGAGCTTTAAAAACTTGTGCCTTAAGGAAGTCCCAAGATTGTGACTAGTGCTGTATAAATCAATTATTTTTAAACCCTGGGCCTGTGTGTTTGCATATTTTAAACAAGACAAATGAAGCTGTCACTGATAACTATAAATTTGGTGTCATTTCCTGCAATGTTCTTTGTTAGCATTGAAAGCTGTTATTTCTGAGCAGAATGTTTCATTATTTTTCTCCTCCCCTGCTTCAATTACCTGAATTTTCACATCCTTGGAATTTATGATCTCCACAATTCCAACAACATCATCAAAAACTAGACCCATTTTCTTACAGTTATCTGTAAAAGAAAAAGTAATAAATCTGTCAGACTATAGAAATCTGAACCATTACAAATACTATGAAATCTCATTAGTGTTTGCATTTAATAAACCATTGCCAAGGGGCTTAGACAATCTGTTTAGGAATACATAGATACAAAGGACTTCATTCTTTTCTAAACATTGATTATACATTGATTAAATTAATAAAGCCTTGCAGATCAAGGCCAACTGTACCACCCCTATAGATAATTTGGCTAAATTTAACATTCATCGGGTGGCAAGCTTTGAGCCTTGAAACAGTAGCATGTTTTCCACATGTCTCATGAGGGGTCACTGGCTCAAGACGAGAGGGATGAGGTATAACTCAGATGATAGAGGGATGTCTTTTCATACAGAGGATTGTGGGGGCCTGGAATGCACTGCCAAGTAGGTGGTGGAGGCAGGCATGCTAGGGTTGTTTAAGACTTACCTGGATAGGCACATGAGCAGACTGGAGATGGAGGGGTACAAAAGAATGTTCTGGTTGAAGATCAAGAGCCTCAGGACGTTCCTGGGAATTAATAGATTCCTATCGGCTGTCCAACAAATTTTAAGGCTCACCTTGTCACTATTGAGAATCTTCCATTAATGTTTGTATAGCCTGTTGTATGTTTGTTGATGTTTACTAATGTCTCCTTTTACATCCACAAGTGATTCGGTCCACCTTGTTGGCCAACAAGGGGCATACATGCGGTGGGTTGTACGAGGGTTGCTCTTGGATGTTACTTTGAGAGTTGCCTAGTGCTTCACGTCCGTTAGTGTATGCTTAAACTGGACCAATTGACGGGCAACACGACAGCTCAGTGACTATCATTGTCTGCTGTGCAGTTACAGGGACCCAGGTTGGATCTCCAGCTTGGGTCAGTGTCTGTGGGAGTTTACACATTCTCCCCGTGCTTGTGTCGGTTTTCTCCAGGTGCGCCGGTTTCCTCCCATATCCCAAAAACGTGCTTTTTAGGCTGATTGGTGTCAATAAATTGTCCCTGAATTGGATCTCCCTTAATCCGGCGCACATATAATTACCTATATTTGCACCCCCTTTATTGTAGGGTCCACTACAGGTAGACAAAAATGTCGACGAAAGACTTGAATAAGGCACTCACTGAGTGTTAAAATGGGCAGCGTGGGCTTGTAGGACCGAAGGGCCTGTTTCCTGTGCTGTGCTGTTCTTTGTTTTTTGTAAAATGCTTACAATGTTAAAAATAGCCAGTTGATATTTTTGCACACACTGCATTTCTCAGTGGTAACGGTTAGCACTGCTGCCTCTCAGCGTCAGGGACCCGGTTCAATTCCTGGCTGGGGCCGATGTCTGTGCGGAGTCTGCATGGTCTCCTCTGGAATCTCTGGCTTCCTCCCAGAGTCTGAAAGATGTGCTAGTTAGGTACATTGCCCATGCTAAATTCTCCCTCAGTGTATATGAGTGTGGCAACTAGGGAATTTGCACAGTAAGTTCATTGCAGGGTCAGCTATTTACCATTTATATAGATGATCTGGAGGAGGGAACCGAGTGTAGGGTGTCGAAATTTGCTGATGACACCAAGATTGGGGGAAAGGCAAATTGTGCGGAGGGTGTGGAGAGTCTGCAGAAGGATCTGGATAGGCTGGGCGAATGGGCCAGGAAATGGCAAATGGAATTTAATGTTGGCAAGTGTGAGGTGGTCCACTTTGGTAGGAAGAATGGTAGGAAGGACTATTACTTACGTGGCGAAAAACTGCAGCAGGCGACGGTGCAGAGGGACCTCGGGGTCCTTGTGCATGAGTCGCAAAAACCCAGCCTGCAGGTGCAGCAGGTGGTCAGGAAGGCGAATGGGATGCTGGCCTTCATAGCGAGGGGGATTGAATATAAAAGTAGGGAGGTCTTGCTGCAGCTGTATAGGGCATTGGTGAGGCCGCAGCTGGAGTACTGTGTGCAGTTTTGGGCGCCGCACCTGCGCAAGGATATTTTGGCCTTGGAGGGAGTGCAGAGGAGGTTTACTAGGCTGATACCGGAGTTGAGGGGGTTGAGCTATGAGGAGAGGCTGAATAAACTAGGCTTGTACTCGTTAGAGTTTAGAAGAATGAGGGGAGATCTCATTGAGACGTATAAGATGATGAATGGGATGGATAGGATAGAGGTGGAGAGACTCTTCCCACTCAAAAAAGACAGTAGGACTAGGGGGCACAGCCTCAAGATAAAGGGGGGGCGGTTTAGAACGGAGTTGAGGAGGAACTTCTTCACTCAAAGGGTGGTGAATCTCTGGAATTCTCTGCCCGTTGAAGTGGTGGAGGCTGCCTCGCTAAATATTTTTAAGAAGCGGGTTGATGGGTTTTTGATAAGAGAGGGGATTAAGGGTTATGGGGAGAGGGCGGGAAAGTGGAACTGAGCCACGACAGATCAGCCATGATCTTATTGAATGGCAGGGCAGGCTCGAAGGGCCAGATGGCCTACTCCTGCTCCTATTTCTTATGTTCTTATGTTCTTACTTGTCACACTAATAAATAAACTTAAAAATTTCTCAATAATCAGAGACCAAGTCACGCCTCTAAGGATAGAAACACAGAAAATAGCAAGAGGCGGCCACCTGGCCCTTCAAGCCTGCTGCACCATTCATTTTGATCATGGCTGATCATCAAATTCAATATTCTGACCCTGTCTACCACCCTTCTCTTTCCTGCACCCCCTACTAATATTTCTTGAGCCACAAAAGGTATGTCTAATTTCTTCTGGAAAAAAAACACACAATGCTTTGGCCCCAACCACTTTGTGTGAGTGAATTCCAGAGTCACCATTCTGGGTGCAGAAATTTCTTCTCACTTCAGTGGTTTATCCCTTATCCTCAAACTATTGTTTGAACTCCCCTAGGGTCTTCTGATTTGGAAGGTGCTCAGGGGCAGGAGGTGCGCTGGCAGCTGGAGCAGATAAGGGAACCCAGAGGGCAGAAGTGTCAGCCTCTGCAGCTGTTCAACAAGTCTGACATTCTTTCAGGATGGATGAGCTGACTGACCATGGCATTGTGGTGCAGAGAGCATAGTGGGGGGTTGGGTGGAGAGCTCAAACAAGTGTAGTGGTAGTAGGGGACAGTATAGTAATAAGGAGCACTGACACCGTTTTTTGTAACAACAAATGAGACTTCAGATGTCTATGTTGTCTGCCCAGGTGTCAGGATTCTTGACATTTGCTCAGGGCTAGACGGAAACTTTCAGCAGGAAGATCCAGTGGTTGAGGTCCATGTAGGTACAAACAACAGACAGGATGAAGGAGGTGATTCTGCATAGTCTTTATGAAGAGCTAGACACTGAATTAAACAGAACCTATGTGCAGATTGGCATGGGACAACTAAGATTTCAGAAATAAATGCATGGCTCAAAGACTGGTGTTGGAGAAGTGGGTTCCAGCTCATGCAGCACTGGTACCAATACTGTAAAAAAAAAATGGGATCTGTACCATTGGGACAGTTAATATTTGAACAGTGCTAGGTCCTAATGAGCCACTTACCTAGGGAAGTAGAGAGAATTTTAAACTAAGTAGTGGGGTAAGTGATTAAATTTGGGAAAATATGTGGTAAACAAGAGCAGAGACAAGGCAAGAGAGAAAGGTACTAATATGGGAAATGATAAACAGACCATGATAGGAAGGAATGCTGAGCAAATCAGCAGATAAGGCTAGATGTTATAAAAACATAAAGGACGAAATTATAGACATTTGAAACAAAACAGATGAGCTGATAAAGAAATTAATACATACGAGCTGATAGCCACTACAAGTTCCATCCTGCAGCCATGTCTCTGGACTGAAATATTTAATGACATGCAACATTGAAGGAGGACAGGAAGTTAGGGAAAGGTGGAGAGGTGGTAGTAATAGCACAAGGATACAGATGACCAAAGTTCAGGGAACCACAATGTAAAAGTGGCTTGGGTTAAGATCAGAAATGATAAAAGTAGTAGTCACTTGTGGGAGTGGTGTGTACAGGCTCCCTAGTTGCAACTACGTAGGAGGACAGTAGGCCAGAGGGAGTATAGGTGAGATCATGGAAGCTTGTCAGAAAGGTACAGTGATAATTGTGAGGGACTTTAATTCACAGACAGGAAACAGTAGATGGGCAAGGATAGTGTAGATGAGAATTTTGGCTTCATTGGACCAACCAGAGCACAGGTTATATTACCTCACTGGCATTATGCAGTGAGGCAGGATTATATGTTACTTATTTTACCCTGCTATTCAAATCCCTCTGTGGCTCACCCCTCCCCATCCAAACTGCTCCAACCTTGCAACCTCTCCTTCAATTTCTCTTGTGCACGCTCAAGTTCATTCACCCCTCCACTGGTGTGTCACAGCATTAGTTATCTTGGCCCTAAACCTTTCTGCACATCTACCAGTTCTTTCATCTTGAAGATACTCTTAAATTCTAGCTCTTTGAGCAATCTTTTGGTCATCTATCCTAATATCTCATTGTGGCTTGGCATTAAACCTCATCTGATAAAATTTCTGGAGATTTTTACTAAGTTAATGGAAGTAGGTAAATGTGAGTTGTCATCTGCATAATCATAATAGGATTGAATTTTACATTCAGTTTGAGGGAGAGAAGAGTGCAAAGACCAGTATTTTAAAACTTAAATAAGGGCAATTATATGGGCATGAAAGTGCAGCTAGCTAAAGTGAACTGGCAAATGATGTTAAGTGATAGGTCAATAAAGGTGCAGTGACTTTTGAAGAGATATGTTGGAATACACTTAATAGATGCGTTCCAAAGAGAAATGGAATGTCTAAGGGGAGACTCACCATCCACGGTTAACTAAAAAAGTTAAAGACTGTATCAAACTTAAAGACAAAGCATATAATCACAAAGGCAGACATTGGACAGAACAATTAATGAGGGAAACAATTAGAGGATGAGAGGAAGTTAGTTTGTAATATAAAGATGGATAATAAGAGGTTTTATAGATAGTTAAATAAGACTCAACAAATTCAGTGTTGGTCCTACAGGAAGAGTGTCTGGCGAAATTATAACAGAAAGTAGGGAGATGGCAGACAAATTGAACAGGTACTCTACAGGAAACAGGAGGGAGGAACTCAAGAAACCTACAATCAACAGGGAAGAGGACAAATTCTTGGGATTACAGGCTGACAAATCTGAGTGTGGATGGATTTCAAAAGATTCTATTAGATTGGAAAGTAGCAAATAACATTCCTTTATTCAAAAGGGAAGGAAGACAGAAAGCAGGAAACTACAGGCCAGAGGTAAAATGTTTTGAAGTTATTAAAGACGTTATAGTAGAGCACTTAGAAAAACTCAAGACAATCAGGCAGCAACAACATGGTTTTGTGAAAGGGAAATTATATTTCACAAATTTATTGGAATTCTTTCAAGGAGTCACATTGGCTGTAGGAAAAGGAGAACAGGTGGATTTACTGCACGATTGTCAGAAAGCACTGGATAAGGTGCCACATCAAAGGTTATGGCAGAAAATAAAAGCTCATGGTTTAGTTGGCAAAGCTAGCTAGCAGGAAATAGTTGACATAAATGGGTCTTTTTCTGGTTGGCAAGACGCAACTACTGGTGTGCCATAGGGATCAGTGCTGAGGCCTCAAATCTTTTTCAGTTTATATAAATGACCTGGATGAAAGGGTCAAAGGTATGGTTGCTAAATTTGCTGAGGACAAAGGTAGGTAAAATAAATTGTGAAGAGGACATAAGGAGGCAAAAAAAAAAGGACATAGGTTAAGTGCGTTGTCAAAGGTCTGGCAAATTAAGCATTGTGTGGGTAAATGTGAAAAATTCTCCATTTTTGCAGGAAGAATAAAAATAAGATTATCTAAATGATGAGCAATTGCAGAGATGCCAGATTCAGAGGAATCTGGGTACCCTAATACATGAAATACAAAAGGCAGTTACAGGTCTGAGATTCAGAGGGATCTGGGTTTCCTGGTGCATGAAATCACAAAAAGCAGGAACAGCAAGTAATTAGGAAGATCAATAGAATGTTATTGTTTGTCATTTGTGAAGGGAATTGAATACAGGGGGAGGGATGTTATGCTTCAGTTGTACAGAGGATTGGTGTAGTGTTTGTTTAAAGTTTTTATTTATTATCACAAATAGGCTTACATTAACACTGCAATGAAATTAGTGAAAATCCCATAGTCGCCATACTCCAATGCCTGTTTGGGTACACCAAGGGAGAATATACCATGGCCAATGCACCTAACCTGTACATCTTTGGACTGTGCAAAAAAAAAAGCTGGAGCATCTGAAGGAAACCCACGCAGTCACGGGGAGAGTGTTCAGACTCCGCAGACAGCGACCCAAGCCAAGAATTGAACCTGGTTCCCTGGTGCTGTAATTTAGCAGTACTTACCACTGTGCCACCCTTGTGTACAGTATTTAGTCTCCTTATTTAAGAAAATATGTATGTGTGTGTTAGAAGCAGTTCAGAGAAGGTTTACTGGAAAACACTAGGAGTGCAGCAGATTGTCTTGGACAAGTTTAGAAAAGTAAAAAGCAACTTGATTGACCTTCAAGATCCTGAAGGGTTGACAAAGTGTTTGGTTTTTTTCTTGTGGGAGAATTTAAAATTACAGGTTACTGTTTACAAAAATAAAGGGTTTCTCATTTAAGACAGACTGTTCAGCTCTAAGATCATTGAATTTCTGGTGGCTTGATATACTTGTAGCAAGCAAAGTCATTGACTAAACATGACAGATGTGGAGAACTTTCTTCTTGAGGGTCATGAATCTTTGGAATTCTCTTCTCAAAAGGCAGTGGAAGCAAAGTCTTAAACATTTTTGTGGCAGAGGTAGATAGATTCTTGATTAACAAGGTGAAAGATCACAGTAGGCTGGAATGTGGGGTTTGGGTTACCATCAGGTCAGCTGTGATCTTACTGAATGGCAAACAGGCTCAAGGGGCTGAGTGACCTACACAATTTGTACGTTCATATGATTGAACTGAAGAGACACAAGTCACAATTGAGTCAATGAATTTGCTTGCCTGATAAAAGTATATCAAGCTACCAAAAATTGAGAGATTTGAGCTGGAACAGTCAAAATATTGAGACTAACCATTTGCAAATAGAACAAAGATAGAAAATGATTGAATGAAGCTTAAAGATTTAACTTTGATTAATTTCTGCTTACCAACAGTGATAGAGTTGATCTTGCCTTTGATGCTCAGTGTGCTTTGTGCACATTTGTACACATATGCAACCTGCTTCAACTCTGTGTCCTGAATCACCAGGTTACTGGCATTTTCTTGGTTTTCCTACAAGCAGAGAACAATGTATTTTTTCCCTGATAACTAAAGGTAGCATGGGATTAATTTGAAAGTGCTCCCATGTATTGAAGTATGCTTGTTATTCAAATTACTTATGCAGGAGTTATATTGCTGGTCAATCTATCAGTATTCAATTATGGTACCTCCAAAATGAAAAAGGTCATGAGGTGATGTGAAGAATTGAAAAGAACATACAAGATCCCAATTCCTCCTTTCCACACCCCACCCAAAATATCCACAAATGCAGTCAGTCAATTTTTAAAAAACGAAATTGTTTCTTTTTCCCCTTCATTTCAGACAGCTTCTTACTGGTACCCTCTGGAAATTCATCCATAATTCGTGAAAGTCTGACAGTGATTACCATGAGAGATCACAGGTGAATCAGATCATACAAAGTTCTCCACAGACGAATCCTGATAACCAAGCAAAGGGCCCTGATTAGTATACCCATTTGAACTTAATAACCCCAGTGTCCCCCTCACTCATAAGTAAACTGATCAGAAATTCAGGCGCAGTTGGTTTTCTGGTAAATTTACATACAGCCTCTGACATCAGCCCATCAACTGTCTCATTCATGCCACTGTCACCTCAGGCTCAAATTGTACCACCAATAGTGTCCCCACCCCCATCTCTCCAAGTTTTATGATCCTATCCTGCCTTAAAATCTTGCCCCTCTATCTCTATAGAAGCTTTCACAGCCCTCACAAACTCTCCTGATCATGCATCCACAGACATACAGGCACTGGGATCAAAGGGACAGCGATTGAGGTGCAATACCGATGACTTTTCTGAGTTCAGGGCTGCCAAAGCCTGTTCCAGCTGAAATCAGCTATCCAAATGAATACTAGAAATTGAACTAAAGATTATTTTGCATACATGGCACATTTGGTGATACCTGTACACACTAGATAATCAAGGGAGCTTTTCCCAAATCTCTCTGAAATCATACAGCATATTATAATTCAATCTAACTTTGACACTCACCACTCTCCATTTCTTCCCTTCCAATTCTAACATGGGTGGCTCCTTCTTGGCTGCAGGTTTTGGTGATGGTGTAGCTGCTTTGAATGGCTTTGGACCAGTGTGGGCAGGAGCATTTGTGTTTCTTAACGTTGGGTTCTTGTGAGTTTTACTGCTGTCCGGCACATGCTTCAGCTCTGGATTAACAAATAGATGCTTATAGCTTAATCCAAGACACATTTTTCTTGACATTACTGCATCTGCAGCTGTATGCATCTTAACTCCATTTGTGGAATAGGACTTTACAACAAAAGTATTCAAACTTTTGTCTTCACAGACCACGTTAGTGCAATTTTGTTTGCAAGTTCTCTGAATAATGCAGATAATCTGAGTATCTTAATTTAAGATATATCTACTAAATAAGCCCTAGCACCAAAACACCTTTCTCCAAATATTGTGACTACAGGGTATTCAGCAAATTAATGGGCCAAATGGCCAGGGCATGAGGAGGCAGGAGGCAGATGTGGTCAGTGGGCTGCAATTTGGACACTGCTTTACCACATATGCAACTCTGCCTTAGTTATATAAGCAGCACCTTCGTGCCAACTTTGGAGTCTCTGTTGGCATGCTTTCCCTTGGTTTGCACTGATTTCAAACAGAATCCAAGTATGTTAGCTCATTCTGCATTTCTACTGCTGAAATGAATTACAATTTCCAAGAGCAACACAATGTTAACTCTACAAACATTTTCAAATTTGCATCATCATTAATGGACCAACAGAATCTTCTACCTTATTACTCCTCTTCTGAATGAAGTAGCTTAGGCCTATTTTACTTTTCAAAGCTAATGGATAACACCACATTTTACTAAAGTAATGTATATGAATTCACCAATAAATCAAAATCATCATGCTTCTCACAAAGGAAAGCTCTGAAGTTAAGCAAAATATACTGCCCAAATATATTGTGATCTAACTGTTTGAATTCAGAAATATCTAGATTTAATAGATACTGTGGTCCATTTATACAAGAGTGATGATGTCAAATTAGATACCAAAAACATCCAGTGTATTACTTACTACTTGTAATTGCTGCTCCCTTGTTAAGGTCTTCAAATAGAGCTGCTCGTGAAGTAGTTGTGTCTGATTGACAAGCCCCTGAAGATGGAAGTGGTGGACCAGGTGGTGGTGGTGGGGGAATAGCTCCTCCCGATGGTGGTGGTGCAGAAAGAGATGATGATGTTGCTTTAGGACCCTTGAAAGAAAATTGAGGGGGGGGATGGGGAACGAAATCACTTTTCAAAATGCTAAGTACATCCCTATGAATATTGCTAATATACAAGGCATGATCAATTTTAACAATTCACTGCACTCAGGTGAGAAAATTTTTCCATCACAATCAAAACAAGAAAAAGCCCAACATAATTAAAAATCTACTTTTCCAAACCACTCAAATTCACACAAAGTGCAAACATATGTGCTAAGGTTCATTAATTGCATATGGGTTTGAGGCAAGTTGCGGCTTCACTCTTCTTTACCCTCATGCATTAAGTTTCACAACTTAGGCAACTCGAGCACATGGGGAGAGAGAAAAGTTGATTACTTCCAAAATAAATAATTTTAAATAATGCTGACATTGGAATATGATTTTTCTTTCAACAAAGCACAACTTTAAGATAAATCCTTCCTTGCTAGTAGATTGGAAACAAAGAATATTCAGAATCATTGAAACTTATTGTACAAAAAGGCTTGCTTCAGTCATTTCATTCATATCCCTATTAGAATCCATCACATATTCTGCTTCCCCCATTTAAAAAAATGAACATTCTAATAACACCCTGCATACGAAAAAACTCCTCCATCAATCCTGATCTTAAAATTTATGCTCTGTAACAACTCACTAAGTGGAAACAGTTTCTTTTCTATTGACTTATCAAAGCTCCTCAAATCTAAATACCCTTCAGATCATCTCCTAACATTTTCTGTCCTAATGAAAACAGATTCAACTTCTGTAGATTCTGCTCAACTTAAAGCCTCATATTTAGTGCACATTTTGATACAAGGCAAAAAAGTGCAGTGAACAGTGTTTTTAAACGATTGATAGGATAGTTGGAGAAAGCTTTGCTCTACACAGCAAAATCTCTAGGTGGTGCAATAGCAATGCGAGTTTATGTTGCAGCCAGTGTACTCGTTTAACATCCCATTAAGAATAATGATGGAAGCCACAGTCTCACTGGGCACAACTGAACAACATTATGGCTCCACGATGAATAATCTACTTTCCAAAGAACCGTACAACATGTTTACAGCACATAAATGGTCCATTATGTCACTGAAAATCCAACCCATTCTCACACTACACATTGGTGTCTATTCCATTTCACATATTTATCTGTTTTGTTTATGGAACCTCGTTTATACAAATGAGCCTCCTGCATTTGCCCATCTAAACAGCTGTAAAGTACTTGTGCAATCCAGAGGCACTAAGATGTTATACAAGTTTTTCTTTCTGGACAGAACTCCAAAATAACAACCCAGATGTTATTAAGCATAGGCCGAAATAAAGGGCAACACATTCGGCATCAAACCGGTGCCTGAGCTGTACAGTGATAATGGATGCAATAAATTTAACCTTATTTGGTGGATACAAAGTGAAGGTTAAAAAAAAAATTAGATAGGAAGAGGATACCTGGTTAATGTTACTCTTGCACTGGAAATCAAGTATTGAGTGAAGATGTACAACAAGATCAGGAGAATTCTGTAGCACACAATCTTACTTCAAAAGAATAGTTTAAAACCCAGTGGTTTTAAAAGTGAAAAATGGTGTTATTTCAACGTCATGATATGCACAGAATGATTTAACACAATTGTTGAGATTAGCTTAGTAATAATTAACACAAATATTTGGTACTCAATTGCAACTGACCATTTTCACATCTGTCAAAGTCAGTCACTATTACATTGTCTCAAATTCTCTACTTAAATATCCCCTCCTCACCACTTCAATTCTTACCCAAATTAAAAATGTCCCCAATCATGCTTTAGACACTCAGTTCTCCCCATTCTCTTGTCCTACCTCATCACCTTCCTCCTCACAGTAGAGTGAAGCCTTATTGCACACGGTGTCAATTAAAACTATTCTGGACTACAATCTCTGAATCACCAAGCTAATTAAAACTGAGCCCATTTCACCATTCAGGTAACTTGCACACCTTGGTTCTAAATGTGTGTGGAATTAACTTTGCACTGAGATGCCTTGAATAAACAACTTGCTTTTCATGGGAATGTCTAAAAGACCACATCAATTAAGTTTTATTCAAAATATTAATTATTTATAAACCTTCATATCGAGACTAGCAGTACGCATTGTAATTGGCTAATTTTTCTGCTGCCATTTCTGTAAGTAAATGGATTCCTTCAAGATGGTCCAAGTATCTGTTTCACACACCCATTTTCACAAAGCAATTTTTGAATACTGCAATTTGAAAAATCAAGGTAATCTTTTTATTCCAATGTTTGAGAATACAGACACATGCACAATACGCAGATCATAACATCCCAGGTTTGGTTCCCAATATGTACCATCTTAATATAGGGAGTAAAGGGGATGCAACTAATGCCTCAGCACCACTGGACTGAGGAGAGGGGAAGAATATCGGAGATAAAGCTGCTGTTTTCCACGTTGAATCTTTGATAGCAAAGATTAGTAGGCTCCCCTACTGTGGCAGTCAATGGATGGATACTCACACACAGGAAATTTCGAACAGGGTTCATAGGCTCACAACTTTGTTAACACTGATTCTTGCAAAGTTGGACATTGCGATGAACTGGAGCATTCCCTTTATTTACACTGAGTCCACCGCTCAACCAATGCAAACTTGGTCTATATGACAGGAGACAGTGAAATATTTTACTGAGTCAGAGATCAACACCAAATCATTCCATGCAGAAAACTGGGACACTTACTGTTTTGTTCCAGCAAAGCCCTGTGGTGTGGTGTGCCTTGATGTATGCTTGAAGTTCAGTCCAGAAGTTTATATAGGCTTTAACCCACTCCACATGCCTTTTATCGCTGAAATTGAATAGTTACACATTAAAATATTACCTTTCCACAAGCTCCTCCCATCCATCTATGTTTTCTCTTTTTTGCATCTAATCTGTTATGCTAATTTCAGTACAAGTCATCTATTACGGAGGGGGAGATAAGAGGCAAGCAGGAATTTTGAGCTGGGATGGAATTCATGACAGAGGATAGGGACACCAAGGACTGGACTGAGGCAGCAGCTATTTCCACCGCTTTCTAGCTGCATTTAGTGATGTGATCAGACCAATATTGGCTCACCATGGAGTTGCTATTGTAGTGGTTGAAGAATAAAAAAAGCCTGGGCCACAGAGTTAAAAATTCTCAAGTAGGAAAAAAGCATAAAAGGACTGGATGGTCCAGCATCTGTTTGTGTTTTGGATCTTTTCTTTGTTGCTTAGTGCAATATATGCAATTTTGCATCATTGTTCAAGGCAGTTAGAAATGTTCACCCAAACTCCCCTTTTCCAACCTTCCACTTACTGCTCCCATCGCCACTTCCAGACTGATCTCAAACTGTTTATTTTCAGAAACAAGTGCAGGGCACAAGTGGTTGAAAACACAGCAATAGGTCCCCTTAACTAAACGTGGGGAAATTTAATATTGTTCAGTACACAGGAGTAGGCCTTTCAATACCTTGAGCTCATTCTGCCTTTCAATAAGATTATGGTTGATGTGACTGGGGCCTCAAATCCTTCCCCCACCTCCAAAGCCCTCAACTCTCTCATCAATTAAAAATCTGCCTACAACCTTGAATATATTTAATGACCCAGCCTCCTCTACTCGCTGGGGAGGAGAATTCCAAACACCAGCCCTAGAAGAAATTCCTTCTCATCTCTACCTTAAATGGGAGACCCCTTATTTTGAAATTCTGCCCCCTAGTTCTAGATTTCCTCACAAGAGAAAACATCCTCAGCAGCTACCACGTCAAGCCCCCTCGGAATCTTTGCAAATGTGGGATACCACGAAGGACAGAATATGTATGATTTGTATTCAGGAATTTAAGTATATTAAATTAAAGTATATCCTTGTCTACAAAGAACGGAGTTAAATCTTCATGGAATGTTAACTGCAAAAGAAAATTAGCTGCTCTTTGGAGTTCAGGATCATCTTTAAATGATGGATTTCAATTTATTTCACTATCCTGGCATTACATTTTGTAGCATTATAGATTCCAAATATTTTTGAGAGATTAATCTATGGATCGGAAAATGCTTGCTGATCAGAGCTGCATTGGACGTGACCTAAAAGGTGGAGCGAAATGGGCAGAAGAAAAACAAGATACTTTTATGACTTGGGTATTACAAAATCATTACAGGATTATCTGAATTGATGAACATGGATACAGAAAGCATCACTACATATCAGAAACACTTGAATTTCAGTTGGTCTTTTTGTATGATTGATCATGTTGACACCCAGTTTCAAAAGATGAGTGTTTTGGTTTAAATTTTGAGGGATATGCTTGAAAATGATGAAGTTGCCATTATGTTAGTCCGGAAGATTACTCAGATAATCAAATCTATGAAAATAAACATTTTTAGAATTAATAAAACGTCTTCTAAATGCAAAAGGAGTTAAAGGAAATGATACTAAGTGGCAGTCATACGTGTCTTTGTACTCCTTCAGAACCCTATTGGTATAAAACATAGCAGCATCGGTCATCTCCTTAACATAAGGACCAGGTTTGGGAGCCTAGAAGGAAAAAGCTATTATTAGTTTTCATGTAAAGTCTTGCTGTTCGTTTCACAATTTTGCAATGTTATGTACAGAAATTATGGATGCCATTCTTAGGACTTCAAAGGGAAAAGTATTCATATGTACAATTTCCACCATCTATGCTCATCACTGGCAACCATCTATGGAGTGGCGCTAATTGCTTCTCATTTACATAGATACAAAGACAATACTTATAATGAAGCCCGTCACCTATTTCAGGCAGTTCCAGTTTTTCGCACCCTGCTAATCCCTTCGATTTAAAAAGGTTTTGCTGATTTCTGGCAAAGTCAGATCATCAAGCAATCAGCTGCTTACACACTGGATGAGATTGTTTGAATTGATATTAATTTGGACATTATTAACAAATAAGAGGCAATTTCAAAATGGAAAGTTCACGCATCCTCTAGAAAGTCTTTTATAAAATATACATGACAAATGTTTATCACTCCATGTAAAAAAAAAGCTGAATATCTAGGTAAGGTTTCCACACAAATCAATTGGCTATATTCATCTAAAATGCTACTTCATTGCTAAAATCTATTTTAGTTTTAATGCCTGTTGGTATACAGAGGACATTACCAACACGCCTGCTATAATTGGCAGCGACTGTGCTAACAATTGCAATTTGCCTTCATTTTACTCACTCCTGTTCCTCTCCTTCAAGCTGGGCATTCTCTTGCAGTTTGCTTAACAAACAAGTGATTTTAAGAGAGCTAATCTAATTCAGAAAGTATCAATTTGCACCTCTTAATATGGAGGGCTAAATATGGGAATATAATTTATAAAAACAATTTGAAAAATATATTCACTTTGAAGATTAAAGTAAATCTCTAGATAAAGTTGCAATCAAAAAGCCCACATATGAAAACTGAGGATGTCCCTGATCAAAAGCATATTAAAAACAGATGCATGCCATACCAAAATTAGGTCACAGCTCCCGTATTAACATTACTGCGCAAAATTACACACTTAAATTGAACAAGTAGAATACATACAATTGCCAACCATCCCAGGCCAGGAATGCTCTCACTAATTGCAGATAGATGATTGAAATGTTTGCCTGCACGATTTTTCTCTCTGAACTCTTGAATCTGCAGAATTTTATTGGAGAGAGGCTGAAGTAGCTGGGTCAATTCATTCTGCAAAAATAAATAAATAAAATGGCCATCTTTGAAGAAAACTAACCATATTAATAAGAAATAAGTTAAATCCACAATCTGAAAAACAGCAAATTACTTTATTCAAAACACTGAGCTTAAGCAAATCAACCACAGATAAAATTAAAGATGGACAAAAATACTTCGACCAATTATTTGCATTTTTATTTTCCAGTTGCTATATTAGTTTACTTTTGTATTTAATGAAAAAGATGAAAGGCCTGTTATGTCATTCATGCATACATAGCAATACCATTTTTTGATCCTTTATTGCTGTCCTACTTAGAATAAATGCAACAGTATGCAAATAGAGGGAACCAAAAGGATAGTAGGCTCTTGGAAAATGAATGCCGCTATTATTGCTAATTACTTTTACTAAATTATATGTTGAGGACTAGCCCAAAAAAAGAGAGAACTTTTGATCTCTTTTATACATGACATTTCCATTCAGTTTGTCTAGCTGAAAACCAACACCTCCAAAAACAATAGCATTTCCTAACTACTGCACTAAGCAGTTAGCCCACAATATGCCTCCACAGTAGAACTTGAACCCATGATCGCCCAGTTCAGAAAAGAGCACACCAGGTACAAAGCTGACAAAACATTCGTACTCAAATCTATTAGCTAGCAATGAAAACTTACAATAAATTCACATTTGAACAAATACCAAATCACGGAAAAGTAGTCAAAATCTTTTATTTGACTGCTAATTCCTTACTTTAAAAAGTACCTAGACCAAGAACAGATGAAATTTGATCATTCATTTTTTGAGAATGAGAATGCTGGAATGTAGAGGGAGCCCAAATAGTCACAAATCTAAAAAGTGAGTTTTGTCACTCTGATGAAAGTAAAGGTTAGTCTTTCAAAGATCTTCTGAGACCATCAACCGGCCAAAGGAATCCAAAGTGAAATGGTCATGAGGTACCCAAAAATGGTTCGCAAGAAGCAAATTGAAAATAGACAAGTCTACTCATCATCACATAGTATTCTCACAAAAGGAGATAAAGTTAAAATTTGCAAAGGTGAAGCAGAGTGTTTGAGGCAAATGTTAGTTTACAGGACACAGTTTTACTCTCATGTCTTTTGTAATATTTCTGATATAAAGTTACTGGTGAAAACTGCAAAATATATTTCATCATCTAAACAAAATCTATTGTGCATTACTTTAAATGGGAACAGCCTTCTTACTGGCATGTATTTTGTTACAAATGCAAGGTTATAGACTATTGTCAATGTCTTGAAAAGTAGAACAATTGTTTTCAAAAACTCCAGCTTAAAGACATCAGTCAAAGATGACAGAGGGTAGCAGTGGAAGGGTGCGTTTCTGAATGGAGGACTGTGACAAGTGATGTTCATAGTAAGAAGTCTCACAACACCAGGTTTAAGTCCAACCAGTTAACCAAAATTAAACCTGGCATTTTGAGTCTTCTTACTGTGTTTACCCCAGTCCAATGCCAGCATCTCTACATCACAAATCGTGTTACTCAGGGATCAGTGCTGGGACCTTTGCTGTTTGTAATAGATATAAAAATGATTTGGAGGAAAATGTAACTGGATTGATTAGTAGGTTTGCAGACAACACAAAGACTGGTGGATTTGCAGATAGCGATGAGGACCATCAGAAGATATAGCAGGATATTCTGGAGTGAGTCTGTTTTAACGCGAGGAGCATAACGGGTAAAACGAATGAACATAAGGCCTTAATGTTTGCAAGGAATTTAGATGTGGTTGCAGTGACAGAGACATGGTTAAAAGGGCAGGACTGGCAGCTAAATATTCCTGGGCATAAGTGTTTCAGGCATGACAGAGGAGGGTCAAAAAGAGGAGAGGGAGTGGTGTTGTTAGTTAGGGAGCACATTACAGCGGTGCAGAGGGAGGATAATTTAGAGGAGTCGGGAAATGAGTCGCTGTGGGTGGAGTTCAGGAATAGGAAGGGAGAAATCACTACGCTAGGGGTATACTATAGGCCACCCAATAGCCCGCGGGAAGTGGAAGAAAGTATATCTAAAGAAATTCTGGATAGGTGCAGAAAAAATAGGGTTGTTGTAGTGGAAGATTTTAATCTCCCTGGGGTGGATTGGAAGGTGCCTAGGGCTGGGGCTCCGGACGGGGAGGAATTTGTAAAACGTGTACTGGAAGGGTCTTTGGAGCAGTATGTAGCTAGCCTGACTAGAGAGGGGACTATACTGGATTTAGTTCTGAGAAATGAGCCTGGTCAGGTGATCAAGGTTGCAGTAGGGGAACATGTGGCAAACAGTGACCACAATTCTGTCTACTTCAGGATACTAATGGAAAAAGATGAGTGCTGTCCGAAGGGGAGGGTGCTAAATTGGGGGAAGGCGCTAAATTGGGGGAAGGCTGGATACAGCCAGATTAGGCAGGAACTTGTAGATACTGACTGGGAGGTTGTTTGAGGGCAAGTCCATGTTCGGCACGTGGGAGTCTTTTAAGGGACAACTGAAAAGGTTGCAGGAAAGACATGTGCCGGTTAAGAGGAAGGATGGGAAAGGTAGGATTAAGAGCTGTGGATAACTAGGGATATTGAGGACTTGGTCAGGAAGAAAAGAGAGGTGTATGTTAGGTCTAAGCAACTGGGAACAGAGAGAGCATTGGAGGAATACAGACAGAGTAGGAGGGAGCTCAAACGGGAAGTTAGAAGGGTGAAAAGGGGACATGAAAGAGTCTTGGCAGACAGGATTAAGGAAAATCCAAAGGCATTTTACTCCTGTGTTAGGAACAAACGGGTGGTTAGAGGGAAAAAAAAAATCGGTTCTCTTAGGGACAGAGGAGGGGAACTATGCTTAAAGTCCGAGGGAACGGGGGAGATCCTGAATGAATACTTTGCGTCAGTATTCACGAAGGACAGGGACTCGTTGTCCGGTACTGTCTTGGAGGGAGTTGTAGACCCATTGGAGGAAATATCTATTATGAGGGAGGAAGTGTTACGGTTTTTAGGTGGTATTAAAACTGATAAATCTCAGGGGCCTGATGGCATTTATCCTAGGCTGTTAGGGACACGAGGGATGAAATTGCTGGGCCTCTGATGCAAATTTTTGTCTCTTTGGACGTAGGTGAGGTCCCAGAGGACTGGAGGATAGCGAACATGGTACTGTTCTTTAAAAAGGGTAGTAGAGATAACCCAGGTAATTATAGGCCGGTGAGTTTGACGTCAGTGGTACAGAAGTTGTTGGAAAGGATTCTTAGGGATAGGATGTATACACATTTAGAGTGTGGCAATTTGATTAGGATAGGCAGCATGGCTTTGTAAAGGGGAGGTCATGCCTTACGAATCTGGCAGAATTTTTTGTGGAGGTGACAAAAACGGTCGACGAAGGACGAGCCGTGGATGTCGTCTATATGGATTTCAGTAAGGCGTTTGACAAAGTCCCTCATGGTAGGTTGGTGGAAAAGGTTAAGGCTCATGGGATACAAAGACAGGTGTCTAGATGGATTGAGAACTGGCTTGGTAACAGGAGACCTAGAGTAGTAATGGAAGGGTCCTTTTCTAGCTGGAGGTCTGTAACTAGTGGTGTGCTGCAGGGCTCAGTACTTGGACCTTTGCTATTTGAGATGTCCATAAATGACTTGGAAGAGGGAGTAAGTGGTGTGATCAGCAAGTTTTCTGATGACACGAAGATGGTTGGACTTGCTAATAGTGAGGAGCAGTGTCAGGCAATACAGCAGGATATAGATAGGCTAGTATATTGGGCAGAGAAATGGCAGATGGATTTTAATCCAGATAAAAGCAAGGTGATGCATTTTGGAAGAAATAACGTAGGGAGGAATTACATGATAAATGGTAGGCCTATTAAGAGTATAGAAACGCAGAGGGACTGGGGGTGCAGTACACAAGTCCTTGAAGGTGGCAGTACAGGTGGAGAAGGTGGCGAAGGCAACCTATGGTATGCATGCCTTTATAGGAAGGGGTATAGAGTATAAAAGCTGGCGTCTAATGTTGGAGTCATATAGAACGTTGGTTCGCCAGCATTTGGAGTACTGTGTCCAGTTCTGGTGGCCTTACTACCAGAAGGACATGGAGACCCTGGAGAAAGTGCAGAGGAGGTTTACCAGGATGCTGCCTGGTATGGAAGGACTGAGCTATGAGGAGAGTTTGGGCAAATTGGGGCTGTTCTCCTTAGAAAAGCGGAGAATGAGGGGAGATCTAATGGAGGTATATAAGATTATGAAGGGAGTAGATAGAGTGAACAGTGGTAAGCTTTTTCCCAGGTTGGATACAAAAATTATGAGGGGCCACAGGCTTAGGGTGAGGGGGGGGGGGGGGGGGGGGGGGGGGGTATAATTTGGATGTTAGAGGGAGGTTTTTCCACACAGAAGGTTGTGGGAGCCTGGAATGCACTGCCAAGTAGGGTGGTGGAGGCAGGCACACTAGAGTTGTTTAGGGTTTACTTAGATAGGCACATGAGCAGACTGGAGATGGAGGGATACAGGAGACTGTTCTAAATAAAGATCAAGAGCCTTGGGACGTCCCTGGGAATCAATTGATTCCTATGGACCTTCCAACATATTTTATGGCTCACTTGTCTTACTTCTGAGCTTCTGGAGATTCTGTAAATGTCTGTATAAGTTGTGCATGTTTATTGATGTCTTTTCTTTTAATCCACAGGTGATTCGGTCCGCCCTGTTGTCCAACAAGGGGCATACATGCGGTGGGTCATGCGAGGGCTGCTCTTGGATGTTGCTCTGAGAGTTGCCTTGTGCTTCACCTCGTTAGTGTACACTTAAACTGGACTATCTGACGGGCAACATGACAGCTCAGTGACTATCACTGTTTGCTGTGCAAATACATGGGTTTGGGCCAGTGTCTGTGGGAGTTTGCACATTCTCCCCGTGCTTGTGGGTTTTCTCCGGTTTCCTCCCACACCCCAAAAACGTGCTTTTAGGCTGATTGGTGTTAACAAATTGTCCCTAAATTAGTCTTCCCTCAATCTTCCCCAATAGACGTAGACAAAGGTCATAGGTAGAAGAGGGCACTCTCAGTGTTAAAATGGCGGCACGGGCTCGTTGGACTGAAGGGCCTGTTCCCCGTACTGTGTTGTTCTTTGATATAGATCAGTTGGAGACTTGGGCAGAGAGACGGCAGATGGAGTTTAATCCAGACAAATGTGAGGAATGCATTTTGGAAGGTCTTTTACATATAGAAATATACAGTAAATGGCAGAATCCTTAAGAGTATTGATAGGCAAAGGGATTTGGGTATACGGATACACAAGTCACTAAAAGTGGCAATGCAGGTGGAGAAGGTAATCAAGAAGGCATACGGCACGCTTGTCTTCATTGACCAGGATATTGAGTTTAAAAATTGGCAAGCCATGTTGCAGCTTTATAGAACCTTAGTTAGGCCACACATGGAATATAGTGTTCAATTCTGGTCACCACAATACCAGAAGGATGTGGAGGCTTTGGAGAGGGTACAGAAAAGATTTACCAGGATGTTGCCTGGTATGGAAGGCATTAGCTATGAGGAGAGGCTGGAGAAACTTGGTTTATGGAGGTTGAGGGCAGGCCTGATAGAAGTCTACAAGATTATGAGAGGCATGGACAGAGTGGATAGTCAGAAGCCTTTTTCCAGGGTGAGAGTCAATTACTAGGGGGCACAGGTTTAAGGTGCAATGTTTAAAGGAGATGTACAAGGCAGATTTTTTTTATATTACACAGCAGTGGGTGCCTGGAACTCACTGCCAGGGGAGGTAGTGGAAGCAGATACGGTAGTGACTTTTAAGGGGCGTTTGACAAGTACATGATTAGAATGGGAAGAGGGAAACGGTCCCTGGAAGGGTCGTGTTTTCGTTAAGTCGGGCAGCATGAGCTGTGCAGGCTCAGAGGGCCGAAGGGCCTGTTCCTGTGCTGTAACTCTTTGTTCTTTGTGATGCAAAGTTGAGTTAGAAATAACTGGATAAATCCAATGTAGATACAAATTTAAATTGATTCATTTTAGGACCAATTAGGAACTCAATATTTCACTTGTACAGTTTATATTTGTTCTTGGTACACTGATTGCAACATTTAGCACCCTTTCTTTTCCAGTTATCTGCCACTAATCCTTTGCAGCAGGAAAAGCGTTAGCATTGATGATTTTTGTGTTTATTAACTGAAGGAGAAAACATCAACCTACTATCGTCATAAAGCTTAACAAAAATCATTCACAGAGGGCAAATACGAAAAAGTAACACTTTAAACACAGTCATACCAGAGTTTGTGAGCATTAAACACTTTTGCAAGTTTCAATTGTCATAATTTGCTACTCTTTCTGAAACTATCATAATGTGGCTGCTTGTGCCTCATTTACCCACAATATTTACTGCTAAAATACAGATTGTTGTATTTTGTAGCATCCATTGTTAGCAATTATTTTGAGGTGATCAGCATTTTACAACACTTATGCAATCTAGTATTTGTTTTTTTTTAAATCAAGCGCATCAGGCATGAAAGGTGCTGGCAGAGGGGGACTTCAGATTAACCAGTCCATAGATGATTGGAAGTGCAGCTCATAATTAGCAGCTATTTTTAGTCTTATATTACACTTCAATTAGTCTCCAGTGGGAACCCTGGCGAGGATAAACAACCAAACATTGCAGAGTTACAGTTCATTTATCAGGATCGTCACAGTTGTAATAAACTGCATGAGAATATTTCCAATTACAGAAGCTCATGAGAGTACCTAGTGATGCATTTATCTCCCTGTTGGTGTTCCACCACCCCCAACTGGTGATGCAACTGACTAAAAACAGAAACACAAAAAACACTTGCCAAAACAATGTGAACAATTGATTCAACTTTAAAAGGCTTAACCCCTCAACCAGCGTTGAGTGCAATAACTTCCCCCACTGAGCGATATAATAAGCAGACCAAGACTGATCAAATTCAACTCTACACATTTAACTCTGCAACCAGATTGCTGATTGAATTCAAATAGAAGCTCTGAATGTGAAAATAAGATAAGAACTGAGTAGGACATATTGTCACTCAAGTCTGCCAGCATTCAATCACTACCTTCTACGTCAATACCATTTTTCTGCTCTTTTTCTATCCCTTGATTCATTTACTTTTGGCAGTATTGAGAATTTATTCAATGACACAACATCCAAAGCTCATAGAAGGTTCACCAGGCTGATACCGGAGATGAGGGGGTTAGCTTATGAAGAGAGATTGAATAGACTGGGTCTGTACTCGTTAGAGTTTAGAAGGCTGAGGGGGGATCTTATAGAGACTTACAAGACAATGAAGGGGCTAGATCAGGTAGAGGTAGAGAGATTCCCGCTTCAAAAGGATAGCGGAACAGAGGGCACAGCCTCAAAATAGGAGGGAGGGGCAGTTTAGAACGGAGTTGAGGAGGAACTTCTTCACTCAAAGGGTGGTGAATCTCTGGAATTCTTTGCCCATTGAAGTGATGGACGCTACCTCGCTGAATATATTTAAGTCACGGTTAGATAGATTTCTGATAGACAAGAGAATTAAGGGTTAATGGGGAGAAAGCAGGAAAGTGGAACTGATTCACTTCAGATCAGCCATGATCTTACTGAATGGCAGGGCAGGCTCAAAGGGCTAGATGGCCTACTCCTGCTCCCATTTCTTATGTTCTTACGCCCAAAGGTCAGACTTCTAACCCTCTATCACCAAGCCTTGCACTGATACTTGATCACTGATGAAGCACTTCAGAGATGCAACTTAGCATAACTCAGACTCTATGAAAAAAGTACCGGGCCCTGGTCTACCACAGAGAAGGAAGTAAAATGGATGCACAAATAAAAGAAACAGAAGTGGTGTTCAGCTTCAACTTGGATTCGTGAAACACTTATGCTAAAAATTTCAACAGAAGTAGTAAATGCAATCAGCATTCAAGTTTCCATGCGCAATCTCTGGCCAAGTATCCTACCATAGTCGTTGAATCAGCTGCTAAATAATACATAACAGGAAATAAAAGGCTTGCATTAATATGGCATGCCTTTCCGACATTAAAAAAAAGTGCTGTACAGGCAATTAAGTACTTCTTGGTATTGCATTGGTGATTCAGGAACTACAGCAGCCAGTTACTGCACAGCTAAATTTCACAAATAGCAATGTGATAACGACCAGATAACTACAGTGATGTTAGATAAGGGATAAATATTATTAAGGACTTCCCTGTTCTCCTTTGACATGATGCCATAGGATCTTGTGTCCACCAGAGAAGTTCAAAGTCTCAACTGCAAGATGGTACTTACAACAGTGCAGCATTTCTTTAGGACTGGTACTGGAGCATCAGACTAGATTTTATGCTCAAGTATCTGGAGTGGGGCTTAAACCAAAACCTTTTAGCTCAGAAGTGAGAGCGCGCTCTCACTGAATCATGAGTTACACCCAACAGAAGTTTCTGCATTATCCTAATTGATCCCATCCTCTAATTCCACCTCCTCGATTGCAGATAAAGATATTTAAATCAAGGCGTGGGTACTCAAGCGGGGGCTGGTTGAGCTCAGCTGGCTGGACAGGTGGTTAGTGATGCGAATGACGCCAACACTGCAAGTTCAGTTCCCATACCAGCTGAGGTAATTTATGTAGGTCTGCCTTTCCCCTTGCTTAAGGTTTGATGATCCTCAGGTTAATCACCACCAGTCAGCTCCCTCCTCTGACCAGTCTAATGTCTACTAGCAGAGTGTATCAAATTGTATTCAATCTAACCATACAAAAAGGTGGTGGTAATGGCTGGTTTTAGTCACACAAATGCAAAGCAGTGAAAAAAACCATTGGATCTAAAACTGATTGCAGGAGATGTTACTAACTTGAAAGGTTTTCACAAGCAGATACAACATCCAACAAATCAAACACCTACCAATGGAGGCTGCTGGCATTTGGAAGCAATCACCAGGAATGATCTTTGCATCTTCACAGTTTCAATCACCATGTCAGCCTAAGCAAAGAGTAAAGCAAAAATAACTGAATATACTACAAAATATTTACAGATGGCTAGCCCTCACTTATAGAAATCTACACTCGGGTTCAAACGTAGAGTTTGCACTTAACAGGTCAATTTTCTGATTCAAAGTACATTTGATAACAGTGTGGATGCAAAATGGAGATCTCGATTCACATCACTTTTTGTCAATGAACATTGCAGTATTGCTAATGTATCCTTCCACCGCTAGCAACTTGTTAGAAAAGTTCAATCCAATTGATTAATCATCCTAGCATTAATTTACCATTAGAAGAAAAGACTTAAGAACTACTAAGACGGAACATTTCCAACTCAGGTCAAAACCACTTACAATGTCCAGGGAAGGGACCAACAAACCAATCAGCACACCAACAGCCAGGAATGTGACAATTTCTGTGGTGCACAAGCACTAGTAAAAACACTACCATTGTGAATCAGAATTTAAAAATATGATTGCTCACACAAAATAATAGAGTTGGTTTGGATACAAATTCAGTAAATGAATAGCATTCCTGCAAAGCCTCAAGGAACTCACATCCTTGTACCTTAAAAATGGCTTTAATCAGTCAATTTTGATTATGGGCATTTCTTGCTTTCTCCCTTGAGCTAGGTGAAGACACCACATCTTTCTCAAATAGAACGGTCTATCTAAACTCAGACTGAAGGCAGCAACATAACATCACAATGGTCCCTGTACTTTTGGAGAAGAAAAAGACATTTTAGTTTGGAACTGTGTACTGTCTATGCAACTCGTCCAGATTATGTTGAAGTTTGTCACAACAAACTGGTGCAAGTTCACTTATCACTTACTGACTAATAGATTATTATGCTGGCTTACAGTTTAAGAAATGGCTTAGCGAATTGTTAATTTGTGTCTGTTAACGATCTTGTCACGGCTGACTCCAAGACCAGCTTCTAACCTCACACTTCAGCACAAAGACCACCCACTTCCATCTCCTTTACAATCAATTCACTCAA
Source organism: Carcharhinus amblyrhynchos (assembly GCF_965287045.1). Taxonomy (NCBI): domain Eukaryota; kingdom Metazoa; phylum Chordata; class Chondrichthyes; order Carcharhiniformes; family Carcharhinidae; genus Carcharhinus; species Carcharhinus amblyrhynchos. Next base: position 20,761,521 of record NC_137347.1, read on the forward strand.
GGGCGTCTAAACTTATCTGCTCCCTTCATTACCTCTAGCTTTGACTATCTCAATGTGCTGTCAGCTGGTCACACCATTGCACCTCCATAATTTTGGAGGTCATCCAAAACTCTGCTGCCCTTATTTTAACTCGTATCAAGTTTCGTTCACTTTTATTACCGTGTTCAGCAGCCTACACGGACTCCCAGTCAAGTAACACCTCTTAACATTCTCATCCTCGTTCTGAATCCTTCCCTTGCCTCATTCCCGCCATACCTCTAACTTACTGCAGTTCCATAATCTGCACTCGTTTAATTCTGGCCTCTTGACTATCCCTGATTTTATTCATTCTGTGCCTTTAGTTGCATAAGCCCTAAAGTCTGCAATACACTCCTTACATCTCTCCATCCAACTCTCCATCTTAAAACCTGCCTCGTTGACCAAGATTTGATCATTGGGTTTATCTCCTTAACTGGCTTATGTGAAATGCCTTAGGGACATTAGATTACATTGAAGGCAATTATGTAATTGCAAGTTGTTTTTGTCTGAAATGGAGGCAATTGCACGGTTGCATAATAATTAATAATCAAGAATCTATAGGTAGTGGGGGTGGGGGGCTTTCATCCATCTATTTCCTTTCCTGAAGGTACAGCCTTACTGGTGTGTAGTTCCAGAGGCTCAAGTACCTATCTTCATGAAACTAGCTAATTACATACAAACTTAAATATTAAACTCAGGCTGATTAAGCACCTTCAAGTAAAGTTCAACAATTATACGTGGAATTTTCCTTCTCTATCCTTGTCATGTGGGTAGAAGGGGGCATTCAATTTTTCATTTTTTTTTTAAGCGCCAGACTGTTTAGGTCACAGTTAATATTCTAGGGACCCGGGTTCAAATCCCACTACAGCAGATGGTGGAATTTGAATTCAATAAAAAGTCTGGAAATAAGAATCTACCAATGTCTACTATCAAAAAAACCTATCTGGCTCAGTAACATCATTAGGGAACTAAATTTCCAACCTACATGTAACTCCAGGGCCTCAGCAATGTAGTTAACTCTTACCTGCCCTCTGAAATGGCCTAGCAAGCCACTCAACTTAAGAGTAACTAGGGATGGGTAATAAATGCTGGCAGCCAGCAATGCCCACGTCCCATGACTGAATATAAAAAAAACTTCCTACCAGAATTCAAATTAACTCATCACAAGGATTTAAACCTTAGACTTTCCTAGTGTGTTGGCTGAATTCAAATCCAGATGATTTACCTAGAGGGCTAGCACAGAAGAATTCCTGAATCAAATTTTTCAAAAGCTAATTGTGACAATTTAGCCACACTGTTTATTCTATTTTTCCACAAGGAGCAAATTGATATTGTTGGCAAAAGTAGATCTTGGGGAGGATGTGCTGACACTTCCTCCTCCCACTATCCCTCTGTACACTTAACAATCCATTAGGAACTTTTGTGGAACCAATGATTGAGGTATCATTTGACAAATCACTTAACAGAATTACTCACATGTTTCCCAATATCGCCACCAATCTCTTTACTTAGTTTCCCATATGTTGCCAATGGTCCATCAAGCAACTCGTCAAATGCCTCTACAAAAGGAGCAAGCTCTGTACAAATGAGACCACAAACCCAGATTAAGATCATGCACTAGTATAATGTTAAACAAAATCAATATATACACACACACATACACTATATTTTATATATCTCACATACACATTTAAAATTACTCTGATCAAATAATGCACATTACCCTACAAAGATTCATTAATCTAAACAGACAATGAAAAGGCTTCCACGGGACCCAAAGCAAACTTCTAATTTGATCATATTCAACAACTCAGTGAATAAATATGCAGAAACGTTTAGCTTGTATGAACAATTACAATTCGTTTTCAAGTTAAAAGAGAACGCAGAGGAAACTCCAAAGAGTGGATGGAACCTATTGCAGCACATTCTTTTACTCAAAAAGCACTGAATTATTGCAAAGTTAACATAGAATCAGTGAGCCACCAAATCCTAATTGTTCCATCCAGTGTTAAGAGAACATGGCCCTTCCTCAATAACATACATGTTGAGTTTGCTGTCAGTAAATAGGAACCAAATCTTCATCCAACACTAACTTTCAATTCAAAATGGCATTGGAGTGTGGCGACTTCTTGCGCGCTCCACCCAGCATATCCTTTAATTCTATCTTTCACTCTCATTCTATACTTCTCAAACTGTATTCTAACTCGTTTAAACTCTCTAACAATGCACTATTAAGTTGATCTTTCTCTGCACCATTACAATGACTATAACACTACTTTCTGCACCCTCCTTTCCTAAGCACTGTATATTTTATCTGTATAGTGCATAATAAACTAAATTTTCATTGCATACTAATGTGACAATAATAAAACAAATAACACTCTGCTCATTTTATAAATTATGCATTCTTCAAAAAAAAACTCAGTCTGCCTTTCATAGAATCAATATACTAGAATGAGACCAATATGTAGCACCAAAAAGTACGTGTCGAATAAACATACTTTCAAACTGCATGCACATCCCTGGTTAGATTAAAGACAGGAACAAAGGAATTCATGTCTACTATCCTGATCAAGAATACTACCTTAACAATAGCACAGCTACTGCAAAGTATTTTAACATCACCATATGCCAAACTTCTCCTCTGCTCAGGCACTCAGGATTAAGGATGCTTCCACACTAAAAATTAGTACTTGGGTGACTGAGTCCAGTACACAACCTACAGTCTGGCACAGGAGGGATACACTTTGACTGGAGGAGGGGCTGGGTGCCAGGTTGCCACAAACGTTCCCTGTTGACACTTGGCTTCAGTTTGCTCTTGGGTGATGAAACGAAAGGAATCCAGTTCCATCCTTTTTTCCCCCACTTTGAGCTCGGGATTCCTAAGTGTGGGTGGAGATATTGCACTTCTTCAAGGAGGCTTTGAGGTTGCCTTTAAGAAGCATTTCCTCTGCCCTCCTGGAACTCATCTGCAGTGCTGAAGCTGTAGGTACAGCACTCGTTTCTGGGGTATCACATGGATGATGTAGCCACCCTCAGTGTGGATTGAACGTAATCAATGCTTCAATGCTTGTTTGAGCAAGAACATTGACATTGATGGGATAGGAGCACAAATGGATTTGCAGGATCTTGCAGAGGCAGTGCTGGTGGTATATCTCTAGGGTGACTACTGTATATAGTTGACATCTGACCCATGGACGGTACCACTACTCCTCTACAGAACATAAACTTCTAATTGCCTATTAAAGTTACTCGAACAGACAGGCACTAACATCTCTCCTTAGCTATGCAACAGACTAAAATCAGCCTCAGCTGTGCTACCCAATCCCAAAGCCATAACCTAGAAACACAGACAAAATAGCTCAAACAGATCATTTAATACCACCACAAAACAGGGCAAAGTCCAGTTATGATAATTATTTGCCAATACCTTCAGAGCCACATGCTGCAACGTCAGAACCAGTTCCATGTCTAACGGATTGTTCCATTGTCTCCAATCGTAAAACAGCTTTCTCCAGCCTCTGCACAAGGGCCTCCATGTTTGCCATTGCTCAAACCTAGGGAGGGGAATAAAGACCAATAAAAATGAGTAAACTCTGGAATAGTAATCAAATTTAAAAATATGACATTGCTCAAGCTATGCTACTCCAACCACACATGGCACAGTTATTCAAAATGAATGATCACGAATAGGGCCATAGTAAACCTTTGCTAAACACTTTTGCAAGCAGTTGTATTCCCTACATGTTGATGCACAAAAAAGCACAGTAAAACCAAGTTCTCTTTCTTATCAAAGACAATTACAAGCAAGTTATGTTCAAACTAAGAACCAAGTGATATCCTAAGTCAGTGATACTTAAGGTTTTGATAACAAGACCACATAAAGACAGATTTCAGGAACATGTTAAATTGGTGCTCAATTTGGCTTGTATGAAAGCAATAAGAAGAGGCTGCAACTATTGCCATTTTTGCAGTGTTCTTAATGTGCAGGGATGAGAGGAGTAAAGATAAAAAAAGTCCAAAAATCTGTGACAACGAATCATCCGCACATTATAGCAAAAACCAGCAAAGTTGCTGCAACATGAATGGAAAATTATAGCATTTTTAATGATCTATTTGAAAAGCAAATGCTTCCAGGCCTCAAGGGGGTGGAAACGTTAGTTTTCCCTTTCTTTACCTTCTTTTACCATCAAGTCTGTGGACCAATATAAACAGACCTCAGTATTTTAGCATCAATGCAGCAAGGATATGTAATATAAGATGAAGTCCAAACAAACAACAGAACTTGGCCATACTGGATTATGTACTTGCAAAGCAAAAGGACTATGGAAAGGGAGATGCAAAGATCAGAAAAATAATTTCAAAGGACAAACTTCCACAAATCAAAATCCTGCCAAAATATAGAAATTTCTCATCCCAGAAAGTAGAAATGGCCTACAGGACATTTCAAGCCCAGGAGAAAATTGATGGGGGCCAAAGTATTTGGAGGGTTACCCAAAAGCTCAAGCAGGTGGATCTTAAAGGAGAAGAAAGTGGGATGGCATATAGGTTTAGCAAGGGAATTCAAGAGTTTTGGGCCATCAATGGTGGAATGCATCACATAGCAGAAGGATGTTGCATAGACAACAGAAATGGATTTTGGCTAACTTTCTAACCTAGAGAGATGAAGACCAATTCAAGGGACAAACTCAGTTTAGACCAGAGAATCAAACTGGGACTTGCTTAACACAATGAATTAGCTATTCACTGTATAAACGCTGCCTACTCTGTCAATTAGCACGTATACCTGCCTTTAAGTTATTGGTGAAAAATCAGAAGAAAATGATAATTCGTTTCTGTCTGCTTCCGAATTAAGAGCGCGAGATGACTCGCATGTTGGTCTATAGTTAGGGGAACATTTAGGACAGAAAGAGTAGAGAAAGAGAAGCCATTTCTGCCGGTTACAAGAGGACTCATGGATTAGGGGGCAGGATGTAAACACTTTAAGAGCGCAACTAGGAAGCGCACAACATGGTAAAAGTTTGGAATTCCTTTCAATTAATACTTCATTTGCTGTTTATTTCAAAACAAAGATTAATCTTTGTTAATCAAAGATACGAGATATGGGACACGGCATAACAATCTCCGGGGCTTCAATCAGCCATGATTTCATGCAATGGCAGAATAAGCCTGAGGGGCTAAACGCCCAACTCTTATTTCTATGTGCCTAGTCAGGGAACATGCACACCTACACATGCTTGTTCAGCTGTCTTACAGAAATGCGTGATGTTTGGTTCACAACTCCACAGAAGGAATGATTAAATCAGTGATTTCAAAGCCATTCAATTCAAAAATTTCCTCTTCAGTTCACATCTAAACCTTTGCTTAGGTCACTGCCTTCAGGACAGAAGAAAGGAGAATACCAGCATATTTTTAAAATCCCAAGAACGGGTTAATTTCAAATCTAAATAACTACCAATATTCTTGAAAGGCACAAATAAATGTTAAAAACTTAATCCTATACCATTAAGTTTGGACGTTTTACAAATATGTTCAGAATTAGGTATACATATTATAAAGTTCAACTTGCCCCACCCAACTTACTTGTGGCTGATCTGTTTAAAGTATATTACATGATATCTCCCCTGTTGCAAAATGCAACAGACAGCCCAGATACAGCACAATGCTGTGCAACCTAAGAGCCACACAGCCAAATCCACAAGCAGCAAGTTGCTTTTTTTGCTTTACTTAAGGATGGAAAACAAACACTGATCACTTGCCAGCGATGCCTGCATCGTATAAAGAATAAAAAAAAGTTTCATTCCAGTTACCAACCATTATATTTAAATAGATATCAACAACATAATGACTGACTAATTAGAGATGTTCTTCTAGAAACAACAAAGTCTGTGCAACTACAATATTATCCTGTGCCAGCTTTTAAAAGGACAAATAGTTCCTCTTCTGGAGGAGAGTACTTCTACAATCTTTAAAAACTCATGGGTTAAATAAATGAAGTCATTTCAACCAAGGATCTGTGATTCAACCACTTTCTAAATATACTGCAGCTTGAAACAACTGCTAATCTTATACCACAAATCAAAGTAAAGAAAAATGTCAATTTTTTAAAAAATGGTATATGAAAGGCCTTCATTCCAAAGATGTGTGGGTTAGGTTGATTGGCTATGCTAAAATTACCCCTTAGTGCCCTGAGATGCATAGGTTAGAGCAATTAGTGGGTAAATATGTAGGGGTATGGAGAGGAAGGGCATGGGTGAGATTGTGGTCAGTGCAGACTTAATGGGCCAAATGGCCTCTTTCTGCACTGTAGGGTTTCTACGATTCAAAGCTGAGACAAAATGGCATTTTCTGCTGCCACATGCTCAACTTCAACAGGAAAATTACCAACGCATTGCACTTAAGCAGTGCGGCTTCTGTTCACAAAAACCTTCTGCTTTCTCTGAAAAGTTAACCGTTTGATCCATTTGAAAAGCAACTATGCCTCATGGATTGTAAAACTGATTCATTAACTCTTCCAATACTGAATTATTTTATCTGAAAAAAAATTACTAAAACATACAGTTTTACTTCTCCTGAATCAAGGTCTTTCTCTTTCTTCGAGGTAGAATGTATTTGGACAAGCCAAGAACAAAAGTTACAACTGAGGTGATCCAGCGTAGATCAAACAACTGAATGCTCAATATTCACAAGACTGAAGTGTACTGCAACCAATTTAAGTCATCTTCAACTGCTAATAGGACAAACAAGACATGCAACAGAAAACATTTAATTTAGTCTTTACAGACAAGCCAAAGATTAAAGCTCTGGATTAAGGTTTTCAGGCCTGACCTCACTATTTTGTTATAGGAACATTCAGCCCTTCAAGCCTGATCCACCACCACTCATAGATTGTGCCTCAACTCCACTTTTTGTCCTCATCCATCAAAAATCTGTCCAACTCTGTCATGAATAAATCCTCCGCTTCCGTGGGGAGAATGCCACCTATTAATGGCCCTCTGCGACAAATGTCTCCTCATCCCAATCTTAAAAAGGGAGCACTTTTAGTTCTGTAGTTCTATTTTCCCCAATAAGTGAAAATTCTACTGGTATCAACCGTCAAGTCCCCTAATACGTTTCAATAAAATCAATTCCCATTCTTCTAAACTATACTGAATAAAGACTAAACCCGTTCAACCTTTCTAACAGGATAAGCCTTTCACCTTGGGAAGGAATCCTGTGACCTTTTTCTGAACTGTTCCACTAATGCAATGAAGACCAAAACTGCATAGAGTATTCCAGATATGATCTCACTACCTGGATATTCCATTTCCCTTGGAATAAATGCAAACAGTCCATTTGTCTGCCTAATCACTTGCATACTGTACCTGCATACAACCTGCAGTGATTCATGTACCAGGACACCCAGGTCCTTATCTACCACCAAGATCTGCAATCTCTCACCATTTAAATATTCTGCTTTCTCGTTTTTTCCTGCCAAAAAGTGAGTTCACATTTTGCCACATTATATTCCATCTGCCAAATTTTGTCCTTTCACTTAAACTTATCTCTCCCTTTGCAGACTTCTCTTGACAACTTTTCATATCTTGGCAGACAAATTTAGTACCATGCATTTGGTCCGTGCATCCAAAACTTGATGCAGATTGAGGCTTCAGTACTAATCCCCTGTGGTATTTCTATAGTTAAAGTTTACCAATCTGAAAAAGATCCATTTGTCCCTACTCTCAGCTTCCTGTTAGCTAACCAATCATTTATTCATGACAAATACATTCCCCTCTATACCACGTGCTTGTGTAGTAATCTTCGATGTGGTACTTTATCAAATGCCTTTTAGGAATCCAAGTACACTCTATCGGCAGGTGCCCACTTTACATCTTAAAAACTCCAATAAACTAGTTAAACATGGTTTCCCTTTCACAAACCCACGGTGACTCTGTTGACCCCATTACAATTTTCTAAGTAACCTGCTCCAACATCCTTAATAATGGTTCCCAATGACAGATGTTAGGCTAATGGTCTGTATTTCCTGTCTCTCTCCATTCCCACCCCCACCGCTCTTCTTTTGTATAAAATGTGTTTCATCAGCTATTTTCCAATCCGCTGGAACCCTTCCAGTATTTAATAAATTTCAGAAGATTATACCTAAAGCATCTACTCTCTTGGCAGCCAGTTCTTTTAAGACTATCTGGTCCTGGGGACTGGCCAGCCTTTACATCCAATAGTTTTCCCAGCACCTTCTCCTTGGTGATGGTGGTTTTTTTTTAAATTCCTGCTTCCCATTCACCCGTTAATTTCCAAGAAATTTTGGGATGTTTTCTTAGCCTTCTGCAGTGAAGACAGACAAAATACCTGTTTAGCATCTCTGCAATTTCCTTGTTTCCATTATCTTCCCCAGACTCTCTCGCTAGAGGGCCAACACTAGTTTCAGCTACTCCCTTCCGATTTAAGATTTGTATAAAAATAGTTTTTTTTATTACCAGCTAGTTTGCTCCTTTTTAAACCATTCTTTGCTGGTTCTTAAAATCTAACCAATTTTTGACCTACCACTAAGCTTTGCAGATTTTGCAGTATTTCTTTCAATTTGGTACCATCCTCAACTTCTTTATTCAGCCATAGATGATGCATCCTTCTCAAAGAGTCTTAATGGAATAAATATTTGCTGAGAGTCAAGTATCCCCACTGTCCTAGCTTTTAAACTAGTTTCCAAGGTTACTTTTGTCAGCTCTACTTTTAAATTACCTTTACTCAAATGTGAAACACTAGTCTTAGATCCACACTGAAGATGAAATTCTATGTTAACATTGCTTACCAGGTATAGAATAGCCTGCTCTAGGGTTAGTGCTTGAACACACTTAAGAGATTGTCTCACTTCTTAGGAACTAATTTTCCAGGCTACCTTTGTCAATCTGACTTGCCCAATCTTCACGGAGATTAAGTCACCTGTGATCATTATAATGCCATTTTTACACACCCATTTATTCGTTCCTGTATTCTCTGTTCTGCAATGTAACTAGTGTCAAGGTCCAAAGTTAAAATACATACCAGATTGCTACAACAGCTACAAACCACTCATTAGGCATGGGATTTACCTAATTTTCACTAAATAAAGTTGCATGCGAGTGCCTCATTTGTGTGCCATAAAACATTCTTCCTACATTTTGTTTAATTTAATTTCCAGTTGTGGCAAGTTAGGGCAAGCAAAGAAGCATAATCAAGTCTTTCCTAGAATCCCTACAGTGCAAGAGGCCATATGGCCCATCAGTCCTACACCAACAACAATCGCACCCAGGCCCTAACCCCGGGACCCCACAGATTTATTCTGGTAGTACCCCTGACACTAAGGGGCAATTTAGCATAGCCAATCCACCTAACTCTCACATTCTTGGAGTGTGGGAGGAATACCACACATACACAGTTAGAACATGCAAACTCCACACACACAGTGACCCAAGGCCGTAACGGAACCCAGGTCCCTGGTGCTGCGAGGCAACAGTACTAACTACTGTGTCACCATGTTGCTCAAGGTAAACACCGGTAAAGAGTTTTAAACTCTTATTACAGCATCCTAAACATTAATCACTCATGCCACATAATTGGATTGCATTGTTTGCACACAGGTTTTCAAATTTAATCAATCTTAATGGAATAAATGGCAGCACAGCTGCATCACAGCTCCAAGGACCTGGGTTCAATTCCAGCCTTGGGTGACTATGTGTGGAATTTGCACATTCTTCCTGTGCTTCTGGGTTCCTTCCACACTCCAAAGGTGTGCAGGTTAGGTGGATTGGGCATGCTAAATTGCTCCTTTGTGTCCCAAGATGCATAGGCAAAATGAGTTAACCCTGGGAAACGTGGGGGAGGGGGTTTATAGGATAGGGTGGGGAGAAGGCCTGGGTAGAGTATTTTATTAGAGTCAGTACAGACTCAATCAGCCGAATGGCCTCTTCTGCACTGTAGACATATCATTAATTTGAAATTATACTTCCCATTCATTCCAGAAAGATAGCCCCTCCCCCATATTCTCACTGATTTCAGTCATACAGGAAGGAAAATAACCACAAGATGACATCAGAGCAAATATATGCCTTAAAAGTTCCCACTCAAATGTCAATTTTGAGTGCATTTAAGTTTTCAGAAACTCTGGATTCCTGATCACGAGATTCATTGATTGCATGCATTTACTTAGTTTGTAGGGTGAGCGAATGTTTTATTTTATTACCAGGCTCTCCAGTGTGGAGATTCGAGGGTTAACACCACCCTTCTGCCACCAGAATACCAGAAGCGTTCTAAAATGCACTTAATCGCTGCACTAATAGTTCACCCAGATTGTCTCAGTTTTCGAATTCCTAACATGGTCAAAATAACCTTGTCAATTAGCAGGAGCTCGACCCCTATCAATCACCAAAAAAGGCTCAGACTCAAAAAACCCAACCGATCCGAACCCAACCCTTCTTCGTCCAGCCCAGTCAGGAAGTGAAAAACGACTCCCTCGCAAAACAAATTTAAACCCTGAGAACGGAGTCGATTTCTGCCCCCATCAAGGCACACTTTCCTATCACTATGGAAACCAACCTCCCCACCCCCGCCGCCGCCCTACCCCAAACCTTCATCCTCACCTGAGCGCGACAAAAATAAACACTCTTTTTAGAAAAAAAACACGGCCGCAATAATAACAGGTCGGAAAAGACGGCGGAGTTGCATATACATCAAGTGCCACTTCTGCCGTTAAAGAAGTTGAATTAGTTCACATTTTTTTTAACTCCGACCCCGCGCACTTCCCTACCTACGCCGCTCACCTGAGATCGAGCCGCTCCTCCAACACCGTAACCGGAAGTACCACCAGTATCCCACAACACCCCACGCCACCTTAGACACCCCACATCCGTTGTCGCCTTATAAGGGAAAAAAACGGCCTTTCGGCCGGGGAACGGGTTTGAAGGCTGAAGCTCAGTCATCGGAAACGAGAGAGAGGAAGGGGTAACATTTACTTTCTCCCGCATTTACTTCCTATCGCCTATTTGACTTTTAAGGTGGTGTTGTGTTTGTTAACATGAATGTTTACCCCGCGTCTTGCTTACAGGCCTCTCTAAAGTTTATTTTCATTATTGCCACAAGTGAGCTTACATTAACACTGCAATGAAGTTACTGTGAAAATCCCCAAGTCGCCACACTCTAGTTCGGGTACACTTGAGGGACAATTTAGCATGGTCAGTACACCTAACCACCACACCATTTGGACTGTGGGAGGAAAGTGGAGTGCGTGGAGGAAGCCCACCCAGACACAGGGAGAATATGCAGAATCCGCACAGTGACCCAAGGTTGGAATTGAACATGGGTCAACCTGGCACTTTGAGGTAGCAGTGCTAACCTTTTGCTCTCAACTCTCATCTATTCCTGCTTAAATATTTCCTACATTGTGCAAAGAGCTAAACGCAATCACAGAATATTATGATGACCACCTTATGTTCCGCCAAGTAGTTTTGAGAATAGTTGATTATTCACGATTTGTATATGCTGAGGTACATTTCTGCCACACCATATAAAGCACCAACAAACTGGCTTTTTCAAGCAAATTGCAAGACTGAAAACTCCAACTTTCTCTGTTGGCATACTGAAAATGCCTGGTGATATGCCAACTATAAAGGAAATCTAAACCCAAAAAGAGAAGTCAACAATGTTAGAGAGCAAGTTTCATTGTTTGAAAAGCAAATGTAAATAGAAATAAATTTACACAAAAGTTTAGTTATGTCTGTGTATCAAAGAACCAGTTTCACGCACCCAATTATGGCACAAAGTTGCCATTAAAGATGGATTTAAGCAAAATTCTTAAACGTTTTGATTATTTTTACATTTCTTTGGTTGCCAACTGTTAATATCACAATCAAAATGCTGATAATCAGACACTCAGCGGTACCAGCTTACAAGCTACTATTTTGAATACATCAGGCTCTATCTTACCACCACTTCTATCAACATACCTGCTGTTTGATTTGTCATTTTGCATATTTGACATCCAATCCTGGACATGCAAAAATTTCATCTAAGCAGCCAAAATAGTATACAATTTGTGCCATCTAACTCACCCATCACTTCTATCCTCGTTGATCTACATTAGCTCTTGACATGGCACATCTTCATTTTAAAATCCCTCCCATGGCCTCAGCCTCTTCCAAACTCAAACATTTTCCAGCCCTGCAACTTCAAAATCTCATCCAATTTTACCTCTTGGGCATCTCAAACTTTAATTGTTTCACATTGATAGTTGTGCCTTCAGCTGAATCTTAAGCTCTGGAATTCCCACCCTACATCTCTGCCTTTCCTGATCCTTAAAACCCTGCTGTTTGTCCTATATCTCCACATGTGGCTCACCACCAAATTTTGTTTGGTAACATTCCTGTGAAGCATCTGAGGGCATTTTACTGTGTTAAAGGTGTTGTTAACACCAGGACCAAAGTTGCACTCTGTTAAGATCAGCCAACTTCCTATTCACTAGGCATTCAATCTGACACCTTTCCTGTCAAGATAACTCAGCTGCTTGCTAGACACTGCCTTTGCTAGGCAATGTTAGCACCAGAGCAATTTTAGTTAATTTGTTGTTGACACACATTGCTCAGAATAGTATTTAAAGCTTATGTTTACATGGCTCAGTTATTTACCAGAAAATTTTGCTGATCCATGCCAAAGCTTTCCATAGTGTTAGAATAGCTGAGTCTGGTTTCCTGGTGATAGTATACCATATTTAGGCACACTTTGGTCATATGAATAAAGGGAGGTAGATAGCAATAATCCTGCCAGTTGTAAATATTAGTTTAACATGTAAAAATTGAACAGTTGGGGCAATGTTAATTTACTTGCCTCAAGATGATCTTTACCCTTTAAATGCAGTTTAATTGTCAGGCCCAAATCTTGCCTTTATTGCCGACCTGAAGAAAGCGAATTTGCAATATTGGGTCCAATTTTAACTTGAGTTAAGAAAATCACTTAAACGTTTCAAGAGACATAAAGTTTCTTGATTTCATTTCAGTGGTGTGCCAGTGGCAAAACACTTGCTTTGACTAGTTTTTTTTAAATAATTGCAGTCTACACTGTTGAATATCCTCCCTTTTCTTGGCACATTAGCAGAGCAAGAGGTAACTTTCTCTTTTGATTTAAATTTAAGAGTATTTGCAGAGTTGGAGTGTGCTGAGTTAACAATGTGTTCAAGGCTGCCATTTCTCATTTCCAGAGAACTGGTTTTGCTTGTAACATGGGTGTGTTAAAATATTGCCCTTTGCACCAGTCTCTTGTTTTAACAATATTGATTTATAGTTCCAAGCAAAAGGATGAAAAATGCAGTTTCATATTCGTTTGGTAGTATGAACTTAACTGCATGTTCCTTTAGCTGTTCGCAACAGGCAGAGTACAGGTCATACCCAATGAGCCTGTCCTTGCAAAAGTGTACAGTATTAAATGAGATTCTGCAGTTGGACAAAAATTAGTGACAGACAGTAAGATTCAGTTGAGCTCACCAAGCGTGGACTGGAAGCAACGTAATATTTGTAGGCAGAAAGAACATGTTACACATTTGTTTACTGGTTGTGATAGCCATTCACTGGTTCATTCCATGGGAATGACCAGTCAAGATGCCTGGTTTAGATTTCAAAAAGTTAGCTATTGCCCATTGGAGTCCCATTTCAGAGATATGAACAATTAATCCAGGCTGATACAGTATGGAGGGAATGCTGCATTGTCAGAGGTGCCATCTTTCAGACAAGTTGTTAAACCAAGACTGCCTGCACACTTCAGATACAAAATGATCCTGATCCTATGGCCTTAAAGAACAGCAAAGTAATTAATTCTGGGGTCATGTATTTCAATGCAAATCATGTTTACTACATTACTGTTGACACACAAGCTGCTGTGCTACTGTCATCACAAAGGGATTACATTTCAAAAAGTACTTCATGGATTGTAAAATGCTTTGGAACATTGTGATATGCAAAAGATAATTCAAATGTCACTTTCTCACATCCTTGTCAAATAATCCACATTCGTCTGTCAGCAATACTCAAGGCATGACAGATTTACCACCTCCCCCCCCACCCCAAACCACCACCACCAAGCTGGGACATTAAGAGCAATGTTACTCCTCATTTCTGCCCATTCTATAGCCAAGTAAAACAGATAGGAATTATGTCTAAGAAAACCTTTTGTCAAATATCACACCCAACTCTTATTTTGTTAAGAAGGCATAGCCTTACAAGGCAGTTCCTGCCAAGTTCAATACATTTATTGAATATTAATTCACTGATTAGAAACATGGATACATTCCTTGAACAAATACTCCCTTCTTGAAAACTTTAACTTTCTTGCTATGGCATATCAGGTGTCTTTCTCTGTGAACTCTTTTCTCTCTCTGGAAAAACTGTTGGGGCTGAAGTGAATTAAATTAATTGCAATGGAGAATGGTGTTCTAGACAAGTGTCTGGCGGCTGTCACAGTACTCAGCACGAGACAAGTTAAAAGATGATCTCAGCCCAAGTGATGGGCAGAGGGGAGAGTCTTATCACTGGTTTGAATATTCTGGCCAGAGTAAACAACCAGCTCTAGAAATAAAATATATTAATGGATGCTACTGGGTTGTAGAAGCAATCTTCACCTAGCCAAAGACAACGAGGAGGGAGCTTCGTAACACCTTGGCCAGCTCAAGGAGACACTATTGGGGAAAATATTTTCACCTGGCTTTGAAAATAGGCTAACAACAAGTATGAAGTTATGTTGATCAGATTGTGAAGGGCCCATTTCACATTCCTGAAAGATGTTTCATTTTGCAATGAACATAAAATATATTTGTCCCTCTCCTGAAGACAGAAGGATACAAAAATAGTTTTTGGAACAATGGACTAGGTTGTGAGGCTGAAGTTTTATTGTAAATGCAATCTAAATTGCTCTTACCTCATCTATCCCTCAAGTTCTTCCCCATGATTTTCTTCTTACCCAATCCACCCATATTTAATTTTTCTAGATCACTCTGCAATCCTGAATGTCAAGAACCGGTAGCCTGGGGCTACAGTAGGTAAATTAAACATTGTGGAGGGGTGCTACTGCTGCATAGAGGAGGCCACTTGACCTATCGATTCTGCACTGACTTTGACAGATCATCCCACCTAGGTCCTATACCTATAACCCCACATATTTTCTCCACTAATCCCCATAACTGACACACCTGTAAACACTAAGGGAAATTCAGCATGGCCAATCCACTTAACTGGCACATCTTTGGAATATGGGTGGACCCAGAAGGTGATCATGTGTTTCCTCCAAATCCATCAGACAAGTTGTTTTTGTTGGGAGTAATCCAAGAGGGGAACACAAGTCTAAAACAAACAGGGACTGGACATTCTCACTTTTACTAAGAGGGTAGCCAAGCATTCAGTTGTGCAAGCACCAAGATCAGCTAATTCAGTTTTGGGTCCTTCAGCTGTGCAAATACTGAGTAATAAAAACTTGTTTTGCCTTTGGCAATTGTATTTCTTGGAAGAGTTGTTAAGCCAGTAGATCTTATCTCAGAACACACAATGGTAGAGATAACAGAAGGACAATGCATTGGATTTCTCAACTACTTGAAGGTCTCACTTCTTCCAAACAACTGGCTCAAACTTGTGGGCACAAAGTCACATTCATTTTGCCACAAAGAAGTAATGCCATGATGCAAACTTGTGTTAATCAGTTTCCTCATATTAGAACCCAAACATTTTAGAACTTTGTGCACTTACAATTATCAGCTGCAAAGTTAGTTAAAAGGAAACGCACTACATTAGATATGAAAATGACAGTTCAATATTTTCAAGTTTATAAATACTCATTTAATTTACTGTTTATGAGCAAAGGTAACATTTCAGCATTCAAATAGGTCAATTTTAGCAATTCATGATAAAGTACTTGCAGATACAAGTCCTCACAATAAACACTATTGACTGATTACATAATTTCATAAATTACGTCAGTATTGTTTCCCCAGGTACAAGTGGATAGATGCATAGTTGATTCAAGCAAAATCATCCTCAGATGTACTACTCCCACGATATGCTCAAAGTATAGATACAATTATAAAAATCCTGAGCTGAGCATGGAATTGCAATGCAGCAATCCTTTTCTATAGAAATCTGTATCCCTATGTAAGCATTTAAAGCCAGATTTGAAATTTGTAGCAGAAATTACATCTTGTCAGTTGACTGATATTCCTGAGATGATGAGCTGGCCTGCCTCTCCATCTCATTCTGCCATTACTTGGATGAATCTGTTAGATAATAAATTCACATTGCCAAATACAAAATACTTGCATACTGATTTTTATCTTCCAAGGTAGGAAAGAAACCTAAAGAACAGAAATACTCAACTTCCAAGAATCCTGGAAGGAAGGAAAGGAGGAAAAAAAATGACCGAAGTACAACACTAGATCTTACATTTTCCTCTAATTTGGATGTCTTTTCTTTAAGAAAATGTTAAAAAGACTTGTATTGAGAATACAACAGTAATAGCTTCAAAATGGTACAGTTGACATATGAACGCAACCATATTAGAATTTCCTTGGGAGTCAGCATTCAAGATTTCAGCCAGTGTAAACAAAAGCAGGCACAAGGCTATCGTCTCTGAAGTCCAGCTGTGTGTAATATTGTTGGCTCATGTTGGCCTTGGTTCAGATTTGGAATTCCAGTCTGTAGTGGAAGCTGCATTGTATAGGTGTATCCAAGGTTGGGGTATTGAGGGGAGGCTGGGTAGAAATGTTCATAGGTGGGGTACTGTGTATACAATGCAACACTGGAATCCAGGTATGAGGTAGAAGGCAGGACCAGGCCAGGTTGAAGGATAGTCTGTGGAATCAGGTATGGTGCAACACTGGGGGGGAGAAAAAAGGTAAAAAAGTTAATCTTGCTAGTGTTGATAGTATTTGGCACGATAATATATGCAGCACCTGCTCTTATTCTTTGTGGTGGTTGGCTGATTCATTCAAGTGTGCAGAACTTTTTTCCACAACTATTAACTCATGGAACTGACTTGTGCACTGCCTGTGAACACAAGAAGTCTCACAACACCAACAGGTTTATTTAGTAGCAAAAGCCACTAGCTTTCAGAGCACTGGCTATCCCTTCAGCAGGCGAGTGGGAGTTTTAATCATAAACAGAGCATGTAAAGACACAAACTCAAACTTACAGAATAACAATTAGAATGCAATTCTTTACAGTTAATCAAGTCTTAAAAGGTACATACAATGTGAGTGGAGAGAGTGTTAAGCACAGGTTAAAGAGATGTGTATTGTCTCCAGACAGGACAGTTAGTGAGATTTTGCAAATTCAGGCAAGTCGTGGGGGTTACAGATCGTATGACATGCACCCAAGATGCCAGTTGAGACAGTCCTCATGTATGCAGAACTTGGCTATCAGTCTCTCTGCTCAGCAACTGTGCACTGACATGGGTCATGAAGGCCGTCTTGGAGAATGCTTACCCAAAGATCAGAGGCCAAATGCCCGTGACCACTGAAGTATTCCCCAACAGGAAGAGAACAGCCTTGCCTGGTGATCATCAAGCAGTGTTCATCCATCCATTGTTGTAGTGTCTGCATGGTCTCCCCAATGTACCGTGCCTCAGCACATCCTTTCCTGCAGCTTATCAGGTAGACAACATTGGCCGAGTTGCAAGAGTATGTACCATGTACCTGGTGGATGGTATTCTCATGAGATGATGGCATCCATGTTGATGATCCAGCATTTGTTGCAGAAGTTGCTGTGGCAGGGTTGTGTTGTGTCGTGGTCACTGATCTCAAGGCTGGGTAAATTGCTGCAGACAGTGGTCTGTTTGAGGTTGTGCAGTTGTTTGAAGGCAAGAAGTGGGGTGTGGGGATGGCCTTGGAGAGACGTTCATCTTCAGTGATACGTTGAAAGCTCCGGAGAAGCTAACGTTGTCTACGGGAAAGGATGTCCCGAGGCATGGTACATTGGGGAGATCATGCAGACGCTATGACAACGGATGAACGAACACTGCTCGACAATCACTAGATAAGACTGTTCTCTTCCTGTTGGGGAACACTTCAGCGGTCAGGGGCATTCGGCCTCTGATCTTCAGTTAAGCATTCTCCAAAGCAGCCTTCATGACACACGACAGCACAGAGTCGCTGAGTAGAGACTGATAGCCAAGTTCCACACGAGGTTGGCCTCAACCAGTATCTTGGGTTCATGTCACACTACCTGTAACCCCCACGTCTTATCTGGACTTGCAAAATCTCACTGTCCTATCTGGAGACAATACACATCTCTTTAACCTGTGCTTAACACTCTCTCCACTCACATTGTCTGTACCTTTAAGACTTGATTAGCCGTAAAGAATCGGATTCCAATCATTATTCTGTAAATTGAGTTTGTCTTTATATGCCCTGTTTATGTTTAGAACTCCCACTCACCTGGCGAAGGGGCAGCCAACGCTCCGAAAGCTAGTGGCTTTTACTACCAAATAAACCTGTTGGATTTTAACCTGGTGTTGAGAGACTTCTTACTGTGTTACCCCAGTCCAATGCTGACATCTCCACATCATCACTGCCTGTGAAGCAGCTTTCAGGCTGTTACATGACTGCAGTCAAGACAGAACATTGAATTCATGTGCATCATGGAATATCCAGAAGCTATTTTCTGTAAATTCCTATTGTGAAGTTAAAGTACAGTACAATAAAGCTAATATTTTCCTTTCATGGGATGATAGCATCACTGAAGGCTATCCCGAATGCCTTTGAAGATATTGCCCAAGATTCTTCAGGAGCTTTTCACAAAGTTTTTGGCATGATGGTGTAATAATCTTGTCAATGTTATCAGTGAGATTCAGTGGCAGTACTTTTACTGGAATCAGAAGATAATGGCCTCAAACCCCACTCCAGAATTTGAGTAGGCAATCTGCACTGTTCAGCATCAAATGTACATTGCTTTGGTTGCAGGCGCCTTCTTTCAAATCAGTAAATAAATTGGAGAACCCATCTGCCTGTTGACATAGGCACAAGAGATTCCATGGCACTATTTTAAGAACAGGGGAGTTCTGTGTCCTGGCTAATATTTATCCTTCAATCAACATCATCAAAACACATTAACCAGCTGCCACACCTTTAGATTGAAGATGTGATCATCTTGAAGGCTCAGTGTGACTGCATTCATTGTAGCTCAATTTCAGGAAGTCTCACTCAAACATATCCACATATTGAAGTAGTGGGCCCAATGCCCATTTCAGACAATGGCCCTGAATTTCCATACTTTAGTGAAAACTATACTCCAATTCCCTACCATATTTTACACCTGGTTTGCCATTTTTAGCCTGTAAAGCAATCATAATGGCAAATAACCCAAGTATCAACAGGCAGATAATCAACAGGGGACATTATTCTTGAGCCTCATCTTTCTCTACCCAAAGAGACACCTGCAGTACAAGTTGATGAAAAGTAATCAAGACCATCGATTTGTTTTCCTTTTCCAATATGGGCACCAATCTGAATAATCAAACTTAATAGCCAAGATTAGATCTCGAGAATACACCACCATCGATAAGGATGTTTAGAAACATGGTCATACTAACTTGTCCTCAACTGTCCAAAGGTATGCAAATTAGATGAATTGGCTATTATAAATGCATTGAGTTACAGTGATGGGATGCTCAAAGTTGGTGCGAACTTCCTCCTGCATTGTAGAGATTCTATGATTCTAAGATGGTTGGATTAGAGGAGCATTTTCATTGATGTCCTAGAACAGATTCTATGGAAAAAAACTGGAACAAATCCATTTTTGTCTCCCCCCGCCTTCAGTTAAACAACACCCACTTCACTTGCTGAGGGAGGCACAGTACAGGTCAGACCTTTCCTCACAAAAGAGAAGGGGGGCAGGCAAAGTAATTCTAAACTGTTTTTGCACACTTCATAATTCGTTTACAAATTGCATTATACTTGGCATGTGAGCAGGTTAAATCTTCTAGTTCAAATGCTGGAAGGAGATCCAAGGAGGAGGTATCAGTATGGAAACCCCTGCTTGTTCGAGATTAATTGAGATTGGGCGTCAATATCAGTGAAGTAATCCTCTGAACCTTAAAACAGCCCACAGAAAGGAAGTGGCAAAAAAATACTTTACTTGGCTGAAGTGTGGAGCAGGATGTCTAGAATAATGCACCTCTTTATTCATTAAAACTAACTTTCCTCAAGCCCAAAGAAGCATGTTTGGTTTCTTACCTATGTTACAAGGTTCAATTTAGGTTTCAACACTATGCTGTCAAGATCATAATTTAAGTAACTCAGAAGGAAACACAAACTTACCCATATGGTCTCTGTATCAGAGTTGAATGAACTTGTTGTAGACCTAGACCCCCTGTCATTTAGTAAGGGGGAAAAAAAAAGGAAAATAAAAACGTTAAGAGTAGGTTTTGATTTATATTGATAAAGGAAATTTGTCATCTTGCACTGAGATTGAGCTAAGGCTGAAGAGAATCCAGCCAAAGTATACATAAGCATCTCAACTGAGCTAGATTTTGTCAGCTTTAAACAAATTAAGTGCATGGATTTCCAGTGCTCTTGTTGAACATTAGCTATAACAGAATGGAATTTATCTAACACTTGGTTAAAATACTGAATTTCTGCTAACTTCGTGGAACTGAACGGGACGAGTCAGTAGATAAACAGGATAAATTTTCTAGCATTCAACAACATACTAAATTAAGTCCAGAGCAACAATATCTGAATGTTAAAGAAAATTCTAAGATCAAACTGCCTTCCATTAGTATACTTCCTCCTTCTGAGAAGCATGTGGATACAGCTGACAGCAACTTCTCCAAAGTTACAACCAGCAATGACCCATGCTTTTTCAACAGTGACTTGTGCCTTTGGTTCGATCACCAGATTATTTTTCACTAGGAATGTCAGCAACCACTGTAAAATAGTAACTGACAGGAACAAAACTTGACTGGTTTATCTGGGCAAATTGAAATGTAAATTAAAATTAGGATTTAAAGACATTCTGTGGATGGACATACTCAGCTTTTCCTTGTGTTAAAATAATAAATCATCTACAATGGGGATGAAGTAGAAAGGGTCAAGAGCTTCAAGTTTCTAGGTGTCCAGATCACTAACAACCTGGTCCCCTCTATGCTGACACTATAGTTAAGAAAGCCCACCAACACATCTACTTTCTCAGAAGATGGAGGAAATTTGGCACGTCAGCTATGACTCAACTTTTACAGATGCACATAGAAAGCATTCTTCTGGTTGTATCACAGATTGGAAAGGCTCCTGCTCTGCCCAACACCGCAAGGAACTACAAAAGGTTGTGAATGTAGCCCAATCCATCATGCAAACCAGCCTCCCATCCATTGGCTCTGCCTACACTTCCTGCTGCCTCTGCAAATCAGCCAGAATAATTAAGGACCCCATGCACCACAGACATTCTCTTCACCTTCCTTCAGGAAAAAGATACAAAGTCTGAGGTCACATACCAACCAACTCAAGAGCAGCTCTTCCCTGCTGCTGTCAGACTTGAATGAATTTATTTGCATTAAGTTGACCTTTGTCTACACTCCAGCTATGACTAACCCTACATTCTGCACTCTCGTTTCGTTTTCTATGAACTGTATGTTTTGTTTGTATAATGCACAAGAAACAATGCTTTTCACTATGTTAATACATGACAATAAATCAAATAAAAACATTTGAGTTACTTAATCCAGGCCCCAAACTAACATTATTGTGGATTAAAACAGAAGTACATGATTGCCTCAGAATACTTTCTCAAGGTAGCAAGAATGGGCAATAAATGAGACTTTGCCAGTAGCATCCACAGCACATTAAGTGGGCTGGTGTTTATTGCAGCTCGCAAATAAACTGCACCAGTCATGTTAGGGCAAATCCATGACCTTTTGCACTGGAGGTTGCTGTAAGTTAAAGATCCAAACAGTAGTGCTTTCTGTAGGGCATACAGGACCTGTGTGAAAAGGGCAATAAACTACATGTCTCCTTATGACGATTGTGATGTATTTCTAAAAGCAGAGCCTGAAGTTGGAAGAACGTATAAGATGATGAATGGGATGGATAGGATAGAGGTGGAAAGACTCTTCCTATTTCTTATGTTCTTAACAAGTTGGAATATTGGATTTGATGTTAAATCAGGTACTAAAATAATAGAGATTCAATTGAAAGAACAAAGAAATTAAAATTTCCTAAAATGACCACTCCAAGGAAAGAAATTCTATAATTGCAAGTTAATATTCATTGCCAGAGGGGTCATTTGGCAGTAATTAAGACTTAGCAGCATTAAAAAGGGTACATAGAACATTACAGCGCAGAACAGGCCCTTTGGCCCACGATGTTGCGCCGACCAGTTTTTTAAAAAAAACTGACCCACTAATCTAAACCAATCCCTTTTCGTCCATAAACCTATCCACAGATCTCTTAAACGCCCCCAAACTAGGCGCATTTACAACTGCAGCAGGCAGGGCATTCCAGTCCCTCACCACCCTCTGGGTAATGAACCAACCCCTGACATCCGTCCTATAACTACCCCCCCTTAATTTAAAGCCATGCCCCCTCGTGCTAGCTTTCTCCATCCGAGGAAAAAGGCTATCACCATCCACCCTATCTAAACCTCTAATCATCTTATATGTTTCAATAAGATCCCCTCTTAGCCTCCTTCTTTCCAGCGAAAACAACCCCAAATCCCTCAGTCTCTCCTCATAGGACCTCCCCTCCATACCAGGCAACATCCTGGTAAACCTCCTCTGCACCCTCTCCAAAGCCTCCACGTCCTTCCTGTAATGTGGGGACCAGAACTGCACACAGTACTCCAAGTGCGGCCGCACCAGAGTTGTGTACAGTTGCAACATGACGCTGCGACTCCTAAATTCAATCCCCCTACCAATAAACGCCAAGACACCGTATGCCTTCTTAACAACCTTATCTACTTGATTCCCAACTTTCAGGGATGTACACATACACCTAGATCCCTCTGCTCCTCCACACTATTCAAAGTCCTCCTGTTAGCCCTATACTCAACACATCTGTTACTCCTACCGAAATGAATTACCTCACACTTCTCCGCATTAAACTCCATCCACCACCTCGCGGCCCAGCTCTGCAACCTAAGTCACCCTGCAAACTGTGACACCCTTCCTCACAATCTACCACACCTCTGACTTTGGCGTCATCAGCAAACTTACTAATCCACACAACTATACCCTCATCCAGATCATTAATAAAAATTACAAACAGCAGTAGCCCCAAAACAGATCCCTGAGGCACACCACTCGTAACCGAACTCCATGACGAATATTTACCATCAACCACCACCCTCTGTCTCCTATCTGCTAGCCAATTCCTGATCCAAGTACCTAGATTACCCCCAATCCCATACATCTGCATTTTCTGCAGAAGCCTACCATGGTGAACCTTATCAAACGCCTTACTAAAATCCATATATACCACATAGTTAGACATAAATGGACAAGCCCAACTTTTTGCTTCTACCATGCTAGTACAGAAACTTCACCCTGTTAATACATTTAAACGAGCAGCCAGAAAATAATACTATTTTCCCACTACTTAGAGCAGTGACATACTGTAGATAGCAGTTCTATATTTTCATTCCAAATTTGCATGAAGTTGTTTCCCAATTTGTGTATAATGGTGAGCACCAATTCTCACTGTTATTCCTTAACATAATGGTCCAGAATTTGTGGCGAATGCTATTTGGACTCTAATAAAATCAGTGTGAAAGCATGGAATTTACTAACGTACTCTTCAAGATGTGGTGGTGCATAGCTATCAAGTATCGTGCAGGGGATAAGCTGCACTCACCCAGTGGTCTTAAATTGTGTATGTGCATGGCAATCTTAAAGGGACTGCACGTATGAAAAATGACTATACACAAAAGAGAGGGAACTTGTGTCCACTGTACTTTACAACACACTTGCTTTAGCTAACTTACACTTGGTATCCATAACAACCAGAGATTCAGTAGAGCACCAAAGAGATCTGCAAGCAGGCCATTTACCCCTTTCTCAGTTTGAGAAACAGATATCTTAACCACTAGTACTAGGCATTTCCAGTTATTTCCAAGATCGCATTTTAATCCACTGTTGCCCTCAATAGGTATCCCAGCCCTTCTGAACTTTAACCTTTACACAAACTGTTTTAGCAAACTTTAAAGCAGTGTGTCAAACTGGCATCTCATGCATATTGACCAAGACAAGCTTGAAGTGCTTCAAATACCAATTGCAAACAAAAGCACTGCCAGCAATTGAAACAAAGATAGTACCTGAATCAGAACCAGTGACCAATCTTCAAATATTTCAACCAAATGGGAATTAAACTCAAATAAAAGTCAAGACTTGAGCAATCTACTTCCTCACAGAAGTCAGGTTACAGCTGAACATTACATCATCAAGACTAACAATGACCAACTGCATGGGAGATCAACGACATGCATTAATATAACATCTTTAATGCAGGGAAAAGTGCTTCATTCACATATGATCAACAAGTGTTGTATTTAAAACTGGTGGAATCTGGATACACGCTTACCTGCCTCTAGTTTTAAAGGTTGATCACAGACAAAACTTAAAACCCAGACTTGGACCAAGTCAAATCTCACCAATTTTCTTCTGTTTTGGGTGGGAAGAATTAGCACCTGAGGATCCAAACATACCTGAATGTACCATGCGAGGTTTGGCCCCAAGAAAGGCAAGGTTCACATTAGTTTTTCTTCCATCAATGATGGGATTAGGATCTTTACACGCCCTGTCTGCTGCAGCCCAATCTGCCATGGTGACCTGGAATTTAATCCACACAAGAGAAAATGATTAGGTAAGAAGCAATACTGAAAAGGAGTATGGCTTTAAAATTTAGTGATTTGTTTTGAAAAGACAAAATCATGCAACAACAATTATTTGATAGCTTTTTAACAACTAAAATTCACACTTAGACTAGAGCAGCAGCTATTGTCCAGTGCTTTATACAAGTGGATATTCATTTGCAAACTTGGTGGGAGTATCTATTTGCAGGTTATTCAACGGATATCCAAGCTGATTCAATAATAATTTGTATAGCACCTTTGTAAAAACACAATGGCCTTCCCAGCCACATGGAGAAGATTAGGCTTGATGATAAAGGCTTGGATTTCAAGGAGTTTCTTAGAAAGAGGAAAGCAAGGAAGACAGGCAAGAAGAGCATGAATTCCAGTTGCCTGGGCAACAGAAGGCACAGTCACCAAATGATGGAACAATTGTCATGGATACTGAAGAAGCCAGAATTAGAGAAGCAGAGAGTAGCAGACTGAAGGAGGGAGAAAAAAAAGGAAAACATCAAGGGATTTTAAAATAGGAATCAGAATTTTATAAAGAATAAGATATCTGCTTGATGGGGAGCCAATGTGGCTTAATGAGCATAGAGGTAATATGGACTTATAGTTGAGACATGGGCAGAGGTTTTGGATGACTACATGTTTACATAGAGTAGAAAGAGACCAGCCATAACTGAATTGGAATAAAGAACAAACTTAACAGCACAGGAAAAGGCCCTTTGGCCCTCCAAGCCTGCACCGACCCATGCTGCCCAACCAAACTAAAACCCCTTATCCAAAGGGAAAGAAAATTACCGCACAGGAATAGTCAAGTCTAAAGGTAACAAAAGGCATGAATGATGGATTCAATAACAGATAAGCTGAAGCATGGACCAGGTCTCTGGCTGGAACGTCATCTCAGGGATACCAAGATTGCAAACCAGAGGTGCCAAGGTTGAGAACAGTCTGGTTTAGTCCCAGACAATTGTCAGGGAAGTATGTTGGTTTGGAACAAGGGCCAAAAAAAAAGTTCCAGCCATCTCAATATCTAATAAAATAAATCCTGCTCTTCTAGTACAGAATGTAAAAGAAGTACAAGTAAGTGTCCCAGGAACAATTAAAATTAACAGGCTACAAGATGAAAGCATGTAAAATCACTGGCACCAACACACCCCTCCCTGATGAGAACAATGTGTTCTATGTCCATTTTGAGCAAGAGGACAGCAAAGGCATGGCCTCCACTGCAGAAGCCTCAGATGAACTGGTATTATTGCAGATGTCAGAGCAGCCTTTGCAAAGGTCAACCCACTGAAAGTGACTGACCTGGATGGAGTACTCTGATGAGTACACAGATCCTGCCTAGACTGGCTGGCGGGTATTTGCAGACATCTTCAACCTCTCCTTACAATGACGTCCCTATCTGCTTCAAGAAGACAACCATCACCTTAGTACCAAAGAAAAGCCAAGCAGCATGCCTTAATGACAATTGTTCAGTAGCTCTGACATCCATCATAACGAAGTGCTTTGAAAGGTTAGTCATGGCACAAATCAACTCTGGCTTCCAGATTGCCTGGATCTGCTACAGTTCACCTACTGCCGCAACAGGTCCACAGCAGACACCATCTCCCTGATCCTGCACTCAATCTTGGAACACCTAGATGCCAGACTCCTATTTATTGAAGGCTGAGCTGTAGTCAACACCATTATTCCTATGAAACCCATCACCAAACTCTGTGGCCTGGGTCTGTCTCTTCCCTCTGCAACGAGATCCTGTACTTCCTAATTCAGACTACAGTCAGAATCCGTACAGTGCAGAAGGAAGCCACTTGGCCCATCAAGTCTGTACCGACAACAATCCCCCTTCAACCCCACCTATTTACCCTGCTAACCTCCCTGACACAAAGGGGCAATTTATCAAGGCTAATCCTCCACCTAACCCTATAGAAAAGTTCCCTCACTGACCACAATCTCTACACAATGACGGAGTATAGCATATCGAGATCCTCTGGTGGTCTGAGATTATAAAGGGTTATTACATGGCAAATTATTACTACTGGTTGGAAAGACTAATGAAAGAGCATCAATGTAATTATTTCCAATTATCCGTAAACAAGAGTGGAAAAATATATTTTATGGTGAAATAGTTGAATTTACCATTCACAGGCAAACAGCTATTGAAATAATCTTTTTTATAAAAAACAACAAAATTGCTTTGGAAATAGGAGAGATTAGAATTTGTGGTTTGGAGAAAAACACTTTAATGAGCAGATTTCAGGTGCTGCAAGACAGTGTTTCCAGTTCTCCACACTGATATAGTCAATCAACCAACGAGGACACAAACTAGAGTGCAGTTAGCTTGAGAATTGCACAACTAGACCAAGCCACTAACTGGCTATTCCATTTGTCTGTGCTTTTCCACAGGTGATGACGAGTAAGCTTCAAAATCATTATCAATAATCAATCATTGCCATGCTGTTTTTGATGATCATTGCTGCAACAACCTTGCACTAAAAATTATTTTGGCAACTATCTTGTTAGGTTTGCATCCTTGATTAGCTGCTGTTCAATAAGCTTTGGATGTTACATACATCTTTTCCAGAAGGATTAGTCTGCTGTCAATTTGGCAAAAAACTTGTAGGCTTTAAGGAGCATTTTAAAGGAGGAAAGAGGGGTAGAGGTAGGGAGGAATTGGGCTTAGGCAGCTGAAGAAATGAAAAGTCAGGGACATGCAAAGAGGCCAGAAATGGCAGCAATTTTAGTGGGTTGTTGGGTCGTAGGTTACAAAGCCAGGAATAGGCAAGGTGATGGAGATGGGAAAACAAGGATGATAATTAATAAACAATGTGATGACAGACTTGGAGCCAATGTAGATCAGCAAGCGGAGGGCGGATGTGCAAAGAGGAGTTGATAGCAGGGTTTTGGAATGATTAAGCTTACAAAAGGACACAGTTAAGATAGCATTTTCCAACCAACAGTCAAATCCAGTAGGGCAGCAGGAACATAGTCAGGAAAAAATTTGTGGGTGGAAGTATGCAACTTTGGTGATGGGGGAGGATACAAGATTGGAAAGGGGAAGCACATTGAGGTTATAAATGTTTTGGTTCAGATTTATTTGTCAGATATAGGGATAAAGTCACTGGCAAAGGTGTGGCGTTTAGGAGAAGACAGAAAGCAATGACATTAATCTTAACAGATATTTAAATGGAGGAAATTTCTGCTCATCTAATAGTGGATTACAGACAAGCTTCATGGCTATGGTGAATGAAAGGTCAATGTCCATACAAAGTTAGGAATTTGAAAGCACATTGAGTGATACGCTGGGGTGGAGGTATGCAAGGATGGGAAATTTTCTAGGAACAAATACAGAAGGAAATGGGGACTAGGAGGAAGATGGTCATATTACAACACTTCAAAAGGTATGTGCTTGACTGGGAAAGGCCCCATACCATTAGAGAGCCTTTTGTTACAAAGTCATCTTTGATCATGCCTTATTTGCAATTGACACAATAGGTGCAAGAGACCAGGCAACATGACGAGATCAAAGGCTCCAATTTATTAGTACCAACACCCATCCAGATCCTTCCTTCCCTCTCCATATCTGCTAATCCCAGCTCTTGCCATGTATTCGCTGTTCAGTGTCAGAGGGTACAATCAGTGCTCAGTGAGGGACTATCCTTACACTTCAATGGAATTTCAGGCTCAGCACAAGGTTGACCTCTTCAGGTTGCCTTCAACTCCTTGCTTATTTCTTCAGGCTGGAATCCTCCCCCAATCAATGGACCCTTTCACCCACCTACAGTACGCTCCCTTGGGCCTTTTATTAGATCTTTATCTTTTAATTGAAAACTGGCTGTCTTAGTTTCTGTTTCTCTCACCAAATGTAATCTGTCTTCCCCTGAACTTGCTACATTTCATTCTCAGTCTGATGTTGACTTTGTTATCAAACCTGTTGACTGGCATACCAACCTCTACCTTGCAGAGAGAGCATGCGCAAACTCAGACTCTTCTTCCTACCTCCTCCTATGACCCCACCACAAAATCATTGTTTCCAGGACTGTCACTGACCTCATCTCCTCTGGAGGCCTTCCCTTGCAGCCTCCAGCTTCAGTCACCAAACCACCTCACACCCCTCTATCTCCTTCCCAAAATTCAAAGACATCCTGGTAGACCCATTATTTCAGCCTTTTCCTGCCCCACTGAACTTATTTTTTCATATCTTGATTGTCTTCTCTTTTGTCTAGTCTTCCCACTTACATCTGTAATTTTTCTGACACCTTGCATCATTTCAACAATTGGGTTTCTCAGCCCTCACCACCACGGACATCCAATCGCTCTATACCTTCATTCCCACCTGAACAGGTGGAGGGCTCTCCACCATCCTGGAATGGAGGCCTGAACAATCCCCATTCACCACTAGCCTCCTCTGCCTGGCTGAAATTTGTTCTCTCTTCAAACAGGTTCCCAACTCATTGCATTTCCTTCAAATAAGATGTGGCTATGAGTAC
The DNA here is from genome assembly GCF_965287045.1 of Carcharhinus amblyrhynchos. Lineage (NCBI taxonomy): Eukaryota > Metazoa > Chordata > Chondrichthyes > Carcharhiniformes > Carcharhinidae > Carcharhinus > Carcharhinus amblyrhynchos. Next base: position 20,790,865 of record NC_137347.1, read on the forward strand.
CCACATGGGTAGTTATGTCTGTCTTTTTGTGGAACATTCCTTTTTCCAGTACTGCTCAGGCCTCTTTCCACAACTCTTTATCCAGTACATCGATGACCACAGTGCCATTTCATGCTCTGATCTGCAAAAATTCAATTTTACTTCAAATTTCCATCCCACTCTCAATATCACAGTCCATTCTAATATTCTTTCAAAGCCCACCAGCTCCCACAGCTACCTCAACACACCCTTTATTCTGCAAGGACTCAATTCCATTCTCCCAGTTTCTCAGCCATTTTGACACTACCTTCCACATTTCAGATAAGTCTTCCTTTTCCCTCAGTGGAGGATTGCCCCACCCAGTGCCTCAGTTGTGTCCAGCCCATTTCCCACAATCCTCCCTCCCAGAACCATATTAGTGTTTCTCTAGACCTCACTTTCCATCTCACCAGCCTCCATAGTCAGGCTCATCCTCCACCATTTCTGCCAACTCACCAATCCTTGGTTGTCTCTTCTTTCTTTGGTTGATTTCCTATATTTTCCTGGGTTGTGACAGTGGCTACTTGGTAGTTTGGTTCCTGGAATGTATGATGAGCACATCATCCTGTTAGAAGGAGGTTCAAAGATGTGTGGGTTAGGTGGACAGGCCATGATAAACGTACAAGGTTGGGCCTAGGTACAGTGCTTTTTCAGTGAGTTGGTGGGCCAAGTGACCTCCTTTTGCACTGTAGGTATTCTGTGGTTTCTTGTCCTACAAAAGGGAGATCTCAACTGTGGATGTTTGAATGACTCCTCCTTTAGTTGAGTGTTTCCCGATTGGGGAAAATTTGGTGGAATCCTGTAAGACAGGGCCCCGAGTGGCATCTCTGGTGTGGCTGGAGATAGAAGTTTGCTTTGAAGCCTGGGGTGCCATGAATACTCCTGGCCTGTTGGCCCTGCTTTTAATTGTGTTATCATTGTTCTAACCTTATCTTGGCTAGGTAGGTTAGGGCAGAAGCTACTTTGATTATCCACTCCTGGGCAGCAGAGTGGTTAGCATTGCTGCCTCAGTGCCAGTGACCCAGGTTCATTTTCAGCCTTGGGTGACTGTGGAGTTTAAACATTCCCCCCCCCCCATTTGTTTGGGTTTCCTCTAGCAACATACCAAGGTTTAGGCTCCTGGGGACAGGGGGTGGGGGGGGGGGGGGGGGGGGGGAAGAAGGAGTGTCTGCAGACCACAGCATGAGCCCAGATAGTTGGGCTCTGCATTATCTGGGCTTTTCCCCCATGAGGTTAGGGCAGCTCTATTCCTGATATCCTGCATGCAAGAGCATACCCAGCCAAGCCACACCTTCTTTTGATAGGCATGCATAACAGCCCCCCAAATACTATGGGGAGGGGAATGAAGGTTAATCTATGTTGTACTGGATTTTGGGGGTTTGTTGCATTATTTGGTAAAATGGAAAACCTTCAATGAAAGCATTAACGAAAAAAAATCTTTTCTTCACCACGTCAACATTCCTTGCAGGTGAAGCAGTGATTCACTTTAATCTACTGTATTTGGTGCTCTCAGTAGAGTCTCTGGGGAGACTGAACAGCTTCGCTCAGTTCACAAACGCAACTGTAACCTTCCCTTCAATTCAACATCTTGCCCATGTTCACATTTCTGTCCTCAGCCTATTGCAATGTTCCAGGTGAAGCCCAATGCAAGCTGGAGGAACACATCTTCCAATTAGGCATCTCTTTTTGACACCAACCAAATAAACTAACTCAAATTAACTTAGGGACAAATTAAAAAGGGGCAGCTCCCCAAAAGGAAGGGGACAGCAAGAACAAAAAACAAAGTCAAAAGGAAACTTAAAACATTAAATCAAAATGTAATTGCCGGGGTCTATAATACACCCCAGCCCGTGATGCCCAGTGGGCGTGGAAGGTGTCAACTGCGCCCGTGGACACTGCATGCTCCCTCTCCAGGGACACGTGGCTGTGAATGTAGCCGCGGTAGAGGGGCAGGCAGTCGGGATGGACAACCCTGTTGATCGCCAGCTGCCTGAACCTGTTGATGGCATGTCTCACCAGGCCCAGGAGCAGGTTCACGAGGAGGTTACCATCTCGACACCCCACCAGGTGCCCATAGATAGGAGCTTGGGACTGAAGTGCAAACAAAACATCAACAAAACATGTTTAAGGAAACCAAAAATGGGGTGCACGCCATTGTGGAGGAGGCTTGACATCAGAGGTATGCAGGGTCTGGAGGCAGAAGGTCGCTACCTGTGCGTGGAGGCACACCAGATCTTGGCCGCCCCCCTCAAACAGGAAATGCAGAACGTTGGCAGAGACCCAGTGAAGTCGATTGTCCCAGAAGAACCACACAAGGGTTTTCTGCATATTTGTGACAAAGCCAGAGGGAGGGGTCAAAATGACCAGCCGGTACCACAGCATGGAGGTGACCAACTGGTTTGTGATGAGAATTCTTGCCCTGTAGGACAGCACTCGGAGCAATCCTGTCCAGCAACCCAGGCGGGCAGTGACTTTGGTTTCCACCTCCTGCCAGTTCTCCAGCCAGGACTCCTCAGCTGGGCAGAGATGGGCCCCCAGGTAGAGGAGGTTGGTACTGCTCCAGGTGAAAGGCCTGAGCTCCTCCGGAAGGGTGTCCATCTCCCACGGACTGACCAGGAGTCCAGAAACTTAGCCCAGATGATCTGGCAGAGGACGTGGCAGAGTACAATGCCTGGCCATTGTCGCATCCTTCGCAGGTCAGCCGGGTCCGTGAACATGAGGGGCACATCGTTGGCGTAAGCCGACAGGACCACCCCTACGTCTGGGTCGTGCAGAGTCAACCCTGACAACCTGTTCTGCAAGAGGCACAGGAATGGCTCCACGCGTGTAGAATAGAGTGAGCTGGACAAGGGGCAGCCCAGCCGTACTCCTCTCCCAAAGTGAAGGGGTGCCGTCAGGGACCCGTCAACCTTAATCAGACACACTGCAGCAGAGCACAGTAATTGGATCTGGGTGACGAAATGCATCTTAAACCCGAATGCCCGCAAAGTTGAGTAAATACTCGTGCTCCACCCTGTCAAACACTTTCTTCTGATCTAGACCATCCCTCTGGGAGTGGTGGATTAGGTCCCAGACCAGATGGATATTGTCATGGATAGATTGGCCCAGGACTGTGTAGGACTGGTCAGGGTGGATCATGTGGTCCAGCATGGATCCAAGGCATGAAGCCAGTGCCCTGGCAAAGATTTTATAATCCGTGCTGAGGAGGGAGACCAGGCACCGGTTTAAGTTGCCAGAGATCCCCCTACTTTAGCAGCAGGGTTAGAATTGCCCTGCACCATGAAAGGGGCATCTGCCCAGTGGCTATGCTCCCCCCCAGGACCCTCGCGTAGTCATTCCCCAGGACATCCCAGAGCGCCCTGAAGAACTCTACAGTCAGCCCGTCCAGTCCTGGAGTCTTGCCCCATTGGAGGCTGTTGAGGGTGCCGGTCAGCTCGGCCACGGTGATGGGGGCCTCGAGCCTGCCAAAGCCTTCCAGGCTGACTTGTGGGAGGTCCTCCTACAGAACTCTGCAGGCACCCTCGCTGGATGGATCCAGAGAGAATCTGGGGCAATGGCCCAGATCTGAGACGGGGAACTGTCATCGGCCAGCAGCGCAAGGAGCTGCCGACGGTTAGCCCACCCTTTTTCCAGCAAGTAGGAGGGGGAAACGACGATCCAGGTCCACTTGGAACTGGAGCAACGTCACGTACGCACCACGGGACCTGACAAGTTGCAGGTCCTGCAGCATGCCCTTTTCCTTGTACTCCAGCTGCAGGGCTGGGTCCGCGTCGGGCTGACTGAGGCGTGCCTCCAGGTCGAGCACCTCCTTCTCCAACTCCTCGAGCCTGGATTTCCACCAATTCGGCACTTTACAGACTTCTGAACCAAGTTTGCATGAACCCTGTTCACCATTTCCACCCCCACCTCTCCCCTCCAAAGCTAGTCTGTATCTCATTTTCATGTTCTGCCTTCAAACAATGCTAACCTTTATTGCACTATTAACATCTGCTTTAGTCTTTAACCCTATCATTACCACTCCCTTTGTCTTGTGTTCCATAATGTGTGTCATTCAAACCTCTCCCCATCTCATTTTGTTCCACCTCCCTCTTTCCCTTTTTAAACATAAATCCCATCACATTTCTACCTCTCCAGGTCTGATGTGTCATACAAGAATTGAAATATTATCTCTGGTTTCTTTCTCTACAGATGCTGCCAGACTTGCTGAGATTTTCCAAGACCAAAGGCTGGTCCTGAGTGTGGATTTGAGAGGTCAAATGAAGGGATGGACATGACATTTGTTTCCAGAGGAAACTAAAATGAGCCATTGCAGTTACTGCTATGTTGTATCGAGACAAAAAAAAAAGGATTTTCCTACAGATGTGCACAACGCCTTTAATTTCAGAGAGAAGTTCAATTTACTTGACAACACCAGAAATTCAAGGATCAAATCCAGCCAAGGAGTCACCATACAGCAAGAGGGTAGTGATATAGTGCAGACTAGCACTTTATTTTGGGAGAAACATGAACCATACATGATAATGGCACCTGTACACATCATAGCTTCATAAACTTAAGGATGAAAGCCAGTAAACATTTGAACAGTTCACTAACATCTGTCTTCAGAAGTTTGCAGAAAACATTAGAGGCCATAAAACACTTAAACCAATAAGTATTTCTTATAAGCATTCTAATGCCTCTTCAAAAATAGGTCATTCATGCCATTGGTGTTTGCTTACTTATAACGAGGGAGTGTTTTTAATGACTTCAATCTTTTTTCATCAGGTCATGGGGGAATTTTAGAAAATTGTCCGCTATGGAATTGCAAATCTACATAAGATTAATAGGCACCTCTGTGACCATCTGAATACTTGTGATTGGGGGGACAGTTTTGTTCAGTTGGCTAGACAGACAGTTCACGATGCCAGTAGCACAGGTTAAATTCCCATATTGGCCAAGGTTATTCATGAAGGCCTTATCTTTTCAACCTTTTCCCTTGCTTGAGGTTAAATCACCCATGAGTCAGCTCGCCTTCTCAAAAGCGCACAGCAACCTATGGTCATAGAAACTAAAAGCAGGAGATGGTCATTCAGCCCTTCAAGCTTGTTGGGCCATTAATTATGGTCATATTCAATATTCTGATTCTTCCTCCTACCCCCATCCATCCCTTTAGCCCTAAGAGCTATATCTAATTTCCTCTTGAAATCACACAACTGAGTCATTTGAGGTGATGGCAACTTTACGTTTAACTGTGTGGCTAGAGTTGGAAGTACGGGGTTGAGTCAAAATCCTCCCTAACAGCACTATTATAGCTCACCACCACTTTCTCGAGAGTAATTAGCTTTGGGCAATAAGTGCTAGCCTAGCCAGAGATACCTACATCTCATGAATTTTTCAAAAGGATTCTTTGACCTTCTTGAGCGTTGGTTGGCAGAATGGCAAAACCAAACAGTATGTTGATGGTTACAGTTGCTTTACTTCCTTGGTTACTTCATAGTGGTAATAGATGCTTGTTAAGTAAATATACAAGTGTTGAGAACAAATATAAGGCGTTTTCTACCAAGATTAGCGAGAGTGGCGAGACAGTATCACCCTTCTCACACCTGCAGGTAATCAACAATTACTGTTGGATAACTATAGAGTCTAAATAGAGTTTTGACCCAACAAACTTGTTCCTACTTTTGATTAATTTCAACCGGAGTATCTTAAAAGTCCAACTCTCCTTTTCCTTCCCAGAAAGATATGAGGATGGGACGTTTGGCCTTGGTGTGGTTGATAAATTAAGATACTCACAAAGCCATAACCTCGAGATCGCCCGGTCAACCTATCCGTTATCACCGCTGCTTCTTCAATCTCCCCGAACCTTTGGAAGTACCTCCTGAGAGATATTTCGTTGCTGTGATAAGGTAACCCACCCACGAAGAGCTTCCGAAATACTCTATCCTTGTTCATAGCTGGTAGCAAGGATGGATGGGGAAGGGGGGGGGGTGGAAGAGAGAAAAACACAAAAAATATACAACGCGTACAATTTTTAAAAAGCGTTAAAATCACGAGAGGAGCTGATTTATATGATTACCAATAGCTAACTCATTAGCGTTCAGGTAAAGATAATTTGTACTAGGCACACTTTGAGGGTAAGGAGTTACTCACTAGCCAGCTGAACGCGTGTCTGCTGCAGAATTCGCCTCTTTGTCTCACCGCTCACTCCTCCTCCTCCTTAGTTGCTTTTGTTTCTTTGTAACTCTCACAATGTATCCACACGGGAGCCGGGAGGGAAACACCCTCTCGCTAAGCCCGTTGGCTCAACCCTGGCGCCCGTACCCGCCTCTGTGAAAGGTTGTCTTCTCTATTGGATGCTCAACCTGTCCGTTACTGACACGTCCCGTACTTCCTTTAGCAGCAATCAATTCATAACGACCTAAGTGATTTTAGGTCACCACCATCTAGTTCTCAGATAATAAACCTTGCTTATTGATCAGGCTAATATATTGTTTAATTGATAACTGCGAGTCAAGATTAATATCTAGAAATATTTTGAATGACAATGTGGAAAAGGCAAGGGTAACGAAAGAACTCGGACGCCGTCTGGTGGAACTAGACGGCTAACATTAGATTGGGTCAAAAGATTTTCAAATTCATTCTTTAGATTTTTTTTCCATCCCAGCATCAACTCTCTCGATTTATTGAAGCCTATGCAATTGTCAGTGCATTGATGTAACATAGCTAAATCCAGCCGGACCCGCCCGGGCAGTGGGTTGTATGACCGCACCTATCCTTTCTTCTCCAATCTGAAGGCTACTACTGAGATTGGAGTTCAAAATGGACCTCTGCAATTACCTGCTGTCACTTTATTTTTAAAGTTGTATGTAATATCTCGATGCTCCTCTGATTCCAATTCCTTGTACAATCTCCACCATTGATGGTACCTTCCATCTCAGGCTACTAACAAGGAAGAAATGCATTGAGCTAACCTTAGCCAGGAGGCATCCATTGATGTGGCAGCCACTTGGCATAATTGTTATACAGAATTAGGTCTCCTTTTTTTCTGTATTATCTATTTAGTGTTAACTGGGGCACAGTTGGTGGTATTGAGTTATAGATTCAGCTCTCAGTCCAGGACTTGAATACAAGATTGCACTGTTTGATGTGCTGTTTGGGCGGTATGACAGCAGTGGTTAGCACTGCTGCTTCACAGCTCTTGGGACCTGGGTTCAATTCCTGGATTGGGTCATTGTCTATGTGGAGTTTGCACATTCTCCTTGTGTCTGCATGGGTTTTCTCCAGGTTCTCCAGCTTCCTCCTACAGTTCGAAGATGTGTGGGTTAGGTTGATTGGCCACGCTAAAATTGTCCTTTAGTCTTCTGAGATGTGGGTAGATATGGAGGTAGGGCCTGGGTGGGATTGTGGTCAGTGCAGACTCAATGGGCCAAATGGCCTCTTTCTGCATTGTAGGGATTCTGTGTGCTGATATTTGGCAAGGTGTCAATGTCTGCCCTCAGGGTGACTTAAACAATCCTAGTGCACTATTTTGAAAAAGGGCAGGGGGGTTAAAGCCAGTGTCCTGGTCAATATTTATCTATCAATCAACATTCCATAAACAAGATTGTTTATCACATTTTGGGAGTTTGCTGTATGCAGTTTAGCTACTGTGCTTCCTACCTTACAAAAGTGACTACACTTCAAAATAGTTTAATGGCTGCAAAGTGTTCGAGTGATTCGGTATTCACGAAAGTGCAATATAAATGCAAGTCTTTCTTTCTAAGCAAAGACATCGACAACAGCAACCTGTTTCTACATAGTGTGTCCCAATGTAACTCACACAGTGGCATTATCAAACAGAATTTTATATCAAGACACACAAGATGATATTAGCGCAGGCGGCCAAAAGCTTGGTCTAAGGATTATGTTTCAAGAAGTGACATAAAGGGGGAAAGTAAGAGAGAGCGGAAGGAAGATTTAGGGAAGGAATGCCGGAGCCAAGCACCCAGCTGAAAGCATGCCTGCCAAAGGTGCAGGAATTAAAATTGCAGATGCCTATGAGCCCAGAATTAGAAAATCTTTTGAAGGGTTGTGGGGCTGGAGTTGATTATAAAGATGTGGAGCGGTGAGGCCTTGGAGGAATTTGAAAACAAGGAAACTTTACTCAACCAATCTGTATCAGAACTTGCATATATTTAGTCACACAGGTTGTATCAAATAAATGTTCTTAGATGTTAAGAAGAGTTTTATTTACTTAATCAATCAGTAACCATCTTTAAGGGGAGATGGTGATATAGTAATGTTATTGGACTAGCTGTACAGAGCCCAGGCTGTTGCCCTGGGGACATGTGTCCAAATCCCACCATGGCCACTGGTGGAATTTGAATTCAATTAATAAATCTGGAATTGAAAGGTAGACTTGTTGCAAAAATCTGTCTAACCTTAATATCAACTGCTTTTTAAGTTAGGAAACTGATTGCTGTTTGCAGAATTTTCTTACCTGTACACAGAAACCCAAAGACCATAGCTGTTTGAGTTACAATTGTTTTCTTCTTATTCAGTTGTTCACACCATCAACTCTGCTGACTGACCTGTCATACATTTATTTATTACCTTGTATGATTACAGCACATATTATAGATTCATTATAGTAACAGATTCAGCATGAGATTACAATGTATACTTGATCCCATATTATAATAATTCAAGTTGTCGACATTTGATTTCTGATAGTTGTCGGTTGGGTACGCGAGTGAAGCTATCCATCTTAGGCACATATTTCTCAGGTGGAGTTGTTAGTTTTGCTCTTATATCCATGCTGTGTTTATCAAGACAGAGTGAGTGGGTCTTGAAGCCAATATCCTCTTGTACACGCGCAAGTTGTTTGTACAGAGCAGTCAAAGTATCTCTGAAACACAGGAATAAGAATTAAAGTAACTATAAAGCTTTGCCTTCATTTTTTAAATCTTCTGCTCTCAGCAAATTCCACCATTTATCGCAATAATTCTACACTTCACACTCAGCTGCAACATAATCTCACAATCTTAAATTCCAGAATTCGCCATGATAATTTCCTTTCTCAGCTGACACATTGATGAGGCTCTTAGGGCAGGGCAATTAAAGTTCTTGCTGCAATTTTCTTCTCACCTCAGTTATGCCACAGTTGGGGAGGCATCAAATGATGCACCTGCTTTCGCAAATGACGCAGTGGGGCGTAAAGTGATTCGCGGGATTGGTTCTGATTTTCGTGATTGGTGCCGATTTTCGCGACTGGCGCCGGTTTTTGTGACCAGTGCCATTTCACAAGAAATGGGCAACGTTAATGTATTTAAATACTGTTTAACATCTGTTTAACGAGTCCGGCGCTTAAATGTCGAGGCTTGTTTCCGCCCCGCTCCCCCCCCCCCCCGCCCCTTTATGACCTCGCCGGGAAAGGTTCTCATCAGCGAGGAATAGACATGCTCCCCATAAACGGGCAGCAGTCGACTTGGCCTCACCGGTGATAGTGGAAGCCATTGAGGGCTCCAGGGAGGCCAAGGGCAAGGGGGTGTGCCTCTTGGGCACTGTCAGATTGGGACCTGGGCAATGCCCACCAGGCACTTGGACAGTGCCAAAGGGTGAGGGGGTGTGGAGCCAGTGGGGACAGTCCAATGGGGAGGGGCTAATGGGGAGCTGACCACTGCCATTCTGCAGCAATTGGTGGGGAGGAGAGCAGCGGGGCCACTATCGGTCTGGACAGTGGAGAGGGTTGGCAGGGACTGTATCTCCGCAATTGCAGTGGGGCGGAGGGTAGCTGCTTCTTGCTGCCTGCATTAGTAGGGCCTTAGAACTCTCTCTTTTCTGTCCGACCCCTGCTACTGCTAATGTGCATATGCAACATCAGAAGCTTGCACATATGCACTACTTCCCTCTGCAGGCTTTCGGGTGCGTTAAGCGCCACCCACAGGTTTCTGCAGTGAGCAACAGGTCGCTCAGAATTTTGCAGGCGGAGTATGTGTGGGGGGCTGGAAACACGTCCAAAAGATGGATCTGAAACTTGCCCTGTTTCAAGTCCACCCAGTACTTTGTCTACACAATCGTTCAATTTTCTGATAATTATCTAATTAGAGTTTTTTTTGTGGGTGTAAATCAAATTGGCGTAGAAGGAAATTTTGAGTCAAGATGTTTGGCTTAGAGTATAAGTAGTGTGTTCATTGTACTTTTAATAAAGAAATTGTGGGAGTGCAGAAGAGAATGCTACATAGTGATTGAACACGAGCTTGAGAGTGTGGAGCAGCAGTAGAGCACAGGGCTGAGAGCACAGAACGGCGGTTTAACACAAGTCTAAACTTGTGTTCTGCAGAGGTGGAAAGCAAGTCCAAAATTGTGTTGCAGTGGTTATAAGGCAGCAGTTAGAGATCAGCAGTTGAGCTCTGACAGTTGAACCTCGGCAGTTAAAGAGTATGGAGGTCTACACAGTCCTATTTTGCAGATGGTTTACTTCAACTAAATAGTTCAATTACTTTCAACTGCCAAGTAATTATAGAGCCTCACAATTATTACAGGGTTATTTAAGATAAAGTAGTGATGGTATTTATATTCTTTGATTTTTGCATAGTAAAATTATTTTGATTCAAATAGTGAACCTTGTAATTTCATACTTCCATTAAATATTGGAATTTTCAGTGTTCCAGAAGAAACAAAAACATTACTAGCCTGTAGGGAGATCAGAGAACCTAATATTGCATTACATTTATATATTTGATGGAAGAAGTGATCCATTGCAATTATTACATACCATTCTTCCAGTTGTGTCTCTTCCTTCAAGATAAGTAAAAGTGCTAGTTTTAAAATGAAAAAAGAGGCTTTCATAGGGGCATAAATGAACATACTAGATATTTTCTAACAGTAAGAGTGTTTGAGCATAGTGGCCTGGTTACAGTTGTTAGCTACCTTAGGGTCAGTGGTGCATTTATTGGACAGGTAGAGCATCATAAAATAATTTCAATTGGCTAATTCCTAATCAGTTATATTACGAGGATGGAAGGTTGGGTAACAATTGGAAAGAAACAATCTGCAAGGTTACAGTGGGAGAAGACAGGAGAATGGCATTAATTGAAATGCTCACTTGGAGAATCAATGTAGGCACAATGGGCTGAATGGCCTCCTTCTGCACTGTTAGAATTCTGTGATTCTGTCAAGTAAGTCATTTTAGTCTATTTTTAAAGTTATTTATATGTGATTATCGAGCCCGGGACTGAATTCTCCGGGCCCAAAAGCATCTCCCACCCCACCAGTGCAATTTCACCCTGGCAGGGTTTAGAATAGCTCCCTAGATTCTGGGAACTAGCAGGAGACCCTATTGGAGTAAAGAGAGGCCATTGGGGCCCCCCAGAGGGTTGGGCAGTGGGGTGTGGTGCCCTGTGGGCATGGGCACCATGGCAGTGCCAGCTTGTGCCCCTGGCACTACCCAAGGGGCAACATTCCCTTGCCCAAGGGGCATCTTGACACTGCCCATCAGGCATGGGGCTGTGACAAGGGGCAGGGGGGGGTCCCAGTCGCCACACTTACGCAAGGATATTTTGGCCTTGGAGGGAGTGCAGAGGAGGTTTACTAGGCTGATACCGGAGTTAAGGGGGTTGAGCTATGAGGAGAGGCTGAATAAACTAGGCTTGTACTCGTTAGAGTTTAGAAGAATGAGGGGAGATCTCATTGAGACATATAAGATGATGAATGGGATGGATAGGATAGAGGTGGAGAGACTCTTCCCGCTCAAAGGACAGTAGGACTAGGGGGCACAGCCTCACGATAAAGGGGGGGGGGCGGTTTAGAACGGAGTTGAGGAGGAACTTCTTCACTCAAAGGGTGGTGAATCTCTGAAATTCTCTGCCCGTTGAGGTGGTGGAGGCTGCCTCGCTAAATATTTTTAAGACGCGGGTTGATGGGTTTTTGATAAGCGAGGGGATTAAGGGTTATGGGGAGAGGGCAGGAATGTGGAACTGAGCCACGACAGATCAGCCATGATCTTATTGAATGGCAGGGCAGGCTCGAAGGGCTGGATGGCCTACTCCTGCTCCTATTTCTTATGTTCTTATGATTGGTCAGGGCTAAAGGAAGGCCAGCTATTGGGGTGCACTGGGAGGGTGTTCTGCTTCCTATTGGGGGGGAGGGCTCTGCCTCTCAGGGTGAGCGTGTGGGGAGAATTGTCACTGCTGGGGGGGAGGGGGAGGGTGCTGGAGATCAGGGCACTCCAGGATGGGGGAAGAGGGGTCAGGGCTGGCCCAGGAATGCTTGTGGGGGCTGCGATCAGGTCATGGTCCGGGCTGGAAGGGCAGCACTGTGAGAGCCCTGGACTGGCCAGCAAACAAGAGGCTGACAGTTCGGGCCACTGCGCACGCACAGATTCCAGAACTGTCAGACTCTGGCGTGAATAGGCACCACCCCCCAGCTTTTAATGATATTCATAGTTGTGATCTGTGCAGTGCACAGCATGGGAGATTCGAGTCTGAACTATCACTGAAAAAACAATCGTGAATTACAGGAATTTTCCCGCCAATTCAGCACTTAAATTTTTTTGGGAGAATTGCTCCCCAGGTGTTTCAATTTCTTTTTAAAAACAACTTCGGCAGAAGATAGGCTGTTAGTCCTTTTTGATGGAATATATAAGCAACAGGAAGGGGGTAACAAGACATTAAATGAAAAAAAAATATTAACTGGGATATAATGATTTCATTTGATGATTAAAAAAGTATTCAGTGCACCATACTTCTGTTGACAGTATTAGAAAGGGCATGGTATGCCTATATTAATACACCTTTGCAAAGTCAACCATCAAAATAATGATACAACTAAATATTCCCTTTTTAAAGAGGCTAATGTGGACCTGACTAGTACTTTTTGGGCATCAGTCTAAACTTGATTTACCAGAAAATTAATACATTGATTTGTACACAGAAATCAAATACTTGAAAAAGTAGTCAGTAAGTCTGTGAGAAGAGAACATAAAGCATACTGAGATTGGGCAAGTTTCTGTTTGAGTGCATCGATGGTCCCCTCCAACTGATGAACCTCATCTACCAGTCCATACTGTGCCTAGGGGGAGAAATGACATACAATACTTAAGAAGAAATCTTTGCATCTTTATCAAGTTGCATAACATTCCATGAAGATAAATCTCCTTCAATTTTCCATTACCCATTTTTGCCTCACATCCATGCCTCACATCCATCCCTCGCATCCTGCCTGGATTCTGGAGCATTAACAACAGTTGTTCTAATATGAACATTATCTAAACAGACACAATATATCAAATGTGTCCTCCTGTAAACGTGAATTAAGAAATTGTGCAACTCGTGAATCACCATGTTACTTCCATTTAAAACAAAATCATTGCATTTACATAGTGCTTTTAGTGTAAAAGATGATCCTTTATCTTAAGGTAGTTCAAAATACAAAAGCGAGAAAGTGACATTTTTGTTTTACAGAGACTTGATTAGACACTATCCGGAGCACCTTGTTCAATTTTGGGCACCAAATACTAGAAAGCTGTATTAGCCTGGGAGAGCCATGGAGAATTAAAGAGTTAAATTATGAGGGCTGAGTGCGTAAAACTGGCTTATTGCTGCCTGAAATTGAGAAGGTTGATGAGTGATCTAATTGCCATTTAAAATGCTTAAGGGATGAGATAGGATAGATATTGAGAAACTATTTCCATTTGTAGGGGAATGATCTTTAAAATAGGAATTAGATCATCCAGAAGTGAAATCTACAAACATTTTCTTCTGTCCTAAAAATCTGAAACTTTCTCCTTGTGATTATGAATTAATTGAAAATTTCAGGACCGAGTTCAATAGATTTTTAGTAGGAGGGTATCAGTAAAGTTAGAGGAAAGGGGAATAATTGAGCTGAAGCACGGATCAGCCATGACTTAAATGATGGAAAATACTCTAGGGGCTGAATCACATACTCCTTCTCCTATGTTAAAAGGGTGCTTTACAGAGATGTAAAAAAATGTATGGAATTAAGGAAGGAAATATTAAGACGGGTGACCAAAAGCTTAGCCAAAAAGGTGAATTTTAAGGAGGTTATTAAAAGAGGAGAGGGATATGGAGAGGTGAAGAAATGGAGGGAATGGTGAGGCAAAGGGAAATGGAAAGGCATGAGGAGTTGCCAGGGGTTGTTGAGCTGCAAGCAATCGGAGGGGAAGGTGTGAGGCTTTAAAGGAAATTAAACATGAGGGTGAGAATTTTAAGCTGAGCTTTTGGGATGTTGAAGGAAGGTGGGGTGGAGTGTGGGGGCTAGTGTACAGGGGTTTCATCATTGTATATGTGGAAGATGATCTCGCCATTCTACTCGTGATGTCACGAAGGATGACATATACGTCAGGTAAAAAGGGAACTGAACATTGATCTTTTGGGGACTCTGGTTGCAATGGTGTGGCAATAGGAAGAAAAGCCATTTCTAAAAATAGCCTAAAGTGTTTGCCTCAAGAATTTGTGGTGGAGAAAAACACTCAGACTGGGGTATTAGTGCAACAGCATTTGGCTCAGGAGATGGGCAGGTTAGACGTACCAAACACTGGGTTGGGAACACATGCCAGAAATACTGCTAGATATTTTGTGAATGTTAGAGAGCCACCTGTTGCTGATCATCTAAAGGTGGAAAAGTTTGCTGAAAAGTCCTAATGTATTGGGTAGCAGCATATTATCTAATCAAATGGCTCACAAAGCCCCAGGTTCAATCTTTTAAAAGTGCTGAGCGAGCGGAAGTGGCCATAGTTGCTGACAGAACAACAACACCTGCAGTCCTAGGATCACAGAGTGACCCAGGTAAAAAGTAAGTGCTGTTAGGGAGGGTCTCATGGGATGGAGTTGTGAGGAGAGAGGTTCTATGGGGGTCAGTAAAAGCAGTAAGAAGTCTCACAACACCAGGTTAAAGTCCAAAGGTTTATTTGGTAGCAAAAGCCACTAGCTTTTGGAGCGCTCGCTGCTCCTTCGTCAGGTGAGTGGAAGTGGGAATAATCAAGACTTGGTTACCTGTAAAGACTCGCGTTCCAACCATTATTTTGTAAATTGAATGTGTGTCTTTATATGCCCTGTTTGTGAACACAACTCCCACTCACCTGACAAAGGAGCAGCAAGCACTCTGAAAGCTAGTGGTTTTTGCTACCAAATAAAACTGTTGGATTTTAACCTGGTGTTGTGAGATTTTTTTTACTGTGTTTACCCCAGTCCAACACCGGCATCTCCACGTCATGGTCAGTAAAAGGGCAGGGGGTTGCCATTGCCCTTGATCGTGCACACAGTAGTGGAGATCAAGGGGCCCCCTCTGCTCCAGCTGGCATACATCCTAGACAGTTTAACTAATGATACAGACTGAATGTTGGCAAGCCTGCCTGGAGCTATGAAAATTGCAAAAGAGATGGAAATAGGCCCTTTGGTGGTTATTAATTGGCCACTTAAGGGATTCAGCTGGAAGCAGGGCAGGAAGGTCAATCATGGACCTTCCTGTCCAGGACCTATTTCCAGTGGAGGTGGGGAGACGCTGTGTGTCAGTCCCAACACCAACCCACTTCAATTTTGGGCCCTCTTCCCACCTCCTTCAGTTCTGGTGGGACAGAAGATTCTGCCCTTTGCGTCAGTATTTGGGGAATGCGGAGTGGTTTGGTTGTCATGCTTCCATAATCAAAACAGTCTGCTGATATTCATACATAAAGAAAAGGAACTGTGGACTCTGTTGAAATCATAAGTTAGTACTTTTTCAGGAGAGAGAAAACTGGTGTTGAAAAATCAAACCAACAGGGCTGCACGAAGAATCCAGTTACTGCTTTTTGTTTTACAAAGTTCACCACTTAGTACTTGGTCAAGACATAACAAAGCCTATTGAAAAGAGGCTAGTGTGCAGATATACCAGGAAATTATAGGACAAGAACAGCTCATCTTCCAAATGGGACTCAATTACTTCCACGTGTTTTTCACACTTTGCATATAGTGAAGGCATTAAGATTGTGCAGATGCAGTACAAAGTTCCCTGTCATTATCTTAACAATATGCTCAAAATAGCATGCCTTGTTAATTATCAAGTCTTGCACGTTCTTGATTAAACTTCCTTGGTGACCTGGGAATATCATAAAATGTAATAAGCCTTTATTCTTACTTCATCTCTGGTGAGATCAACATTAGGTCTGTAGGTACGAGTCTCAAGCCTTGTATGAGCCACTTTTAAAGGGGCAGCCTTAGCTCGAAGATCTGCTTCAAGACGTCGAATATCCTCTTCAAGATCTGTGATCTCCTCCAATATCTAAGAACAAGGACAGAGAACAAAATTTTACCATAATAACAGAAAAAGTGAATGTAGCCCAGTCCATCACACAAACCAGCCTCCCATCCATTGACTCCATCTACATACATTTTCCTCTGCTTTGGGAAAGCAACCAGCATAATCAAGGACAGCCCCCTCCCCCGCATACTGTACGTGCTCTCTTCCACTTTCCTCCATTGGGAAAAAGATACTAAAGTCTGAAAACACGTACCAACCAACTCAAGAACAGACTTTTGAATGGTCCTATCACATCATAGAATCTCTACAGTACAGAATTACAGAGAGACCTTTGGCCCATTGAGTCTGTACTGACCACAATCTGACCCAGGCCCTATTCCTGTAACCCCATGTTTACTCTGCTAATTCCCCTGTCACTCGGGTCAATTTAGCACAGCCAATAAATCTAACCCACACATCTTTGGACTGTGGGAGGAAACTGGAGCACCTGGAGGAAACCCACGCAGACGCGGGGGCAAACTCGAGACAGATAGTGACCTGAGTCCAGAATTGAACCAGGGTCTCTGGTGCTGTGAGGCAGCAGTGTTAACCACTGTCCCATATTAAGCTGATCTTTCTCCTCATCCTATCGGTAACTGCAACACTATATTCTGCACCCTATCCTTTCCTTTTCTCCTTCGTACTCTATGAATGGTGCTTTTTTGCTGTATAGCTCACAAGAAACAATATTTTTCGCTGAAACCCATGTGACAATAATCAATCAGTTCAATTCAAGTGGCTTCATGAAATCAACACCTTCATTTTTTAAACTGGCATTTTGTAGACCACACGCATACTTTTTCTTCGAATTGTAAAGTCAGAATAAAAAGTCTAGTGTAGAACATCATCATGGTGAAGAACAGTTCAAAAGATGAGATGCGTCAGGTTTGCCACGTTAGCATTTCAAATGCCTGAAGAGGTAGACAGTGAATTCTCTAGTCTTGAGATATTGGGAAAATATAATTTGGAGTAGTAAACACTGGCTTGGATTTTGCAGTCAGCAGTGAATGGATGACACCATGCATCATGCTTACAGCTATTCAAATTTTGAATGGGCTTTTGCAAGGCAATTTGTGATCTTTGGGAGTCCCTGTGCAGTGCCCCCTACTAGGTGAACAAGGCAAGTAACACAGTGCCTCTTCAACCAGCCAGAAGAATCCTTACAGAGACACAGAGCCTAAACCAGAAAATGTAGGATGGAATATTCAATTCACAGTAAAAAAAAATCATGTACAGAAATCAAAATACAAAGAAGGAAATAAATATAGGATGAAACTCAATAGTTATGAAAGTAAATTTTCAGTGCCAGAGAGACTGTTTGGTTCAATTGAGACTTACCATGCCATTAAAAATGGGCTTGCACTTGAATGGCAAAGTCCTAGTCTTTTCTGACATGGTTAATGGGCAAGTACTTCAACATCATGATACATTCCTCAAGTATTTCAATGCCGAGTCTCTTGACATGATACTGTTACAATAAAACTTCTGGAGGAGCAGGTCAAATCCGACAGATGTTTTACGATTTCTATATTTAATTATGCATCTAGCACACAAAGTCACTGTCCGACGTACTTATTGAATAACAGTGAGTGCTAGCAGTCTAAATCATTTATTCCTACTGCAAAATCCAGAGTAACATAATCAGTTTTGAATTCAAAAGGATGTAGAGAAGAGAGAGGAATACTGGATAAATATTTTACAAAGGAATGCAAAAGAATATAATGAAAATACAAGGAAATGGGATTACAGCATGTTCTTCCAGTTAAACTGCTATTACTGGCATAGGTATAACAGGTTAAATGGTTTCAATCGCTGCTATATGTGTTATGATTTGATGAAGAAGTACAACACACTAAAGTTAGATGTAACATATCATATTACTTTTCCACCTTATTTATCTGAAAGCTTGAAGTACGTGTCTATGCATTAGTATACTGTGTTCTCCTAAATACTGATTTCAAGTCCTAGTACAGCCTGTTAGAATTAACTTTGATCTAGTAAGCATCATTGGTTACAAAAATGTCCTTTAATTGGTTAGAAATGTATATTTCTTTTAAAAAAGTTGAAATACAAATAAATATGGAAACTGTATATCTAAACAGAATGAAATCTGTTACATTTTTCTCCTGCCACTTCAATTCATTAAGCGCCTGTTCAAACTCATGAATTCTCTTCCTGAAGGCAAAGTCTGTAGCAACCCGTTGTGCCTCAATTTCATTATCAGTCTGCAAAGACAAAAATCAAGAGACAATTTATAGATAAGCTTAATTTCAAAAGATGTTTGCCACCTACTAATCCTTTCCCCTTTCTGCAAGACCTCCCCACACCCCCCACCCTGACATTTACAGTTCAATTTTGTGCTGTTCTGTAAATCTGTTGCCCTTCGTGACATAATTGACCCTTTATTTTCCCTCTCTCATTGTGCTGAGGTGTGTTCCCACAATGGCATGACTGAAATTAATAAATGAATGAAAGTTTGTGGATATGTGCCAACTTCTTACCTCTCCATGGCACATATTCCCTCCATTAACGTGACCTTTGTGAAATTTTTTGGTTATTTCCCATCAATTTTCTAGTTTTTTTTCCTCCTGTTCCGTTCCCCAGTACCAAGGTGGCCCAAAATTCACTGATCAAAATGCTTCTCTTGCAACATCAGCAGCAGAGTGTGAAAAACCACCCTTGAGCAATTCACTAATCAATTTTCCCACTCTGAGAAAGCCCAGTTTAGTGTGTTTCACTTCTCAACATGACACAAACTGTATCAACAGCTTAAACCATGAAGTTTCACGACACAAACTTAACACAATGCCAGCTATGCAGGATTACTGGTCTTCAAGCTGGAGTTTATTTTGTCACAAAATAAAGGCTTTTAAATGGGAGAAGGGAAAGTCTGTGATGATAGTAGGCAGTTGCTATAGATACATATATATTTTATGTTTCTGCAGAATGTTTAAAATATCAGCTTCTTTCTACAGACAGTGTGACTGAAAAATCATTTTACTCGAGGATTGTAAAAGAAAGTTAAATACTCATTTCAGCTAGGAATTTGTTGCTTTGATGGAGCTAGTGGACTTTTGTTTACTCAAGATTCCTTGGCAGGCTCATGTGATAATGTGGTTAACATGCAGAGAGGAAAAAAACTTTTGCAGTTTAGGGTCACTGTTGGAGGTTTGCTAAAGTCAGAGGCATGTTCTTGAGAACTCATCTCTCTGAAAGCTTCAAGACAGTTAACACAATTTATAGCAAGTATGCCTGGATTTGCTAACTACTTATTTAAAAGGGGTTTTAATCTATGCATGAATGAGACTTATTTGAAACTGGAACAGTCATAAGCCATAAAGTAAACTTCTTTCCTTTCATTTTTAAATATTGTTCAACCATTAATGGTTAGACTACTTCATTTGTTTCTGCTATTGTAATGTCAGGTTCTAAAGGGTGAAGGTATAAAGTTCTCGTTAAAACTTACATATTTAATGGTGGCTGAAATTGCTTCCCGAAGACTGGTTGAAGCTTTCATCTCTGCATCTGCACGATCCTTGTTGTACCGGCTGAACATATCCCATTGCTGTTTAGTGGTGGAGCTACCCGTAACAGGGCAACAAAAAATATAATTGAAAACCATGCTCATCTGTGCCCCCACCGCCAAAATTTTAACTTATTCTCGTTTGCTCCTTTCAGAGATCATGTGAAACTTCTCACTCTGGATTCCCCACAAGTGATAAAATAGAATCATAGAATCCCTACAGTGCAGTAGGCTGCCATTTGGTCCATTGGGTCTGCTCCAACTCTCCAACAGAGCACCCTACACAGGCCCTAATCCTGTAACCCAATCTATTTACCCTACTAATCCCTCTAACCTACGTACTTTGGGGCAATTTAGCACGGCCAATCCAGCTAACTTGCACATCCTTGAACTATGGAAAGAAACCAGAGCACCCAGAGGAAATCCATCCAGACACAGGGCGAACGTGCAATTTCCATGCAGACAGTCACTTAAGGCCAGAATCGAACCCAGGTCCCTGGTGCTGTGAGACAGCAGTGCTAACCATGTGCAGCATTGCACATGATTGCACACAATTTTTATACTGGGGTCACACCGAACAGAAAGATACCAGTATCAGTGACAGGTCTATGCTAAGTTATTCAGCCAACTCAGCAATTAGCCCCAGGTTCTGGTTGCTCACTTCAGATTGAATATTTGGTGACACATGATGGTAAATTTACAATGTGAATGTTGAGTAAGGACAAATCAGATTGAGTGTGATGTTCATGATGTTGCCTGTTGAGACTCATTCTATTAAGACTTACACATGTGAAAATGTTTACTTAGGGAACATATTATGGGGTTGCTCATGAAATTATTGCTCATCATGTCAACAGATAGGAGACAAATGTTGAGTCACTGGCAAAGAAACAACTTCATGAAAATATTTACTTCAAGCCAACAGAAAAATCACAAACTCAATGTCAGTTCATAAATCTTTAGTCACAATGGCTTATTGAACCAATTGGTCATCTCAACTTCAATGCCCCAGTTTGCGCTCAGCCAAATACATTTTGGATGTTATAAATAGCCTTTAAGCCTTCAAGGTAGAGAAGAAGTAACCTAAAGCAGAGTTCCTGCTTATGAACAATATTCAATTACTAATGTACGTGTGTGCATTGATCTCCAGTGAAGACAAAGTCAGTCTCAGCAATGACACTCTGGCTGGTGATCTGTTGACTGTCTATATCTCAGCTCACAGAAAGAGTAGCCACTTGGGCAATGTGCTTCCTGGTTGATGACACCCCTGGAACTGTACCCCAATGTGGGTTAGCACCTTGATGTAAAGGGGATGGAAGGTGGAACAGAGGGTGGAAATATACAGAGATGTAAAGTCCAGAAGGAACAGAATTGGAAAATACAAAAGCATTTCTTACCCTGGAGGGATACGTAATGGGTTCGGTTTGAAGGATATATTTGGGGAATTATTGTTGAGTGATAAGGCGACTCCATCAATATCCAAAGCTTCCTTTTTATTGCTGATATCAAAGACCAGCTGCTGACGAGCTTCCATCAACAAACTTCAAAGGAAGAACAGTACATACTGTAAGTATACATGTATAATGTACAACATATATCTGGCAATCTGCTGCTAAAACACTGTTTCTGTATCAATGTAATGTAGCACAATGTGACATTCTATCAGGAGGCATTACAACATTGCTCTGACAAAGGGTCATCGAGACTTGAAATGTTGGCTCTATTTCTGTCCCGCAGATGCTATCAGGCCTGCTATTTTCCAGCATTTTCTGTTTTTGTTTCAGATTCCAGCATCCGCAGTATGTGCTTTTAACAACATTGTTTGTATTAGTCTCAAACCATACCACTTCATACCTCAATGAGCATTGCCGTTATTCTAACATTAAAGAACAGCATGTGACAAGAGGTTTTATCTCAGTAATCACAGAACCAGTGAAATCTATTGGTACAGGGCAGTGAGTTCAAATCTTTTGCGATTTGACTGACAGACTCATTGTTGTGTTGGGAATTGGTTAGGCAACAAATGGTGTTTCATCAGGAGGAGAATGTCACTAGGAACATCAATACAAGAGATGTACTTGTTTCTAAGCCAAATACAAACTAGAATGAGTAATGTCCAGCTCCTCCAGTTGAAGGAGGAAACTATGTAGTGGTGTGACAGCAACACAAGATATCAAATGGAGAAATATATTTTAGATTTTTATTTAAGTGGGTAGGGAAAGGAGTGTAGATCTTCTCAGAGATAATTTAATAAACTCCCTCCACTGCACTGGAGAGAGGGCAAGAAGAGGACTTCAACTAAAAGGGAACTCTCGAGTATGGAGAATTTAAAAGAATTTAATATTAGACAGTTTCAGGGAGTATGATTCAAACAGCTGTTTGGAGGAAGCTAAAATATCCCGCAGTTGCAGTTATTTACATCCTAAGGACTACCCGATGTAAGGCTGACATCATGGATTTGGTTGTGTGGTAACCGCCGACAGACACAAGTGTATTTATGTAATGCTTTTAATATGGTAAGTTTATCAAGCTATGTTAGAGATGCACTTACAGAAGAATTGACTGAGACAACTTAAAGCCTGCTCAGAGAGGAAGGCTTGAAAGGAGGCTTTGTAGTTGAGTTAGAAAACAGAAAGATTTTGGGAGCGAGTTCAAGAGTCTCAGATCCATGAAGCTGACTGTTTGGCCACGCATATTGGAATGGATGGAAGGAAGATGGGAAAGGATTAGGGGGGCACATAGAGATGCAGATACAATTGCAGCTGGGTGAGGTAATGGAGCTTATCCTTGCATTTCGATTCAATGCACTCAGGGAATGGGAACAAATGGTATTTGTTGAGAGCAGGGGCAATGGGCAATGAGACTGAGAGTGGACAAGATGCAGGCAGCAAAGCTTTGGACGAGTTGACTATCGTGCAGGATTAGGAAGAGTGAACAAAACATTGGAGCATTTGAGCCAAGAAGTGACAAAGACATAATCCAAAATGCTAGATTCATGTACTCACTCATGTACAATACTGCAAGAGGGTTAAAGGGAGAATAAAATGGGGAAAACAAAAAATTAATCTCATTAGTTGCTAAGAACAAAGAACAGCACAGCACAGGAAACCGGCCCTTCAGCCCTACAAGCCCACGCCGCCCATTTTAACACTCAGTGAGTGCCTTATTAAAGTCCTTCTATCTACAGCTTTTGTCCACATCTAGTGGACTCCACAATGAAGGGGTGCAAACTTAGGGAATTCTATGTGCGCCAGATTAAGGGAAGTTCAATTTAGGGACAATTTATTGACACCAATCAGCCTAAAAACACATTTTTGAGGTGTGGGAGGAAACCGGAGCACCAGAAGAAAACCCACGCAAGCACAGGGAGAATGTGCAAACTCCCACAGACATTGACCCAAGCTGGAGATCCGACCCAGGTCCCTGTGACTGCACAGCAAACAGTAGTAGTCACTGAGCTGTTGTGTTGCCTGTCAATTGGTCCAGTTTAAGCGTACACTAACGGATGTGAAGCACTAGGCAACTCTCGAAGCAACATCCAAGAGCAGCCCTCGCACGACCCACCGCGTGTATGCCCCTTGTTGGCCAACAAGGCGTACCAAATTGCCTGTGGATGTAAAAAGGAGACATCAATAAATATACAGCAGACTATACAGACATTAATGGAAGATCCCCAATAGCTCCAACTTAAGAGACAGGTGAGCCTTAAAATTCATTGGACGGCCAGTAGGAATCTATTAATTCCCAGGAACGTCCTGAGGCTCTTGATCTTCAACTAGAACATTCTTTTGTATCCCTCCATCTCCAGTCTGCTCATGTGCCTATCTAGGTAAGTCTTAAACAACCCTAGCGTGTCTGCCTCCACCACCCTACTCAGCAGTGCATTCCAGGTCCCCACAACCCTCGGTGTGAAAAACATCCCTCTAACATCTGAGTTATATCTCACCCCTCTCGCCTTGAGCCCGTGACCCCTCGTGATTTTTGCATCCAACCTGTGAAAAAGCTTCCCACTGTTCACTCTATCTACACCCTTCATAATCTTATACACCTCTACTAGGTTTCCCCTCATTCTCCGTTTTTCCAGGGAGAACAACCCCAATTTGCCCAATCTCTCCTCATAGCTAAGACCCTCCATACCAGGCAGCATGCTGATAAACCTTCTCTGCACTCTCTCCAAGGCCTCCACGTCCTTCCAGTAGTGCGGCGACCAGAACTGGACGCAGTACTCTAAATGTGGTCTAACCAACGTTCTATACAACTGCAACATTAGACGCTAGCTTTTATACTCTATACCCCTTCCTATAAAGGCAAGCATACCATATGCCTTCTCCACCTGTGCTGTCACCTTCAAGGACTTGTGAACTTGCACACCTAGGTCCCTTTGTGTTTCTGTACTCTTAACGGTCCTACCATTTGTATAAGGATTGGCATTTGCAGAGTTTAGATGCTGAATTTGGATAATTTGTTATGGTACCTGAAATAATAGGTATAAATATTGGAAGACAAGTGACTAATAATCAGAAATATTCAGTATATAGTCCACAACTGGAGGACATACCAGAGTTGTTCAAATGCTTCACTGATTTTTTGTTGAAGAGCTTTCTTTGAGCCATCGATCACTTCAACTTCCTTAAGAAGCTGTTCATGCACTTGGTCTGTCACAAGATCAATGTCCTGTCGACCTTCCCGTAAAGTCAGATTCTCAATGGCAACGTCCAGATTTAGATTCTTGGCTTCTAAAGCACGTTCTGCTTCCTCCTTACTCTGGAAAAGGTCAAAGCAAGCAGAAATCAATACGTAGACCTGAATCTGTTCAATAGTACACCAAGAACATCCTTCCCTCTATAGAAAATTCCAAATAGAAACTCCTCTATTCAGAGCACAAAATGAGGATGAAAGGAAGGAAGGTCATTCTGGGTTGTATTGGCAGAGGGAATGGAAAAGATGATCCGCCCTCTTTTTCAGCCAGGTCAGAATTGGAGACTGAGAGACTAAGATTTGTTTGCACTATATATTTTTTTTTAAAATGATGAATTTGTTATCGGGATCAGGTTGAAAGAGCTTGGAATGTTTATTTGCTCTATGAATATATGAAACAATAAATGTATTCCTGTGTCATGCAGCCAGGAAGATCTCCAATACAACATGATCTTTGTTCAATCTCAGCTGACGCTGTGGTAAATCCAGCTTTGCAATTGACTTCTTTGTGGTACAATGAAATGGAGGACAGAGACTAGCGCCTCAGTACTAACAGAGAGGTAGGAATGGGTGATAAATCTGGAAGTAGAGGACAAAATCCTACTGATCTATAAGGCAGGGTCTCATTCAAATAAAACTCTGCAGAGTTCCCCATGGCAGTCAGTCAGATTGACTAGTTCATTGAGAAGTGATCATATGAATTTAGTTGCTGACAGTAAGCCATGGAGTTGGTCATCAATGGTTGATGGATGGAGGGGATTCTTTGGAATTGCAGTGAGAGGCCACTTACCCAATTCTTCCAGTGATTAACCAAGGCAAGCTGGTGCTGGAGGGTCTGCAAAATCCTGGGGATGCTAGGGCTGAGGAGGCCCAAAGGACTACTTGTTGGTGCGGAAGGATTTCCTTTCCATTAAGACAGAGCAGAGATCAAATTTGGGATCTTCATGGTTGATACGTTTCAGGCTATGCCAAACATTGCACTACCCATATGATGTCAGGAGGTTGAACATATTCCTTTCAGTGTTATATTTGGAATTAGATTCCTATCAATTATTTTTATTCTCAAAATATCTGGTGTTTTAAAACATCTTTGTTTCATTTTATAAATGTACATACTTTCCCTCTGCTCAATGTTCAAATTCTACTGCTACACTCAAATATTGTAATTTTAACCAAAGCTCTGCCTCTCAACAGCATAGTACATGAAGCCCCCATGTACTGCATTACCATAACACCCAGGAGTGAAGACTTGATATTGTTTCCCACATTACTGTGGAACTTTTAAAATAAACTTACTTTACTTAAAGCATCTATCTCAGCGTTAAGGTCGGCAAGAGTATTCTCTAAAACTTCTTTCCATCGTTCTACCTCATCCATACGTTCGGCGAGTCTGGTGCTGTTGTCTTCTTGATCCCATTTAGTCTGTCACAAAAATGAAAATATTCACAGTTGCAACAGATACACCTGAGTAAAGCAAAAATCCTGGCATGGAATTTTGCAATTACATTGCTGCGTTTTATAACTTTAAGAACATAAGAACATAAGAAATAGGAGCAGGAGTAGGCCATCTGGCCCTTCGAGCCTGCCCCGCCATTCAATAAGATCATGGCTGATCTGTCGTGGCTCAGTTCCACTTTCCCGCCCTCTCCCCATAACCCTTAATCCCCTCTCTTATCAAAAACCCATCAACCCGCTTCTTAAAAATATTTAGCGAGGCAGCCTCCACCACTTCAACGGGCAGAGAATTCCAGAGATTCACCACCCTTTGAGTGAAGAAGTTCCTCCTCAACTCCGTTCTGAACCGCCCCCCCTTTATCTTGAGGCTGTGCCCCCTAGTCCTACTGTCTTTTTTGAGCGGGAAGAGTCTTTCCACCTCTATCCTATCCATCCCATTCATCATCTTATACGTCTCAATGAGATCTCCCCTCATTCTTCTAAACTCTAACGAGTACAAGCCTAGTTTATTCAGCCTCTCCTCATAGCTCAACCCCCTCAACTCCGGTATCAGCCTAGTAAACCTCCTCTGCACTCCCTCCAAGGCCAAAATATCCTTGCGCAGGTGCGGCGCCCAAAACTGCACACAGTACTCCAGCTGCGGCCTCACCAATGCCCTATACAGCTGCAGCAAGACCTCCCTACTTTTATATTCAATCCCCCTCGCTATGAAGGCCAGCATCCCATTCGCCTTCCTGACCACCTGCTGCACCTGCAGGCTGGGTTTTTGCGACTCATGCACAAGGACCCCGAGGTCCCTCTGCACCGTCGCCTGCTGCAGTTTTTTGCCCCGTAAGTAATAGTCCTTCCTACCATTCTTCCTACCAAAGTGGACCACCTCACACTTGCCAACATTAAATTCCATTTGCCATTTCCTGGCCCATTCGCCCAGCCTATCTAGATCCTTCTGCAGACTCTCCACACCCTCCGCACAATTTGCCTTTCCCCCAATCTTGGTGTCATCAGCAAATTTCGACACCCTACACTCGGTTCCCTCCTCCAGATCATCTATATAAATGGTAAATAGCTGAGGCCCCAGCACCGACCCCTGGGGCACCCCACTAGTCACCAACCGCCAATCCGAATAGCACCCATTGACCCCCACTCTCTGCCTCCTATTTGACAACCAATCCTCTATCCACGCTAACACCCTACCCCCAACTCCATGTCCTCTGACCTTCTGCAGTAACCTCTTGTGAGGTACCTTATCAAACGCCTTCTGAAAATCCAGAAAGACCACATCCACCGGCTCTCCTCTATCCACCGCCCTAGACACATCCTCATAGAACTCCAGTAAATTTGTCAGACACGACTTCCCTTTAATGAAACCGTGTTGCGTCTGCCCTATCAAGCAATTCCCTTCAAGATGCCTCGCAATTTCCTCCTTAATGACGGATTCTAACATTTTACCTACCACAGACGTTAAACTAACCGGCCTGTAATTCCCCGCCTTTTGCCTGGCACCCTTCTTAAACAACGGCGTAACATTAGCCGTTTTCCAATCCTCCGGCACTTCCCCGGAATCCAGCGACGTCTGGAAAATAACCACCAAGGCATCCACTATCACCTCCGCCATTTCTTTCAGAACCCGCGGATGCATTCCATCCGGTCCTGGGGACTTGTCCACAATCAGCCCCCTCCAGTCTGTCGCGCACCACCTCTCTAGTAACAGTAATGTCATTAAGACCCTCCAGTCCTACCACCTTTCCATCGCTAACACCCGGCAAATTATTCACGTCCTCCTCCGTGAAGACAGAAACAAAAAAGTTATTCAAGACCTTAGCCATATCCCCATCCCCTACCACTAGGTCCCCTTTCTCATCCGCTAAGGGACCAACGTTCACCCTAGCCAGCCTCTTCCTTTTTATATATTTATAAAAACTCTTGCTATCCTTTTTTATATTAAGCGCTAGCCCAGCTTCATAGCTTCTTCTACCCTCCTTTATCAACTTTTTTGTCAATCTTTGTTGACATTTAAACCTTTCCCAATCCTCTTCTCGCCCACTGCTCTTAGCTACTCTAAATTCCTCCGCTTTTAATTTAACACTTTCCTTCACCTCCTTCGTTATCCACGGCTTATTACCTCTCTTCCTACTGTCCTTTTTAACCATCGGAATAAATTTCTGCTGAGCACCAAGAAAGATCTCCTTAAAGATCCTCCACTGCTCCTCAGCAGACCTACCTTCCAACGCGCTCCCCCAGTCCACATTCGCCAATTCTTCTCTCATCCTACCATACTCCCCTCTATTCAAACAAAGGACACGTGTCCGGGAACCCACTTTCTCCTCCAGCAGTCACTCAGCCAACCATTATGTGCTGGCTTTTTTGGAAGTACGGTTCAATTAGTCTCACTCTTCTGCTGTTTCTCCAAAGGTCTAATTAAATGATAAATATGATTCCCATAGAAGGATGAGGAAAGTGGGCTAAATAACTTCTCTCATCTGTACTCCTTGTGAACATGTAATGGGGGAAACATCACTTTGGATCACCCAGCTGAAGGTTTGCATCATTTATATTGAGTAATCAATGTATTGAGATATGATGAGAGAGAAATGGAAAGCAAAAAGTAACAATAAAATTCAAGGAAAAAACTATAGTTCTTATTGATTTTATATATAGGTCTTGAGATGTCACTGGTTGTAGCTCTGTCCATACTACTGCACAGCTACAGTGGGAGTATTGTGTGTTTGTTGTCTTTCCAGAACATCAACATACAGATGAAGACTGAGATCTACACCAGTGAGTACCATAGATGTTGTTAATGCAATCTGGTAATCTTTAAGTTTCCAGTGAAGCTGTAAAATACATGTCTCAATGACGTGATCAGCTCACAGTGGCACGCATAAGAACACATCTTGGCCCAGGTCTTTTGAGTAGCGGCAAACAAATGATGGAAGCTGCTCATTGCACTTACTCTAGATCTGGCCAGAATTTTACCGGCACGCCCACCCAGGAATTGGAGTGGGCGAGGCTCACAGAACGGAATTCTCCATTGGCCTCGGGGTGATTTTATGAGCCTTGCCAAGCAAGGATGTAAAATCCCGGCCAGTCTCTTTGAGCTTTTACGTTAGAACATGTGCTTATTTGAGAACTCTCCAAAGAGGATCCAGAACCTGTGTGAATAGGGCCAGTAATGATGTGTTTCCTTAACTCTTCATATTGAAATATCCTTACTGGGACAAGTAAGGTGGAACCATGTATAGATGCAAATTAAAGAGAGGCAAAGAATGATGGTTTGACAGACGGAGAGAGATAACAAAGTATATTCTTAAAAATCTCCAGCAATGATTGAAATCTGAAGGAATGAGGTTCCACAATTCTAAATAATCATTTTCAGTGCCTGCTGTAGTTATGATGCATCACACTATTAAAAATTCAGTTTTAACTGTAAGCACAAGACTTGATCTTTTGTGGTATGTTTATTGGATGTCCATCATACAAAACACCACAATTTCACACCAGTCTATGTTTCCATACAGAGTCATTTAACCAGATACTCGTGTAGCAAAGCTTTCAGGAAACTGGAAAACTCAGAGCAGTGTTCGGATTTCTGCCTTTAACTGTGCCAAATGTTGCTTTCCAATTTACTCTTTAATGACTGCGGGCATTGATAGTTCATTTATTTCTCGCACAAAATTTGGCCTATTACCTTCCCAGCTTTTTGTTGTTGAAACTTTATAAATGATTTGTGTCTTACTCAGAATTTATCTTCAAAATCGTGCCTCTTCCTCAAAATTCCACATTATTCAGAATCTGTGTTTTTGTAATTGTAAATTATACTGCCTTAAATCAAACACCTGTACATTCATTCCATTGAGCCACCCACAGTCCATCAAGAAATTTTTAAAAATGTAATTGTGCATGAACTCATTCACTAACAGTATGTTCAAATCTGGTTTTGACTCCTACCTGGTTGTTGGTTTCATTCCGGAGGGCTCTGCCTTCCTGGCGGATCTGATGGGACATGTAACGCTGCCTTTCTGAATTGGTTGAAATCTGATTATTGTTAGAGAACCAGTCTGGAACAGAATACCTCTGGGCTGCCTTTAAACTTAGTGTTGCCATTTTGATACCGTGAAATCAACTGGAAAAAAAAACCTTCAGAATTATTAAAAGTTTTGACTGGGGCTGAGCACTTTCTCCTCACTTGTTGACATTGTATGTTTATTATGATGCTTTGAATAAGAACAAATGACATTCTAATAGTAAAGAAACTGGACATGCAGAGTGAATACTCTAGGTAACAAAGCATTAATCCAATTTGAAGTTTGGGTAATGAACGCAAATTTGAATAGTTAATACATAAACTTAAGACTGAGTCATAGTCATAGTTTGGTGATCATTGATACACATGATGTTCTGGGGAGGTCTTTGAAAGAGGAGAGAAGAGTGGCAAGGCAAAGGTTTAAGAAGACAATGGCAAAGTAGAGGGCTGTGATGGATGAAGACTCCACACTGATTCAGTGGACTGGAGAGGGAAGCAAACTTTCTGTAGATTAGAATCAGAGAAGCAGAGGGACAGGCTATTTGAAATACTTTGTAGTGTTGAGGAACAACTTATATTTATATAGCACCATATTTATATAGCACTTTCAATGTAATGAAATGTCACCTGGTGCTTTACAGTATCATGACAAACCGAAGTATGACAAAGTCACATAGCAGATACTGACAGGATTTTATGGTCATGCTCATCTGAAATCATAAAATCCTGTTCAAAGTTAACGGACTTCTCCACACTCCGCCCCATGCCTGTTCCGATTCCTGTGGTGAGCTGGATGGTAAAATTCCAGCCATTAGGTCAGATGACCAAAATCTTGGATCAGCTTTTAAGAAGTGTCTTGATGGAAAATGTGTGGTACAGAAGTATAGGAAGGACATTTCAGACCTTGGGGCCTAGGCAACTGAAGGAAGTTGTAAAGGTGTGGAGGGATAGTTTATTCTTCCTCCTTCATGCTCGATTTTTTTAAAAACCACAAACTTGAAATCCTTTTTTCTTTCAAACCTTTTTCAAGTTTTGCCCTTGACCAATTTTTTAAAGGACATCAGAAATAGGAGCAGAAGTAAACCATATGACTCCTCAAGTCTGCTCTGCCATTTAATTTGATCATGGATAATCTTCTGCAGTAATTCCACCACTTTCTTGCCAGTCCCCATATCACTTAACTTCCTAAGAAATCAAAATTTTTGTCCATATCGGCCTTAAATGCACTAAATGATGGAGCATGCATAACCTTCTAGGGTAGATGATTCCAAAGATTCATAACTGAGTGAAGAAACTTCTCCCATCTCAGTCCTAATTGATTGACCCCTTTTCCTGTGATTCTCCTCCATGCTCCAGATTCCCCAGCCAGGGAAAAAAAAGAACTTAGTGTCTATCCAATCAAGTCTTTTAAAAATCTTGTTTGTTTCATTGAGATGACCGCCCATTCTTTGAAATTCCAAAGATTATAAGTCCAAATTACTCAGTCTCTCATCACAGGACAACCTTCTCAATCCAGGAACCAATCTACTGAAAATCTTCACTGCACTGCTTCCAATGTAGGTACATCTTTTCTTAAATATGGAGGCCAAGACTGTATACAGTTTTCTAGATACAGTCTCACCAGTGTCCTATGGATCATGGCAAGACTTTGTTATTCTTGTACTCGAGTCGCCTGAAATAAAAGCTAACATCTTCCTGACTGCATGCTAACTTTGAGTCCCTGGTACAAGCACATCGATGTCCATCTGATCATCAACATTTAGAAGGTTCATGCCTTTAAAAATCATCCAGCTTTTCTATTCTTATGGTCAAAATGAATAGCCTCACACTTCTCCACATTATACCCCATCTGCCATCTAGTTGCTCACTTACTTAACAAAAATTAATACTAATAAAGTGCCTTTAAATGTCCCAAGGCACAGGAATGTTAGAAAACAAATTATGTCACCAAACCACATAAGGAGATATTTAGTCAGATGACCAAAAGCTTGGTTGAAGAGACAGGTTTTAAAAGAGTGTCTTAAAGGAAGAAGGTGAGTGATCAGCCGGAAAGATGTAGGGAAGATATTCCAGAGCTTGGGACCCAGGCAACTGATGTCATAGCAACCAGTGGTGCAGTGATTAAAATCAGGGATGCACAACAGGCTAGAATTAAAGAAGCGTAGATATCTTGCTGGGTTCTGCGACTGGAAAAGGTTACAGAGGGCAAGGCCATGTAGAGATCAGAAACAGGGGTGGGAATTTTAAAAATGCCTATGTCAGACTCCTATTTATTGACTACAGTTCAGCCTTCAACACTATTATTCCCATGAAACTCATCACCAAACTCCATGGCCTGGGCCTCAGCATCTCCCTCTGAGACTGGATCCTGAACTTTCTAACTCACAGACCACAATCAATAAGGATAGGCAACAACACTTTCTCTATGATAATCCTCAACACTGGTGCCCCACAAGACTATGTTCTCAGTCCCCTACTATACTCCTTTTACACCTATGACTGTGTGGCCAAATTCCCCTCCAATTCGATTTTCAAGTTTGCTGACGACACCACCATCAGTAGGTCGGATCACAAACAATGACAAGACAGAGTACAGGAATGAGATAGAGAATCTGGTGAATTGGTGCAGCAACAATAATTTCTCCCTCAATGTCAACAAAACGAAGGAGATTGTCATCAACTTTGGGAAGTATAAAGGAGAACATGCCTCTGTCTACATCAATGAAGATGAAGTAGAAAGGGTTGAGAACTTCAAGTTTTTAGGTGTCCAGATTGCCAATCAATCTGTTCTGGTCCCCCCATGCTGACACTATAGTCAAGAAAGCCCACCAACGCCTCTGCTTTCTCAGAAGAATAAGGAAATTTGGTATGTCAGCTACGACTCTCACCAACTTTTACAGATGCATATAGAAAGTATTCTTTCTGGTTGTATCACAGCTTGGTAAGGCTCCTGCTCTGTCCAAGACCACAAGGAACTACAAAAGGTCATAAACATAGCCTAATCCATCACGCAAACCAGCCTCCCATCAATTGACTCTGTCTACAATTCCTGCTGCCTCAGCAAATCAGCCAGCATAATTAAGAACTCCATGCACCCTGGATATTCTCCCTTCCACCTTCTTCCTTTGGGAAAAAAATATATAAAAGCCTGAAGTCACATACCAACTGACTCAAGAACAACTTCTCCCCTGATGCTGTCAGACTTTTGAAAGGACCTACTTTGCATTAAGTTGATCTTTCTCTACACCCTGGCTATGACTGTAACACTACATTCTCCACTCTCTTGTTGCCTTCTCTATGAATGGTATGTTTTGTCTGTATAGCACGCAAGAAACAGTACTTTTCACTATATGTTAATACATGTGACAATAATAAATCAAATAAAATCAAATCAAAATCAAGAAGTTACTTGACCAAGAGCTAATGCAGGTCAGTGAATAGGGGTATTAAGTGATAGGGACGTTATGAATTAAGACACAGGTAGCAGAGATCTGGATTACTTCAGATTTGTAGAGGGTGGGAAATCAACCAGGAGACAGGAATAAAGGAATCAGCAGTAGATGGCCTGAGATGTGGTGATGTTCTAGTGGTGGAAATAGGTGATCTTAGTGATGGCATGATTATGAGGTTAGAAGTTAATCTCAGAATCAATCTATGTCTCTTTGGAACCTCTTTCTGTCTTCCACACAGTTTAGAATCTCACCTCATTTTGTATTACCTGCAAAGTTAGATGCATTACTCTTGGTTTTATTAACATAGATTGCAAATAGCTGAGGTCCTAGCATTGATCCTAGTGACACGCCACTGGTTACAACTTGCCAACTTGAAAATGTCCTGTTTATTCCTACCCTCCACTTTCTATCCATTAACTAATCCTTCATCCAGCTAATATTCTCAACTCCATGAGTCATTGCATATTAACCTTTTGTGACCTTATTTCCAGCTTTTTCATTATCAAAGTAAATTACACATAGTGACCCCTTTTATCCACCTAAATCAGTTACAGTCTCAAAAAACTCTAATAAACATAATTTCACTTTTGTACTACCACGTTGATTTTGTCTGGTCATATTATGATTTTCTAAGCACATTGTTAAGACTTCCTTCATAATGAATTTCAGCATTTTCATGATGATTGATGACAGGCTAGCTAGTCTGTAGTTAGTTCCCTGTTTTATCTCTTCTTTCTTGAATAGAGGTGATACACTTGCTAATTTCTTCTAATCCTGTGGGAATCTAGGGAAGTTTGGAAAATCATAAGCAGTGCCTCCATTATCATTACAGCTACCACTTTTAGAACCCTATGAAGAATGTCATCAGGTCCTACAGATTTTATTTAGTTTTAGACCCTTAAGTTTCCCTATTACTTTTCTCTGCTGGTACTAATTATTTAAACTCTTTACTTTTATTAGCCCTAGGTTACCCTCTATTTCTGGTATGCAATCTGTGTCTTCCACTACAAAGATAGAAAATGTTTTTCAATGTCTCAGGTATTTCCTCATTTCCCATGATAATACCACCTGTCTCTCTGCTTCTAAGAGACCAATGTATATTTTAGTTACTTTCCTTTTTTGTATTTGTAAAAGCTCTTGCATGAGATTTTTATATTTCTGTCATTCTATTTTCCCTCCTTCTTAACCTTTTCATCCTTTGCTGGTTCTAAGCTTAAAAAGTAGTCAAAAATAATTGTCTTACAAGTTTCAATCAGACTTATCTCTACCCATTCATCAACAGTTTTGAGTACTAATGAAACAAAGAGCTCTCCAGTGCATTTGCCAGATATGATGTTCTCCATTTATGATCTTGGATTTGAATATTAATATGCAAGCTAGCTGCGAGAAGCTTGCATTATGGAGCCTGGTTTGGTTTTCACCAAATGTCCTTCCAAGTACAAAAAGATACAAAAGTCTGAAAAACACATACCAATTGATTCAAGAAGAGCTTCTTCCCTGCTGCCATCAGGCTTTTCAATGGACTTACCATATATTAAGATGATCTTTCTCTACGCCTAGCTATGACCAACACTATATTCTGCACTCTTCTCCCCTATGCACTCTACGAACAGTATATTTTGTCTGTATAGCGTGCAAGAAACAATACTTTCACTGTATTCCAGTACGTGACAATAATAAACCAAATCAAAAAGTATAGTTTCCTGTACAAGTATAAGCCATTAGAAACAACCAAGACTAGAAACATTTGTTAATTTTTCCCCTTTCTTACTCTAGTGACCTCAATTGTTACCTGGGTTGGGACCGGGTCATTCAGGGCACTCCAGCGACTAATTAAGCTTAGCTGCCTTGCCACTTGAAAAGATGAATGTTTCTCAAAGTTTTACCATTAAATCTCCTTGCAATAGTTGAAGGTAGTAATATTATCTAAAAGTTCAACCCAATATAATGAAAATAAACGTTTCCTTTACTTAGTCACACGTTACGAAAATGCCCCAGCAACCCACTCGAATACAGTTGTGACCCAGATGCTTACCAATACTATCCGGCTTCGGGAGGGGGCTGTTGTTAAGAGGGACTCTGGATCAGGTTTTCTGGATAAGGGATCTCTGGAACAGAAGGCTGTTGATTCAGGGATATGGATCAGAATGTCTGGATAAGACGGCTGTTGTTCAGGAGATCTTGGACAAAAGATCTGGCCAGGGCTATTTGGATAAGGGGGATCTGGACCAGGGGGAGAGATTTCTGAATTAGGGGGATCTGGATCAGAGATCTCTGGATCGGAGGATCTGGATATAGATGTCAGGAACACGGAACTGTTCAGGGGATCGGGGGATCTGGATCAGGGATTTCTGAATAAAGGGTATCTGGATCAGGGGGACATGGATCAGGGGGATATGGATGAGGATGTCTGTAATAGGGGGCTGTTCAGGGGATCTGGATTAGGGATCTCTGGATCAGGGATCTGGATCTCGATTCTCCGCCGGCCCTTCCAGCCGCTCCTTTCCAACACGAGCGCCGTTGCTTGGAGACCGGAGCCTTCGCACCAATCAGAAAAGCGACACTTCGATAAACACAACCATGACAACTGAAAAAGCAACAATAAAGCGGAGACCAGAAATCAATAATTCAAACTCCGCGTTTCCTTATGGGGAGAAAGTAATCTTTGAAAAATTAGCTCACAGCCGCAGGAGCTCATTAGCTCCAATCCAGACTGAGTGTAAAAAAACAATGAAGTGACCAGAATTCAGCCGGAAGTTTTAAACTCAGCACAATCTAAACTAAACTGACATTGTAGAACCCCATGTGCGAAGCGAATAAAACAGTCTACGCCTCATCAAGTATTAGGATTAAAGAAAGTGCAGGAAACACTCAACAGGTGAGGCAAAGTTCCCCTTTCTGATGTTCAAGAATGCAATCCCCGCCTGTTAGAAGCCACATTAAAAGAACATTGTAACGGAAGCTGAGATTGGGTATTTATCTCCTGGGAAAAGTATTAACATATGCTTGGTTTACTATTTAGGAAAACATGAACACATCTGGTCCCATCAGTTGCTCAGACAAATATCAGACTACAGACTAAACTGCCAACTCAAGAAACTGCTGTAGTGTCAGGAATCTTCAGAGCACTGGTGAACTTCTTAAATTCCAGGGGCTTTGCAACGTGTTGCCTGGCGCTATATAGATTCTACATAACAAAGACAACGATTCAACATGATCTACGCTTTGAACCAGTTACTCAAAACACA
Organism: Carcharhinus amblyrhynchos; assembly: GCF_965287045.1. Taxonomy (NCBI): domain Eukaryota; kingdom Metazoa; phylum Chordata; class Chondrichthyes; order Carcharhiniformes; family Carcharhinidae; genus Carcharhinus; species Carcharhinus amblyrhynchos. The sequence goes on from NC_137347.1 coordinate 20,827,537, forward strand.
GCTTTTACCGAAATTTATTGTGCACTAATACTGTGCTGTATCATTCTATGGTTTAGGCGAAAAACGTATGTTCACTTTACAGTCACTAAAACTGTGCCAAATAAGTTGAGAAAGAGAGGGGTCCATTGCATCTGAGGTGCTGCTGCACCATACAGTTGGTGGCAATGCAATGGCGTGGGTCCTAATGCTTCTGAAAGGTTGTCAACAGTTCCGTTCTATACAAACAACTGTTCGCAGTCAAATATGCCACAGGTAACTTTGTTTCCATCACATGGCTGATCAGGAATCTCTCCAAGTGTTGGAAGGATGTGCAAGTTGATAATCAACCTGTTTGGCAGTGTTATGAACGGCGTTTCCGTAGCCATCAAGCCTTGCAGTGGAGCTCAACACAGCTTCTGACTCAGAGACCCATTGCTCCACAACATATCCACACACGCTCAGAGGTGTAAAATTTTGTATAAAGGTCTGGGTTAGAAAAGGTTAATGTGGGACTTGGTACACTACTACCCACAGTGATGCAAAGGAACACATCACCTGCGTCCAATGTTGTATTGGACAGAGACCATGTGCAGAGGCAAGCATGGAGACAGCTCCTAGCTGAGACCTGATACTTTATGTATATAATTACATGTGGCTCATAAACACATCATTAAACTCTTCATAAAACCAACTATATTACAAACAGCAGCTTACACCACAAAGTAGTGATTCAACATTTGGAAGTACATCCACTTGTACAATTATACTAAATAATTTATTAATTGGTACATTGAAAATGTCACAGGCATGCTTCCCTTTCTGCTCCAATAAGTTTTGGCAATATATCCTAGTGTTAATGCTTAAGAATATATATATATTCTTGTCACATGAAACATCACAAGCAAGCATGACTGAAACATGCCCTGGATGAGCAATATACCCACTTCTAAAATTATTATCCCACCATCTTGATCATCTATAGGGACCTTAAAAATTATTTGACCTGCTTTATTGGAACTGGCTGCAGAAGCAAATGGGAAATGTAAATCTATCTTTTTTCACAGCTACGAAAATCTGGTTAACAGTGGCTGCCAACAGAATTCCCATGAACAGTTGGATAAGTAATTCAATGAATGAGAACAATAATTTTAGTTTTCTTTTTCAAAATGCAGTTTAGAAATTATATTTTTTTTCACAAAATGCCTCATAAAGCTATCACTAACACACTGCCTCTCACAGGAAGAGATTGTATATAATATGCAGCAACAGGCATTGTTTATATGTTACAAGTTATTTTGAGCAAGAATGAGTTTGCAATAAAGTATTTGTACTTCTTCAGAAAGGCAAATAGATGGCTTTGAACAGAAACAAAAATCACAAAGTTATCCCTGATGTCATGGCTAATATTTGCCTTGGTCAACATCATAAAAGAGATTATCTGTCTGTTGTCACATTTTTTTGAAGTTTACTGTATGCAAATTGAATGCCCAATTTCCTACATTATAACAGTGACTGCACCTCAAAAAGCATTCCATTGTCTTTAAAGATGTGTGGTGATTGTGAAAAGCACAAAATAAATACAAGACTCCCTTACAAACACATGGGGAAAAGTATAAGGTTATCAGAAACCTTGTCTGATATTTGCAGGGTTCCATAGAGCACAGGCGCTTATTCTGCCCACCAAGGTTAATGTGTTTTCTTACAGAGCCATTGGACTATGGAGACAGGTTCAATTTCCTGTCAATGCATGTTGCTGCATATTATATACAATCTCTTTCTGTGAGAGGCATTTTGAGAATGTGGCCACTGGGGTAGAATGGTTTATATGTTGTATAAGAAATAAAAGTGTGGGAAAATGAGAGTTGTTACAAGAGTGAGAGTAGGACATGCAAAGTTTGAGTAGGAGAAAGAGATATATTAAAGGATGAAAGCAGTGTTGAATAATTAAATTCTAACAATTCTAGTGAGGTTATTATACAATCCACCTGTGTTCTAGGAACAAAATTCTTGGCATGATTCTCCTCTGCAACTTCATCCTGATTGTGTCCCCTGCAAACCCCCCAGGGAAACTGGGTGGGGGGGGAGCGATTTTCCAGCCTCGCTGTGTCTGGCGTAGATCGTGCTGATCCCAGAAAATAATGTGCAGGCCTAAAAATGGATGTTACACTAGGCACCAAATGGTTTGGAATCATTCCAGCCCCCTTTCTAACAGTGCAAGAGGCAAATTAGCATATTTAAAGTAATATGATAGCCCATTCAACACAGGATCTTGCCACTCTTGGGGAATCAAGAGACGAGTGAGAATCACTACTGGTCTCCACTAGCAGCAGTCAGGTGTGATGGCCATACTGGAGGGGCCTGGTGGTCAGGGATATGTTTGGGCCATGCCCAGGGGCCAGAATGGACATCACTTTGAAGAGATGTTTGCTGTATTTAAATGGTGTCAATGAAGCCTGATTTCCTACCCTCAATCCAAACAGTGCCTAGCCATGTGTTGGATGCAAATGCAACTCAATGAGCTGATGGTATCAGTTGATGTGGTACCTGCAACTGTGTGAATATATGCAGACATGCCATGTTCATCCCATTCTGTTTCCCCATTTTCAAACAACTGACTTTTTCACAGTTCCCATGAAATAAATTCCATGCTCTTAGCCTCTTCAAGCTCCACAAATTTCAGTACGTGCATTACAAAATTCTTTGCTTTATGTTATTCCATGATGATAATCTACAAGCATTTTTGTTGCTTTTGGAAATGGACATCCACAACATTGGGACAACCGTTGACGATTGCTTAAGTCTGACTGTCTGAAAATCTCTTCACCGCACTTTCCCTTAACTTGTCTTAATTTGTTCTATTGTACCTATTGATTTCTCTTTCTCCCATAAGGTTGTCATTGTCACTTTCTTTTTCATAGTAAAGCCTTTGTTACATCTTTCCTCCCTGAAGAGCCATGTAGCAGTTGTTACATTTTGATGAGGGGAAAAAACCAGACAGCATCCATTATCCAGTAATTTCCTTCTGGCTGGAAAATTCCATTCTTAAAAGCAGGAAGGGAGAAGAGAGAGGGGTCCTTTTTCCTTTTTGTTCTGTTTCTCACTGGGTATGATGTGGGTATGCCGGCGTTGGACTGGCGTAAACACAGTAAAAAGTCTGACAACACCAGGTTTTAGTCCATCCTAATATATTATCAAATAAATAGGTTGGACTAAAACCTGGTGTTGTCAGACTTTTTACTGTGTTCTCACTGGGTAGCCAGTTTTTAACCTATTTTCTGTGTATTATGAGGGCAAATAGTCATGTCTTGCATCATAGAAACATAGAAGATAGGAATAGGAGCAGACCATTTAGCTCTTCGAGCCTGCTTCGCCAATCAGTACAATCACGGCTGATTATCCAGCTCATCTTAGAACTTTTTAACACTATGAGAGATAAATCAACAGGATGTAATTTTTTTTTGAATGTCTGATGAGATACATGAAACCGGCTCCATTGTCCTCACAAGCCCAGGAGATAAGTCCAGCCTTTTGAATTTTCCACTCCTTTCTTTTGGTACTTGCACAAGGTCCCCGTTATGATTACGGATGACATGCTCCCAAATTGTAATACTCCGGGGTGAGGAGAGATGAACTACCTCTCCTTCTTAATTGAACCCCCTCATAGTTGGTTGCAACAAGGTTAACTTAAAAAAGGACGTCTCCTCTCATGCATATATTTTCCCAGTCCAAGTGTATTTCTGACTTACGATGAGCCAATTTAACCAGGCTTTCTGGAGTTAAAGATTGATTAGTTACTAATAAAACATAAAACACATATATACAGATTAGAAATGAGAAGTGAACACAAAAATAAAATTCAAAAAGATACACAAATCAGTCTTTGGCTTGTCTGTGAGCAGATGATGACATGTTGTGGCCATTAACTTGGGTGATTCCAGTAGTGGACTTTAACAGTTGGTTTATTATTATTAGATTATTAGTTCTGCAGGTTATCTGAAAGGAGCTGTCCTGTTTTCTATTCAACTGTGGCTTTGCTAGCAGCAAGGGAGGCTTTTAAAGGCCAGTTAATTGAAGTGCAGGACAGGCTCATCCCTGCAAAAATGAATAGAAAAGGCAGGATTTGGGAACCATGGATGACACGGGAAATTGTAAGCTTAGTCAAAAGGAGAAAGGTCTTGGCATCTAAAAACTAACAAAGCTCTTGAGGAATATAATGAAAGTAGGAAGGAACTTAAACATGGAATTAAGAGGGCTAAAAGGTGCCATGAAATATCTTTAGCAAACAGGGTCAAGGAGAATCCCAAGGCTTTTAATGCATATTTTAGGAATAAGAGTTAGAAAGAGAAATAGTAGGCCCACTGAAGGAGAATGGAGGGAAGTTATGTATGGAGCCACAGGAAATGGGTGAGATCCTTAATGAACAACTTGTATCAGTATTCACTAAGGAGAAGGACATGATGGATGTTGAGGTCAGGGATAGATATGTGAACACTCTAGAGAACGTCAATACATTGAAGGAGGAAATGTTGAGCATCCTAAGTTGCAATAAGGTAGACTGGGGCCGGATGGAATCTATCCCAAGTTACTGTGGGAGACAAGAGAAAAATAGCTGTTGCCTTAATGGATATCTTCACATCCTCTTTGACCACAGGTGAGGTTCCAGAGTACAGGAGAATAGCCAATGCAGTTCCCTTGTTTAAGAAAGGAAGCAGGGATAATCCAGCAAATTATAGGCCAGTGAGCCTGACATCAGTGTTGAGGAAGCTTTTGGAGAACACACTGGAGGACAGGATACATGTACGTTACACAGGCAGTATGGTTTTGGGGAATATCATGTCTCACCAACTTGATAGAGTTTTTTGAAGAGATGACCAAGATCATTGATTAGGTAAGGGCTGTGGATGTAGTTTATATGAACTTTAGTAAGGCGTTTGACAAGGTCCCACATGGCAGACTAGTACAAAAATTAAAATTGCATGGGATTCGGGATGGGCTGGCTAGATAGATACAGAATTGGCTTAGTCATAGAAGCGAGAGTAGCTGCGGAACAGTATTTTTCAGAATGGATGTCTGTAGCCTGTAGTGTTCCGCAGGGATCAGTGCTGGGACCTCTGTTGTTTATATCTATATATCAATGATTCAGAAGAAAATGTGGCGGGTTTGATTAGTAAGTTTGCAGATGACACGAAGAGTCGTGGAGTTACTGATAGTGCAGGGATTATCAGAGGATACAACAAGATATAGATAGATTGCAGACTTGGGCACAGAAGTGGCAGATGGAGTTTAATTTGCACAAATGCAAGGTGATGCATTTTGGAGGATCAAATTTAGATGTCAATTATACTATAATAGGCAGAACCTTTAGGAACATAAACATGCAGAGGGATCTGGTCCACAGTTCCCTAAAAGTGGCAATTCAGGTGGCCAAGGTGATTAAGAAAGCATATGGCATGCTTGCTTTCATTAGCCAAGGCACTGAATACAAGAGTCGGGAAATCATGTTTACTGCCATATGAAACCTTGGTTAGACAGCAATTGGAGTATCGTGTGCAGTTCTTGTCATCACACTACCAGAAGAACTTGGAAGCTTTGGAGACAGTGCAAAGAAAGTTCACCAGGATGTTGCTTGGTCTCAAGGGTGAGGAGAAGTTGAGAAGTTGTTTTCACTGAAAGGTGGAGGTTGAGGGGAGATCAAATAGAGGTCTATAAAATTATGACAGGCATAGAAAGGGGGGATAGTCAGAGGCATTTTGCCAGAATTGAAGTGTCAATTATAAAAGACAACACAGTGGTTAACACTGCTGCCTGACAGCTCCAGCAACCTGGGTTCAATTCCCAGCTTGCGTCACAGTCTGTGTAGAATTTGCTCAATCTTCCCGTGTCTGTGGGGTTTCCTCCAGGTGCTCCAGTTTCCTCCCACAGTCCAAAGATGTGTAGGTTAGGTAGATTGACTATGCTAAATTGCCCATTAGTGGACTAACTAGGGTAAATGCATGGGATTATGGGACTAGGGCCTGGGCAGGATTGTGGTCAGTGCAGACTTGATGGGGTGAATGGCTTCCTTATGATCTGTAGGATTATATGATTTTATGACAAGGGGACACAGGTTCAAGGTGAGGGGGGGATGTTTAAGGGAGACGTGCAGAGCAGGATTTTCATGCAGAGAGAGATGGGTGGCTGGAATGCACTGCCAGAGGAAGTGGTGGAAGCTGGCCTATTAGTAACATTTAAGAGGCATCTGGATGGGCACATGTTTAGGGAGAGAAGAGAGGACTGAGTAAGGGAGGAAGTTTTTTTTAGGGCATCATGATTGGCATAGGCTTGGAGGGCAGAAGGGCCTGTTTCTGTGCTGTACTTTAATTATGTCTTTGTCTGCTATATCACGCCACAAAATAATCATCTTCTGTCCCATCAAATGCATTGGATATCTCATTTCTTGAATGGTTGAGGAACCAACAAAGCCATCGTGTACTGGGTGTATCGTGATGAGAAAGGATTAGTTGGCAATTTGGCAGTAAGAACACTCTTGGGGATGAGTGACCATAATATGGTACAATTCTTTGTCAAGGTGGATAGTGATGTAGTTGATTCTGAGACTAGGGTCCTGAATCTCAATAAAGTTAACGAAGATGATATGACGCATGCATTGGCCATGTTGGACTGGAAAACATTATTGAAAGGAAAGGCAGTGGACAGGCAATGGCAGGCATTTAAAGAACGAATAGGTGAACTCCAGAAGTTGTTTGTTTCTGTTTGGCGCAAGAGTGGTAAAGGGATTGTGGCCAAACCATGGCTTACAAGGGAAATGAGAGACAATATCAGATTCAAAGAGGAAGCATACAATTTGCAAGATAAAGCAATAGACCTGAGGATTGGCAGCAGTTTAAAATTCAGCAAAGGAGGACCAATGATTAATTAATAAGGAAAAAATAGAGTCTGAAAGTAAGATGGCAGGGAACATTAAAAACTGACTGTAAAAGTTTATATAGATAAACTTTGATTATACCACCGTCTTCCAAATGCCAAGTTATGAAAACCTTGACAATAGACTGGAGCAAGTTCTGTAGTACCTATATTAGGCTCACTTAAGGAAGTGGTCCTGGAAATAGTAGATCCATTGGTAGTAATTTTTCAAAACTCTTTGGACTCTGGAATAGTTCCTACAGATTGCAGGATAGCTAATGTAAGCCCACTATTCAAAAAGAGAGGTAGAGAGAAAACAGGGAACTATAGACCAGTGACCCTAATGTAGGTACTGCAGAACTTGCTCCAGTCTATTATCAAGATTTTCATAACTTGGCATTTGGAAGGCAGAGGTATAATCAAAAAGGCAATTTGTTTGAGGATGTAACCAGTAGAGTTGACCAAGGAGAACCAGTGGATGTGGTTTATTTAGACTTTCAGAAGGCTTTCGATAAGGTCTCTCATAAGAGTATGTAAAGTTAAAGCACATAGCATTGCAGGAATGTCTTGAGATGGATAGAAAACTGGTTAGCAGATAAAAAGCAAAGAGTTGGCATAAATAGGTCTTTTCTGATTGGCAGTCAGTGACTAGTGGGTGTTTCATAAGGATCTGTGCTAGGTCCCCAACTGTTCACATCATATACTAATAATTTGGAAAAGGGAACTGAATGTATTATCTCCAGATGATACAAAGTTGGGTGGGGGCGAGGGTGAGCTGAGGAGAGAGATGCTTCGGTGTGATTTTGACAAGCATGTTGGTGTATGTGTGGCAGAAGCAGAATATGTGGATAACTGTGAGGTTATCCAATTTGGTAGCAATAATAGGAAGACAGATTATTACTTGAATGGGTGTATATTGACAAGTGGATACTCAATGCGACCTTGGCATCCTTGTGCATCAGCTGCTGAAAGTAAGTGTGCAGATACAGCAGGCAGTAAAGAAGACAAATGGTATGTTGGCTTTCATAGCGAGACAATGAGAGTACAGGGATAAGAGTGTTTTGCTGCAATTGTATAGGGCATCAATGATGCCACACCTAGAATATTGTGTGCAGTTCTGGTGTCCTTATTTGAGGAAGGATGTCTCTGCTATAGAGGTTTACCAGGCTGGTTCCTGGATTGGCAGGTCTGTCATATGAGGAGGGACTCAGTCAGTTAGGATTATATTCATTGGAGTTTAGAAGAGTGAGGGGGAGGAATCTCAGAGAAACTTTTAAAACTGTAACAGTGTTAGACAGGGTAGATTCAGAAAGAATGTCCCAATGGTGGGGGAATCCAGAACTAGGGGGTCATAGTTGAGGATAAGAACAAACAAGAACAAAGAACAATCCAGCACGGGAAACAGGCCCTTTGGCCCAATGAGCCCGCGCTGCCACATCTTCCTACACCTACCCTGCCCTGCGTGTATGTGAGTAGAACCAAGGTGAGGAGAAACTTCTTCACTCAGAACAGTGAATGGGTGGGATTCATTACCACAGAATGTAGTTGAGGCGAAAAAATCTGATTTCAAGAAGAAATTAGAAATAGCTCTTGGGATTAAAGGGATCAAAGGATATGGAGGAAGGGGACGATCAGGATATTGAATTCGATAATCAGCCATGGTCAAAATGAATGGCGGAGCAGGCTTGAAGGGCTGAATGACCTATTCCTGCTTCGAGTTTCTGTTTCTATATTCAGAAGGTTAGTAGGTCCAATAGCTGATAACATAACTATCAGACAAGGCTGATAACCCTGATGAGTTCATGAAGTCCTTTAACACTGATTTTAACCTAAGAAACAATGAAATATTGGAATAAGCAAAACTTAAGAGGTCCAAAGGCCTGGGGAACCCAGAGACTCTTTCATAAATTAGTTATAGGTCAGAACATTGAATAGAGTTGAGACGTTTTGTTCAAGTTCTACGTGACATTGGTAAGGCCACACTTGGAATACTGTGTATAGTTCTGGTCACCATATTATAGAAAGGTACGTGGCGAAAAACTGCAGCAGGCGACGGTGCAGAGGGACCTCGGGGTCCTTGTGCATGAGGCGCAAAAACCCAGCCTGCAGGTGCAGCAGGTGGTCAGGAAGGCGAATGGGATGCTGGCCTTCATAGTGAGGGGGATTGAATATAAAAGTAGGGAGGTCTTGCTGCAGCTGTATAGGGCACTGGTGAGGCCGCAGCTGGAGTACTGTGTGCAGTTTTGGTCGCCGCACTTACGCAAGGATATTTTGGCCTTGGAGGGAGTGCAGAGGAAGTTTACTAGGCTGATGCCGGAGTTGAGGGGGTTGAGCTATGAGGAGAAGCTGAATAAACTAGGCTTGTACTCGTTAGAGTTTAGAAGAATGAGGGGAGATCTCATTGAGACATAAGATGATGAATGGGATGGATAGGATAGGGGTGGAGAGACTCTTCCCACTCAGAAAGGACAGTAGGACTAGGGGGCACAGCCTCAAGATAAAGGGGGGGTGGTTTAGAACGGAGTTGAGGAGGAACTTCTTCACTCAAAGGGTGGTGAATCTCTGGAATTCTCTGCCCGTTGAGGTGGTGGAGGCTGCCTCGCTAAGTATTTTTAAGACGCGGGTTGATGGGTTTTTGATAAGCGAGGGGATTAAGGGTTATGGGGGAGAGGGCGGGAAAGTGGAACTGAGCCACGACAGATCAGCCATGATCTTATTGAATGGTGGGGCAGGCTCGAAGGGCTAGATGGCCTACTCCTGCTCCTATTTTTTATGTTCTTATGTAATACAGAAAAGATTTACTAGGATGCTACTGGACTTGATGGTTTGAGTTACAAGGACAGGCTGGATAGACTAGGACTTTTTTCTCTGGAATGTAGAAGGTTGAGGGGTGATCTTATAGAGGTCTATAAAATAATGAGGGGCATAGATCAGCTGAAAAGTCAATATCTTTTCCCAAATGTAGGAGAATCTAAAACTCGAGGGCATAGGATTAAGGTGAGAGTGGAGAGAAACAAGTGTTCAGAGGGGCAATTTTTTCACACAGAGCATGGTGAGTGTCTGGAACAAGCTGCCAGAGGTAGTAGTAGTAGAGGTGGGTGCAATTTTGTCTTTTGAAAAGCATTTAGACAGTTACATGGGTAAGGTGTGTATAGAAGCAGCAATTCGGACCGGCTTCGGGGTTTAAAAAAAAAGGGCGGCATGTACAAGTTGGGCTGAAGGACCTATTTCCAAGTGTGGCCTTACCAATGTTCTGTAAACCTCTGACTCTATACAGATTGACTAAAGGCTGTGACTATGGCGACCTTAAGTTAGAGATCATAAGATTCCGAAGAGTGGTAGGAGTGGCCACTGGTATCTTCTGAATGTACTCCAATCTGAAAGAGATCAGAGTTGGAAAAAGCCATCTTAATAGTAAGACAATTGGTAATCCACCTGCAAAACTGATAACTTTGGCATGCTAAAGTTAACCTGTGGTACAGAGCAACTATAACGGTCCAGCTTCATAAACAACAAAATTGCAAGGAGACTCTGGGGCAAAAAAAAATCCAAGTTCAAAACAAGATGGTGGCAGACCATGTCAGTGCTGTGAACAGTGCCCAGCAATTATTGTGCAGTACTTTCACTGCAATTGCCTGGGACACTTTGGAAAGATATGAAAGTTCAGAACTTCAGAAGTTCAGGAGGATCCCAAACGAGTCCATGAGATAGATGAACTGAACCACACCAAGAAGTCATCCAACAATGCTTCTTGGGAGAAATCAAGGTTTCCAGATTCACATTTGGATTGCTGACATATCTGTAAACGGTCATCTTTTCAATTTCAACTAGGCACAGGAGCCAGAGTGATACTCCAGTTGGATAAGGAACCGTGGCTAGTGAAACAATGTCTAAAATCACCTACAACAGTGACCAAAAGACACAAGCTCCAGTTCAAAAGATACATTCCAAGCAACAATCCAATATGTTAACAAATACATGAGACATTATAAATGCTCTGCAACCAAATATTTTCCATCCTGTGCAGAAAAGCCTGCATTGAATTCACCCTCATCCAAAAGATTGACTAGATTAACCAGCAAGGATCTGGCTCCGATTTTAAAAGGATTTTCCAAAACTATTCACTGGGTTGGGGAAACTGAAGAGTGACTATAACATAACAGAAGTGATGCTAAACTTTGTTACTTGTTAACACAATGTTAAAAACCACACTCAATTATGACAACTGAGGCGGGGAGCAGGGGGCGGTGGTGGTTCACCTTCCCCATCATTCAGCTAACAGAACAGTTTTCTGGGATGGTCTCAGTTCCAAAACCAAACTGGTCATTTGCAGTTGTATCAACATGACACAACCCAACAAGTCAGTGGCAAAGGACATCTGTCCTTTGTCCTTGGTAGACAACAGCTTCACTAAATTCTTCAAGAGCAGTGGTCTCAAAACTTGATGCCAACAGCAGCCTTTGGCAGATTCTATTAGACGAGAAGTCTAAGTTGCTGACAACTTTTTGCCACCTCATTTGGCAGATTCTGCTTCAATCATGCCCCCTTTGGCATCTGAGATTTTTCACTGCATGATGATGGCCATCTTATGGAGGCCTGTAAGGTATCAACTGCCATATGGGTGATGTCCTTGTTTACAGTGCAACTGTCGAGGAACGCAGCAGAAGACTTACAGTTGATTTGATATTCTTGCAGGAAGCAGGGTTAATGCTAAATGACAAGTGCAAATTCTCCAAGACCTCAGTTGTTAGGTCATATTGAGAGAAGTAAAGACATCATGGTGGATCCACATAAAACTAACACACTTTATGGGTTTCCATCCCAGTCATCCATTCCAGACCTCCAAAGATTCCTGGACATCCTGAACCAGTTGGTGAAATTTCTGTCCAACTTGACACAGATAAAGAGCCTGTGCAACATCTTTTCAAAAAGATCCAGGCATGGCATTAGTATGCATAACAGCAGCAGGCATTCCATCAGATCAAACACATGTTGTTCACACCAGATATCTTGGCTCACTATGACCCATCTCTACCAACTACAATCACAGTGGCTTTCTTTTCAACAGGATTAGGGTTGGCCTGTTCTAAGAGCAGCTAGATGGATGCCACTGACCAGTATGTTATGTATACAGAAGGCAGTCAGGCACAGATGTGGAATGGAGTAATTGAAGAAGGGGACCTTGCAATAACAAGGGCTTGTGAGAGGTTCTTGGACTATATTGCTGACCTGAAGGTGATCATTGAGACAAATCACAAACCATTAGTCTCATTATTGGATTAGAAATAGCTCACCAGGATGTCTCCTCCACCCCGTCCACCAGAATTCAGAGATTCCACTTATGTTTCAAACATACAGGATAGTGTATGTCCAGGGGAAGCATCAAATGACTGTGGATAAACAATTCATAGACACAGTTCTGTAACACACAATGTCCATCTGATTGACAAACTTGAGTTGTCTGTTTGTGACAGCATAACTGCTTGCGAGATCCAAAAAGCTTCCAGATTTGCTTGGTGCTGATGTGAGATGAAGAGTGCATTCAAATTGGTCAGTACTCCATAAAGCAGTTATAAAAATTTACTTTGAACAGTAGAAACACTTCACTGTTATGATATTCTAATGTATGATGAGTGGTTGGTCATTCCCATCTCCCTCCAGCTGAAGATTCTACAGTGAATCTCCTAAAGCCGCTTGGACATCACAATGTTCACAACACAAGGCCAACTGCCAGGTGTGCACACTGCATAAACCAATCCAGAGGGAGCATCTTATTCCTAGTTTCTTGGGAATGTATCTATTCAAATACAACAGCAAGTCCTTCATCATCATTGTTGACTATTTTGCTTGGTGGATTGAAGTGAAACATTTACATACGACAGGAGATAAATCTTTCAACACCTCACCAGTTCCAAGGTATCCATAATCTAATGGTGACGCAAAAAGGGGTATCTGCACTATTAAAATGCTCTTGAAGAAAAATGCTGACTTTCCATTGGCAGTGTTGACTTGTAGATCCACCCCACTTCAGCAGCTCTGATGGGGAGAAAACTTGTTACTGAAAAAATTAATCAGGATTGGCAGTCAGGGGTCATCCGAATGTCCAGGACTGGGAACATTTCAATAGATTGCAACAAGCATCCACTTACTATATTTGAAACACACCTAAGTTAAACATGAGGTGACAAGGTTTAAATTAGCAACCTTGATATAAAAGGAATCATTGCCCTAGGGATGAAAATCAACAGCAGTCTTACTTGATGCATACTCCAGAGTGCACGATTAGAAGGAATATAACTCTTCTAATCGCTTGTGACAAACCTCCAACAAATATTTGAGTGATTCAAATGTAGAAGCCAAATAGTTGCAACACCAAGCTCCAACTTCACCTCCAGACCAAAGTCAGCCAAAGCAGTTGAGACAATCACTTTTCCAAACCTGAGGAACAATATCTGAGTCATAAAACCTCTAGACCATCAGAATTTGTAAAGTCAGGGACTTCTTGGTATGTGTGTATATGAGTATGGGGTTGTTCCATCTCTTTTTGACCATTCCTTGTTCCATGACATCTCTTCCCAAGTAAGTACTTTGTCATAGCAGTACTGAGAGCTGGACTTTGTGCTACTTAAATTTGTGCTTAAGCAAAATCACCTACATCTGTACTAACTGAAGTTCCAAAGGCTCAAATCAGGCCCTGCCTGCTGTCTCACCAGTTCTAATTTGCCACCTGATCGTGCTATCACTAGTAGTCAGCTTGTTTACCGCTGTGGAGCTACAAGTCAGTTACAAGTCTGGAATGATAGATATTACAAATCATTTAAAGTGAAATGTTAAATGCAAACTGGACTAGATTTTAGAGATCAGCTCTTAGAATTCCCTTATTCAAACCTCCAAGTAAGAACTCTGCCGCAGAGTTGCTCGCTTGATATGAACTCTGTGCTGCTTCAAGAGCTTGACTGAGAAAACTACCATTAATAACCAAGTGCAACAGAGTACCTTCTTATATTCATTCACGGATTTTTCCTCTTTCTACAAGGGCAACCATTTAGTCTTCTCTCTTTTTAATTACAGAGGTTTGTTGCAAAGGAACACTGTTATATTTGGAGAACTTGAAGTTTTGTTTTAGTCAAGGTGAGAGTCATTAATTGGTTCTGTCCCAGAGATTCAGGTCAAGTGCAACAGTTAGACAGTTAATGTTCCCTGTACTCTGACACCATCACATTCCTCCAGATTATTTTCCAGTTGTTATATTACCGATCATGCAGACTCCAAAGCCCTCATTCATACATGTCCTCTTTCCCAGTGCTACTGTGCCAGCCAAACTTCACTTCAACCAGAACTCCTCCATCTTCATCCCATTCTGCACAAAGCCCTGTTCATCATTCCTGTCCTTACTGATCTCGACTGATTCCCTGCTAATAAATTAATTTCAAATGCCTTGCTCTAGTTCACAAATCCTTCCATAACATTCCCCAAGCATAGAATTCTATTCACAGCTCCCACTTCTAATTTGGATTGACAAGAGTTCTCCTCTTCTACTACTCAAAAATTGGAGGCAGAAACACTCCCTAAATCATTCACTTGGTTAGTTCATCCCATTCTCCTACAAAAGTTTCCAAAATATATATATTTTCATTTTTCCTCAACCAGCTTTTCTCTTAGGTCTGATCTTCAAATGTGTACGTGATGTGGATATACCTGATGAAGGGGCTAACCCGAAAGCTACTGAGTTTACTATCAAATAAATCGGTTGGACTGAAACCTGGTGTTGTCAGACTTCAAATGTGTAGTCAGGGGGAATGTTGCAATGTTAGAGGCATTACATAAATCTAAACTGTAATCACCCTCATTACTAAATCCAAATCAGCTTTATATTGTGGTGGATTGAGACCATTCAAACAACATAATTTTTACAATTGGTAGAGGAGATTTTGATCCAATCAGTCTGAGCTGGATTCAACTCAAATACAAGGGCCGAAGAGTCTCGGCGATAGAGCAGATTAATGACTCTCACCTTGACTAAAACAAAACTTCAAGTCCTCCAAATAAAACAGTGCTCCTTTGCAACAAATCTCTGTAATTAAAAAGAGAGAAGACTAAATGGTTGCCCTTGTAGAAAGAGGAAAAATCCGTGAATGAATATAAGAAGGTACTCTGTTGCACTTGGTTATTAATGGTAGTTTTCTCAGTCAAGCTCTTGAAGCAGCACAGAGTTCATATCAAGCGAGCAACTCTGCGGCAGAGTTCTTACTTGGGGGATTTGAATAAGGGAATTTTAAGAGCTGATCTCTAAAATCTAGTACAATTTGCATTTAACATTTCACTTTAAATGACTTGTAATATCTATCATTCCGGACTTGTAGCTCCATAGCGGTAAACAAGCTGACTACTAGTGATAGCACGATCAGGTGGCAAATTAGAGCTGGTGAGCTAGCAGGCAGGGCCTGATCTGAGTCTTTGGAACTTCAGCTAGTGTAGATGTAGGTGCTTGAAAACAGTGGTTAGTGACTGCCCCACCTGCCACGGAATCGGTGCAGGCAAGGGGTGCACAATGGAAATGTATGTTGACCTTGGGTGGGATTTTCTGGTTCCAGGACGATTGAGGCCGTAAAATCCCGCTGATTAACTCTGTTTCTCTCTCCACAAAATACTGCCAGATCTGAGTGTTTTTCCAGCATTTTCTGTTTTTATTTCAAGTACTAGGGCTGAAAGGACAAAGTCTAAGATGCTGCACAAGCCCAAAGTTGTTAATATTTTAATTTAGAAAAAAAAACACACCAAAACCTGTTCATGTAGATGCTACTTGTATGGCAAATCATGCTGAAGATAAACAATTTTCATTTGAACCAAAGCAGGCAAAAAAATATTGGGACTTGTCTGAACATTAATGTAATTGAAATAAACTTTTATTGAAGAGGACCGTAACACTGAACAAAAAGGTTACATAAAAAATTACAATAGATTGTAGTCGTAGAACCTATAGGATTTTGTTATGGAATTTTGTGATACGGTAGATTTGCTTTTAATATGGATTAAGACTAGAAACATACCACTGGCCGACAGTGGAACAAACCACAGGACACTGCCAGGATGATGTAATGTTAATGTATAACTGTTTGCTGGGAAATGCTTCTAGATACATTTTTACTTGTCTGTGAGCAAAGCAGTTGGAAGGTGAAAAAATGGAAGGAATCAAACAATTTTAACAAAAGATGATGCAGCAATCTCAGTTTTTCTTTTGGGGATTATTCAAAAATATTTTGAATTTAGAACTGCATAATTGCAGTGTCCATATCCAATTTTAAAATTAGACAAAAAATCTGTAACACACAACCAAATAAAGCACAAAGATTTCATTGTGAACACTTTGAAACTTATTGTCCACTAATATTGTTTGATTAAATTTTATTAGCTGAGGAAGGACACTTCTCATTCCATGAGACAAGGCCAACATTGTCTCAAAATACTTTCAGAAATTTCACTCAGCAGTCATACAAACGACATTAAAAATGTATAGCAAAATCTGTGTGCAGAATCACATGGCCAACTGACTTGCATGTTGCTAATAAAATTTTTAGTTCAGTGCTTCATACGAAACAAGAAAATTCAATCCCCTAAATGAATATGGGATAAAAGGTATTTTGAAAATTTCTCAGTGCTGAAAATGATTGCTGGAATTTGCATGGGCAAACCGTCTGCCCAGTTACACAAAACTTTGGATCAGACTGTCCTTAGAACAAAATCCAACAAAGCAACTGGCAAACACATCTGTATTTTAGCAAAAAAATCAAGTTCACGATTTCTTTTTGTCACACAAATATACTGGGTGAGAAATTCTTAGAAATTATGAACACATTTACAAAAACATGTTGCGCAAGTATTAACCCTCTTGAGGACTTCAGTAACAATTATGTACCAAAAAAATAAGATTACAATCTATCTTATTCAGAGAATACTTCGAATTTAAGAAATGTTCTGAGCTCTGTGCATTTCTCAAATGTAATGTGCATCACTTGTCAAGACATTGAAAGCTAGTTTGAAGGCATTATATATATATATATAATATATATATAGATGCATATTTAGAAAGCTGTGAAACACATGTTTGGGTTGATTAATTTTTAAAAAAAACTGAATTGCTGATTATGGTCTGCCTGAGTGAGAACTATGAAATACCCAATTACCTGCTGGAGCTCGACAACCTAATGAAGTTCAACATCCACAAAAATGCAGCCACAGCTTCAGCAATGCAATTACTGGGGGGTGATTCAGTATCATTGCAGTGGAACTCTAGGGCTATGGGGTACTCAAGACACCACATTGAACATTATGGATAAGAAAGTGACTAATTGCAAACAAAACAAAAATCTCATTCAGTACTCAAGAGGCATAATACAAAAATTATGTCCTGGGAAGTCAGTACTGAATGAATCAGATATTTCTCAGCTTAATGTGAAAGCTTTATTGGTATCTATGCAGAGGGAATGCTGTTTATTCACCAAATAAAATTCCAAATTTATCAGTTTAACTTAGGTAATCTATGAGTTGATCATCATACCCATTCTTCCCCAAAGAGCTGTTTCAGGTGACATTAGCAGCCAGATTGTGTGTGTGTGCTGGGTTCCAGTGACCTATAATGTAACTCATGTTGCTCTGTCACTGCTTCTGTATATACCACAGGCAGAAATGTAGACATAAACCAGCATTACATTTATTTAAAAAAAATCTTTTTATTATATGGAAACCTGCACCAATGCAGTTAAGATTTATTACAATGTCACTGGCATGGCACTGAAGCGCATTGATACTGCAACACACCGTGCTATGGACTGGTAAAACATAAATGGCTTGCCATTCCCCACATGGTAAATTCTTGAACTCAGCCATGCATCAGGGAAGCAATCAAGGTCAGGCACTTTTCCAGAGGGAGGGGAAATTCAGCTGGCAAGTCACCCAGCACAGGCTTTCCAAATATCTGGATCAAGACTGACCAAAGATCTAGAAGAAGCTCTGCTGGTCATTTATTTTTTGGCTAGGGAATGGTGTTTGGTGCAAGGAGCATAAAAGTGGGAATTTTATGCTTTCACATGAAAAACCTGTTACGTTGCCAGAGAGTTGAATATGACACAATAAAGAAAACTATATTTGATGGCAGCAGAATAAGTTATCCAATGGGTTCAATTACCAATTCTTTGACATATAAAGGAAGAGAAATGAATACTGTCATTTGACCTCACCCACATAGCTCAGAATGGCTTTCTCAATTCCCAGGATACTACATAGTCTCACTGCTGACCAACCACATTGCTGCCAATATACGGTAAAAGAAATAATAAATTCCCAGTTTTTAGTAACTTGTACCAAAGTTGAATTTGTATAGATGCCAAAGGTCAACTTTCTATTTAGTTATAAAAATTAGAAAAAATGTTATACGGCATGAAGCTCATCTGAGGTCACTTTGGAGATTTATGGATTGACATTTGGCCATTTGAGTGGGAGAGTGTTTAATTAAAAAACATATAATGGATTTAATGTAAAAAATATCAGTGGCCTTCATTATGGTGATTTACAATACACAATACATCCTGCAATGAGTTCTATGATCGCCTGCACAAACTGTATCACTGCTGGATTTCAATTAAAAACTAGTTTTTGGTGGCTGCAAAATCTTCATTATCCCTTAGACACATTAATGCCACAATCACACTTAATGGAATTAATAAATGCATTTGTAATTACCCACTGATGTACAAATAAACCAATGTTTTTCATTTAAGATTTCATCTTTTTCAAGATTTGCTTTGACATTCTTGTAACCCTTTAATGAAGGCCAGTGATCTATTCTAAGAACCTCAACAGCACAGTAACAGGTACGACACCCAAAACATTTATGATAATTTCAAATTCACACTCATCTCCTCAAGAAAAAGGCAATAAGCGATAGTAGAGATCCTCCCTCTATGTATAATTGCAACTAATGCATATGTTACACAGCGGTACGCTAAACATTAGTAATAAATAAGAGTTAACTTTCAGAAACAACCACAAAATAAAGGCTCATTTTTCCATTAAAAATCCAATTGATAACTGCTATTAAGACAATTTTTGAACATTTTAAAGTGTACTGTCAAGCATGTGCAGCAGATATAATGTAACCAAAAGCAGTATTTTCTTTATGCAGCATATGAAGGTTACTGAGGTGCAGTGTTTTTTTTTAATCCCAAGCTTCCTTGAAACAGAACGCTCACCATACACAACCACCAACCACTACTAGTTTTGATCCTTCGTATAGTCTTCTCAGCTAGAAAGGAAATCGTGCAAGAGTTCTCCTTGAGCTTGACACAAATGGTGTTCTGTGCTAGGCTAACAGGAGGTATGCTTGCTGTGAGATGAGACATACTTGGTCTTATTTTTTTCTTTTCCTTCTCTTCCTCCCCAGCACATGATTCTTCTTTAACAAAAACTGAATGCAAGTGAAGATGTTGAATTTAAATTTCAATTAACATGAACTCAAACCACCAGAGGGTTATGAACAGTGTTTACAATAAGATTTTAAAATCAAATAAATCCCTCTTCATAAAATTCTCATTTAACAAAACATTTTACTCTACTTAGTACAGGCAACGTACAATGAACACATTCTCATAACTGGTTCCATTTGATTTACTTTTCCACATTTCATTTTTCCACTATTTCTATAATTTACATTTTCACAAATGCAACATATCTCCTTCTCCTCCACTAATTAAATAAGAAGCTGGTCCAATTTTAAGCTGCTTAAAATTATAAACTAATAAGAATGCTGATAGAGAATGAGTGCTTTAACAATTATTTGACTGTCCTGTCCAACCTCTGTTCACTAGCTTTCATAATCAACAGATAAGAATGGTTGTCAAGGAATTGGAGGGGATGCAGATTACGTTTACCAGGGTGATACCAGGGTAAGAGTTACATGGAGAGTTTAGAGAAGCTGGAATTTTCTCCTCTGAGCAGCACAGGTTAAGGGGAAGTTTAATTGTCTATAAAATTATGATGCCTCTAGACAGAGGGCAGTGAAAGGACCTACTTCTGTTAACACAGAGGTCAGAAACTAAGAGGGCATAGGTTTAAAGCAATTGGTAGAAGAAATAGAGGGGAGGAATCATTTTGTTTTCACTCGGAGGCTGGTGGGGGTCTGGAATTTACTGCCTTAAAGGGTGGTATTTAAGAACCATTTGTATATGCGTTGGAGATGTCGTAGCCTATAGGGCTATGGACCAAAAACTGGAAGGTAGGACTATAAACGATAGATCTTTTTGTCTGCCATAGATATAACCGATCACATGGTTCCCTTCTGTGCCATAAATTTTTATATGTTTCTATTTAATTGATTATTTGAAATTATGAAGGATTGTTGCTTGTGGGTCGATAATCAGAGGTCATAAACTTAAAGTGATGGGCAAGAGAAAGAGAGAAATAAGGTTTTTTTCCCCCCCCATACAGAAATATGCATGACCTTAAAAGGAAGTGGAAGCAGATTCCATAGGAACTGTCAAAAGGCAATTGGACACATACTTGAAGAGGACTAGTTTGCAGATTTGCAGGGAAAAAGATGAGGTGTGGAATGAATTGGACAACTCTTTCTAAGAGCCGACACAGGCATAATGGGGCAAATAGCCTCCTGCTGTGCTACACAATTCTATGATACTAGTGTATTGTACTCTAACTTGGTATACTTGATTCTTTGCTTTTGTTAAGATTCTTTCACTAACTTTAGAACACTTTTTTTAAAAAAAATGGGTCAATCCAGCCAAAATATGATCAAACCATCAAAAATCTAATAGATTCCATTTGCTAATAGAAAATATCATTCAAAAATACTTTTTAAGCACAATTCCAAGTACATACCGAAACATAGAGCGGAAAAGGTATCCAGACAGAGTAAGAAACCAATTCAAAATGTTAAGTTTAAAACTTTGTTAATCACGATCACATCATGTTAATTGTTTTGAAGCAAGTGGGGGATGGAAATTTTCCCAATTATTACTTCTGTTTCCTTGGAATGAAGTAAAAACTGCCAATTCACTTTGTATGAATTCATTAACACAAACAATTCAATCCAATTGGAGCAAGTTGTAGAAAACAATTAAGCAGGTATGACAAATACTCTTTTTCTCATCAATTTTGTATTCCTCTCTGTAAAGGCTTTCATTTATTGTACCATGGTCAAATGAGCAAACGTGTGGACCTGGAGACAGAATGTTGGCAAACTGTTCATTCATTGGGAATATTACAGCAGAGCCTAACCCTGTCTCATCTGACATTCACACATTTGCATTAACAGCAGAGGACATCAATCAGAAGCAGTAACCCTGCTCGATTATCACTCTTCTAGTCTATATCATAGTACCAATTGTAATACCCCATTATATCCCAGCTGATTTCATCCAACAGACAGTCAAAACAGGGCTTTTCCTCTGGATGATTCAGCTGCTGTGTTACTGGAGGAAGTTGAGAGATATTTAATATGCAAGACCATCTTCAGATTTCTCCTATTGGTATGTCATCAGTGTTAGCAACAAATACAGTCAACTTCTTTAAGATGGAAACCTTTGAATGTACACCTTACAAACAAGTAAATCTTCCAGCTCACTGGCTCATTTAGGTCTGTTCCTTTCAATTAGAATTAAGTAGTGCAAAAGAACAAATATATAATCCTCAGTGAGTGAGTCTTGGCTTCCTGAAATTCTGGTTCTACCAGTAAGCACACTTAGCATATTTGTCAAGAGGGTTCTTTCATGTTATTATATCAAATAATAAACAGTTTTTGTTTTTAAATGAAAAAAACTATTCTATGAATCCATCAGCACAAATATAGAATGAGAGCCAAAATGTATGCATACTTTTACATGTAAATACATGCTCACCATTTCAGAAACTGGAATTATGTCTCTCAGAGCTTCATTTGTTTACTGAAAAGATACCATCTCTAACTTGCAGAGATAAGATGATATAGGCCTAATTACAGGAGAAACACAGAGTGCAGTAGGCCACCTACAAAACAAAGTTTTGTTAAAAGTTACAGACAAATCACTATTATAATATACGGCATGCACTCTGTATCATACCAGTTACACTTCATAACACTCATTAGGCCTGTATAACTTATCCCTCCCTCTAGACATGAAGTTTGCAGGGGAAGGGATAGAACACAACATTGATGTATAAACATTTACAAAATAGCAAAATTCTCAACTTTGGAGACATTTTAAAGAAATGTAGTCAATTCACAACAATCATAGCTCCTATTCTGTGTCTTGGTTAGGTTGTGTATTGAGAGTGTTCTTCAAAGCTTTTTGTAATATAATCCCCATCTTGGTCCTGACTTAGAAGAAACTGCCATTAAATACATCAGCTACAGGATACTGTCATATTCTTGGCATTATATAAAACTGTTTCAGCCACATAATGAACAAAAAAAAATTCTACAGCACCAGCTTCTGTAAAGGCACTTTCTAAGGACTGATCTTCAAAAAAATAATTAAAATGGATCAGCATAAATGCTGAAACCACCCCTTTCCTATAGCAATAGACCAGTACAAATACCAGATCTGTACCCTCACAGTTTGTGCCCATACCAATACAGATACTAAACTGTAAGGTAAAGGTATTCAGTATAATCAGTTCCAGCACTTATTACATATGTAGTGGTAGATATTGCATCAAGTAGTACCAGACTTGTATTGAAAGATCATTCCAGTACACTAAAACAGATGCTTTGCTAGTAAAAGCCCCCATACTACTATAAAGTAGTACGAGATACTAAGGGGTACCAGGATAGATACAGCATATATTGCTAACTTTCTGGAATCTGTACCCGACTGACACAATTTTGATGTGGTGGTATTGTTACAGGCAGTCGGTCAGGTTTTCACGTGCATTAATTATTTTGTTTTGTGGTGTCTCCAAGTACAGGTTAACAATACTAGCATTAAAACTTAAATCAGTGGGTAACGTTTTGAGAAGAAAATGACAATAAAGGGTTTGGAAAAAGCTGACCTGATTCAATTTTTATACTGGTCAATCACTACATTCTTCCCTTCACTCTTGTAAATAGGAATCATGAGCATCTCTTCAATTCCTAGTGCAGTTATTGTCTGACACTGATTAACAAATAGCAGCTATCGGTCTCACTGCCCTCCCAACACTGGTACATAATGACGTTAGTCTGCAAATGCTGTCGGCACTTTATGCAGGCATTCACAAACTGAGCTGATGGGTATGGTACAGGGACACAGGCCCCTCCTCACAGGAAACCTCTATTTTACAGATTGATGTTAAGGAAATGTCTGTTTGACTGATAAATATGCACTATAAGGAAGCATTCTGTTTAAATGCTATCAGTTTGTAAAGTTGCAAGAGCAGCATTACATGTACACCATTATTGTACATTGTCTGAAGTAAACAGTGGTGATTTGAATTGTGATCCAGACTTGGCATTGGCTCAATTAAATTAGATCATCCATAGAGACCAAATGGAACATGACAAAGGCACCAAGTATTAAAGTCTTGGCGTGGTTTGACTGCAGAACTCTCCTCCCCTTCAAACATAACTCATAGGGAACTGGTAAGTTAATTTGAAAAATATCACTAATCCACTGAATTTATAAGATTAAATCTCATTATATCTTAAAACTACTGAGCTAGTCAGGAGAGCAGTCCTAAAGGAGTTTAAAAAGAGAGCAAAATATTTTTTATGGTTAGATTCAGGAGACTTGAAAATGTCTGTTTTCATTAGAAGTGAGAATTGTTTTTAAACCACCTAAGTGACTCAAGTGGCAAATGGAAGCAGAAGGATTGTAGCAACCTCCTACACCAGAACAGAGGATTAAAATAGTGAGATCCCATCTCAGTTGGAGTGCTTTGGTACAATATTAAAATAATAAAATTATTTGTTCCAAATGAAGAACAAGCTCTTGTATTTGCTGATTTAATTCAAGAGAAGTTGGACAGTGTACTCATCAGTGCAAATTATTAATTTTGTTAGAACAAGTGGACACAATTTGCCAAGACAATTTTCACTTTGGATTTTATGTTCCCTTTATGATATATTTGATGCCGACCTCTCCCTGCAGTGGTCAATATAGAACTCACACAACAAGCCTGCATTGGTGGTTTATTTTTGTTTGTCTCTCCTAAGCAATTTTTCAGGGAAAATGTACTGAAAAATGGTCAATACTTTCTAATGTATGAAGATCTCCAACGAATATGATGATATTCCTGCTCCTATTTTAGCCATGGCTTAGAACCATCTGATGGCCATTGTGGCCTCTCAGCTACTCAGTGAGGGATTTGAAATGATGTCAAAACCATAGCAGAATGTTGAATGGAACTATATATATCGCAAGAGTTAAACTGCTATGTATAAAAATGTAATTAATCAGTTACCAGTGTATTCATTAATGTAGCATCTGGAAGACACATGCAGGCAATGATTTTAATAGGCATAGCCAGAACAACGTGCCTCCCAAAACTTTGCTTCATAAAGAGAATCATATTCATGCAAGAATATCGACATCAGCAAATGTTTTCCAAAGATAAAAAAGTCCTCAAAATGTTTCCAGAGTAAAGATCCCCCTGAAATCAACCCTTGACATGATCTGTAGGACCTATGGCTGCTCGTCCACGAAACAAAATTCTTTGAGCAACATGCCCTGATCAGATTATTTGTGGAGCTTGCAAAAAGGAACCAGTAACATCCAATTATAAAAGCAACAGTAAAAAAATGAAACCCCATGAGGTATTTTGATTATTTTAAGGCCTTCCAGGCAACAGTGTACACCGAGAGCTGTAACACATCTGCACATGAAAGACAATATAAAGGGAGAAAACAGATTCCTTTGACTCTTTGACTAGTCTTGTGTACACTGAGATTGGTGGTGAAATCAGCACCATTGAAACCTAGAGTTCAAAAAAATTCAAAAATGGGTTTAAAGTTTTTCTTGACAACCAAGCACTTTTCAATTCACAGGAAACAGCTAATCAGAATGTGTTTTTGTTATCTGTATTTTGCCCTTACCATGCAGTACTCCTGTAACGTCTAGAACAGAATATGAATTTTTAAAAAAATGTGAATTGTACTTCACCATTTCAAATTAATAAAATTGTAAGACCTTTCAATCAATTCAGTTTGATTTAATCTGATTGTTGTTTATCACAATGGCAGGGTGGAAGGCATTATGAGAGACCAGGAAGGTTTTTCATTTTTCCTTACTGTGGCCATGCTGAAGAATCAGTTTTGACAAAATATAAATGACATCCTTCTTTAAAACTGGAGTAGCCATTGAAAACTTGCATGGCAGAGTTAGAGTATTAGCCCTTATATTTTAGGGAAGGGTGGAATAAATTGAAAAATATTTTAGTTTGCTTTAGAATCAAATGACAATGGACTTGCTTTTTGAGACAGGGGAGGAAAATTCTGCAGTTTCTTCATTGTTTCCATAAAGTTCTAGTTATTTTTTATTCTGTAAAAGTACAAATTTTTCACATGGAGGAGAGGTTGTTTTGTAGGGCTGGGACACAAACAATGCCCATCCATCAAGAAGGCTGCAGCATTTTGTATATTGCGGTTCGAGCCAGTGCAATGACAACCGTTAGATAAAATATGCAGTTCATGAGGTTTTACAAAGTGCAAACGACGTCATGAGATTTGTATCAATGAAACAAGTCAAACTTTTATGAAAAATTTCCAAATAAAAAAAATTGGTATATTATCTTAAAATGGAATGACTGAAATAAAACAAAAATATTTGAAAAAAATTCACATTTCAGTGATTAGATGTGTAAATTAAATAAAGTAATGTCCCAATAAACTAACATTAAAACGTCCCAGCCCTACTTTTTTTTTGCATTCAACTTTTTTTCTTATTAAAACTGATAAGGTTCTGAAGTGCGGAGGTGTCCACTCTCCCACGGTTATAGTGGTACAACTGCTGCTCCAGTACAGCGTAGGACACGGGCTTTCTTACCAACCGCTTATTGCACTAACGGTAGCAATGTTCTGTCAGTATACAACACGGTTACATTCCAGAACTAAATAAAATCGATGCTACTATATTTTTAAATGTAAATTCATATTAAATTAAGCATTAATTTTTTCTAATAAATATAAGGTTGCTAAAACAAAAAAAAGAAGTCACATTTAGTTGTGAGCTAGCAAGTAAACAATAAAAGAAACAGCAAAAAGTTTCTACATTAAACAGAGCCCCCAAATCTTGGAATTTTCAAAAGTTACTCTCACACCATCATTGTTCAAGCTCATCCAAACCCTGGATTTTATCTTCTATATCTAAAATTCCACTACTCTGGTTATGAAACTTAGCCATAATTAGTAGCTATGCTCAATAGTCATTTGACTTAATTGATAACCAGTAAATGGAATTTGAACAGTGGCAGTGTGGAGGTGGGACTTAATAGATCTCAAGGAGCACTGGTAAGAACTCCTTAGAGGAACCTTTTCAAACATGTCTTCATCTCCCACAAACCTTACCACACTCCCAAGTTGAGGACTGAGCAACTGGCTGGACTTCTGACCTAACTAGTGACTACTTTTGAGATCCAAGGTTTGTGGAACATTTTTCTTTGTTCCGTTTTCATGTTGCTTGATAAAGATGAGTTTTGTGCTGCCAAACACTGAGGTAAAGGCAAAAAGGAAACTATATTGAAAAAGAAAAAAGGAAAGACACAGACACAAGGTCTGACGGAGCACACGCGCACACACATACACGCACACACACAGAGCAGTTGGCTGGTTTCATATTGCATAATAGTGCTATGATCTTCGTAGGTAAACAATCCCTTTCCGTCAGTTTATGAAACTATTGTCTCCGCACAGTGAAAGTTACAGTATGGCTGGAGACATTGCTCGTAAACTGACCCCACTGGAAATGTAGGCTGCAATCTTCGGTTCCTTCCGGAAAGAAATTCCCAAACTCAAGCGAAGTACATTGTGCGTAAGGTGTCCTGGTGGATCTGCACAGCCTTGGCAAGAGCCTGTGGGTCACGTCCATTACTCTGTCCAGAAATGTGACTACCTTCAGCGCTGTGAATAGTTGGAAAAAGATGATCAGAACTGCACAAACTCCTACCTCAATAGCTGTATTTTTCATGATATTTTTGACAAAAGACATAATTAGCCAATGCATTTATCTCCAGATAGAGTATAGCCACTGTCTCGAAGTCTAATGTCTATTTTTTCATTTCTTAGTATCACAAGTAGACTTTAACATTGCAATGAAGTTACTGTGAAAATCCCCGAGTTGGCGCATGTTTGGGTACACTGAGGGAGAATTTAGCCTGGCTAATCCACCTAACCAGCACATCTTTTGGATTGTGGGAGGAAACCAGAGCACCCAGAGAAAACCCACGCAGACACGGAGAACATGCAGACTCTGCAAAGACAGTGACCCAAGGCTGGAATTGAACCTGGATCCCTGGCGCTGTGAGGCAGCAGTGCTCACCATTGTGCCACCTATTTGTGTAGAACAGTGTTATTGTCCTGGGAATTGCTGATGTGGCTTATGTAAGCGGCACTGCAAAAATTTATTGTATAGGATTAATTTGCCCCACAAAACTTCATATAATTTTTGTACAATATCTGGCTAAACAAGACATTTCTTCATTTGATACAAGTTTTAATGTCAGCATTTTTTTGGTCTTCACACAAGTATTGTGAAATGTTAGATGAAGCCAGCTTACATTTGGTATTCTGTTACTTTTGGAAGGTGAAAGATATAGTATGAAAAAGAACTGCAGCCAAAAATGTAAGGTGAACAGGAAAAATTAGTTGCATGTAGTAGAAAAAGCTATTGAAAAATCACTTAAATGTCCTCTATTTTCTAATTTTGCTCTTTGAATATGAAGAATAAATGTGAAACATGATACTCTCCCTGTTTGATAATGCGAGACCTGAATTTTACTTTGGAAGCAAAGGTTTAGGGCATTCTGCAAAAACAACATCACCCTTTCCTCTTTATCACCATCCTCCATCACCTTGGTCTACTTTCATCCCAACGCTATGCTTGTTTCAATGAACACTAGCAAGTCTTAGCTTAAATGAGCATTGCCATGCTGAATAGTCAAAAACAATTTTTGGAATAGTTTACAAAATTTTCAAATCAATAATTTATTTCAATTGGCGAATAAATAATGGGCATCGATGACATTGCAACAGAAAGGCTTTTTACAAAAAAGGATTGTGGGAATTTCACCGTCCTGAGCCACTGTTAATGATCATAATTTATTGCCCATTGCTTCTTTTATCAAACTGAGAAATATCTACACTTACGTATTCTTGTAACAAAATATCCATCAAATACTCACAACATATAGTCTACCTTACCTGTCATGCTCTTTGTCCACCAGGTGGTATCTTGCTCTAAATGCTACTAGATGTGCATAATAGGCTGGTGCTGGGATAGAAACAGAACGCGTGCAGCGCACGTAAGTGTGACATAGCTGATAGGTAAGGAGCTGAAGTTCATCTGCAGAGAAGCAGTTGTCATCCCACAAAACATGATAATGTGAGGGGCGACTCGTACCCTGAAACAGAAATAATAATATTGGCAAATTTTAAAAATTTGATCATCCTCCCACAAACATATTTACTTTCCTCTAGGCTGTCTCCTTTAGTCAGCACAGTAGCATGGGCCAAGTTACATACTGGTAAAACTTTGGCTGTATAGTATTCAAAAGTAGAAGTTAATAAAACCAGGGAGTTGGGATCCATGGTTTTATAAAGAGAATTAATTTAAGCACAAAATCAAAGCATTAATGCTAAACATACACAGATGATGGGTTATAACAAAAATAAACAATTTCTGGGGACTGTTAACAGGTACAAAAAAAGTTAATACTGGTGAGTGGTTCTGAGATGGAGAGAGAGAAATTGGTGCTTTCACTACAACAAACAAGATTTAGAGATCTGATAGAGACACTCAATATGTATTATTACTTAATCAATATTAACTATTCTGAGGAAGAGAATATGGAGAAATTAGGTTCACTAGTAAACAGAGGATGTATATTGAATAAATTTTTGTACAGAGGGTGATAGAAACAGAACTCATAACAGCTGGGAATTTGAGAAAAATTGTTTTTGAAGGGTATAGGGAAAGGGTGGCAAATAGGGGTAGATTAGTTTTTGCAAACAGCCAATACTGCCATGACGGATCAAACTGCCTCTTGTGCTGCTAAATGTGAAGAACAGCAAGGTGCTTATGCAAAACCTGTAACAAGAGGCAGCAGTAAAGCAGTGGTATTGTCACTGGACTAGTAATCCAGAGACCCAGGGTAACGTTCTAGAGACCAGGGTTTGATTCCCATTCCAAAACATCGGGGATTAAAAGCATAATGATGGCCATGAAACCATTGCCAATTGTTGTAAAAACCCATCTGATTCACTGTAGGGAAGCAAAACAGCCATCCTTACCTGATCTAGCCAATGTGACTCCAGACCCACAGCAATGTGGTTGACTCTTAAATGCCCTCTGAAATGGCCTAGCAAGCCATTGTCAGGGGCAATCAGGGATGATGGCCTAGCCAATGACACTTACATCCCATAAGTGAGTTTTTAAAAAAATTCTTAAAGCAACAACTTGCATTTATATTGTAGCTTAAAATATCTTATGATAGTTTCCAATAGTGGTATCAGATAAAATTTGTCACAAGATATTAGGACATGTGATCAAAAACTTGAACGAACTTGGACAAAGTTTTAGGGAACATCTTAAAAGAAAACAAGAGAAATGCTTAAGAGAAAATTCTAGAGCTTGGGGCTTAAGAAGTTGAAAGCCTGACAATGAGAAATTGGAAATGCTCAAGATACCAGAAGTGGAGGAACAGAGATTTCAAAGGGTTGCAGGAGGTTGTGGAGCTTGGGAGGGGCTAGGAAGGATTTGAACAGGAAAATAATTTTGAATTTGATGAGTTGTTGGACTGGGGGTCAATGCAGGGGCAGTGAGCACAGAGGTGATGGATGAGCTGGACTTGGTGCATGAAAAGATATGGGTAAAGTTTGCACTTCACTCCAGGTCAACCTGTTTCAGCTGTAATTGTCCCATGGAGTTGCTTAACAATATTGTTACACTTAAGTAGGGCTGAGACGTGTGGTTCATATAGCACCCTATTTTATAATTAAAATGCCTCAAAAGAAGAATTTTCTTGATGTGAACTGACATAAATATGGCAGTAACTCCTTTATGAAAGATCATTGTGTGAACAACAGGTCACTAGTTTATCTACTCTGGTGGTTATGATTTACAATTCCCGCGCTTCAAATTATATATTATATTTCAGCTCCATATGAATCATTAGAATAGACAGAAAGTTTAGCATCTCTTCCATGGTACGAGATAACACAAAGACTAAAACCAATGCATAACCTATTAATTGGTTGCTTAGGGTACCAGTCACCACCCATCAAAGAATGATTCCAACACAGAAGGCCATTCTGCCCATCATTATCATGTTGTCTCTCTCAGCTATCCAGTTATTTCTACCCTCCCGCCTTTTTCCTGTAGCCCTGCAATTTCTGTCTCTTCAGATAATTATCCAATTCCCCTTTGAAAGCCACAATTGAATCTGCATTCAGCACACTTCGAGGCAGTGTGTTCCCAATCCAAGGTTTCTTGTTTAGCTCTGTGGCAGTTTCATAGTCTTGCATTGAAACTGGAAGAATTTCCGAATTATTTTCAAACGTGCCTTCATTTCCATGGAAGAAGGTACTAGAATATTCAAAACCATAATGACACACCCAATCACCAATGTCAAAGTTGCATATAAAAATTTTAATTATTCCATTTATTACAACAATCAAAATTCACTCAACTACACACTGCTGACACTATGCTCCAAATGGCTTCTGCTCCCAAATTTTTATACACCAAGGATAGCATCAGAAATCATGACTATGGCAAGCTTATGATTACATTGCACGAAGGCACTTCTCCAAAATTCAACAATTTGTGCACATATGTCCCGAGGTTTCTTTGTTCCTGCATCCGATTTGTAATTATATCTTTCATTTTATGCTGAATTTTCTCATTCTTCCTACCAAAAACTGCATCACTTCACATTTTTTGGATTAAATTTCATACCACGTCTGCCCCATTTCCACCAGCCTATGTCGTTCCTGAGGTACATCACTACTCTTCTCACAGTTCACTGTACTTCCAAGTTTTGTATCATCCGCAAATTTTGTACACCCAAGTTGAGGTCATTAATACATATCATATCCTAATACCAATCATGCCTTGGAAATCCCAATCAATATCTTCCTATAATCTGGAAGACAACCTTTCACCTATCCTATTTCATGTACTATAGCCAACTTTGCATGCATACTGCCACTGTCCCTTTTATTCTATGGGCTTCAATTTACTGACCAGCCTATTATACTTCACTTTATAAAACTTTTTTGCAAGTCCATGTAGAGAATATCGACCATATTACACTCTTCAACCTTCTCTGTTACTTGATCAAAAAACTCAATCAAATTAGTTAAACATGATTTACCTTTACAAACTGCGGACCTGTTAGCTTAATGTCAATAATAGGGAAAATGTTAGAATCTATTAAGAAGATGTGACAACAAGACATTTGTAAAATAATAATATGATTGGGCAGCGTCGAGATGGATTTATGATAGAGAAATCATTAATGACCAATTTGTTGGAGTTCATTTCTGAGGATGTTACTTACAGCATAGATAAAGGAGAACTAGTAGATGTGGTGTATTTGAAATCCCACACAGATTAGAACACAAAATTAGAACATGGGATTGGGGGTCTTATGGTGGTATATATAAACATATGAAATATGAGCAGGAGTAGGGCCCCTCAGCCAATAGATCATGACTGATCTGATGGTAACCTCAACCCCACATTCTTGCTCGCTTTTCATCCCCCTTATTAATCTAGAATTTCCCTGCTTTGTCTTAAAGATATTCTAATATCTGCTTCCACCTGACTTTTGAGGAAAAAAATTCCAAAGTCTCACAATCCTCAGAAAAAAGTTCTCCTTATCTGTCTTAAATAGGCGACCTTTATTTTTAAACAGTGACCCCTAATTCTAGACTCTCTGACAACAGGAAACATCCTCTCCACATCCAATCTATCAAAACCCCTTAGGATCTTAAAAGGTTTTAATCAAGTCTCCTCTTACTCTTCTAAATTTCAACAGACACAAGCCTGTTCAACATTTCCTCATGAGACAACCCAACTCATTCTTGATATTAATCTAGTAAACATTCTCTGAACTGCTTCTAATGCATTTAGATCTTTCCTTAAGTAAGGAAACAAATATTTTACTTAGTACTCCAGATGTGGTCTCATCAATGCCCTGTACAACTGAAGCATAACTTTTGTAATTTATTCCCCTCACAATAAACACTAATATTCTATTAGTTTTCATAATTACTTGCTGTACCTACATATTAGCTTTTTTTGATTCTTGTATTAGGACACGCAGGTCCCTCTACACCCAAGAGCTTTGAAATCTCTCACCATATTGAGAATAAGTTTCTTTTTATTCCTTTTGCCAAAAATGATCATTCACATTTGCTCATATTATACTCCATTTACCAGATCTTGGCCCACTCACTTAGCCTATTGATGTTGCTTTGTAGCCTCATGTTCACTTCTGTGGTAGTTTTAAAAGATAGGTTGCAGGTCTCGAAGATTTAAACAAAGAACTTTATTGAAAGGATGCTAACATAGCTGCTGAGATAGACAGCCCGCTTGCCTGTGCAAACTGCATATGACAACATTAGTGATATCACATGATCAGTTTCTTAAAGTGAACCTATTCCACCGTTAGTGAAGAAGCAGTAGAACTAACCCGAATACGCAACAACTTCACAATTTACTTTCCTATATTTTTCACAACCATACCTCAGTTGCTTCATCCAAGTCATTTATATAAATAATGAGAGGTTGATGCTCCAGCACAGATCCCTGTGGCATACCATTCATTACATCCTGCCAACCAGAAAAAGACCATTTTGCTAACTTGCTGCTTCTTGTTAGTCAGCCAATATTCTATCCATGCCAATATGCTGCATCCTACATCATGAGCTTTTATTTTTCACAATGACCTTTGATGCCGCACCTTATCAAATGCTTTACGGAACTCCAAGTACAGTACATCCACCAATCCCCCTTTATCTATTGCATGTGATGCCTTCAAAGAACTCCAACAAATTGGTTAAATGTGATTTTCCTTTCACAAATTCACACTGACTCTGCCCGATTGCCACAAAGTTTTCCAAGTGCAATGCCAATAACATCTTTAATAATTCCTTCCAGCATTTTCCGAAGTCAGATTTTAGGTTAGCCGACTTGTAGTTTCCTGCTTTCTGTCTGTCTCGTTTTTTGAATAAAGGGGTTAGTTTGCTTATTTCCAACCTAATGGAACTTTTTCCAAATATAGAGCGTTTTGGAAAATTAAAACCAATGCATCAACTGTCTCACAAGTCACTTCTTTCAAGACTCTAGGATGAAGTCCACTGGACTTGGGAATTTGCCAGCTCTCAGCCCCAACAATACCACTCAATACCACTTCCCTGGTGATTGGAATTTTTGAGTTTCTCCCTCCCTCCCATTTCCTGAATCACAGCTGCTTCTGGGTTGTTGGTTGCATTGTCTGAAGTGAAGACAAATGCAAAATACCTGTTCAATTCATCTGCCATTTCCATACTTTCCATTATCAAATTTTCCATTTGCACTTTTGACAAAACCAATTCTCACTTCATTAACTCTTTCCTTATTTAAACATAACTTACTTTTTGTCTTCATATTTCTAGCCAAATTATATACTTTTTCTTTTAAGCTTGATACAGTCTTTAACATTTAAGTTAACCATGGATGGTAGGTTCTTGCTTTGGAATTTTTCTCTTATTGGTAATGGATTGAGAATTGATTTACAGACTGAAATCAAGAGCAAGAATAAAGAGGTCATTCTCAGAATGGCAACCTGTTACTAGTGGGCTATCACAACTGTCAGTGCTGCGGCCCACAGCTGCTCACAATCTATATAAGTGATTTGGATGTGGGGACCAAATGTAACATTTCTAAATTTACTGATGGCAGAAATCTAAATGGGAACGTAAGGTACAAGAAGGATGCAAAGAGGCTTCAAAGGGACTTAGACAGGCTAAGTGAATGGGTAAGAACATGGCAGATGGAATATAGAACACTAGAGCACAAACAGGCCCTTTGGCACACAAATTGCGCCGATCATATCCCTACCTACCGGGCCTGTCTATAACCCTCAATCCCATTAGATCCCATGTACTCATCCAGAAGTCTCTTAAAAGACCTCAGCGAGTTCACCTCCACCACCATCAACGGCAGCTGATTCCACTCACTCACCACCGAGTGAAAAACTTACCCCTGACATCTCCCTGTACCTACTCCCCAGCACCTTAAACCTGTGTCCTCTCGTAGCGACCATTTCAGCCCTGGGAAATAGCCTCAGAATCCACCCTATCTATACCTCTCAACATCTTATAAACCTCTATCAGGTCACCTCTCATCCTTCGTCTCTCCAGGGAGAAAAGACCCATCTCCCTCAACCTATCCTCATAAGGCATGCCACCCAATCCAGGCAACATCCTTGTAAATCTCCTCTGCACCCTTTCAATAGCTTCCACATCCTTCTTGTAGTGAGGCAACCAGAACTGCGCACAATACTCCAAGTGGGGTCTGACAAGGGTCTTATAAAGTTGCAGCATTATCTCCCGACTTCTAAACTCAATCCCTCGATTAATTCTTCAATGTTGAAATGTTGGGAAGTGCTGCTGTCCAAATGGACCTGGTTGCTCTATTTGTGAGTCAGTAAAAGCGAGCATGCAGGTGCAGCAAACAATTAAGAATTGACACAGTATGTAGGAATTCACCACAAAGATATTTGAGTACAGGAGTAAAGATGTCTTGCATTCAACTGTATAGAGCCTTGGTAAGACCTGAAGTATTGTCTACAGTTTTGGTCTCCTTATCAAGAAAGGATATACCTGCAATGGAGGGATTGCCACTGAAGTTCACCAGATTTAATTCCTGAGGTGGCAGGATTGATTGTTTCATGAGGTAATGTTGAGAAAACTGGGTCTCTACAGTTTCAAAGAATGAGAGGCAATTTCATTGAAGTTTACCAGGTGTGACAGGGTACATGTAGATAGAATGTTTTATCTGACTGGTGAATTTGGAACAAGAAGATACCGTAGCAGAATAAGGGGCAGGCTATTTAAGACTGAGATGAGGAGGAATTTCTTCACTCTAACAGTAATGAACCTTTGGAACTCTCAAAGAGAATTGTGGAATCCAGAAGGTTACGAAAGCTCCATCATTGTGCATGCTCAGAAAATAATTCAACACATTTCTGCATAGCAATAACATTAAGGGATATGGGGATAGAACAGGAAAGTGGCTTTGAAGTGGACGATCAGCCATGATTTAATTAAATGGCGGAGCATGCTCAGCGGCTGAATGGCTTACCTGTTCCCACGTTCACTGTAATGAATTTTATTCAGAAAATTTTGTTCACCCTTTTTGGCCTGCAGTGCTGAATAAATTACATTGGAAGGAGTTCCCTTTTGAGGCTCACACAGGTAAAATGAAAGCTACGAGAGCTTACAAAAGAAAAAGAGACCATGCAGTAACTGCACTGTTTTATGATGGACAGCAGGATGTTTGCTATTTGCTCTGTTCTCCAGTTATTTATTCATCCTCCCTCTTAACCGAATGGATACTTGTAAACCTGTGAAAAAATACTGAAAAATACTTCTATGCTCTTTTCACCTTTATCCCTCAGTAGTACACATAGTAAGTTATCTTGCTTGCATCCCATACCTGTATCCCAGCATGGCTGCAGAGATAAAAATCAAATTCATATGGGTGGGTGATATCTGTGTCTACGGTTGTTCCTGCTGGAATATTTCCACTTCTCCCAACCTTTCAGATAGAGAGAATAAACAAATGTTGTTAGGCAGCACCAAATATTATATACAAGTTCATATTCGGGTCTTTATAAGGGTAATTTGTTGAATTCAATGGATAGTTGAAGAGGCAGCTCATGTTACACAATTCCCCAAACCAAATGGATCACAGGTGATTCAGGTGCCAGTTCTTACCCTCTCATTCTTATCAGCACAGAACAGTCGAGTGTGATGACGTTTTTGCACAACAATATATGTGATGCCAGGCTGATAGTCTTTTTCAAGGCTGATACAGGCTTCTCGAATTGCCAGTAGTTCACAGTACAATACCTACAGCACAAAAGCAAATAAAGTATGATTGATGGAAAAAGTCCAGCTAAACATTGTCTCTTGACAGTACAGGACTTGAGTATTGCTTATAAAAGAGACATGCTGTTGAAGCTTTACTACATTGCACTCATCAGGACAGATTTGCAAGAATAATTGTCAAATGAAACAAACATTTATACAACACAAGGTGGTGCTGAATGGTTGGCAAGTGGACTTGGATTGGTTGAGGTGTTGCCACAGAGAATGCATTAATGAACAGTTACCTGCCAAGCTTTTGTTTGAATTCAGACCAGGCAGGTTGACTCCGACTGGTGAAGGCATTGCCACGGGGAAACAAACTAGGAAATGGCTGCTTGTTCTGAAGTAGAGCCAGATTGACTTGAAACATCAACTTTTTCTTTCTTAACAGATGCTGCCAGACCTGCTGAGTTTTCCAGCACTTGGTTTTTATTTCAATCCCAGCATCCAGAATATTTTGCTTTAATTATTAGGCTGCTTTTGCTTAGTTGAAAAATGAGCAATTTGTGGATAGATTTTTTCTGTTTGCAAAGGACAGGCCCAATGTTTCAATATACTTTCTAGCACACATAAATGAGCCTCATTCACTGAGTCCAACTAATAATCTTAAATTGGTTGTTTGTGCAAGTCTTTGCACAATTCTCTTTCCTAGTGCATTCTCTATGATAACGCCTCAACTAGAGTTTTGACAGCAATATTTAGACCTAGCCTCTCCATAAAGGTCAAGGATACTAATACTATTGAACTATCATGGTCTGGATTTTAGTCTGGAGGTATATTCTGTGAGTACTGGTGGCAGGAAGGGATGGCGCTGATCTGGTTGGAGCCAGGAAGGGTAGGATAGCTTTCTTCCCCTGTGGAGTTTCCAATCATATTGACAGGTTAAGGATTTCCAGCCTGATTGACAGAATGGCGACTTCTTGGGTGGGAACCTTCCAGAAAAGGTAGGTATAGTGGGAAAGTGAGAGACCGTTGTGCTATTGTGGCAAAGGGTTGTCCTATGGTGATTGGGAGGAGTCTTGATCACGAGAAGGCCCCATGGAGGCTCATGGCCAGTTGAAATTGGTGGGATGACGGGAGCAGGAGTTATTAAATAGGCTGCTGGACCTGGCTGTAAATATATTTGCTTCATGGATTCAACCCTTCTCACCTTCTTTAAACTGCTAAGTTTCCAAGGAAACCCTGTTAATTGCTGCAATTAAGAATGATTTTCAAAAACAAATTATTTTTGAATGACCAATTCACTTCCTGTGAGCAGGGCCTATCCCTTGTCCCACCTCCATTAAAATCAGAAGTAGGTAGGTTCTGGCCTTGTTCCAGATGTTTTGGGAGTTAGCATTCAACCCCATGGAGGAAATAGGATTGCATTCTTCATTCCAGCAGCAAACTGGCAAAGCAAAATATTCAGTATAACTTTGTTGTCACATATAATTCATATTTTTGGTGCTGGCTGAAGTCCAGGATTTGTAGCACAATTTGTCTTGAATTAGCTCGAAACTTTCATTCCGTAAGCTTTGAACACAGGATTACAACTGATTAAAACAGTTGTTTACGAGCTACACTGACCTGACGGAATTGCCCCTCAGAGACACCATCCCGGTAAAATATAATTCGTGTGGGCTTAAAACGAGTTGATTTGTAAAACTGGATGAGAAGCTCGCGAACCATCGAAGCCAGATCTTGAATGATCTCCTGTCGGGGTCTCTGAACACGCACAGTGGCGCAGTAACGACTAGGGTGGGCATCCATACTGCCTACAACCTAGAAATGGCAATGAGACAATTACATATAGACTGATCAACAACTGATACTCTGTTTATGAACAATACTGGGGGGCTGAATAATAAAAGGCTTCTGATAGACAGATTTGCATATACATGGATGGAGATACCAGTGATAAGACAGAACATTAGGCTGCCTTTCAGCTAAAATGTAAAAGTTGGAGAGAGGTGAATTTTTTTTCATCATGCGCAAACTGACTGCGTCAAAGATAAACTTTCCCACCTTATCTTTCTTGACATGTTGTATTCTTTGACATGGTTGACAACACTATCTTCTCCATGTCTCTCCCTGGTCAACCAGTCAGGATCTCTCTTCCCCTTTCTTATCAAATTGTAGCCAGATAATCACTTGCTTCTGCTCCCCCCCTCTTGTATTGTAGCTTCTGATGTTACTCAAGGATTGATAATTAGTCCACTCCTGCTTCTCATCAACATGCTGCCCCTCTGCATCATCACTGGAAA
Source organism: Carcharhinus amblyrhynchos (assembly GCF_965287045.1). Classification (NCBI taxonomy): domain Eukaryota; kingdom Metazoa; phylum Chordata; class Chondrichthyes; order Carcharhiniformes; family Carcharhinidae; genus Carcharhinus; species Carcharhinus amblyrhynchos. The sequence goes on from NC_137347.1 coordinate 20,865,979, forward strand.
ATACAGGGTTAATTTTCACACTTACTGACTCAGTCAGTCATCTGGGACATAGGCTAGGCCCCAGGTGCAGCCCTGGATTGGGAGTTTCATAAAACCATGAGTTGTTGAATCATTGCCCCTGGGTTGAGTTGGGGGCGACAGAGGAGAAGGGAGAAAGGGGGGGGGGGGAGAGAGGAGAAAAGAGGGGGGGGGGGGGGGCGAGGGAGAGAGGAGAAAAGGAGGGGGGCAAGGGAGAGAGGAGAAAAGGAGGGGGGGCGAGGGAGAGAGGAGAAAAGGAGAAAAGGAGGGGGGCGAGGGAGAGAGGAGAAAAGGAGGGGGGCGAGGGAGAGAGGAGAAAAGGAGGGGGGCGAGGGAGAGAGGAGAAAAGGAGGGGGGCGAGGGAGAGAGGAGAAAAGGAGGGGGGCGAGGGAGAGAGGAGAAAAGGAGGGGGGCGAGGGAGAGAGGAGAAAAGGAGGGGGGCGAGGGAGAGAGGAGAAAAGGAGGGGGGCGAGGGAGAGAGGAGAAAAGGAGGGGGGCGAGGGAGAGAGGAGAAAAGGAGGGGGGCGAGGGAGAGAGGAGAAAAGGAGGGGGGCGAGGGAGAAAGAGGGAGAGGTTGCCCAGATCCCTCCGTACCACAGTTCTGTAATCTATTTAAATAGTATACTGTTTTTCTGTTCCTCCTGCCAAAGTAAATAGGTCCATTGATTCTGACATTATATTCTATCCTTTCCATTTTTTTGACCACTCACTCAACCTATCTATATCCCTTTGCAGACACTTTATGCCCTCTCCTACCTATCGCTATGCCACCAGCAAATTTGGCAGCTGCATATTCAGTCCCGTCATCCAAGTCATTGATATAGATTGTAAATAGTTAAGGCTTAGCACTGATCCCTTCGGCACTCCACTAGTTATACTTGCCAACCTGAAAATGATCCTCCATCCTGGGCAAGCAAATTAAGAGGGCTAATTATGCAGTGTAAATGGAGTACATCATTTCTGGAACTGATACATCCTTCTATTTATTCCAAGCTCCCCACAAATGATCCCCATCAAATACAAGGTGGGCGGTCTTAATATCAACATGCCCTTTAACTAGCTGATCAAATTCCAAAATATGCCTGGAAAATTCAAGTGCTAAATTTAAAAAAACAACCTAACATGTTCCTTTACCCACAAACAATATTCAAAAGTACAGAATCTGCACTTGCGCACACTACACTTCCCCCGCCACAGCGCATAACATGAGAGAGTATTGTCAAAACAAAATGTGTACAAGTGAATACTTACAGCAGCAATGGAGGGTTTTTTGCCATCTCCAGCTGGTGGATGTGTGACATCAGCTCCCAGGAATATCACAGGCTGCTGGAACACAGATGGTCTACAGACATAAAATGAAGAAATAGACAGTTTTTAAATGGTCTGTTCACAATCACAACAGATTTAACACAATTGTAGCCACAGTTTGTTTCTGGAAAATTTACTTATACATCATTTGCAGAATCTGGTCAGAATTTGAGTACTTGCAAGCTACTTAAATGTGCTGTAATGGTATTATTCTAATTCCAACATCCATCGTAATATAGAAAACCAAAGGTTGTGATTGAATGGAATATGTGGTAGATGTAATGTATAGCCTGCTGAAATTTAACTCCAGCATAAACATTTACTTCTGCAGGCACCAGTTTCATGCTGGTGTGACAAGAATCAGTAAATATAATCTGGATGAAAACCATACTATATGCTAGTGATATCAGAGTCATGTGAATTAGGTCACAGAGAAGGCAACCATCTTATGCGTGAAACAATGTAAATATTGAAAACGAACTCTTAACAATCTACAGCAAAAACACTAGTGAGAAGCTATCAATAACCGCATCCATTCTTTTTTTACTTCCAGTCAAAATGTGTTCTTGTATACATATTCAGGTGCTCCAACTCCTATCTCTATCTTCCCTTTCCCTTCGAATATTTGACATCACTGGCTGGAAGGGTATTAGTAGAAACATAGTTGTCTTAACTAGAAAACTCTCAATTGAAAAAGATCGATTTTAATGCCAGTAAGCGTTAAGAGAAGATCAACTACACTGTAAACCATGCTAACGGCCACTAATCTGCTGCCTGAGTAACTACCCTCTCATTCATGTGATTCTTGACTTTAAAACTTCCACTTCTACGATAGAGAAGATTATAAAATCACTATTGGGCTCAATTCAAGTTAAGTCCTTGAGTTATTTTGTCCTGTATTATATCTAGCAAGCCTAGTTCAAATTTCCTATTTAAGCATCATGGTTGTTGTAACTTAGTTACATATATAACCTTTATATCTTCTCTGTTTTTTCTCCACATGTCTGATTGTATGAGTTTCAGTTTCACAGGTGTGATTACAATCTCAGCCTTGTAACTATATTTCATGCATGGACTCAAGACAGTCAACGCTAGAAATTTGTACTTGTATCACAACCGAGCCAGAACCTGTCTTCACCCGTTTTCAGCAGGAATCACTGAATAGTGATCTGATGGAGAAACTTACGGTGATTTTTCCTAGGTGGGGATACTCAGGTTAATGGCCTCCTATTTGGAGGTCAGCATAGTCTCTACAACCAGAGGTGAAACTTGGATTCTTCCTGGTCTCTGTGCGTCATGTATTTATTCACCAAGTTAAAAAGATATCCCAATTGAATTTCTGACTGTACATCCACTGCCTCAAGTTACTCAGTGGAGAAACACAGCCATTGCTCCACCAAAATAATCTACATGACTGTGTGGTTCATTTAGCCCCAAGATGAGAAATATTAACTTGCACTTTAAACCATAAATCAATCTTCTGTCAATATGCCTGGACAAAATATGACAAAGCACAGCTTTTGCAGTACAGGAGACTTGAGTAGCATGCAACTCTATGACTGAAACCAGTAATTTTCTGGTCATAAAGTCAAAGCATACACCAGCATTACCAACAGAACAGCAAATCTCGCAAAAGGCAAAAAAAATTGACAAATCAAACAAATACAAATTACTCAGTAAATCAAGCTTAAACTTAATTCTTTTTGAGACTGAGTCATCCAAAACTCTGCTGGCTGCATTTTAACTCACAACTAATCTTGTTCCTCTTTGCATTCTGATCTACATTGGCTCATAGTGAAGTAATGCCTTGATTTTAAAATTCTCAGCTGGTTTTCAAATATCTCCATGGCTTCACCCATCCCTATCTTTTATTTCCTACAACTCCATAACTCTGAGATACCCATGCTCCTCTAATTTTGGCCTCTAGAGTGTCCTCAATTTTAACTGCTCCATTAGCGGCTTTGTCTTCAATTGCCTCGGCCATAAGCTCTGTAATATCCTCAGTACTACTCTCTATCCATCTTGCCTCCTTTAAGATACTCCTCAAAACCTACATTTTGATCATCTGACTTAATATCTTCTTATCTTGCTTGGTGTAATATTTTGTTTTATAATGTTCCTGTGAAAGGCCTTGAATACTTCAATACTTTAAAGGTGCTACACAAGTTGTTGTCGATCATTAACGCAGGACTGACGTTAAGCACAGTAAAAAAGAAATGCACTTGCCTTTGATGTGGTACCAGAATGTTGTTGATTCCACCTAGTTTCACATTGATTTTCAGGCAGAGGTTCGATAATGTCTGTGGAGACGTTTTAACAACATTCTTCACTTGAACACACTGAGTAGCCATTCCCAGAAGAGTATCTCCCACACGTTTCACCTCGGCTAAAAGAAAGGTGAATGCATTGAGATTTCTTCATTTTTTAACATCTGTTCCTTTTCAGCAAGTTAACTGCCGTTCCCCAAAAGAGGGCATTCAGATTATCTGTAACAAAGTTACCTGAATCTCCAGTCAACTGATCTTCTGTAGGAATAAAAGTTGTAGTGTGTGACAAGATAGATGGGAGATTTATTTCTAGCACTTCATGGCCAAGAATGTGAATACTCCACTTCACCAATCACTAATGCTCCTGGCTAAAACACCTTTATAATAAATTTGTGTAAACAGTAGGGGTTCTGGTGCCATTTTTATTAAATCTTAAACAGTATATGAAAAACATCCTATCTTAATTTGATTAGCTAAAAAATAGTGAATGCCTAGTGGTAAACAAAGTTTTCTCAATATGAACATTGAAAAAAACGATAGCGATTAAAATTTTGAAAGTTTAACACAACTGAGTAAACACCGGAAGAAAACTCCAGTATGCTGTTTCACTTATGCATTCTTCTAATACTCTGGAGCATCACTGCCTTTGCTCAGTTAGTCATGATGTGGATATGCTGGCGTTGGACTGGGGTAAACACAGTAAAAAGTCTGACAACACCAGGTTTAAGTCCAACCGATTTATTTGATAGTACACTCACTAGCTTTCGGGATTAGTCCCTTCGTCAGGTGAACGGAGAGTTCTGGCCTCAGACAGAGGATATAAAGCACAGACAGTTTACAGATTACTGATTAGAATGCAAATCTTTACACCTAACCTGCTGTTCAAGTCTTAAAGTGGCCAACGTGAGTGGAAGGAGCACTGATCACAGGTTAAAGAGATGTGTATTGTCTCCAGGCAGGACAGTAAGTGAGGTTTTGCAAACCCAGGCAAGTCACGGAGGTTACAGATAGTGCGACATGAACCCAAGATCCTTGTTGAGACCGTCCTCATGTGTGTGGAACTTGGCTATCAGTCTCTGCTCAGCGACTCTGCGCTGTTGTGAAGGCCGCCTTGGAGAATGCTTACCCGAAGGTCAGGGGCTGAATGCCCGTGACCACTGAAGTGTTCGCCAACCAGAAGGGAACAGTCTTGCCTGGTGACTGTCGAGCGATGTTCATTCATCTGTTGTCGTAGCGTCTGCATGGTCTCCCCAACGTACCATGCTTCGGGACATCCTTTCTTGCAACGTATCAGGTGGACAACGTTGGCCGAGTTGCAAGAGTATTTACCTTGTACCTGGTGGATGGTATTCTCACGTGTGATGATGTCATCCGTGTCGATGATCCAGCATGTCTTGCAGAGGTTGCTGTGGCAGAGTTGTGTGGTATTGTGGTCACTGTTCTCCTGAAGGCTGGGTAGTTTGCTGCGAACAATGGTCTGTTTGAGGTTGCGTGGTTGTCTGAAAGCAAGAAGTGGGGGTGTGCGGATGGCCCTGGCGAGATGTTCGTCTTCATCAATGATATGTTGAAGACTCCGGAGAAGATGTCGTAACTTCTCCGCTCCGGGGAAGTACTGGACGACGAAGGGTACTCTGTCCACTGTGTCCCGTGTTTGTATTCTGAGGAGATCGGTGCGGTTTTTTGCTGTGGTGCATCGGAACTGTTGATCGATGAGTTGAGTGCCATATTCTGTTCTTATGAGGGCATCTTTCAGCGTCTGGAGGTGTCTGTCACAATCTTCCTCATCTGAGCAAAGCCTGTGTATACGGAGGGCTTGTCCATAGGGGATGGCTTCTTTAACATGGTTAGGATGGAAGCCGGGGAAGTGGAGCATTGTGAGGTTGTCTGGGGGCTTGCGGTACAGTGAGGTGCTAAGGTAACTGTCCTTGATGGAGATGCATGTGTCCAAGAATGCAACTGATTCTGGGGAATAGTCCATGGTGAGTCTGATGGTGGGATGGAACTTGTTGATGTCCTCATAGTTGTTTCAGTGATTGTTCTCCATGAGGCCAAAGGAAGAAAATGTCATCGATGTATCTAGTGTATAGCATCAGTTGAAGATTCTGTCTGAGGCCAGAACTCTCCATTCACCTGACGAAGGGACTAACCCCGAAAGCTAGTGAGCGTACTATCAAATAAATCGGTTGGACTTAAACCTGGTGTTGTCAGACTTTTTACTTTGCTCAGTTAGCACAGTAGGAAGTCTCACAAGATCAGGTTAAAGTCCAACAGGTTATTTGGTAGCACAGCCACAAACTTTAGGAGCACTGCCCCGTCATCAGGTGAATGGGAGCTGTGTTCACAAACAGGGCATATATAGACACAAACTCAATTTACAAGATAATAGTTGGAATGAGAGTCTTTACAGGAAATCAAGTCTTAACAGTACAGACAATGTGAGTGGAGGGTTAAGCCTGTGCTTAAGAGAGGGTGAAGCCAGGCAACACTGCCTACCCTATGACAGCATGGGAGCCTACAAAAGACTCCAATAGGGTTTGTTTTTCAGGTTTCCTTCGTGGCAATTGCAGCAGCTGCTGCAGGATAAGACCCCACTCAAGAGTCTCAAATGATAGCGGGACAGGAATGTGGTCTGCTAGCCTGTGCCAGACTTAATTGGGGCAGAGTGGGAAGTTGGTGTGATCTCCAGCTGCCTAAGCAAATGCATTCTCCCAGCAACAAATTTGCCATGGAGAAGGGCATTAAATTCTGCCGACTGAGGCAATTGGTTGCAGAATTCATGGGACAAAGGTTGGGGGGGCTAAAATAAATCATGTTTGCTGTGTCTGATCATTCATAGCTGCTGGAAGTGCAGGTTAACCTAGAGTAAGAAGAAAAGCACGCATTACTGTGATGTTCAAAATGCTTGCTCTTACTCGCAGCCATGGCTTGCACACAATGACACTTGGATGAGGTGCTTCAGGGAAATTAATGGCCATGGAACTGTATATCAGGAAAGGATAAAAATCTTCAAATTAGAACAGGTAAGTGCAACTACAAATTTCAAGAATATTTTGTTACCGTAGACAGGCGTTTTTCCAGGTAGAATGACAATGACAAGCTGGAGTCCTGAATAGGTGTTCTTCAGATGCCTGAACATCGGCTCCACACTGTCAGCTCCCTGTGCATATTTACAGAAACATGGTTGGCCCTGAATAGGCATCCCTGCGTCTTTAGATATTTTCCGCAGCTGGTCAGTAAAACTCCTAAGAAGGCAGTTGTAAATTATTGTCAATTCAATGCAATTAAGACTGTAATTCTACAAATTTAAGGCTTTTCAAAGCAATTACTTTGTTTAGAAGTATCTAGCTGGAACTAAACATTTAAAGTCACAGGAAGCTTCATCTTACTTAAGTACTTCTTCTCTACATTGTCTTTGTGCTGCAAAACATGCTATCGCCCACATTTTGATTTCAACTCCGGTATGGAACTGTTTCCCTCGCATATCCCAAACACCATGACTTGGAGTAGCAACTGTTCGATTCTGCAGAGGGGAAGAAGTTGATTAAAAAAAATCATGTCAACCTCACTTTTTTCCAAAATGAAAATCTTATGCAATTCAAATATGTTCAGAATATGAAATGGCCAAATAATATTTATGCAACTTTCACAAACAGAAACACAAAATATAAAAAAGGTCTTTGCCAAATGATTCTGAATCTGTTCATCAATATAAAATTTTTAAAACATTATTCAAGAAGGTTTGAGCTATGTGCTTGGGCTGCTGACTTGAAATGTCTGTGCATAACTGGTGAGACGAGTATCAAACTATTGATGGGATTTGCATTTTAGATACACTTTTTCAACTGAAATATAGATAAGGCAGCAGTTTACAGTCAGAATGAAGGTGTGAACTTGGCAAAATAATTTACTTTTATTTGCTCATGTTTCAAAAACCACTTCCATATAGGCTACTCATCTTTCACCCATCAGCCTCCACACTCAACGGATTGTCCACTGCTTTTTCTGCCATCTGCAGCATGATGCCACGACCAACATTATATCATAGATGTTATCTGACCTGCTGAGTATTTCTGGCATTTTCATTTTTTATTTCGGATATCTAGCATCTACATTTACTTTTGCATTAATGTATTTCATTCACTGTGCTTTCAGAATCTTTCTCACTAACGTATATGCTGACTGTTCAATGTGATTAAAGCTTTTTACCAGAAAATTGGTTGATAATGCAAGCACAGAAGATCTGATGCTGTGTAACGAACATTGTACACTTGTATTTAACTTAAGATATTTTGAAACTACATCATGCTGCTCATTTAGCCACCCTTAGTTACTTACAGTCTGTAATCTGAAATGACTTGGTTCCACCTGTAAAACAAGATATTTCATCTCAGTATGTACCAGGAATATCATCACATAACTTGTTGAAAAATAGATTCAACACACATCCAAGATATCATTCACCCTCTGAACATTGTACATCAAGACACACTCACGTACTGGGCAAAGTGAATTTAAGGAATACACATAAACAAGGTACAAAATTTAACTCCAGCGTATATAACATTAGAATGTAATTTTACCTTGGCATATATTTTCTATTGCAGTCTTAAAGGTAAAAAAAAAGACTACTAGAAAAGTTACAGTCTTGCTCAAAGAGATTTTTAAAAGACTTGAATAATGGCTCATAATAACATAAGAAATAGGAGCAGGAGTAGGCCATCTAGCCCTTCGAGCCTGCCCCGCCATTCAATAAGATCATGGCTGATCTGTCGTGGCTCAGTTCCACTTTCCCGCCCTCTCCCCATAATCCTTAATCCCCTCTCTTATCAAAAACCCATCAACCCACGTCTTAAAAATATTTAGCGAGGCAGCCTCCACCACTTCAATGGGCAGAGAATTCCAGAGATTCACCACCCTTTAAGTGAAGAAGTTCCTCCTCAACTCCGTTCTAAACCGCCCCCCCCCCCTCCCACCTTTATCTTGAGGCCGTGCCCCCTAGTCCTACTGTCTTTTTTGAGTGGGAAGAGTCTCTCCACCTCTATCCTATCCATCCCATTCATCATCTTATACGTCTCAATGAGATCTCCTCTCATTCTTCTAAACTCTAACGAGTACAAGCCCAGTTTATTCAGCCTCTCCTCATAGCTCAACCCCCTCAACTCCGGTATCAGCCTAGTAAACCTCCTCTGCACTCCCTCCAAGGCCAAAATATCTTTGCGCAGGTGCGGCGCCCAAAAATGCACACAGTACTCCAGTTGCGCCCTCACCAATGCCCTATACAGCTGCAGCAAGACCTCCCTACTTTTATATTCAATCCCCTTCGCTATGAAGGCCAGCATCCCATTCGCCTTCCTGACCACCTGCTGCACCTGCAAGCTGGGTTTTTGCGACTCATGCACAAGGACCCCGAGGTCCCTCTGCACCGTCGCCTGCTGCAGTTTTTTGCCCCGTAAGTAATAGTCCTTCCGACCATTCTTCCTACCAAAGTGGACCACTTCACACTTGCCAACATTAAATTCCATTTGCCATTTCCTGGCCCATTCGCCCAGCCTATCTAGATCCTTCTGCAGACTCTCCACACCCTCCGCACAATTTGCCGTTCCCCCAATCTTGGTGTCATCAGCAAATTTCGACACCCTACACTCGGTTCCCTCCTCCAGATCATCTATATAAATGGTAAAAAGCTGAGGCCCCAGCACCGACCCCTGGGGCACTCCACTAGTCACCATCCGCCAATCCGAATAGCACCCGTTGACCCCCACTCTCTGCCTCCTATTTGACAACCAATCCTCTATCCACTCTTCATAGGTCAAGATAAATCACAGACGATTATGCAGTTCAATACAATTTAATTATTGGCATATTCCTGGTGTATTTGTTTATTTTATTATAGTTTTGGGCTTCAGTGTACAAAATTGGATTTTGCACATCACAAGGTACAAAATGCAAGAAAAGTCACCTCAAGAGGTCATGGATTATTTGCAGACATGAATTCTAAAGTAGTCCCAGGACAATTACGACAGGAACTATGTTACCATTATAATTTTTATGTTATTAAATTTTGTCCTGTCACAAGGGCGGCACAATGGTTAGCTTCATGGCACCAGGAACACTGGGTTCGATTCCCTGCTTGGGTCACTGTCAGTGTGGAGTTTGTACATTCTCCCTGTGTCTGCATGGGTTATCTCCAGGTGCTCCGGGTACCTCCCAGTCTAAAGACGTGCGGGTTACGTGGATTGGCCATGCTAAACGGCCCCTTAGTGTCAGGGGTTCTAGCTAGGGTAAATTGCATGGGGTTATGGGGATAGGGCCTGGGTGGGATTATGGTCAGTGCAGACTCAATGGGCCAAATGGCCTCCTTCTGCACTATAGGATTTTAATTTAATCAGATGGGAAGAATCAATAATTATATCAACCCTTATGTAATTGAAATAATTGGGTGGCACTTTGAAGAGCCAACTAGTTGACAGGTGGGCCTTCCTTGGGTTTGTGCCTAGAAATCCTCACTCAAAGAAAATTTCCTATTTTAACAACCACAACCACATCACCAGATGGAGGGCTTTTCTCTCAAATTTTTGAAGTGTTAAAAACTGTGACACTGCCATCTTGTCAGGGGATTCTGTGGAGACTTAAAGGGAAAGAGCAAATAAATACAAAATGTGAAATTACAATTAAAAAAACAAAAATAGTGAACTTTAAGGGATTAATACAGTCACATTTTTTACCTCAACAGAATTCTTAAGTAAATTTCGCATTTGATTCCCTTCCCCAAAGTAAATAGTGGTTCAAATATTTTACAAACAAAATCATTTAAGACTGCGCAGTTCTTCGAGAACAGTCACCATGTTCAATAGAGTACTTCATTATCCTGAGTTGTACCAATACAGAGCCATGGAGCTGGAAAGCATGGTTATCAGAGAATTGATAAGAACATAATAAGAACATAAGAAATAGGAGCAGGAGTAGGCCATCCAGCCCTTCGAGCCTGCCCCGCCATTCAATAAGATCATGGCTGATCTGTCGTGGCTCAGTTCCACTTTCCCGCCCTCTCCCCATAACCCTTAATCCCCTCTCCTATCAAAAACCCATCAACCCGCGTCTTAAAAATATTTAGCGAGGCAGCCTCCACGACTTCAATGGGCAGAGAATTCCAGAGATTCACCACCCTTTGAGTGAAGAAGTTCCTCCTCAACTCCGTTCTAAACCGCCCCCCTTTTATCTTGAGGCTGTGCCCCCTAGTCCTATTGTCTTTTTTGAGTGGGAAGAGTCTTTCCACCTCTATCCTATCCATCCCATTCATCATCTTATACGTCTCAATGAGATCTCCTCTCATTCTTCTAAACTCTAACGAGTACAAGCCCAGTTTATTCAGCCTCTCCTCATAGCTCAACCCCCTCAACTCCGGTATCTGCCTAGTAAACCTCCTCTGCACTCCCTCCAAGGCCAAAATATCTTTGCGCAGGTGCGGCGCCCAAAAATGCACACAGTACTCCAGTTGCGCCCTCACCAATGCCCTATACAGCTGCAGCAAGACCTCCCTACTTATATATTCAATCCCCTTCGCTATGAAGGCCAGCATCCCATTCGCCTTCCTGACCACCTGCTGCACCTGCAAGCTGGGTTTTTGCGACTCATGCACAAGGACCCCGAGGTCCCTCTGCACCGTCGCCTGCTGCAGTTCTTTGCCCCGTAAGTAATAGTCCTTCCTACCATTCTTCCTACCAAAGTGGACCACTTCACACTTGCCAACATTAAATTCCATTTGCCATTTCCTGGCCCATTCGCCCAGCCTATCTAGATCCTTCTGCAGACTCTCCACACCCTCCGCACAATTTGCCGTTCCACCAATCTTGGTGTCATCAGCAAATTTCGACACCCTACACTCGGTTCCCTCCTCCAGATCATCTATATAAATGGTAAAAAGCTGAGGCCCCAGCACCGACCCCTGGGGCACTCCACTAGTCACCATCCGCCAATCCGAATAGCACCCGTTGACCCCTACTCTCTGCCTCCTATTTGACAACCAATCCTCTATCCACGCTAACACCCTACCCCCAACTCCATGTCCCTCGACCTTCTGCAATAACCTCTTGTGAGGCACTTTGTCAAACGCCTTCTGAAAATCTAGAAAGACCACATCCACCGGCTCTCCTCTATCCACCGCCCTAGACACATCCTCATAGAACTCCAGTAAATTTGTCAGACACGACTTCCCTTTAATGAAACCGTGCTGCGTCTGCTCTATCAAGCAATTCCCTTCAAGATGCCTCGCAATTTCCTCCTTAATGACAGATTCTAACATTTTACCCACCACAGACGTTAAACTAACCGGCCTATAATTCCCCGCCTTTTGCCTGGCACCCTTCTTAAACAACGGCGTAACATTAGCCGTTTTCCAATCATCCGGCACTTCCCCGGAATCCAGCGACGTTTGGAAAATAACCACCAAGGCATCCACAATCACCTCCGCCATTTCTTTCAGAACCCTCAGATGCATTCCATCCGGTCCTGGGGACTTGTCCACAATCAGCCCCTCCAGTCTGTCGAGCACCGCCTTTCTAGTAACAGTAATGTCATTAAGACCCTCCAGTCCTACCACCTTTCCATCGCTAACACTCGGCAAATTATTCACGTCCTCCTCCGTGAAGACAGAAACAAAAAAGTTAATCAATACCTTAGCCATATCCCCATCCCCTACCACTAGCTCCCCTTTCTCATCCTCTAAAGGACCAACATTCACCCTAGCCAGCCTCTTCCTTTTTATATATTTATAAAAACTCTTGCTATCCTTTTTTATATTAAGCGCTAGCCCAGCTTCATAGTTTCTCCTACCCTTCCTTATCAACTTCTTTGTCAATCTTTGTTGACATTTAAACCTTTCCCAATCCTCTTCTCGCCCACTACTCTTAGCTACTCTAAATTCCTCCGCTTTTAGTTTAACACTTTCCTTCACCTCCTTCGTTATCCACGGCTTATTACCTCTCCTCCTACGGTCCTTTTTGACCATTGGAATAAATTTCCGTTGAGCACCAAGAAAGATCTCCTTAAAGATCCTCCACTGCTCCTCAACAGACCCTCCCTCCAACGCGCTCTCCCAGTCCACATTCGCCAATTCTTCTCTCATCCTACCGTATTCCCCTCTATTCAAACAAAGAAACAAAGGACGCGTGTCCGGGAACCCACTTTCTCCTCCTCCATCTGCACCAGAAACTCCACCATACAATGATCACTCTCCCCAAGAGGATCCTTCACCACAAGGTCCCTAATTCTACCCGCTTCATTACATAGCACCAGATCCAAGATAGCTCGCTCCCTCGTCGGCTCCAACACACACTGTTCGAGGAAACTATCCCGGCAGCATTCCAAGAACTCTTCCTCGAGCCCCCCACGTCCAACATGGGTCGACCAATCAATATGCAGATTGAAATCCCCCATAACTACGGCCATCCCATTCCTGCACGCCGCACTTATTTGCGCGTTAACAGCCCGCTCCACCTCCAGATCATTATTCAGGGGCCTATAGACGACACCCACCAGCGTCTTCCTCCCTTTGCTGTTCCTAATCTCCACCCACAACGATTCTACCCTTTCCTCCTTTGCTCCAAATATCATCCCTTGCTACCACCGTGATGCTATCCTTAATCAGCAGAGCTACGCCCCCCCCTTTTACCTCCTGCCTATCCTTCCTAAACACTTGATAGCCCTGTACATTCAGCTCCCAGTCCCTGTCACCCTGCAGCCATGTCTCTGTAATGGCAACCAGATCGTATCCATTTGTGTCGATCTGCGCCATCAGCTCATCCACTTTATTCCGAATGCTTCATGCATTCAGATAAAGTGCTTTCAACCCATCCTTCACCTGGACCCTATTTGCCGGAACGCCACCAACCATACTCACGCCCCCTACTCCCTCTATTATTGGGACATCCTCGGCCTCTTCCCTTACCTGTACCCTCTCCTTAACTTTAGACCTCGTAAGGTCACCTACCCTCGCACCCCCCCCCCAATTAGTTTAAAAGCCCTGTCTACAGTCCTCTTTACTCGATTCGCCAGCACTCTGGTCCCAGCACGGTTCAGACCAACCCCATCCCGCCCGAACATGTCCCACCTACCCCAATACTGGTGCCAATGCCCCATAAATTCAAACCCATTCCTCCCACACCAATCCCTGAGCCACCCATTCACTTCCTTAATCCTGTCAACCCTACGCCCATCTGCACACGGTTCAGGCAGTAGCCCAGAGATAACCACCTTGTCGGTTCTACTTTTTAATTCCATTCCCAGCTTTTCATACTCCCTCCCCAGATCCTCAGTTCGCATTTTGCCTACGTCGTTGGCACCCACATGTACCACAATGACCAGATTCTCACCCTCCCACTCCAGGTTCCTCTGCAGCCCAGATGAGACATCCCGGACCCGAGCACCAGGCAGACAACACACCCTTCTGTGCACTTTGTCATTGTGACAAAGGACAGTGTCAATACCCTTCACCCCACTATCCCCAATCACTACTACGTTCCTTTTCCTCTTCTCTTTGCCTATGTCCTGCTGCAGCACTGTACCATGTGCAGTTTGCTCATCAACCTCACCGCCCTCGTTCTCGTCCAGCCTGGAAGCAAGAACCTCAAACCTGTTATGCAGATTAAGAGGCTGAGGCCTCCGCTCCTCACCCCCCTTCCTCCTCCCAGCAGCCCCCTCTTGTCCCTGACCCTTAGAGTTAGCCAGTCTAGGGGGGGTGGATGTCACTTGCACCCCATTGACAATGGCACCATCTCTCCCCCTGATGAGCCTCAGTGTCTGTAGCTCAGAGGCCAGCTCATTTACCCTGAGCTGGAGCTCCTCTAGCAACCTGCACTTACTGCAGACATGGTCACTGGGATGAACCCTAGGGTCCATCAGTTCCCATATCATACAGAAACCACACATCACATGCCCCTCCATTATTCACTGTAGTAGTTTTGAAAAAATTTTTTTGTTTTTTTTGTTTTTCGAACGAACTCACCTGGCCTTTTTTCCTTCCAGCCCTTTTTGATATTAAGCCCTAGTAGCTCACTCTGCTTCCCACTCACTCCGCTGCTCGCTGTCTACACCAGGCCTCCTTTTAAACCTGGCGCTGATTTAAAGCTGATGGCCCACAACTGCCTGCTAACCACTCCCTCAGAATTCTTAAAGCAGTAAATACAATAAATAAATGCTTTAAAAAGTTCTACAAAGAACAAAGTGCTTTAAACTTAATTTAAACAGGTTTTTAACAGGTAAAATCTTAGCTCTCTCTCTGTTCCTTCACTCGTCTGCTCCAGCAAACAATGGAAGGCTTCACCTTGTGGTCAGTTGATATATTGATGAGCAAACAAATATGAGGAATCTTTGGCCATTGAGTAATGTACCAAATCATAAACGCACAGAAATCAAATTCACTAGCAAGTTCAGTTTACAGCATTGCTGTATTTGATGCCCATCACCAGATAATGTTGGCAGTATAAAATATACTTATTAGTCACAAGTAAGGCTTACATTAACACTGCAATAAATTTACTGTGAAATTCTCCTAGATAATATAAAACGCTAACATTCCGAACTTTAGAAACAATTATTTTCCAATGGCTCGGGATCAAATAAAATTGTTAACTCATTATAGCATTTACAAGCATACGACTTACTCTCCCTCCATATTGCAGCATGGGAGCTGGAAGCACACGCCCGGTTACATGAGCCATCTCGTCTCTCACTTTAAACTGAAACTCCTGAACAAAAGGGTCATCGTCGTAGTTTGCACTTTTTACCTAAAAAGAAAAATAATGAAATACTCATCAAAGGGCAAAACTAAATGTTTTGAGAGTATGTATAATAAAAAGACCAAAAGTAAGGTGGTCGATTATTTGAATGCAGTTGAGAGAGATTAATGGGACAAGGACACAGGGGGAAAAATTCAGTTGAAGGTTAAAATCACCATTAGGTGTCATGGCCTGGAGCTTAAGACTGGATGGGAGGGGGATTTTGACGTGCAAATTCAGAAATTTGAGGAAGGTGGTTGTGGTAGGGCAAAGGGATGATGAATATTTTACAAGAAGTGCTTGGATGTGGAGAAGCCAAAGCAAGGCCAAGGAGATTACCCTATGACAAGAGGTTGAGTAAATTGTGTATATATTCTCTGGAGTTCGGAAGAATGGAAGGTGATCTCATTAAAGTTAAAGTTTATTTATTAGTCAGAAGTAAGGCTTACATTAACACTGCAATGAAGTTACTGTGAAATTCCCCTAGTCATCACACTCTGGCACCTGTTCAGATCAATGCACCTAACTAGCATGTGTTTTAAACTGTGGGAGGAAACTAGAGCACCCGGAGGAAGCTCACGCAGACATGGGAAGAATGTGCAGACTCCACACAGATAGTGACCCAAGCCAGGAATCGAACCCAGGTCCTTGGCGCTGTGAGGTAGCAGTGCTAATCACTGTGCCACTGCACTGTCTGTATAACATATAGGATTCAGAAAGGGCTTGACAGGGTATGTACAGAGATTGTTTCCTCTAGCTGGGGAATCCAAAACATGGGGGCACACTCGCAGGATTAGGAGACCATTGCTTAGGACTGAGGCAAGAAGCAATTTCTTCCCTGAAAGAGTTCTGAATCTTCCAAACTCTTGGTCCCAAAGGTTGTGGACGCTTCATTGTTGTATATATTTAAGGCTGAATTAGATAGATTGTTGGTTTTTCAAGGAATCAAGGGATATGAAGAGAGGGCAAGAAACTGCAGTTGATGCTAAAGATCAGCTATGATTGTATTGAACGATGAAGCAGGCTCAACTCCTGCTCCTATTTCTTATGTTGTTAACGTGAATTCTAGACATGAGTATCAAATTACCACCACAGAAAATTGAAAATGCTGCTGTAATCACCACGTTTTCGTGAATATATCAAAATGTATTTCTTCAATGAAATGCAGAGCTAGGATTGTGCCAAACTAAAGAATTCCAGTGTGTAAACTATCCCACCTAATACATTGAAATTACAGGTAGTTATAACAGAAATCTGGATTACATGCAGAAATAATCCAACACTCACTAGCTTACTGATCTCCTCCTGTCTGTCAGGTGCTGACCGTGCTGTTGCTTTAATCATTGTTGAAGTTTGATTGTCTGTCAGTTTCTTGATACAACGCTGTCCCGCGACAATGTTACACACCTAATCAAAAGTGGAACGTCAGTGGAAACACAAAAAGCAATTTTCCCACGTCATTAATATTTACATACTAGAACTATCATTTCACAGCAATAACCAATTTGGTGCAGGTACTCAATTGAAATGTCACCATTATAACTATATGCAGGTAATGTTAAAGATTGTGGTAGAATTACGATCACGATTCACTACACTTTAAAGAAATATGCTTTGCAGATAGGATTTATACAATGCTACTAAAATAAAACATTAAACATGACTGACTGATATCTTTGACAAAACCATTGTGTCTAATGCCTGAAAACTGATATCTATTTGCACCCGAGTGTCTACTGACATCAAAATATATAGCTATACTATTCAATGTGATTTTAAACTAAATTCTGCTCATATTTGCAAAATAAATACTGACTATAGTGAGTTACCGGAATTAATAAACATTGTCCTTTGGGTTCCAAAACTGACTTGCAGGTCAAACAACAGAATTTTGGGATTATGAGAGAACTACATAAAGAGATGCGAGAGCCAGGTGTTTACAGATAAAACCCAAAAGTGATTTTGTTGATTGGTTGGTAAATATAGGCATTTCCACACCTGCACAGAGAAAACTGGTTAGTGACAGGTGAGAAAAAAAGTTCAAGATACGTCAGTGCAGCTCGGCCATGTGGAATGTGCATCCTTCAGGATGTGAGAGGTTGTGCAGGCACAAAGTGCCCTCGATGACTACATCTGCGGGAAGTGTCATCAGTTATAGAAACATGAGCTCTGGGTCACATAACTAGAGTGGCGTCTGGAGTCACTGTGGTGCATTCACAAGGCTGAGAATTGTATAGGTAGTATGTTTAGAGAGATGGTTACATCACAGCTAAGAAACACATTGGCGGAGAGGGACTGGGTGACTGCCAGAGAATCTAGAGGAAATAGGCAGGTAGTGCAGGAATTCAAGGGACAGTACAAAATAAGGGATGAAACTCTAAATGATCTGCAGGAATGCATGTACATATATATACAAATTATTGAAGGTGGTAGGACATATTGGAAGAGCAGTTAATAAAGCATATAGTAAACTAGATTTGATTACTCTTGTACTCAATGCCCCTATTAAAGAGGTCGTTGAACTAGTATAAGACACTGGTTGGGTCTCATCTGGGTGCCATACCTGAGGACGGGATGTGAAGGCATTGGAGAGACTGCAGCAGAGATTCACAACAGGGATAAGCAACTGTAGCTATGAGGATAGACTGGAGAGGTTGGGTCTGTTTTTGGAGAAAAGAGGCCAAGAGAAGACTTGATAGAGGTATTCAAGATCCTGAAAGGTATGGACAGGGTACATCAAGAAATAGAAGGCACAAATTCAAAATAATGGGCAATAGGAGTAGAAGTGATGTGAGGAAAAAAGTTTTTCACCCAGAGGGTGAAATTAGAGAGAATCTAGAATGAACTTCCTGGGAGGGTATTGAAGGCAGGTTTGAATGAGGTATTCAAAAGGAAATTGAATTGTTACCTGAAAAGAAAGATGTGCATGGTTATGGAGATAAGAAAGAACATAATGTTATTTCACAGAGCCAGTTCACATTTGATGGGTCAAATGGCCTCCTTCCGCACTGTAAAGATTCTGTGATTACGTTTCTGTGATTCTGATACTTCCTAACACTGTAACCCACAACGACAGACAGGATTTTCATGATTATTTCTCAATAAGCACGTTTTCCAATTACACTTCAAGAAACATGAAAAAAAACAGTCCATTTGTCACAGTGGCTCTCCTTTTGTTTTTAATGCAGTACTGAGAAAGAACTGAACTCTCAGTACTATACTATTGCAGGTGTCAATTTTGGTTTAGATGCTAATCAAAAGCCCCGACTGCCTTCTCAGATAAACTTGAAGGTTCCAGGCCACTACTAGAAGATGGCCAGGGGAATGCTCCTTGATAACCTGGCCTGTATTCAACGCTCAATCAACATTTCTGAAAAAAGGATTATCTGACATTTATCTCATTGCTGTTTGTGGGACGTTGCCACGTGCAGACTTCCTATATTATCATAACGACAACCGTTCATTAGCTGTAAAGTGTTTTGAGCCATTGAGGTTTTGAAAGGCAGTACATAAATGCAAATATTCCTCCTTCACAGTCTGTCCAACCTCTACCTCAACCAACTGGAAAGGACAAATATTTGTTGATCTTCAAAAATTCATTCAGGAAAATATTCCAATCATAATCTAGATATTTACATGACCAACCTGATGCAAAAAGAGCAAATTACAAATTTAATTTCAGCTTCAGTTTCTTGTAAGGTGCAAATAATTGCACACATGTACAAAAATAGGTATTAAACAGGTATTCGGGGCAGCATGGTGGCACAGTGGTTAGCACTGTCGCCTTACAGCGCCAGGGACCTGGGTTTGATTCCTGGCTTCCTCCCACGGTTCAGAGGTGTGCGGGTTAGATGAATTGGCCATGCTAAATCGCCCCTTAGTGTCAGGGGACTAGCTAGGGTAAATGCATGGGGTTATGGGGATCAGGGCTGGGTGGGATGTGGTCAGTGCAGGCTCAATGGGCCGAATGGTCTCCTTCTGTACTGTAGGATTCTAAACTTGGGTATAGACAGTTGAACAATTTGAAGCAACAATATTTGAACATACTCTCTTGCTATATGTTATGTACATATAGAATACAATGTATTACTCATTGAAGGTTTATAATAAATAAACATTGTTATATATATGTGAATGCTGGTTCATTATATAAAAGGGGAGAACTACTATAGCAATACTTCACTATGTTAAACACACAAATCCAGCAGCTAAATTTAAACTCCATGAATACCTTCTGATGTATTAGTGAATAAGACACCATTCTGTTGTATTATATTAGATCAGAAAGTCTTTGGCTTGCAGTTAGGCCTCAGCACTGCTGATCTAGATAACAGTTGACAGCAATTAACCAGACGTCCAGTCTGGCTGCAACTCAAATTTCTGTTACAGCCGGTAAGATACAATCACCATCAAGGCTCATACACAAATTGCCTCTGAGGTGAGGTACCAGAGGGTTGCTGATTTGTTTGGAACAGTTTCTGGCCTTGAAAGAAGGAAGAAAATTGAAAATTTTTCCCCCCATATCCAAGTTTGTAGAAACTCTATTAAATAAGCATTAAATGCCACAGCTTCTATTGATATAGCAGAACGAAGTTACCCAAGTTTAATTACCCATAGTCTAAGTCTCTATGCTATTGGATGATTGCACATTTTTAATTAAAGATTTGGAGATTCAAGGAGATTTCATTTACATAATTAAAAACTCAGCATTCAAGTGCACAATGGCACTCCAATGAATCCAAAGTTTATACTATATTCACTAAATTTCACGAGTAAGAATGATTCCCTTGCATTCATCCCTCACCTCAAGTGGCAGGTAGGTGTGCTTCTGTTCCTGTCCCACCTGTAAACAGGGTAAGTGTGGGTACTTTAGCTGAAGGTTGTATTTCTGTTTGAAATATTGCGCTACAGTGCACTCCACAGTCTGTCCACTTTCCAGCTGCAAGGGAAACCTGGAAAGCAACAGAATAATGTTCAGTACTGGTTTGCAGCTAAGTCATGGATCAGGTAATATATGACTGGCAGAAATCAATGTAAAACACAACCAAACCATGGGTGGAATTCTCCCAAAAAAATTCTGTGTCAAATTCGCGTGAAAACTGGAGTGATTCACGCGGGTTTGTTCAGTGGGAGTTTAGACAAGAATCTCGCACATTCTGTGCACTGCAGAAGCCACCAGCTTGTGTATGATTAAATTTCAGGGGGTGGGGAATATTCCCACAGGAGAGATTGAAATTAGCAGACCGAGCAGGCCATTGCGCATGTGCCGATCTGTCAGTGCCAAAATCGGTGCATGCGCAGTAGCCCCGCACTGAATCTCACCGATTGCTGGCCAGTCCTGTGAGCCCCACAACGCTGGCTTGCCATTCTCCCTACTGCCCAGCCGTTGCCTTGACCATTCCCAGACCCAGCCCTGACTCCTACCACCCTATGATCTCCAGTACTCTCTCCTCCAGTCTCCCCCACCCTGACTGATCCCAGCTGCAGAATAGCAGTGGCACCCTCCAACTCTACTGAAAGCCCCCCAGGCCCTGCCTATCAGGCCTCACCCCCACAGGCCCTGTCCCCACATGCCCCTCCCACTTGGCACTGCCCCATGCCTGACTGGCAGTCCCAAGGTGCCCTCTGGGTATTGGCACTTTGCCTCAGGCAGTGTCAGGGGCACTGGCTGGCACCGTCAGGGTGCCCATGCCCAGGGGACATCACCAACCCCCTGGGGGGTCCTGATTGCCCTCCCCTTCACTCCAGTGGGGTGAGGCCACTAGTTCACTGAATATGGGGAGCCAGTGTAATTCCCACTGGAGTGAAACACTCTGGTGAGGAGGGAAAGGCTCGTGGGCCCGGAGACTTCAGTCTCACTAATTTCATTTAAATTATATGTAAATAATCATGGTCTGTGCCTCTCCTCACCGATTTCCGGCACAAAGCAGATGCTGCTGGAAATCCAGTGCTGGGAGACTCAAATGTGCACAAACATTGGCTGCCGCGGGATTTTCCTGGCCCGCTGCACTAACTTTTAGCACCATGGGATTGGACAATGTTGGCCCATATTTCCACACTTAATGAAGTTAATGAATTTCAATCTTAATTTGCATAATCTATATGCATAAAATAAGATTTGCACAGCTGTGGCCTTCAGATTGACCCCACTACATCAATATTCCAAATTGGTCTTTTAGTGCCAACCAAAATCCTCAGTGATCAGATTAACAGAATGCCAAAATTTGAGGAAAACTTGTTATTTAGAATAGAGGTACTCGTATGGCTATTTTGTACCATCTTTGTATATTCAAAAATGCACTTAAACTGCTGCCATATGATATTTCCAATCCTTTTTCTATTGAAAGGAAATGATTCATTTCAATTTCCTGTTTTACAATTATAATATCCCATGAATTATGGCAAGTTAGCATGGGAACAGTGGAAAAGTCCAGAAATGGCACAACTGATATACAATTGTGTGCCTCTAAAAATATTACCCCGACTACTTAGATTGCAACAGTTCTCGGTTTCATTTTCACACTTGCATAGCTTTTTTTATTCAAGTCTTCCTCATTCCTCAAACTCATCTAACTTGTGCCAATCTTTCTCCCAACGTTTGTTGTGTTTATTAAGATGAGTGAGGACTGCTACTGCTGTTAGAGACGGCACCATTTTTGGCACTGCACATCAATAGGCATTCCTCCTTCAGAAAATGCACGAACACGGAGAGAGTGCAGAGGAGATTTACCATGATGCTGCCTGGTTTGGAGGGTAGGTTTTATGAGGAAAGGTTGAGAGAGCTGGGGCTTTTCCCTTTAGAGCGGAGGATGACAGGTGACTTAATAGAGGTTTACAATATGATGAGGGGGATAGATAGAGTGGACATGCAGACACTATTTCCTTGGGTGGATGTAGCTGTTACTAGGGGGCATAACTATAAGGTTCATGGTGAGAGATATAGGAGGGATGTCCGAAGTAGATTCTTCACTCAGTGGTTGGAGTGTGGAATACACTGCCTGCTGTGATAGTGGAGTCGAACACTTTAGGAACTTTCAAGCAGTTATTGGATAGGCACGTGGAGCACACCAGAATTATAGGGAGAGGACTTGCTTGATCTTGGGTTTGGGCATAGCTCGGAACAACACTGAGGGCCGAAGGGCCTGTACTGTGCTGCACTGTTCTATGTTCTATTAATCAATCCATAACCCCAACCTCAGAGCAGGAATCTAAACCAATGTGAATGCTACATTTTTTTCAAGTTATTACACCTGGTGCCCTTACAGCTTCGAGTGGAATGCCAATTGATGAACAGTTTCGTACTGTGCCACCACATCCACCAAAAAATGAACTGTCATTTCAACTAACTGCAACTAGCAAAGAGTTGTCTTTATCTAATCATTGGATAACATCCAGAAAAAAAGTTCCTACATTCTCAAGCGTCTTTGTGAATCTAGCCTTTTCTTCCAATTTCACATCAAAAATTAAACATCCTTATAATCCTTACTTTGTACAGCAATAATTATGCAAGAAACTGGATCATTAAGAATGGCAAACCATACGAGTTTCTCTAGTGTTTCAAGGGCTATGATTAAATTGATTGTGTGCTTGCCAATATGAAATACTACGCTCTTAATAACCTTTCTCCCTATAAACATTAAGTTTCATTTGTACATGTGACTTTACTCAGCATATATGGCAATTACAATAAAATAATTTATAACTTCTTACAAAGGTTGAACAAGAGCTATACATTTCTTAGAAAAGACAGATATAATCTTCTGAAGTTTGCAACGGCATTTGAACATAAAGTAGCAAGAAATAAAATCTGGTGCATCGAAAGATGTTTAATATTGTGGCATTGTTATGAGTATATAAAGCAAAGATCACTTCTAGCCATGAGGGGATGACTCCGACCCACAATAATGACTGGAGACCCAGAAAGGAAATGCTAATGGGCAAAAGTGACCACTTCGAAAGGAAACTGATCAAGATCTCTGGTAATATCATTGATGATGGTGGCTCCATAGTAAACAGAAGATGGTGTAGCCCCAAAATGACCTATGTGCTGCCTAATCCCATGGAATGTAATAGGTTGAAGAATCTGACACTCCTATAAATGTGATTTCTTGCACTTGGAAAGCTCAGGCACAGCTATCAAGCCTGTGTAATTTCACTACTCCCGTTATTTGCCATAGAAATACTGAAGAACCCATGCAATGTTCCCACTAGGCAGTGTTTTAAAATGGTTAAGAAGCGATAGAGATCCATCCCAAGGTTCTGTCTAATAGTAAAGGAATACTTGTATTGAAACATTCAAAGGATGAAGTCTGAACAGACCATAAGAACAGTAGTAGTAGGAGCAGGAGTAGACCATCTAGCCCTTCGAGCCTGCCCCGCCATTCAATAAGATCATGGCTGATCTGAAGTGGCTCAGTTCCACTTTCCCGCTTTTTCCCCATAACCCTTAATTCCCTTGCCTACCAAAAACCTATCTACCCGTGTCTTAAATATATTTAGCAAGGTAGCCTCCACCACTTCAACAGGCAGAGAATTCCAGAGATTCACCACCCTTTGAGTGAAGAAGTTCCTCCTCAACTCCGTTCTAAACTGCTCCCCCTTTATCTTGAGGCTGTGCCCTCTAGTCCTGCTGCCCTTTCTGAGCAGGAAGAACCTCTCTACCTCTACCCCATCCATCCCTTTCATTATCTTATACGTCTCTATAAGATCCCCCCTCATCTCATCTGAGTTCAGACCCAGTCTATTTAGTCTCTCTTCATAGTCCAACCCCCTCATCTCCGGTATCAGCCTAGTGAACCTCCTGTGCACACCCTCCAAGGCCAAAATATCCTTGCGCAAGTGCAGCGACCAAAACTGCACACAGTACTCCAGCTGTGGCCTCACCAATGCCCTGTACAGTTGCCGCAAGACCTCCCTGCTTTTATATTCTATTCCCCTCGCTATAAAGGCCAGCATCCCATTTGCCTTCTTGATCACCTGCTGCACCTGCAGACTGGGTTTTTGCGACTCATGCACAAGGACCCCCCGATCCCTCTTCACCGTAGCATGCTGCAGCTTTTCGCCCTTTAAATAGTAATCCCTCCTACTATTATTCCTGCCGAAGTGGATAACCTCATACCATCATTTATAAAAGAAAGGCTTTTCAAGAAAAGCACTCCTGCTTGATTTTTCAGCACTTGTAATTATTTATTACTTACGTCTGATGGCTGGCTGGCCGCCTGGTAACATTGCACACACGGTACTTTCTCCTCATAGGTCCACAGTGAGTTACTTCAACCTTCAATCCTGTGAGAAGTTTGTCAGGAGAAGGCAAAAAGGGCAACTGTTACAAACCAATTTAACTGTAAACTCAATATTGGAAAATAGATTGACTGCTAATAGGTCAAACTTCAAATGAATGCCAATGAATGAAAAAACTGTGTACATATTTCCCTTATTCCACTTCACTCCTTTGTGGGTCACACCCTCACCCATTAAAACACTTCCATGGTTATTTAGTGAATGTGAAATATTCAGGAAAGAATAATCTGTCAATCAATCCAACATTGTTAATTCCATAAATGCTGCCATTTTCAGGAAAATTCAACAATTGCCTACATAAAACGGCATGTCTATATTCATCTAAATGCATTCAATACTAGATATTCCCCATACACACCTTCATTTTAGCATCCTCCTGAATAATGATAATTTTGGTTCTGCAATCTCTTTTGGAGTTGCTCCAGTTATGCAGATAAGAACTATTTATCTGCAGCATTTCGTTAATTGAGGCAGGAAAACAGAATATAACTGGCACATTCATATTAACTCAAACAGGCTGAAATTATAATCCACATTAAATACAACTCTAGAACACACCAAACTAAAAGCCACTGTTTGTGTATGGATTTTCAGAAGACAGTCAATATAGTGACACAAAGACAGCTTATTACAAAACTTCAGACATGATATAAAAGGAAGTGTAGAAAATAGGCGGTATGTTGGCTGATAAACAAAAAAGCAGAATACTAGAGTTAATAGATGCTACTTGATTGGGTGATGGGCTGGAAGTACTGTACTCATGGGTTAGTATTCAGTCCACTTCAGCTTTAAAAAAAACACATGAATTTGCTTTGGTATTGGGAGGGTCATATTGAAATGATAAAGAACTTGGGGGAATGGGGTTTAACAAACAGTGAGGTGGCCAGCAGGTTGGCAGACAGGATAAATGAAGTTCAATGCTGGAAAATGTGCGAGACTCTTTGGGAATAAAAATGAAACAATGGGACTATATATACTTCTAAGAGAATGAGGAATGAGGGTAAACAAATACTCAAAAGGGCCAAATACATAATGCTAGATTGTTCCAATGCACCTGGAACAAAAACAAAGATAAATTGCATTTTGGGTTTTGAGAACAAGACCAAGGAGGTAATGCTAAGGTGCAAGGGGCAATGATTTTGTTTTCAGTAGAAACGGAAGTATTGGTACTATTTCCGCTGGAGATTTCTTAAATTATGAAGGGATTTGATAATAAGAAAAGGTTATTTCTATAGGTTGACAGCAAGAGAGGAATGATAATCAACTTAACATTATTCGAGTCTACAAGAGGTTCAAAGCAATTCCTTTCTGCAGAGAGTTTGTTACAATATGTACACATGAACTATGATGAGGGCTTGCAGGAGCAGCCCTGGTGGGCAAAGAGCTCTGGGGCAACCATATTCTAGACACAGCGTGACTGAAGAACTGAAGTAGTGCTTGTTGGGGCTGGAATGCAGAATCCAGGGAAACAGTCTCCAGAGACAAATTTGAAACCAAAAGGTGGGCCAGTGACTCTATCCGAATTGGGGCAACTTATAGAGAGAATTTCAAGGCACAATCTTCAAAGGTGAAGACTACTACTCCGCACTAGAGAAAGAGTTTCAATGTGATCGGCTGACTTTGCAGTGTTTACTGACACTTGGGTGGCTTGTTGAGGCATCTGTAGAATCTGTCATGGTTGCATCAGCCATTTGTTGTGCAGTCTAGTAAGTTTGGTCAATTTGTCTGTTAAGTCACATATACCTCATAGTATTCCCGAGTGGAAAGTAAGATTTATATTGCAAATTGTTTTTTTCACCTTGTGTAGTAAAGTTTATTTTTGTTTACTCAAAACCTGTGGAATCTGTGAAAGGGCTTTATTCTCTTATCAAGTGTCTTGAATTTCAAACTTTGTCTACTTTAATCAAATATCCCTAACCAGATCTTACCAAATGCTTGGGGTTTGGTCTGGTTCAGGATCATACTACCTGTCATTCTGGATGCTCAATGTCCAAAGCATCCATTTGCATAGATCATGCCAATTAACAAGCTACGTGGCTAATGATTGCTGTCATTCTGAACAGCAGCAATCATTGGCGCAGTAGAATGCGCAGATTCTTCAGTCCCTCCTTTTCTTGCCAATCTCCTCAGGGACTTCTGTTTGGGTATTATTGGACGTGTGCTGCTTTTGTCCCTGGAAGGAGCACAAGGTAAGTGCCTCTACATTTTCATCGAGGCCAGCTCAGAACGTACGCCACTGTGGTAGTTCAACCCAAGTCCTTAGCTTGGTCCCAGTCCCTTTCCACTTCTCTGATGACTAAGACTTGGAGCTTAGTCTGTCTTTTATCTTGCTCTGCTTATTAAGCGAAAAGGCAAGAAGGTTTTTATTAGCGCGAAAATCAAGTTTTCTAATCATCATTTTTATTAGTTATATTTTTAAATCATCAGGCTGTTGTTTTGACATTTGATTTATTTTCTTCATACCTTAGCTTGTTTTTTTTAAATTCATATTTAATGTTGTGCCAAACCAGATCTCAGGCAGCTGCTACTGGGTTTCTTCCTGAAGAGGAATGAGGTGCTCACAAGAGTCTGAATGGTTTTTGGAAGGGCTGAAAAAAGGGGTTAATTTGGTTCCAGAGGAACTGCAAGTGTTGGAAGTGCTCAATACATCTGGTGGCATCTGTGCACAGGGGTCAGTGACCCCTCATCAGGACTAGTGCAGATCATGGACTCAAAACACTGATTCTGATTCTTTCTCCACAGATGCTGTCTGGCCTGCTGAGTATTTCCTGCACTTTGTTTATATTTTATTTTTTAAGCTTCTACAGTACTTTGGTCTCCTATGGTGTGTTCCATGCTGGACATTTGTAAGTATGGCTAATTTCAATTTAATAATCAGAAAATATTTATCACTCAATGTAAAGTTTTTTTTTAAACAAAGTTCACTTGTGTAAATAGAAATAGCACATTATTGCAAGGCAATTGGTTGCTGCTAATTTACTGGCAAGTTTTGCCACTTTTGGAAGTGAAACCAGGAGTCACATATCAGCAGGATACATCACTGACAGTTCAAGATATCCTCATTTATACATGAGATTGTCGTTCAAGGTGCTCATGAAGCTCAGGTCTTTTGGATGTTGCTGGCTGGATATCACATAAGGCCATGTTCAAAGAAGCAGGATAAGAATAAAACCACATGGAAACCATATGATCTATGACCTGGGCATTAGATCAGAACATGAAGAAGGTATAACTTGCATAATTACCCCTGTAGCACTTTCCTCACCAACATCTGGATAAAGGCGCTAATATTGGGAAACGTCCCAAGAATGAATAATAATTTCAAAACCCGTCATCATGGCGTAAGATTTATGGAGCCATTTAGTCACAAGAAGGCTGGCATAACATTGATTTGAACTCATCCTGAGCAAATTGGTCCTCCAAGGGCAGCGAATCGCACAGGTAAACAGCCCAACAGGTAGCAGTAAATGTTAATACCCAAAACCTGGATTTGATTAACCAGGTGGGCATTCTTCTAGCGTCGTGAACACGAGGTCTAGTGGAGAAAGTGATATTTTATGATTAATGAATCCTTACGTCCTTCCTCATAGTGACCTGCTGGCATGAGGGTTCTGTCTTTGTGTTACAGTGGACAACATAGGTGATAGAGGATCCCTATCTCCTGTCTTGTTTTGTCCATGTCTCTGTCTTATTTTCTTACCTTGTGATTCCCTGTCCTTCCAACATAGGTTATTTTGGGGAAGTAATGGACAAAATTATGGAGACTACAATTGAAGTTGAAGACTACTGATAGAAGTGTACAAAATTATGAGAGGTGTTGATAGGGTGGATAGTCAGAGGCTTTTTCCCAGCATAGAAAAGGTCAACTACAATAAGGCACAGGTTTAAAGGTGAGAGGTTTAGGGGAGACATTTGGGAAACTTTTTCACACAGAGTGGTGGGTGCCTGGAGCACACTGCTAGTGGAGATGGTGGAAGCATGCATGTTAACCATGTTCAAGATGTGTTGTGATCGACATGAGGGGCAAATAAATGGATAGAAACTGCAAATTGGTCCAGGCTTGGTGGACCAAAGGGCCTGTTCTTGTGCTGTATTTTTCTTTGCACAATCTTACATTCCCCTGGGATACTGCATGGTGGTTGAGGGATTAGAGGATTCCGAGCATTAATGAAATGCCGTTTTCACTGAAATTGGTGACCAGTTGATGGCGCTCTTGGTACAGCCATTTCACAACTTTAAAAGTACATCGCTGATTGTAGAAGGATTTTAAAATTATAAATGTATTAACAAAACAAGGAAGTTAGAATTGCTAGAGGCTAACCAAGTTTCTGCTAAATGAGAAGATGATCTCTCAAATAAACCTCTACTAAATACAAAACTGCAAGTTATTTCTACTTATTATTTGTATTTTACAGCTTTTTACTAGCATTCCTTCACTGGCAAGTACACCCATTAGCTCAGCTTTCGAAAAATGTTAGCCCAAAATTGTAGAGGATTAAGAAACTGAACAAAACTGAGAAATCCACTACCAATTACAAACTCAATCATAGAAATTATTAGAGTCCGTGAGCATTTCAAAAACAACCATAGTTTCCACTAAACAAATCGGTCAACAAAATGTTTGCAACTTACCTTTTATCTCTTTGGTGAATTTGACTCGGTGGGAATCAGTCAAAGGTCGTGGCTGTTCATCAATGTTATGTATGTCTAGAACTTCACACATGAACTGTATTACAGGCTGTGCTTTATAAAAAGCAGTGGCAGAAACTAGAAAGAAGAAAAAAATTAAAACATTGTAACGAGAGGGATGGCAACACAAAGGGATTACTAGGATTTTCTTTATAAGACGAGGATGCACACATGAAAAGAAGCTGAAGACCTACTGCTACAATTTAAATTAGATTCAATTATTTTAATTGGGCTGGGGAAGGTATAGGAATATCAAAATGTACAGATTGACATGGAAGTGTAATAAGAACGTAAGAACAAGGAGCAGCAGTAGACCACCTAGCTCCTTGAGTCTGCTCTGCCATTCAATAAGATCATGGCTGATCTTTGTGGATTCAGCTTCACTTACCCAACTGGTCACTACAACCCTCAATTCCTTTACTGTTCAAAAATGTATCTATCCTTGCCTCAACTTCTTCACTGGGCAGGACATTCCACAGATTCACAACCCTTTGTGTGAAGAAGTTCCTCCTCAACTCAATTCGAAATCTGCTCCCCCTTATTTTGAGGCCATGCCCTCTAATTCCAGTTTCACGCGTCGTGCGGAAACGCCGTGCAGTGAGAGGCAGACAGTGATATGCTTTAAGAAGATATGGTGAAATGGGTAGGCACGGCCAAATTCAATGCAGAATGAATCAATGCATTTGGTTGGAAGAATGGGGAGAGATAATACAAGCTAAGTGGTGCAGTTTTAAACAAGGGATGTTTGTGGTGCATAAATCTTTTGAGGGTTGGAGCACAGATTAACAAAGGGGTTAATAATGCACATGGGATCCTGGATTCTCTCAGTAAAACCCAGGAACTAATTCTAAACCTAAGAAATACCAGTTTGATCCCAGCTGGAGAAGTATACCCACTTCTGGGCCTGAAACAGAAGGGATTTATGAGAATGCTTCTCGATTGAGGGATTACTATTACATGAATTGACAGGAGAAACTAAGATTTCCTCTTAAAGCAGAGCAGGTTAAGAATAGATTTGAAAGAGCTGTTTAAAATCATGAAGAGTTTTAAATAAAGTAGTGAGAAACTGTTTCCAAAATCTGAAGAGTTCTTAAGCAGAGGGCACAGATGGCAAAAGCACCAGAGGCAACATCAGAAATAACTTAATAAGAAACATGAAACTGGGAATTGGAATGCACTGCCTGATAGGATGGCAGATACAGACTCAATATATTTTTAAAAAGGGGAATTGAATAAACACTTGGAGAAAAATGCAAGGATATGGGGAAAACACGGATGAGTGGGATGATCTATATTATTCCTCAAAAGAACGTGTGGATTCAATGTCTTACTGTGCTGTATTATTCCATCCCCCCCTAATTCTTTCTAAGCAAACCTCCACAACACCTTAAACACATTTAGACTTTCCGATTGGTCAGCATTGTCTTATCATTCTTCATTGAACTGCTGAGGTGTAAATACAGCTGTGTCAAAAAGATGTCATCAAAATAGAAGAACCTTCAAATGCATATAAAAGTCTCACAAACCTAATTTTTTTTTCTCAAGATGGAAAAACAAAAAACTGGGAATCACATTTCAAGAATTACTTCTAGAATCCTGTTTGAAATATGCGTGCATTTCATACCCACCAGTCCCTTCTGAATATGCCTTATTATACTATGGTTACCACTGTAGATAACAGTGCACCCATCATTCTTCTGGTAATTTGTTGGCTAAAGACAATGCTTAATGCATTAAATTATACAGCACAGACATTCCCAAGTTTAATTCCTGGTCAATGTTGATTAGTCAATGTCAGCAAGAGCAGCCGTTGCTAACACTACAAGTTACCTCTGT
Organism: Carcharhinus amblyrhynchos; assembly: GCF_965287045.1. NCBI lineage: Eukaryota > Metazoa > Chordata > Chondrichthyes > Carcharhiniformes > Carcharhinidae > Carcharhinus > Carcharhinus amblyrhynchos. Next base: position 20,897,171 of record NC_137347.1, read on the forward strand.
TCCCATGCAGTTGGACTTGAGAGGAAAGGGCTGATTTTTCTCTTTAAGGTTAAGGATTACTTCTTAGTCACTCCTAGTTGAAAACGTGTGTATAAATACGGATAAATTTAGGATTGGAATCAGCTGCGACACCTGCCAGCTTGAATAGTCTGCTAATGCTCACACAACATAAATTGCCACTTGGAGGCTGCCAGTGCCTGTGCAATAGTACCAAAATAAGAATGTGTAATTGTTATAATGTCATAAGAATGTCCCAAGTTGCTGCACAAGAGTTTTATACAGACAAAATTTGACACCAAAGCACACAGAAATGACAGGTGATCAAAGTTTGGTCAAAAGAGGTTACATTTCAGAATTAACAAAGGAGGAGAGAGATGAAGACAAAGATTTAAGGATTTACTTCCAGAGCTTCAGTCCAGGCAGCAGAAGACAGAGTTACTGTCTGACGAACAGTCTGACAAAATTAGAGGGTTTCAATAGGAGGTGATAATGAAGTTATTTTTTAAATGTCTTACTTCTGATATACAGGCTTTTGCCCTCTCGAAATGAAAGCAAGAATTTAGTCATTTGATACTTAAACATGACCAATTACATGGCAGAAAGCAGTGCTTCTATATCTCAATTCTACATCTATGTATCACGTACATTGAATTATGACATCTTTACTATGGCTGATAGTTGATCATACAGATGCAAAGGCGACAATTACTGGGCAAGTGAATTTGAATCTGAATCAGTTAGGGAAAGGTTATAAACTGGAGTTATTTGGGGGTCCAATTCTCTACATATAAAAAAAGACAAGTTCCACAAAATTACAAATTAGCAATTGATAGGATCAATGTTCCCAGACAGAGCCCAATGATCCTCTTTTTGTTTCTCAGGACTAAACTGGCATGTCATTATCACTATTGCCAAAGTGAAGTCTGGCTTACTGTCATTCTATGCAACCTGCCACATCCGACTAATAATTTATTCTTTAAAAAAAATCAATTATGCAATGTAAACAGATCACCCCAGGTGCTAACCAAGATAATTTTAAAAAATAGTAGTTAGGCAGCAGTATCAGTCGGAGGTCCAGTTTGCTGAATTGGAGAGCAGGTACTGTAGGAATTCTTGTTATGCGAAGCTGAAGGAATTGGTGTAGTTAGGGTGGCACTGGACTCTTTGTTGACCCAATTTGCAGAAAGGAGTTTGAAATTTGTTGAACAGAAGTTGTATCAGTTTGGGACATTTGGTTTTTCTTACTTGGAACAAACTGAACTCTGGGACGATAGCTTCGGTGGTGGACTCCAAGGGAAATAGCAGGATTAGGACAGAAGATATTAATGACTCTTTTAAGAGACTTTATGCCAATTTGTATAAGTTGCAACAAGCTGAGGACACTTCAGTCCTTATAGAGCATCTCATTTCCCCCAAATTTATGGGTTGTCCAGTGGAGATAGGAAGCACAAAATTTTGCATAATGATGGCATGTTGTTGTCTCCAAGCCAAGTGTCTCTGCTCCTGCTATTACTGAGGTGGAGGCTGGATTTGGTCTTGTTTCGCATTAAGATTCATTTTGTGAAATCAGAGGCTGTGCCCCTGCGCAAATTAAGTGGAGGACCCCCTCCTCCTCCTTGTTTTCTCTTTAGATGGTCCCTGTTGGGATTTACTTATCTGGGCATTCTTATTACCTCAAGTTTGCGGCACCAATACAAGGCTAACTCGCCCATTATTGGCCTCTTAAGTGAAACTTACATCATTGGTAGTCATTACTGATTTCCTGGCAGGGTAGAATTGCCTGGATTAAGATGATTGTTCTGGTTGGCCACTTTATCCACTGCAAGTGTTACCTGTTGTCTGCTAAACTTATCAAATAAATTTATGGATCATTTAGTTTTTTTGTTTGGAATGAAAAGAAACCTTGTTTAAAATTAGCTAAGTTGCAGATAGGAGGGCTAGGGATGCTAAATCTTAAAATGTACCAGTTACCTTCCCGCCTTGGATTTATGTGTGATAGATTTAGGGGAGATCACCTCCACATGGCTTTATGTTGAAGTTGATCAGTCCTTGCAGTCACATGACAGAACCCAAGCTGGTGATAGACAAGGGCAATAATCCTATTGTTATTAAAATTCAGAAGATTTGGAGAATGGTCTGTGAGTTGAAGAGGAGATCTCATTTAGCTTGTGCTCTTTCTCCCATTCAGGGTTGTCCAATCTTCCCACTAAGTTTTATGGACGACAGTTTCGATATCTGGAGTAATACGTCTCTGTAAACTAGATGATGCACTTGATGCCATTATCCTGTTATCTTCTGAGCAGTTGTGACAGCAGTTTGATATTCTGAAACACTCATTTTTGTGAATACTTGCAGCTTAGGGACTTCATCCTTAATAAGAAACTCTTCTTTGTGTTGCTAAGATTTCCATGGTGGAAATAAATCCTGCTATCTGCGCAGCCCAGACATTTAGTTAGTAAATTTTATGACAATGTGCTCTAAATCTGATGATAATACATTGGATATGCTGTGGTTTTGGGAGAGCGATCTTTCAGTAAATATTGACGAGGAGACATGGACTGATATTTGGGAATGTGCTAATCAAATTTCAGTTTCAGTTTGCAATAGAACAAAAGAAACTCAGCTTAAGATATTGCACTGTCTGCATATTGCCCCAAGTTTGCAGCACAGGTTTGACCTCACCATATCTTTGTGCCAGGAGTGCTGGGTGAATGTGGGGGATTATCTGCATTGTTTTTGGTCCTGAATTGAGATTAAGGCCTATTCGTTTAATGTTCTTAATGAGCTTAAGATCACCTTTGGTACAGCTTTACAGTTCAATCCCTTGCATCTGATACTGGGTTTTCCAGACAAAAAGATCAGTTATGCGAATGGGAAAGGCTGTACAATATCCTAACATCTGCAGCAAGAAGGAATATCTTTTGCTCATGGATTAGTGATAAGCCACCTTCAAGTCAGAATTTGCATATCATTCTGGAATTTTTGACTTGTTTGCTTCAAGTTAAATTGAATACATTAAGTTTGGGGATCTTATAGAAACTAGAAGCAGGAGTAGGCCATTCAGCCCTTCAAGCCTAATCCACCATTCATCTTGATGATCATCGAATTCAATATCTTGATTCCCCCCTTCCTTCCATATTCCTTGATCCCTTTAGCCCCAAGAGCTATATCCAATTTCTTCTTGAAATCAGATAACGTTTTGGCCTCAACTACATTCAGTGATAGTGAATTCCATACATTCATCACCCCCTGGGTGAAGAAATTTCTCTTCACTTCAGTTCTGAAAGGTTTACCCTTTATCCTCAAACTATGGCCTCTAGTTTTGGATTCCCCCACCGTTGGGAACATTCTTTCTGGCTCTGCATTGTCTAGTTTATTCCCACAAGGTTTTCCTCAAGTTCTTTGGTCTGTCACCATTGTCCTGTGAGCTTAGCTGTGCACCACCGAGTCAATTATGGCTGTATCCTGTTACCCTGATATCTCCCCCATCCTTCAATATACACTTTTGTTACATGTATATTGGAGGTGCTGAATGCAACAGGCAATGAATAATCCGAACCAACTGTGTTGGTAATTTCCCCTCCCCCCTACTTTGTTTGAAAACGATCCTGCTGTACTGTACCAATCTTTGAGAGTTTGATGAGTATTTCTGTACAAAATGAAAAATCTTCATTCAAATATATTTTTAAAAAACAGCAGTTAATCTCTCAGTTTTCCCTGAAAGGAACCAAGACCAAGTGTAACCTTCAGATGAATCACAGTCTGAGGGCAGAGAATAATTGGACCAGACAGCATAAATGAAATTCAGTCCTCATTTTAAGTCATACACAGTATTTTTTTTTAATTTCAATTATGAATTCCCAAGTCCAAATTTCTAATGGTAACTGCCTATGTAAACTCCTCATGCTGTAATTAAACTGCAACCTACAGCGCCAGTGGAGGGTAAATAATTACTATGTGACAAGCTTACATTGCTATTTTCCATTAGAAATAATAATATAAGGATTTATCATGCAAGATAGATTACAGTTTGTATAACAAATATGGGTACAAGACACAGGATAAAAACAACATCAAAATTCATGTCCTTCAAAGGCTCATTTCTAAATTGGAGAGAGTCAAAAATCGCCCACGTTTTGGCTAAATCAGTCCAATAAATTAAATCATGAATTTAATCTTTCAGATGAGACGTTTAAACTTTATCCCCATCTGAGATAGCAGATGGAACCTAAGATCCCATGACACTATTCGAATATGAATTGAGCATTTATTTCAATGTTAACCATGTTTCCCTACATTACTGGTAACAGCTCTTCAGAAATAATTAATAATGAACTACTTTGGCACACTAAGGTTATGAAAGGTGCTACATAAATGCAAGTTTTTGCTTTGCAATCTGCAGGAAGGGGAAAACCACTATTTAAAGATTTATTTAAAGTAGTGAATCATAGAACAGAACTGAGTCATATTTCCAGGCAACGCCTACCATTGGAAGAAAAAAATGTCAAAGCAAAAACTAGCTATATGTTACAACAGTAACTATTCTTAGTGCTCACCCTGAAACTCAATGTTGCATACTTACAAGTCTTTCCCTTTGTTCTTTAAGACTTGCATTTATGCAAGGTCTTAAATGCCATTTATCCAGATCACTGCTCTAGAAACAAAGTTTATGTTCTAGGATAATAAGCAGATGGCGAGCAAAAGCTTGGCAATATTTGGTTTCCAAACTACAAGACTGTCCCCAGGTAAAGGATCATTTTTTTCTAAAACTTACTCCACAATAATACTGACTTCATTTGAAGAGGGGGAATGTTTTTGTTAAGATAATTATTTATACACGTGCAATAGAAATTATTCAATTACTATTACTAATGATCTTCATTGAGGCAAATTAACTGATTCTTTAGGTGCTATTTAAGAATGGAATATTTTTCAGTTATGAGTAACTACTGTTGGTGTAAATTCAGTGGATAGTAAACGAAAGACTTCTGGGGCAACATTTATGTGGAACAGATTAGCTTGATTCAATTGGGATCATTTTCCCTTTTTTTTGTTTTTATTCCAATTCAATCAAATCAAGTCCAATTCAGAGTCTCAACAAGTTGAGACATTCCCGATCCAAGCTGACAAGACAGGGCTCTCACCTCCTGTCTTGGGTTTGATCTACATGATCCAAGCTGATTGGAGTAGTCATAGCTCCACTTCCAAGGCACAATCTCATTTGCATCTTAGCCAAAAGGCTGAGATGCCGCTTTTAAAAATGGCTTCAAAGGAAGCTAAAACGTAACCTAATGACTTCAACTAAGCACAGCATGTTGATACTACATAGGCATCAGTCAATTGCAGATTAAACAATGGTTTCAGGATTGAATGCATGGTTTTGGCTGACATTCCAGTGAGTCATTTATTTGCCTGTTCCAGCAGATAATAAAAATCCAGAGGCACTGACCATGGCTGACATTCCGCCCTCTCCTAACACCAAGGCTAAACAAATTGATTCATTATTCATTGCTTTGCTGTTTTGTAAATCTTGCTATATGCATTATTTACACAGTAAATGCACGACAAAGTTGCAGCATGAGAAGGTACCAGATGGTTCTGTGAACATGACACACTGCACAGATTCAACTTCTTAAGAATTTTTTTTACTTTATTAGAATGGCTCATGACTACATTGATTAAAGGTGGACACATACCAACATACATAGCCTGCTCAAACAGAAATGAACCACTAGCCCAATGAATGTATTTACAGAAATCTGCATGGTCACTGATGTCTTCCATTTAAACTAGATTTGAATTATTTATGGAACTCTTATACCTTACAGAGTGGCCACTGTTTTTTTTAAAACAGTGCCTCCTGGGGTGACGGAGTGGCATAATGGTGAAATTTCCTGGAATATGTCCAACCATTGCTGGAAACTTTAAATAAGGTGGAGTAATGATTAGAGGGGAATATTTATCATGAGTGGGTTTGCTGACAAAATAGCACAGTAGATTCCCAGCATTGCAAATACATGCAATTAAGAAGGTTATCACTGAGTAAAAGAGTTATAGATGTTTACAGCATGGAAACAGGCCCTTCGGCCCAACTTGTCTATGCTGCCCTTTTTTTGAGGCCCCTGAGCTAATCCTAATTGCCTGCATTTTGCCCATATCTCTCAAAATTGTGGAATAGTTCTACAGATCAGAAAAGAACAATGATTAATTTTCTCTGCCCAACAAGCTGTAAATAACTACCACACTTTTAAACATCTGCATCAGTATACATCATCAAGCCAAGAGATAATTTACACACTGCTTTGGTGTATGAAACTCTCCCAGGAGGTTCTCTGCTTGAAATTTAGTCCCTGGTTTATGGGGCTTCAGGCATGGATTTGATCCCAACGTACTGACCCAGTATTGCTAAGAAAATGATTAATTCCAGGGATTGGCCTCAAGCGGGCCTCTCAAATTATAGAATTCTTCTATACTGTGAATAGCCATCACAATCAGTTTCACAAAGCTTATACAATTGCTTTTGGTTGCAGCTGATTATGCCATCTAATAATACCGCCATGCACGGTTGTCACAAACTTTTACCTATTAACTTAGCTCCCTCACCTTGCAATTTATATGCTGTATTTGGTTATACCATTGAACTTTCTGCAAGGGAAGCAGGATAAAGTCCAAGATAAGAATCAAGGAGGTCACCATTATCTCAGATTTGACAATGGTTTAACTTGAATGGCATGGTTGTTAGCACTGCTGCCTCTCAGCCCCAGGGACCCTTTTTTAATTCTGGCCTTGGGGACTGTCTGTGTGGAGTTTGCACATTTTCCCATGTGTGTGGGGGTTTCCTCCGGGTGCTCCAGTTTCGTCCCACAGTCCGAAGATGTGGTTAGGTTGATTGGCCATACTAAATTGCCCCTTAGTGTCACGGGATTAGCAGGGTATGTATATGGGGTTACAACACCTGGGTGGGGTTGTTGTCCCTGCAGGCTCGATGGGCTGAATGCCTCCTTCTGCTCTGAAGGGTTCTATGATTCAACTTATAGACAATATGCAATTAAACACCTGTTCTAAAAAGTTTTGTATTAACAATCTAATTTTTTTTGAAAGGTTGACTAAACGCAGAAGTACATTTTCTTATAATGCACTTATTGAAGAATTACTTGCAATACGCGCATGTACAGTTGTTTTAATTTTACTATCTAAGGGCATTATAACTCTTTTACTGGTTAACAAAAGTTTGTTCGGGACACTGACTGCCAAATCATTTGTGAGCCTGCACAAATGCTGAGATGCAAAACCAGCTGCCAACTGCCAGGAAACATGACCAATACTAGAAATGTCTGTCAAAAGTATCCGCTGGTTTATCTCAGATTCTCAGGAGGCATTGGTGTGTGGCCCCTTCTACTGTTCTGATGTCAGGGCCAAAACAGAGTCAATCATTTAGAATGTCATGCACACTATACTTCTCAAATGAAAATTTGAAAAACATTACGCTTCAAATATATCAAATGTACTCAAGTGATGATCAAGTAAAATTTGACAGATTGTTACATGCCAAATGTAACAGTTTACAGGAACAGACTCGTATGGAAGCTATTTTCAACTTTTCAGTAAGTTTTGAAAAACTGCATTAAAAATCATTGCACTGAAAATCAAGAATGAAATCTGACAAGTATGAAACTTTAAATGACTAAACAGAGTTGAAAGAACCACAACCACAGGGATTTGTCATAACCACAGAAACATTCCATTTAAATGAGTCACACTTCTAACCTACCCTTCAAAACCACTGACGCTTTGTCCTCACCCACATCAGCTGATTAACATAACATTAAGATAGATCCATAGACAATAAATAGTTATCAGAGCACACCCGTTTCCATGAAAATGCAATTTTAGAGTAACTAGAAGTGTAGGGGTATAGAGGCAGCCTCTTCCCAAGCAGGGGGGGGGGGAGGGGGGGGGGGGTGTGCGGTGTGTGTGTGTGTGTGTTATATTTATAAACTACATTTAATTTGTGGCCAGCTAAATGATTACAGATGCCACAAGTTAAATCATGTGGTGCATCCACTGTCAGTAATCAAAATCACTATATGAACTTGTCAATTGCTGTCCATTGTGACACAAATAGGAATGAATAACATTTTAAAATGGTTTAAAACTCCCCAGCAACAGTGCTGGAATATAGCTCCACACCTTGAAAACATAATGTTATTTTAAATTTTTTGGAACAGTGAAGGATTGTGCATCTTATAATACCCAGGTTTCTTATGGGGACCCCTCTTACAAACAATTTCATCAACAAAAGTGGAAGGCGAGTGCTGACCAAACATGCACAACTGGTGACTTAACTATCAGTTTCATTATCTCAAGTTTGCATACTAAAGCTATTGGCACTGGTGTACAAAAGTATCAAAAAATGTCAATGACAGATTATTTACAATAAACTATTAAAACAAATAAATACTAATAACAAAAGTTATTTGTAGAGATATTTTCAGTTCAAGATTAAAATCGGGTTTTGTTTTCAGCAAATGCGTTATGTGCTTAGTAATAACACATAGTATGTGATAAGTGAGGTTTATTTACATCATGTCCTGACTTGATGATATGATTTTTGCTATTGGTGGTTTCAATGAGTCATTCAAATATCTGAAAAATTCTTCAGATGAAATCGTTCAACTATTGTGATATACCAAACAGATCATTTGAAAAATCTACAAATCAAGCACATTAATCTTTTCCTTGTGCGTCAATCTAAAAATGATCCATAGGCCCCGAGCGAAAAGGGTAGAGCAGTTCAAAAATTAAACTAGTTCTGAAACATGACTAATATGAATCTACTTCCATTTTATAAATCAGAAGGACAGTCAGAGCATCGGGCTTAAAATTGGTTTTGTAGATTTGCCTGGACACTGAAGAGTTCAAGATGTTCATATTCAATGAATATTAAAGCAAAGAGCAACACCACAATTCCCAGTATTCAAGCTTAATCCTTTATACTTATTCTAATATAGAAATACTTGTGTTTACTTCAACAAAATACTATGGCTCGTCAGAACTTTTTAACATCCAGGCAAATGTACAAAACAGATTTTGAGCCACACTGTCTTGATTTATTTATTCACGTTGATGGTAGCATTTGCTTGCACCTGTTGCCCTTGTCCTTCCAAGTGGTAGAGATTGGGAGCGTGCGACGCCCTATCAAAAAAGCCTTGGGGAGTAACTGGACTGCCTGTTGCTCATAATACATACTAGTGGTGGAAGCGAAAGCTTAAGGTAGTGAATGATGTGCCAATCAACGGGCTGATTTGTCTTTAATAGGGTCCATGATAAGCCGTGGATAAGAGGTAATAAGCCGTGGATAACGAAGGAGGTGAAGGAAAGTGTTAAATTAAAAGCGGAGGAATTTAGAGTAGCTAAGAGCAGTGGGCGAGAAGAGGATTGGGAAAGGTTTAAATGTCAACAAAGATTGACAAAGAAGTTGATAAAGGAGGGTAGGAGAAGCTATGAAGCTGGGCTAGCGCTTAATATAAAAAAGGATAGCAAGAGTTTTTATAAATATATAAAAAGGAAGAGGCTGGCTAGGGTGAACGTTGGTCCTTTAGAGGATGAGAAAGGGGACCTAGTGGTAGGGGATGGGGATATGGTGAAGGTCTTGAATAACTTTTTTGTTTCTGTCTTCACGGAGGAGGACGTGAATAATTTGCCGGGTGTTAGCGATGGAAAGGTGGTAGGACTGGAGGGTCTTAATGACATTACTGTTACTAGAGAGGTGGTGCTCGACAGACTGGAGGGGCTGATTGTGGACAAGTCCCCAGGACCGGATGGAATGCATCCGAGGGTTCTGAAAGAAATGGCGGAGGTTATAGTGGATGCCTTGGTGGTTATTTTCCAGACGTCGCTGGATTCCGGGGAAGTGCCGGAAGATTGGAAAACGGCTAACGTTACGCCGTTGTTTAAGAAGGGTGCCAGGCAAAAGGCGGGGAATTATAGGCCGGTTAGTTTAACGTCTGTGGTAGGTAAAATGTTGGAATCCGTCATTAAGGAGGAAATTGCGAGGCATCTTGAAGGGAATTGCTTGATAGGGCAGACGCAACACGGTTTCATTAAAGGGAAGTCGTGTCTGACAAATTTACTGGAGTTCTATGAGGATGTGTCTAGGGCAGTGGATAGAGGAGAGCCGGTGGATGTGGTCTTTCTGGATTTTCAGAAGGCGTTTGACAAGGTACCTCACAAGAGGTTATTGCAGAAGGTCAGGGGACATGGAGTTGGGGGTAGGGTGTTAGCGTGGATAGAGGATTGGTTGTCAAATAGGAGGCAGAGAGTCGGGGTCAATGGGTGCTATTCGGATTGGCGGTTGGTGACTAGTGGGGTGCCCCAGGGGTCGGTGCTGGGGCCTCAGCTATTTACCATTTATATAGATGATCTGGAGGAGGGAACCGAGTGCAGGGTGTCGAAATTTGCTGATGACACCAAGATTGGGGGAAAGGCAAATTGTGCGGAGGGTGTGGAGAGTCTGCAGAAGGATCTAGATAGGCTGGGCGAATGGGCCAGGAAATGGCAAATGGAATTTAATGTTGGCAAGTGTGAGGTGGTCCACTTTGGTAGGAAGAATGGTAGGAAGGACTATTACTTACGTGGCGAAAAACTGCAGCAGGCGACGGTGCAGAGGGACCTCGGGGTCCTTGTGCATGAGTCGCAAAAACCCAGCTTGCAGGTGCAGCAGGTGGTCAGGAAGGCGAATGGGATGCTGGCCTTCATAGCGAGGGGGATTGAATATAAAAGTAGGGAGGTCTTGCTGCAGCTGTATAGGGCATTGGTGAGGCCGCAGCTGGAGTACTGTGTGCAGTTTTGGGCGCCGCACCTGCGCAAGGATATTTTGGCCCTGGAGGGAGTGCAGAGGAGGTTTACTAGGCTGATACCGGAGTTGAGGGGGTTGAGCTATGAGGAGAGGCTGAATAAACTGGGCTTGTACTCGTTAGAGTTTAGAAGAATGAGGGGAGATCTCATTGAGACGTATAAGATGATGAATGGGATGGATAGGATAGAGGTGGAGAGACTCTTCCCGCTCAAAAAAGACAGTAGGACTAGGGGGCACAGCCTCAAGATAAAGGGGAGGCGGTTTAGAACGGAGTTGAGGAGGAACTTCTTCACTCAAAGGGTGGTGAATCTCTGGAATTCTCTGCCCGTTGAAGTGGTGGAGGCTGCCTCGCTAAATATTTTTAAGAAGCGGGTTGATGGGTTCTTGATAAGAGAGGGGATTAAGGGTTATGGGGAGAGGGCGGGAAAGTGGAACTGAGCCACGACAGATCAGCCATGATCTTATTGAATGGCGGGGCAGGCTCGAAGGGCTAGATGGCCTACTCCTGCTCCTATTTCTTATGTTCTTGAGTCTTCTTGGAACTGCACTCATCACGGTAAGTGAAAAGGATTCCATCATAAACCCTGCCTGGGTCTTGTAAATAATGGAAAAGCTTTGGGGAATGAAAAGGCAAATTTGCAGCAGAACATCTAGCCTCTGGCCTAGAGTCATTCATGGCACAGAGGGCAGCCATTCAGCCCATCGAGGTTATGTGAGCTCACTGCAGAGTAATCAAGTCAAGACCACTTCCCTCCACAATCCCCATAGCTGCAACTTTATTTCATTCAAAAGCCCATCCAATTTTCTTTTGAAATTATTGATTCTTTCCACTTCCACTACCCTCATGGGCAGTAGGTTATAATTACCACCATTTGCTGCATAAAAATATACTTTCACATATCTCCCTAGCATCTCTTGCTCAAGAACTTAAATCTGCGTCCCCTAATCCTAGTGATGTCAACTAACAGGAGCCGTTTTTCCCTGACTACCTTATCAAAACCTGTCATAATCGTGGGCACCTCTATTAAATCTACCCACAATCACTTTTGCTTAAAAGAACAATCCCAACTTCTGCAACCTATACACGTAGCTAAAATCACTCATCCCTGGAACCATTCTATTCAATTTCCAGAGTACCTCTGAAGGATCTTTGCTTCCTTCCGAAAGTGTAGTGACCAAAACTGGACATAATAGCTGGTGGTTAACCAGAACTTTTTAAAGATTCAGCACAAATTTCCTGCTTTTGCATTCAATATATCAATTTAAGCTCAAGATCCCATATGTTTTGCTAACAACTCTCTCAGTATGTCCTGCCATTTCAAAGATCAATGTACATCTAGTCCCACTGTTCCTGATCTTGAGAACTTGCCTCTCCCTATCCCGTCTGCCAAAATTCATCATGTCACACTTCTCTATCAAATTTCATCTGCCACTTGTCTGCGCATTCTGTTAGCCTATCTTCGTCCTGTTGAAAGTGATTCACAATATCCTCAGTTTGCCACTCCTCCAAGTTTGGTGTCATTGGGAAATTTTGAAATTTCATTATATTCCATGATACAAGTCATTTACATGTACCAAAAAGAGCAATAGCCCTAGCACTGACCCTTGGGGAACACCACTATGGGCACAGTATTTATGT